>NC_077227.1:478949148-479690815 GCF_027887165.1 Monodelphis domestica
CATTAGAGTGTTCATTTAGAGTCTCTCCTCTGTCATGTCCCCTCAACCGCTGTATTCAGGCAGTTGCTTTTCCTCAGTGTTTCTACTCCCATAGTTTATCCTTTGCTTATGAATAGTGTTTTTTTCTCCTAGATCCCTGCAAATTGTTCAGGGACATTACACCGCCACTAATTAATGGAGAAGTCCATTACGTTCGATTATACCACAGTGTATTAGTCTCTGTGTACAATGCTCTCCTGGTTCTGCTCCTTTCACTCTGCATCAATTCCTGGAGGTTGTTCCAGTCTCCATGGAACTCCTCCACTTTATTATTCCATTTAGCACAGTATTCCATCACCAACATATACCACAATTTGTTCAGCCATTCCCCAATTGATGGACATCCCCTCGTTTTCCAGTTTTTGGCCACCACAAAGAGCGCAGCTATGAATATTTTTGTACAAGTCTTTTTGTCCATTATCTCTTTGGGGTACAGACCCAGCAGTGCTATGGCTGGATCAAAGGGTAGATATTCTTTTGTTGCCCTTTGGGCATAGTTCCAAATTGCCCTCCAGAATGGTTGGATCAGTTCACAACTCCACCAGCAATGAATTAATGTCCCTACTTTGCCACATCCCCTCCAGCATTCATTACTTTCCTTTGCTGTTATGTTAGCCAATCTGCTAGGTGTGAGGTGATACCTCAGAGTTGTTTTTATTTGCATCTCTCTGATTATAAGAGATTTAGAACACTTCTTCATGTGCTTGTTAATAGTTTTGATTTCTTTATCTGAGAACTGCCTATCCATGCCCCTTGCCCATTTATCAATTGGAGAATGTCTTGGTTTTTTGTACAATTGATTTAGCTCTTTATAAATATGAGTAATTAAACCTTTGTCAGAGGTTTCTATAAAGATTTTTTCCCAATTTGTTGTTTCCCTTTTGATTTTAGTTACATTGGTTTTGTTTGTACAAAAGCTTTTTAGTTTGATGTACTCAAAATTATTTATTTTACATTTTGTGATTCTTTCTATGTCTTGCTTGGTTTTAAAGCCTTTCCCTCCCAAAGGTCTGACATGTATACTATTCTGTGTTTACCCAATTTACTTATGGTTTCCTTCTTTATGTTTAAGTCACTCACCCATTTTGAATTTATCTTGGTGTAGGGTGTGAGGTGTTGATCTATTCCTAGTCTCTCCCACACTGTCTTCCAATTTTCCCAGCAGTTTTTATTGAATAGTGGATTTTTGTCCCAAAAGCTGGGATCTTTGGGTTTATCGTATACTGTCTTGCTGAGGTCGCTTTCCCCCAGTCTATTCCACTGATCTTCCTTTCTGTTTCTTAGCCAGTACCAAATTGTTTTGATGACTGCTGCTTTGTAATACAGTTTAAGATCAGGGACTGCAAGGCCCCCATCATATGTGTTTTTTTTTTCCATTATTTCCCTGGATATCCTTGATCTTTTGTTGTTCTAAATGAACTTTGTTATGTTTTTTTCTAAATCAGTGAAGAAGTATTTTGGTAGTTCAATGGGTATGGCACTAAATAGATAAATAAGTTTGGGTAGGATGGTCATTTTTATTATATTGGCTCGTCCTATCCATGAGCAGTTAATGTTTTTCCAATTGCTCAAGTCTAGTTTTAGTTGTGTGGAGTGTGTTTTGTAGTTGTGTTCATATAGTTCCTGTGTTTGTCTCGGGAGGTAGATTCCTAGGTATTTTATTTTGTCTAAGGTGATTTTGAATGGGATTTCTCTTTCTATTTTTTGCTGCTGAGCTGTGTTAGAGATATATAGAAAAGCTGATGATTTATGTGGGTTTATTTTGTATCCTGCAACTTTGCTAAAGTTGTTGATTATTTCAATTAGCTTTTTGGTTGAATCTCTAGGATTCTTTAAGTAGACCATCATGTCATCTGCAAAGAGTGATAACTTGGTCTCCTCCTTGCCTTTTTTGATGCCTTCAATTTCTTTTTCTTCTCTAATTGCTACTGCTAGTGTTTCTAGTACAATGTCAAATAGTAGAGGTGATAATGGGCATCCTTGTTTCACTCCTGATCTTATTGGGAATGCGTCTAGTTTATCCCCATTGCAGATGATATTAGCTGATGGTTTTAGATATATACTGTTTATTATTTTTAGGAATGACCCTTCTATTCCTATGCTTTCTAGTGTTTTTAATAGGAATGGGTGTTGTATTTTATCAAATGCTTTTTCTGCGTCTATTGAGATAATCATGTGGTTCTTGCTGGTTTGCTTGTTGATGTGGTCAATTATGTGGATGGTTTTCCTAATATTGAACCAGCCCTGCATCCCTGGTATAAATCTTACTTGATCATGGTGAATGATCCTTCTGATCACTTGCTGGAGTCTTTTTGCTAGTATCCTATTTAAGATTTTTGCATCTATATTCATTAGGGAGATTGGTCTATAGGTTTCTTTCTCTGTTTTTTGACCTGCCTGGTTTTGGAATCAGTACCATGTTTGTGTCATAAAAGGAGTTTGGTAGAACTCCCTCTTTACTTATTATGTCAAATAGTTTGTATAGTATTGGGATTAACTGTTCTCTGAATGTTTGATAGAATTCACTGGTGAATCCATCAGGCCCTGGGGATTTTTTCTTAGGAAGTTCTTTGATGGCTTGTTGGATTTCATTTTCTGTTATGGGATTATTTAAGAATTCTATTTCCTCTTCTGTTAGTCTAGGCAGTTTGTATTTTTGTATATATTCATCCATATCCCCTAAATTGGTGTATTTATTGCCATATAATTGGGCAAAGTAATTTCTGATGATTGCCTTAATTTCCTCTTCATTGGAGGTGCTGTCCCCCTTTTCATCTTTAATGCTGTTAATTTGCTTTTCTTCCTTCCTTTTTAAAATTAGATTGACCAGTACTGTGTCTATTTTGTTTGTTTTTTCAAAGTACCAGCTTCTTGTCTTATTTATTAAATCAATAGTTCTATCACTTTCGATTTTATTAATTTCTCCCTTAATTTTTAGGATTTCTAGTTTGGTTTTCTGCTGGGGGGTTTTAATTTGATCGCTTTCGATTTTTTTATTTGCATTTCCAATTGATTGATCTCTGCTCTCCCTAGTTTGTTAATATAAGCATTCAGGGATATGAATTTACCTCTGATTACCGCTTTGGCTGCATCCCAAAAGGTTTGAAAGGATGTCTCGCCATTGTCATTTTCCTCGATGAAATTATTAATTGTTTCTATGATTTCTTCCTTAACTAAACGATTTTGGAGTATCATATTGTTTAGTTTCCAATTGGTTTTAGATTTGGTTTTCCATGTACTATTACTAATCATTATTTTTATTGCCTTGTGATCTGAGAAGGCTGCATTCATTATTTCTGCTTTTCTGCATTTGTGTGCTATGTTTCTGTGACCTAATGTATGGTCAATTTTTGTGAATGTGCCATGTGGTGCTGAGAAGAAGGTGTATTCCTTTTTATCCCTATTTATTTTTCTCCATATGTCTATTAATTCTAATTTTTCTAAGATTTCATTCACTTCTTTTACCTCTTTCTTATTTATTTTTTGATTTGATTTATCTAAATTTGATAATGGTTGGTTTAAGTCTCCCACTAATATGGTTTTACTGTCTATTTCTTCCTTCAATTCTCCTAGTTTCTCCATTAGAAATTTGGGTGCTATATTATTTGGTGCATACATGTTGATTAATGATATTTCCTCATTGTCTAAAGTCCCTTTTAACAAAATATAATTACTTCCCTATCCCTTTTGATCAGGTCTATTTTTGCATTGGCTTTATCAGATATCATGTTTACCACTCCTGCCTTCTTTCTGTCAGTTGAGGCCCAAAAGGTCTTACTCCATCCTTTAATTCTGACCTTGTGGGTATCAACCCGCCTCATGAGTGTTTCTTGAAGACAACATATGGTAGGGTTTTGGATTCTAATCCATTCTGCTATTCATCTACGTTTTATTGGTGAGTTCATCCCATTCACGTTCAAAGTTATGATTGTCATTTGTGGACTCCCTGGCATTTTGATGTCCTTCCCTAATTCTAACCTTTTCTTCTTCTGCTCTACCTTTTAGTCCAGTGATTTACTTTGAATCATTCCCCCTTGTCCCCTCCCTTGATGTTTCCCTTTTTAGTCCCTCCCTTTTTGTTCCCTCCCTCTTCCCCCCTCTCTTTCCCTCCCTTTTTGTTTTCCCTCTCCCCCTACCCCCCTTAGTTTTCCCTTTTCCCTACCCTTGTTTGGTAAGATAGAATTCAAGATCCCAATGGATCTGGATGTTTTTCCCTCTCAGAGTTGATTTCCCTGAGATTAAGGTTTAAGTAAAAAACCCTCTCTTCCTCTCCTTCTTATAGGAGTTTTCTTCCCCTCCCCTTCCCATGTGAATCTTTGTGTGAGAAAGATTATTCTATTTGGTCTTTCTTTACCCCCTATTTATACATTACATTTCCCCCACATGTTAGTATACATAGATTGATATAAATGTAGTCCTTATAGAAGAGAGTTTGAGTAAAAGAAGAAGACAACATTTTTCTCCTTTCCCCTTTCCTTAATATTTACCTTTTCCGGTATTCCTTGCTCTTTGTTTTTCGGTATCAAACTTTCCACAGAGCTCTGGTCTTTTCTTTGCAAACAGTTGGAAATCTTCTATTTTGTTGAATGCCCATACTTTCCCTTGGAAGTATATAGTCAGTTTTGCTGGGTAGCTGATTCTTGGTTGAAGACCCAGCTCTCTTGCCTTTCTATCATTCAGAGTAGAACTTGCAAGGTCTTGTGTGACCCTGATTGGCATTCCTTTATATCTAAATTGTCTTTTTCTGGCTTCCTGTAGGATTTTTTCTTTTGTTTGAGAGCTTTGGAATTTGGCAATTACATTCCTGGGAGTTGTCTTTTGGGGGTTTAGTGTAGAAGGTGTTCTGTGAGCTCTGTCAGTGGCTGTATTACCCCCTTGTTCTAGAATCTCTGGGCAATTTTCTTTGATTATATCTTGTATCACGATGTCGAGTTTGGTGTTTATTTCTGGCTTTTCTGGAAGTCCAATTATTCTTAAATTATCTCTTCTCCCTCTATTTTCCAGATCTGTCACCTTGTCGGTGAGATATTTTATGTTCTCTTCTAATTTCTTGGTATTTTGGCTTTGCTTTATTAATTCTTGCTCTTTTACACGATCGTTGTCTTCCAGTTGCCTGATTCTGGCCTTTAAAGCCTGGTTTTCCTTTTCAGTTTGGTCACACCGGTTTTGTAGATGCATGAATTTCTTTTGCATTATTTCCCACTTTTCCTCCCAGAAGGCTTCCATCTTTTTGGTCATTTCTGATTCAAATTCTTCATGGGTTTGTGGAGAGTTTCCGTTTCCTTTGGAAGGTTTCGGAGCATTTTCTTGCATATCGTATTCTATCTCCTCTGTATTTTGTATTTTGGCTCCGTAGAATGTGTCCAAAGTTGTCCCTTTCTTCTTATTTTTCTTGGGATTTTGGGGCTTCTGTGCTTCTGTGGAGTTTGCCATCTCTGAATGGGGAGGATTAGCTTTTCTTATCTCTGTCTGGTGTTCAGAGGCTTTAGTCCTGGGCAGATTGTCGGTTCTATGAGCTTTCCCTGGGTTAAACTGAGTATGCCTTAAGGCAATGACTTTCACTGGAATTGGAATGGAAGGGTCGGACCAGGGGGCCACACTCTCCCCTGGCTCTCTATGTTTCCCTGTTGCTAAGGTGCCCCCTCGACTGGACTGGGTCGGGTTGCTTTCCGGAAGTTGCCTTCAGAATAGCTGGCCGTGAGGCTGTTTTGTCGGCCCTGAGGGTTGATGTTGTTTCAGAGGACCCTGCTCTCTGCGGGGAAAGGGGCCGCGGCTTCCAGGAGCCTTGGACTCTGCGCTCCTACTCCTTAGGTCCGAGTGATCTCGGGTTCTGGCTTTTGAGGGGGGCCGTACCTTTTGATCCAGGTCCAGATCCAGGAGGAGGATTCCCAGGGTCTATGCTGTTGATCGGTTTGAATTTCGGCGCCTTAGGAGCTTATAGTTTGAGATCGGTCGGGAAGGGTTTTCAGAGATCTGAACTTAACTTTCTCTAAGCCGCCATCTTGACCAGAAGTCAAGCAATTTTATTTTTAAAAATTATTTTAAATTTGATTAAAAAAAATTTCCCATGGTTACATGTCTTATGTTGTCTCCCTCCTTTCTTCCCTCTTCCCATCTGGAGTTGACAAGCAGTTCCACTGGGTTAAACATGTATTATCACTCAAAACCTATTTCTATATTATTCATTTTTGTAATAAAGTAATCTTTAAAAATAAAACCCCCGAATCATATACCCATATAAACAAGCCATAAAATTCTGGATTTCTCCCCCCACAATTCTTTCTCTAGATGTGGATAGTCTTCCTTGTAAAGTCCCTCAGAATTGTCCTGGATCATTACTATGCTGTTAGTAGCAAGTCAATTACATTTGATGGTCCCACAATGTTTTGGTTACTGTGTATAGTGTTCTGATTCTACTTCATTCACTCCATATCAGTTCATGTAGGTTTTTTAGTTTTCATAGAAAATAAAATATTTCATCATTCCTTATAGCACAATAGTATTCCATCATCATCAGATACCACAATTTGTTCAGCTATTTCCCAATCCAGGGACATCCCCTCATTTTCCAATTTTTTGCCACCACAAAAGATGCAACTGTAAATATTTTTGTGCAAACAGATCCTTTCCCTTTTTTTTCTTTAAATCTTTTTGGGATATAAACCTAGTAGTTGCATTACTGGATTAAAGGGCATGCATTCTTTTAAAGTCCTTTGGGCATAATTCCAAATTGCCTTCCAGAATAGCTGGATCAATTCACAACTCCACCAGCAATGCATTAATGTCCCAATTTTGCCACATCCCCTCCACCATTTATTATTTTCCTTTATTGTCATATTGGCCACTCTGCTAGGTGTAAGGTGGTACCTCAGAGTTGTTTTGATAAGTTAAACTATTTTAAACAGAGAATTAGAATTTATATATAGGGATGAATAATGATTTTATATATATAATGGTTTTGCTGGAAAGTCTTGACCTGAGTTTTCTTTTGTAATCTGTTTTGGTACAATAAGCTTATATTTTTTAACCTATCAGAAATATTTAAGTTAAAGAAATCTACTGAGAAAACTTTGTATCACTCAGCAAATACCTGATGTTTTAACTTGCATTTATTTTTATTTAAAAGATATTGTAGATATTTTATCCAAGATGCCTAATTAATAACCTAAATGGAGATTTCAGCAAACTCTTATTTACAAACTTAAAGATTCACCTGAATATGATCTTGTCTACTTCAGTGTACCCTCTGAAAATACTGATTACAGTTTATCAGTCTAGTCTATCTTGTGTGCCCTTTATCTGTATCTTTCCATAAATTCATCTAGGGGATCCAGCTAATGTATGACAGACCTTCTTGGTTTTTTTCTGAATAAATGTGTTTTTTTTGTATATCAGTGAAGTACTGATAAATTGTCCACCTGTCATCCATTGCCAGGTGATCAGCCTATCCTCTCTCCCTTTCCCCTCTTTTTATACATTTTTTGGGATAGCATCTTTAACTCCTTTTGTTTTCCAAGTTCCTCATTTGTTGTATTTTGCAACTTTTGCCGAGCATACACCTTTCTGTTACTCTGTGTGTTTTATTAATTTTTACTTCTTGCTGGCTATTGTATGTACCCTATGTCTTGCAGCTATACAATATCTATAAAATATTTGTATTAAAAAAGCTTGATCATTGTTTTTTGGAGAAGCTTAGGGTCTGTCATTAAAGGGTTCTTGCAATTTTATGAAATCAGTTTAGTTACTGTTTAATTTTGCGCTCAACTCATAAATCTTGTACCTTCTGTCCTATATTGTGTGCTGATAGATGAGATGATTTCTCTAGGTTGTCTGACTAATTGAATGCCATAATCTGGGTACTAGTATTGAATAATAATAGCTAGATTTTAGGTAGTTTTGAAAAGTACTTAACATATATCTCATTTTAAACTTTCAGCAGCACTATGGTAGGTGCCATTATTATCATCATCACTATTTTACAAATGATGAATAACATCGTTATTGCAGCACTATTGCAGCAGTGCATTAATGTCTCTGTTTTCCAGCAGCCCTTCTAACATTTGTCATTTTTTTCCCCTTATCTTTGTCAATCTGATAGATGTAATGTAGAACCTCAGGGTTTTATTTTGCATTTCTCTCATTTTAGTGATTTGGAACATTTTTCTCCCTTCGTTACTAATAGCTTGAATTTCTTCCTTAGAAAACTTAATATATTTTTTTGCCTTTATTTTTAATCCTTATCTTTTGTCTTAGAATTAATATTATTATGGTTCCAAGACAGAAGATAAGGGCTAGGCAGTGAGGGTTAAGTGACTTGTCCAGGGTCCCAGAGCTGGAAATTGTCTGAGGCCAGGTTTCTTTGACTCTTTATCTGTTGAGAAATGGCTCTAAACCTTATAGATTTGAATAAATTTCTTATTTCTCATTCCATTCTGTCTCTTCCAACAGACTGTCCTCTCTGCCATTTTTACTCTTTCACATTTTTTGCCTACATACATACAAATTTTCTTTATCTTGAAAAAAACTCTCACTGGGTTCTTCTATCCCCACTGTCATTTTTTATCTATTTCTTCTGTCCTTGGTAGCTAAACTCCTCAAAAGTTCATCTATAATAGGTGCCTTCTCTGTTTCTGTATCTCCCCCACCCCCCTCTCTTTTCCCTTCCTTCCCCCTCTCCTCCCTCAAATTTAGCTTCTGACCATATTATTTTATTATTCTACTCAAATCGCATGTAATTCCCTCATACTTAGATTTCCCAATGATCTCTTCTTTCTCAAGTCTATGGCCTTTCCCCTTGTCTTCATTCTCCTTGACAGCTTTGAAGCCTTGTCACTATTGATCACTGTCTTCTTTTTTTTTTAAACATTATTTTATTTGGTCATTTCCATACATTATTCATTGGAGACAAAAATCATTTTCTTTTCCTCCCACCATCTCTCCCATAGCTGACACGTGATTCCACTGGGTATCACATGTGTTCTTCATTCGGACCCATTTCCATGTTGTTGGTATTGATCACTGTCTTCTTGATACTCTCTGCTTTCTAGGTTTTCAGGACACCTCTGTCTTCCAGTTCTCCTGCCCACCTGACTGTTCCTTCTCTGCTTCCCTTTTCTGTGTGCCCAGGGTCACACAACTAGTAAGTGCGTGAAGCCAGATTTGACTAGGACCTCGCTTCTCCAGGCCTGGCTTTCTTATCTACTGAGCCACCTAGCTGCCCTCTTTCATGACATTTTGAATTGGATGTCTAGTATACATCTTAAACTCAATATGTCCAAAATAGAACTCATTTTATTCCCTAAATCCTTCCTCTTTCTTAGCTTCCCTATTACTGTATAGGGTCTTTCAGACTCACAACCTAGGAGTCATCCTGGATTCCTTTTCATTCTACATATCCAATCTATTGCCAAGGTCTATCTGTTTCTCCTTTGCTACAATTTTTGAGTACTCCTCCTTTGTTGTATTTTTTGACAATATTCTCGTCACTGACATTGCCACCGCTCTTGGGCAGATCCTCATCATCGCAAAGCCTGGGTTATTGTAATAACCTATTGATGGCCTGCTTGATTCCCCTGCAAACCCCCCCCCTCCCCCCTGCAATCCATCCTCCATTTAGCCACCATAGTGATTTTCATAGGTCTGTTCGTGTCACCCATTCTACTCAGTAAATTCTAGTATCAAATACAAAAACCTCTGTTTGCCATTCCTAATTTAGTAACTTTCTACCTTACTCCCTGGCATGTACTTTTCAATCCAGTGACACTGACTTTCTTCCTGTTCCATGAAGAAGACATTCTATCTTTCCTCTCTAGGCATTTTCTTTTGCTGTTGCCTGTGACTGGAATGCTTTCACACCTCCCTTCAGATTACCAACCTTCCTAGCTTTCATTAAGTCCTAACTAAAATCTCATCTTCTACAGGAAGCCTTCTCATATCTCTTAATTCTAGTAGCTTCCCTCTGTTTTCTCCTGTTTATCCTGTATATAGCTTACCTGGCATGTTGTTTCCCCATTAGACCAAGCTCTTTGAGTGCAGGGAAACTGTCTTGTCAATTTTTGTATCCCTATTGCTTAGTGTACCTGGCACATGGACACAATAAGTATTTATTGATTGAGTGAAACTTGGTGCAAAGACTTTTTTCCTCCCAGTTATTTTTTCCCCTTGTAATTTTAGTTGTACTAGTTTTGTTTGTGCAGAAACTTAATGAAATTTGTTTTATCTTTTATAAGTTTCTTGAAGAAAGTATTAAAGATGTAAACTACTGTAGGTATACTATTTTGAGGGGTATGTAAATATTCTAGATTATTGCACACATAGCCTAGAATTGCTCAATATTTCTTACTCTTTATTTTTTAAGATACTTTTATGTTATGCTAAATTTGTTGATATAGGATTTAGGAATAGGGGAAACTCCCTTAAAAATAAAGGCCAGCACTTATTAACCCTGCAACTTAAAATTTCAATGTCACTGTCTACATGATGAATGATCCTTTTTTATTCCTCAAGCAGTACTGTTACATTGTTTTGTTCTTGGGGCAGCTAGGTGGCTCAGTGGGAGAGGTTCAAATATGGCCTTCCTTAGATATGTGACACCTGGTCAAGTCATTTAGCCTCAGTTGCCTAGTCCTTACTGCTTCTCTGCCTTAGAACTGTTAAATTGTATCAATTCTAAGATAGAAGTTAAGAGTTAAAAAAACAAACAAAAAAAAGTACCGTTTTCCAGTTCCTTTTCTCTCTCTCCTTTAGGCTTTAGATCAATCAATGAATAATATTCCCATTGTTGAAATGTTTGAAGGTTCAGCATGTGCCTCTTCCTTTGGTAGTTCCTTTAACCTTCTTTCCCCCCATGTACTAAAATTGCCACAGAGAGAATTTTATGATTTGAATTTTCTGTTTCTCATTCTTTGTTAAAGATGTTTTAGTAAAGACCTTAAGGAAATTATTCCTTTACATTATTTTTGTATTAGGAGAAAACTAACACTTTTGTAATATCGGAGGTAATTAATATATCATCATGGGGACGGGGGCAGGGAGGGGGAGGCAGCTAGGTAGTTTTGGATTGAGAACCAGACCTAGAGATGGGAAATCATAGGTTCAAATTTGGCCTCAGACACTTCTAGCAGTGTGACCCTGGGCAAGTCACTTCACCTTCATTGCCTAGTCCTTCCACTCTTCTGCCTTGGAACCAATATATAGTATTGATTCTGAGGTGGCAGGTAAGAGCTTAAACACACAAACAAACAAATAAACGAATGAATGAATATGTCATCACATATTTGAAAGATTATCACATGAAAATTTTCCAGTGATAACCTTTTCATGTGATAAACTTTGATGTGATTTGACATGATTCCTGAGGTTAGAAATAGAACCAATGGATGGATAATCGTTAGCTACCTTAAGGCAGATATAAGCTTAATATAATGCTCTTCTTATTCTATGTATTTTTGTGTATGTTGTCATGTCATAAACATTTATTAAGTGCTTACTATGTGTTTCAAATATGGAACTAAATCCTGGGAATACAAATACAAGCAAAAAGCAAGATAGTTTCTGCCTTTAAGGAGTTTACTTTTTAATAAAGAGACAACACCTAAAAGAATGCAGAAAAGTAGAGTGAGGTGAGGGGAAGGAAGGGATCCTAGGCCATCCAGAGGAATGTAGCCTTGTAGGAAAAGAAGAGATGACAGGCATGGATACCTTCCTTAGAGAAAGAGAGAGAGAGAGAGACAGAGAGACAAAGAGAGAGAGACAGACACAGACACAGAGAGAGACAGAGACAGAGACAGAGAGACACAGACACAGATACAGACAGAGACTTCAGGGCTTGAGGGTTTGAGATGAGACCTAGAATTAGAGCTGATCAGCGCACTGGAATGGACAGCCAATGGAGATGGTGAATTTCTTTTTTTCTTTTTTCTTTTTTTTTTAACATTTTATTTGGTCATTTCCAAGCATTATTCATTAAAGACATAGATCATTTTCTCCCCACCCCCACCCCCCCCACCTATCCCATAGCCCACACGCGATTCCACTGGGTATCACAAGTGTTCTTGATTCGAACCCATTTCCATGTTGTTGGTGTTTGCACCAGAGTGTTCATTTAGAGTCTCTCCTCAGTCATATCCTCTCAACCCCTGTAGTCAGGCAGTTGGTTTTCCTCGGTGTTTTTACTTCCACAGTTTGTCCTCTGCTTGTGGATAGTGTTTTTTCTCCTAGATCCCTGCAGATTGTTCAGGGACATTGCATTGACACTAATGGAGAAGTCCATTACGTTCGATTGTACCACAGTGTGTCAGACTCTGTGTACAATGTTTTCCTGGTTCTTCTCCTTTCACTCTGCATCACTTCCTGGAGGTTGTTCCAGTCTCCATGGAATTCCTCCACTTTATTATTCCTTTTAGCACAATAGTATTCCAGGAGATGGTGAATTTCTTGGCTTGAATGGCTTCAAGCTGAGTCTGGGTGACCACTTGCTAAGAATGTTGAAGACTAGATTCCTACTTTGGGTATAGATTGAATTAGATTGTAAATTCTTTGAGGGCAGGGACTTTCTTTTGCTCTTTTTTTTTGTACCCCTGCCTGTTTTTCAAGGTGCTTATTAGCACATAGTAGATACCTAATGAATATTGACTGATTGTTTGATTCCATTAGGTGATTTCTAGATTCTCTTTCCATGTTGATATGATTTTGTGTTTCAGGCATGTTTTTGATCTCTGGGATGTCTGAATCTGTATTATGTCATTATAGGAAAAAGAAGCTACTACCCAAAGCCATTTGAATTAAATTTTCTTAAATACCATTTATTTTTTTTTAAAGGGGAAATGGATATTGTTAAATTTATGGTTAGACTGAATAGATTTAATTAGTTGCCAGGGATTTAATTTCTATATCCCCAAAATGAATCACTAAAGTAAAATGGAATTTATGGTAGTTTATTTTACAATATAGGGAAGATATTAAGGAAGAGATAAAAGGGGGAGAGAGAGAGAGAGAGAGAGAGAGAGAGAGAGAGAGAGAGAGAGAGAGAGAGAGAGAGAGAGAGAGAGAGAGAGAGAGAGAGAGAGCTTCCTCTGAGCCAGATAGAAATTCCAAGGCCTCAGCCAGGGGAAAGGAGTTTCAAGATGATGGGCCTTTCCCGGAGGCTGATGCCTCCAGAAGGCCAAGGAAGGAAGTCAGCCTTCACACTCACCATGTGTCAGTTCAATCAGCAAGATTCTTTATCAGCCATCAACTCCAGCAGGCTCTATTCTGAGTGTGTCTCTTTCAAACTCCAAGTATCTCTCTTCACTTCAAGTCTCTCTTCACTTCAAGTGACTCCCTTCAAGTCTCTAAGTGTGTCTCTTCACTCCAAGTGACTCCCTTCAAGTGTCTGTGTGTGTCTCTGTTTCCACTTTTGAAGACCTTTTTCTCTTGTGTCACTTCCCCTAAATTTTTACATCTACCATCATAGTTAACCCTCCACTCCAGGACTGCCCACTCTTTCACATTTGGGTCACAGACTTTCCACTCAATGTATGAAATGAGTGTTCACACCTTTTTGTGGTTCAAATTCAAAATGGGTAGATCTCCATAGTCAACAAGTACTGTGATTTATACTTTGGGGATTAAAATCTAAAAATAGACAGGGGATTACAATTTAATCTTCACAATCAAGGAAGAGCTAGTGCCTTTATTGTTACAACTGGGGAGAGCCATATCCAGTCTTCACAATATAAACCAGGATTTTCAAATTTGAATTCATTTACAAGGAAACAAGTTTAGCATGTCCCCAACAAACTGGTTGGGAGATCTTACATTTGATTAACATGAACTTGAATCTATATAGTTCCTGAGTTGTATATTAAAATTACCATTTATTTATGGGGAATAACGTTAGCCATCTCTTTTGTAAATGTTAAGAAAATTTAAGTAGTATCTGGAGCTTACTTAATCAGTGGATATTAGGACCAATGCTCTTTTTATCATTACTCCAGTTGATGAGATCACATAGCTGCCTTGGGCAGTCTTGTCTCTTGGCCCTTAGTTAACATTTCTTCAATACTTTATAAAAATACCTTTGATTTAATTGATATGAATACTCCCTACCAAAACAGATTACAAACTCTTCTTGCCTTAGTGGGTAGTTTCATTGTGGCTATAACTAAAAAATATGTCACCTGATCGTTATTCTTTAATGAATTTATTAAGCCCCTCCTGTGGATAAGAGTTAAATTATTGTTAAGCTTGAAATCTTTCTAGTTTGATTGTAGCCTTCAAGAACCCAGGATCACTTTTGTGCTTCAGTGATAGATTGAGTAGTACTTTATGGAAGGGGCAACACTAGCAATCAATAATCATCTCCTGAGTTACACTTGGAATTCTTCTGGGCCTAAACAGAGTAAGGAAGTTCCCGATACACATATGGATTTGTGTAAGAGGTTGTTTGGCCAAAAGTACACTAAATTATTGGAGATGAGTGGGTATATGGAGTGTTCAGTAAGGACTAGGACCTCTGGTTTGAGAGCTTGCCAGTCCCTTTTAAGGGCTGCTCATCTACCTTTGGATGTGTACAATTCACTCAATCTCTGGCTGTAAGAAGCTGAAGCATGTGTTGTGGCTATAGCTTTAAGCCTCAAACTGTCAATTAGAGGGATGTCTACCTAAGGCATGGTAAGATTTTCCCTTGTGGAATAGGTGGATGAGAATAATTCGTTTCACTGGCTATGAAGGTGGTTGAATCATGTACTGTGGAGAGCTTAGAGTTTGGTCAGATGTTGACGGTACCAAGGTTATCTGTTGTATCCTGAATCATTGATGGTTGCTCTGACTTTTTTCTTACCCACTGGACTTTGATTATTCTAGAAAATAATGAAGCAGATGACTGTGGAACTCTGCCTTATTTAAATTCAATTCACACACAATTCAAGACATTATCCTATGATGGTCCTTTAATGAATAATATTATGCAATTCTTACATGCCAGAAATTATACTATGTTCTGGGAGTATAAATGCAAAGAAACAGGAAAGTTAGCTGTTAAGTTCTAGTATAAGATAAGCATTAAGGGGAATTAGAAAACGGAGAGGGAGTGGAGAAGAGTACTGAAAGGGGAGATGAAAAAGGGGGTATAGATGATGGGAAGAAGTTACAACTATAAGTCTTCAGGACTGAAAAGAGCATGGCTGAAGCCTCCTAAGAATGGTAATATAATCTAGGGAGTAATTCATCAGAAGAGAGAGCCCTAGGTAAAGGTTTCTTTTGGATGCTAAGGTGGTTAGGGAGAAGGTATTAAAGTGATTGAATTTATATAGAATCCTATTTTAAGGTTATCTTAGGAGCCTTTGTAAAACTTTTTAATTTCTCACAATTTTCTTACTCCTTCCACTTTTTCTCACTTCTCATTCATTACAAATATTTTCTTATATGTTCATAACTTAAAACATTACTTAATAACTACAGTTAGTACCTAGTTAAGTACCTTGGTAGATGCTCAATAAATATTTATTGAATTGGCCTGTATAAAAAGTTTTTAAGTTGTGTTTTATTGAGAACTTAATATATAATAACTTAATCTATAAAAATATTTAATCTTAGGTAATAATTTTCATTTGAATTAATTTTAACTAGATCTCCCCATCTTTCCTAGGCTATGTATATAGCTTGGAAATCATGAACCTGATCCTACCATTGATCAGCATGAGAGCTTTGACCTGTTTAATTTTTGTTCTGAGCTGTTTTGACTTTTCTTGGCAACTTGGTGCCCCACTATAGGAGCTTACCATATTGATGTTGAGCTTAGTTTGGCTCTCCTATGGGCATAGCCCATTGTAGCTCACTTAAGGTAACTCCTTACCTCAAGAGTTCTTCCAGCTTCTGAGGTAACTGAGATGACAGGCATGTAGTACCATGTTACTAGTAACATTAATTTCAGCAAAAAGAATATTATAATTCCCCCCTCCCTTCCAATGTTTATTATTCTTCCTGAAGCTTTATATTATGACAAACATGCATAATTAAGGCAAAGCAACAGATTGTATCTGAGATGCACGTCTATAGATGCACGTCATAACATTTATTTGAAGTTCCTATAGATATTTTATATTGAATTTCTGCTGTCTTACCTTAAAGAAAGATGCTAACATTCTTTTGATATCTTCTTTAGTGAAAGAGCCTGGTTAAAGGTAGAAAGAAAAACTTTATCTAGAAAGTTAACTGAAGTTTCTTGGTTTTCTTTGCAGAATTTCAGAATAATGAGGGTGTTGTCATTAGGCAACTCATGGATGCCTTAAACAAAATACTTGGAATTAATGGTATCACAATCACTTGAATTCTTGAAAGATATGTTGTAGAAATCCTCTATTATTTTGTTAACTTTAAATGAGTTTCAATGGAAAGGATCTTTTCAATAATTACAATAGATTCTGACATCTCCAAATTATTTTTTACCCTTTAATATCCTAGAACTTTCTCATATATCTAGTAAGTTGAAGTAAGAATGAAGATAAACTATTCACAAATATTAATTTTGGAAATATTGAAGAATTTTAATTCTCACAGAAACTTGTACTATGCACATTATGAGTTATCATTTGGATGCTTAAATATTTAATGATATTTCTGTAGTAATGCTACTTACCTAATGGTTTAACTGTTTTTCATAGTATTAAACACAAAATGTAATTTGGCAAGTTGGAACTACTTGAATTTTATGTTTTCTCTTTTGAGTGCTAAATCACCATGGATATAAAATTAATGAAACCTTAAGAATTGGAAGGGACTTTAATGGTGATCTATTGGAACCTCCAATATCTAGTTTAAAAGAATATTATGCCATATTTGTCAAACTTCTCATCATGATGAAATAATTTTTTTTTGAGGCATTCTCCTTATCTTCCATTTAATGTAGTACTGTTAAAAGAATGGAATGAGGAATCTTGGCTCATAGTTTGTCAGTGATCACGATGCACTTTCTTTTGGTGGCCCTGAATTTTGGAATGGAAGTTCCATCTAGTCTGTTCTATGCCCTTCCTTCTCCCACTCTTGTTTTGAACTCCAAAATAAATCCCTGATAATATGGTTGTTGATGGTATCTCTAAGGTAAGCAACTGGTGATCACAGTGAAACTCATCATTCAGAAGAAATAGGTCCAGATTGAGGTGGTATTTCCAATCTTAGCCTAGATCATCAAAGTCCTGAAAGAACCTCCCTGAGACAGAAAAAAAGGAGATAAATATTGAAACACCATAGAAATGTCTGCCTTGATGAAATAAAAAACATTGCTTAACATGAGGTACCGATGTTGTTTGGCAAGAAGCCTCTTTGGAACCATTGATGAGATACTTGGGACAGTAATTGACACAGATAGTCTTATATTCTTTTGATGCTATCAGTAATGGTGAATTGACCACAGAAAAGAAAAAACAACAAAGAAGCATGTGACTTCATATCAGCACTTGGGGATCATTGCTTCCTTTTCTACCAGTTTAGAAACTATCTGTTTGACAAAGAAAGGTTGAGGAAGCTCAGGGTCAGTGGCTTCCCTCAAATATATCTTGTCAATATCACTGTAACCAATAATTGTTTATTTATTAGCTCTCATGGATTCAGTCATTATTTTTAGGGAAATGACTTCCAAATTTTTGTCCATCCTAGACTTCTGAGATTCAGGTCCATATTGATAATTGTTTATTAGATATTTTGAGTTGGATTTCCCATAAGCACCTGAAACTTAACATGTTTAAAACAGAACTCATTTATCTTTCTCCATTGTAGTAATTCTGAAATCCCAGATTCTAGTATACACATTTCTTTACCCATCTCCAGCTGTCTTTTCCTTTACTTTCATCCACCTCAACTCAGTCCCTTCAAAATCCTGCTTTAGATCTGCTCACTCTTTGTATTGTGCTCTTTAAAATTCATACTCCACAACTAACAAACATTTCATCTTAAACCTTTTCCTTTTTCATCCTTCCTACTTCTAGCACTTACTGAGTATGGTCCTTGTTTTGGAAAAAAAAAAAGTAAAAATACATTTTTATTTATGTTTGTTTTTTATATCATCTAAATTTCTCTTGTGTTCCTCATTAAAGCCGTGCTTTATAAACATAATTAAAAAATTTTTTTGAGCTTAAACAATAAAAGGAGAAAAGGAGAGCATTTCACACATTAGTACACAAAAAAGATAATTCCAACTGTATTAAGTAGTCATCTTCAAGTCAACATTTCCAAAACAGAACTCAAACCCTCTTAACTTTTGTATTCTTTTTAAAAAAACATTTCCCCTCAATTACATGTAAAAACAATAATTTATCATTCATTTGAAAAAATTGAGTTCAAAATTCTTTCCCTTTTCCCTTCCTGATTTGGTAAGTAATCTGATATAGATTCTACATGTGCAGTCATTTGAAACACTTTCCCATATATTAGTCATTTTGTGGAAGAGATTTCAAGTGAAAGAAAAAAGAAGAAAAGGTAAAATATAGTATGTTTTAGTCTGCATTGTTTCCATTAGTTCTTTCTTGGAGGTTAGATGACATGCTTCATTATGAGTTCTTGAACCACTGTTGCTGAGAATAACTAGTTCATTCACAGTTGTTCATCAGAACATATTGCTATCAAGAATTGAGAATTGAGGGGATGTCCATCTAGTAGGGGATGGCTGAACAAATTGTGGTACATGTTGGCGATTGAATTCTCTTGTTCCATAAAAAATGATGAGCAAGATGATTTCAGAAAAAAGCTTGAAAGATCTGCAAAAACTGACGTAGAGCAAAATAAACAGAACTGGAAGAATATTGTACACAATAACAGCAATAATGTAAGATTGCGAAAACTTGGCTACTTTCAGTTATGCAGTGATGTGGGACAGTCCTGAAAGACTTTTGATGGGGAATGCTCTACACTTTCAAGGGAAAGAACTGTTGGAGTTGTTTTTTACATCAGTGTTTCTTTGGTTTTATTTTGGGGTTTTGGTTATATATGAGTTTGCCCTTACAACAGTGACCAGTATGGAAGTGTGTTTTGTATGATAATAAAAATAAAATAAAAAAAATTGCTGTCACTGTGTACAATGTTCTTCTGGTTTTGTTCACTTTACTTTGCATCATTTCATATGTCTGTCCAAAATTTTCTAAAATTATCCTTATCATTTCTTATAGCACCGCAGTATTCCATTATAATCATATACCACAACTTGATTAACCATTTCCCAATTGATAGACAATTCCTCAATTTCCATTTCATTGCTATCACCGAAAGAGGTAGCTGCAATAAATATTTTTGTACAAATAGGTCTTTTGCCATTTTTTGGTATCTCTTTTGGATATAGAGCTAGTAGTTGTATTACTGGATCAAAGGGTATTCATAATTATTTATGACTTCTCATACTGAAGAACTTTTCCATTTTCCCTGTCTTCTTTCACATTACTTGCCTTCATGCAGTACTGGTGTAATTGCCATTCCTCACAAATGATGATCCCACTTTTCTATACCTTTATATTGGCTCCATTGAATTCCAATAATATTCTCTACTCATGTTTGTTCAAATTCCAGGTTTCTTTCAAGAATTAGCTCAGAAGTCACTTCAGGAGTTCTTTCCCAAACCTTGAACTTGCTAGTGTCATCCCATCCCCATTACCTTGTATCAGCATTGTATATGTTTTGCATATACTTGTTTATGTACTTATCTTTCATATTAGAATGATAGCTACTTAACACCTCTCCCCTTTTTGTGCCTCCAGTTCTGAGCTGAGTAATCACCTTTAAGTGTTTGCTGATGATTGTGGAGAAATAATCTTTCATTTCTTAGATTTCTAATTTTTCCATTTTTTGCATCTCTCCCTTTTTTTCCTGATGTGTATTCTGCTTTGCATTATAGTTATTCATTTTCAAATCATTACCCTTATTAGATTGTAAGTTACTTAAGGCCACTGTCTTATTTTATCTTTCTGTCCCAAGTGCTTTGCTAAAGATCTCTTATTTTTTAGGCTTAATCGATTTGTACTGAATATACTTGAAATGCAGTTGATGAACACCTAGAGGTAGTTGTTTGACATTAGGATCTTCTAGTCAGGCAAGTATATAGGGTTTTGTTTGACTGTAGCAGAACTGAGGGAGCAATTGAAAAAAATGTACAGTAGGATATGGTGGGTTTTGCAGAAAGAGAATTGAATTAAGTGGTCGTGTGGTAATTGGTTTGTTCATAGTGAACTTCCTTAACTTAACCTTTTCTTTACCCTTTTAAGTAAAAATGAGAGCAAAGTGTACTGTTTGCCATTTCTTTGATTAGTTATTTTTCAGGTTGGGAGAGAATAGTTGTTTTTTTTTCATATCTCTTATTGTTATTTTTTAAATAGTTTTAAAAAATTTCTTGTTACTGACAGTACAGTTAATAGTTTATTTTCTAGGGACTTCTGTACGGGTATTAGTGTTAGGTAATTTTCTTTGCGGATTTGTGTGTTATAAATATGATTTTTACTTAGATTGTGTTTATT
This sequence comes from Monodelphis domestica, assembly GCF_027887165.1. Lineage (NCBI taxonomy): Eukaryota > Metazoa > Chordata > Mammalia > Didelphimorphia > Didelphidae > Monodelphis > Monodelphis domestica. The sequence goes on from NC_077227.1 coordinate 478,969,662, forward strand.
TTAAATAAATATTTTCATTATAATTCACTGCATTTTAAATTCTTATTCACATCATGTTAAATTTCATTTAATATTAGGTCTACATGAAGCACATTTTTATCTGATACAATATAAACAAGGTACAGATTTAGGTTTTGCTCTTAGAAGATAAACATTTACTTAAAACAGCAATCTTTTTTTGGAGTTGATTGTTATTGAGGCTAAATAGTTACTGTTAGGTAGAACTTTCCATTTTGACAATTTACACATCAGTTTAGGAATATTTTTGCTTTGCTCCATTAAGAAGACATTAATCTGCCCATAAATCAGTTAGCAAGCATTTATTAAATGTTTATGTGCCAGGTACTGTTTTAAGTGTTGGGCAAAGTGTTTTAAGTTTTGCAATGTTATATTTACCTCATTTTTTGAAGTGAATGATAAACAGTATGAATGTAGAAATTTTTCAAAGACAATGTTTTGGTTTGTCAGTGTTTTAAAAGATGAATATGGGGTTGGTTAGAACAATGGAACAGAACTGGTGAGAATTTAAGCAGAATTATCTCTGAAATCTTTTTTTGAGGTCTGTGCCTCTCACCCCTATTAAAATTATTTTAGCCAATTTCCTCCCCTCTCTTTGCTTTATTGTTTTTTTTTAATTTGATATGTTGTGAAATGGACTTTATGGTTATGTGTGTATATGCACATGGTATGCATATGTATACATATAAGATTTTTATTTATTTGTTTTAGATCCAATAACTTTGATTTTTCATTTCAAAGACTTGATTAAGTAAGGTTTAGTTTGACATATATATGATGGAATATTTAATTTTAGGATTTCCATGTTGTTAGCCAGTTCATGTCTGGAACATTGATCAGCTTCAAAATGAGCTTTGACTGCAATAAATATTTTTACTGATATTTTTCTGGCCATATTTGTCTATATATCTATTGTTAACATTAGAACTTTTAAATTTAGAATCTTGTATAGTTTCAAAAAGGATTCTTTCAAAATATGTTGCATGCATGTAGGATTTAAAAAAAAAACCCAGCCCATATAAGTGAAGTTTGTTTCAAATCCTATCAATTGCTTTTTTGAGGCTTTGAGCATGCCAGAATTTCTAAATTTAGGAACTCCAGGTCATTCCCTGTTTTTCCCATCCCTGCTAGGAAATGTAGATGTTAGACAGAAATGGTAAAATGTGTCATTCTCTTTCTCCATCCCTTCTGAATTTGTGGTGAATATTTAAAAATTCAGGGAAGATCCCTAAATACATTCCATATGTCAGTCTTTCCAGCTTAAGGAGGTGGCTTCTGCTTCTTGGAGCTGTTACCTCTTCCATTTAAATTCTTTTTCTTCACACTAAGTATATCTTGTCAGATGAAGGGAATTTTCTGATGCACAGACATACTACCAGAAATGCAAAAGAAATATATACATGCCAATTCTACTGAAAATAGAGATAAGCCATTCTTTGTTTAGAAGGTAAATAATCTCTTCCCCCTTCACTAGGAGCTCTGAAAATTATGCAAATAGAATAATGCAATTAAATAAAAGCCCAATGCACAAAATTCATCCTGTCTTTCCCCTACTGTCTAAAAGTTTTTTGTGATGTTCTTTTCTTAATTGAAATATTGAAAGCACCTTCAAACACTTGAGTATCTGGAAGAGGAATTTAAATAATATAGTTCATAAACTGTGCAGATAACATTTGACAAATGACATAGTTCCCCCCAAACCAAATGACTCTCTAGAAATGTTTTTGGAGGACAGGAGACATAGTTTATATATAGGAGTAACCACTTCAATATGTTCAATTGAATACAGAAACCGGTTTTTAATTCTTAAATTATTAACTACCAAAAAACATTAGCAAAATTCACTTCGGCTCTTTTCCAAAATGGCTTTTATCATTTGCTTTAGGTCTAGGTAAGGGGAGTCATTGAAGAGTTAAGTTTGTCACCTACCTCTATGCCTGAAATATCAGTAATAAATCCTGCTTTGGACTCTGTCTCAGTACCTAAAATGTGGGGAAAAACAAAGTTCTTTTGAGTTTTTTTTTTTCTTCCAGGAGCCATGTAGAAGGTGTTTGTTTCTATGTCCTAGCTATGAAATGGCTGCATTTTCCACCACCCAGATGAAATGGTTTCCTCTTTGAGAAAGAATACTGACGATGTCATTTGAACCTGTAGAGGGAGCTAGGTCATGTGGTCTGCAGCAGAATTGTTCCTGTGTTGTCCAAGGAAACAGCAAGAATTATTTGAACCTCTAGAAATTTAAGTACCATGACAATGTGTAACCAAAATCTTAGTCCAGGAATGAGTTTTGATAAAACTACAAGTTTGATTTTGTTGGAAATTCAGTGGTATTTAAGAGGGAGGGAGGGTGTGTGTGTGTGTGTGTGTTTTAATTTCATGATAATATATTTTTACTGATTTTCATAGTACAACTTTGAGTTATTGTACATTTATTACAAAAAAAGACCCCCCCACCCCCCTTTTCCTGCTTTGAGCTATAGGATGTTGGTCTTTTGTATTTTCTCTAATCAATTCATTTGCAACTTTGGACAGTTGCTTAGTTATATGGAACAAAGTGGTTTGAGCAAATTCAGTTGACTGCAAGCTTGTTTTTGCTACCCTTTTGTTATGTTTGAAGTTCTGATATCCTGCCAATACTATTTGAAAAAAAGGCTTGAGATTTTGAAGCAGTTGAAAATCTTTAGTGATTTAAGGATTTCCTTTTTTTAACCCATAGTTTTTTAAAAAGATGTTGCTAATAAGATATTGTTGATGTTGAATAGTAATAGTAGTGTCTGTGTATTTCATTATTTTCAAAAAGGATGACTAGGTTGTCTGGGCAGTCTTTTTCCTTGTAGACTAATATTGTAGCTGATTTAGAATTAGTGCTCTTTTTTAGTTCATTAGCTTTTAAAAGTTTTTTTGTGGAAATTTTCAGGGCTTTACTATTTTATAGGTCAGTTATAGAATTTATGGAATGATTTATAGTATTTAGAGAATAAAATCTTTAGAAATAAAGTTATATTTTCTTTATGTTGGTATTCCAAGGTGTTTTTTTTTAATATGCTTTTCTCCTTCTTTATTATTCTCTGTCTCTAAATTATCAGTATAGGCCTGACCATTTTTATCTTGTGGTAATAAAATTACATTGTTGTTATTATTGATGCAACATATGGAAGATTTCTGCTGCTGTTTTAACCATTTCCTACCTGTTACATATACATGAACAAGATGGTCAAAGAGAGAGAGACCATTTATTGGCTTTTGGAAGTTATTTGTTTCTGATTTGTGTTGGTAAAATTAGAGAACTTCATGTTTTCAAAAATGTAAGAAGAAAAGGGTATCTTGTTTGCTGTCTTTTTAGGCTTTGCTTATAGAAATTGTAGACCTTGTTACATACATAAAAGAAAAGTTTTTCTTTTAAGCTTATTGTTGATTTCTCATGTAGGATACTTTTAGCTATATCATTTTCTTCTTCATCTAGCATATAAAAGAGTACCTTACTAGATTGTCTTTTTAATACCAAAGATTTTGAGGAAGACTAATGATTATGTCTTATTTGGAAGTTTGTTCATATTTATAAATTTATGAAATACAATGTACTCTAAAATGTTTTTTCTTTTTATGGAGGAAACACAACCCCTAGCCCCCTTCATCAATAAGTAAGCTCAAAGCAGAATGAGAATTAATCCTTGCATTCTTTATATATTTTAAATACTTCATTCTTCTTACTTGATTTGAACTATACCATCTATACTTAAAAGAAATATTTCTGTGAATTTTCCATGAAGTTTTACACAGAGCTTTAGCAATACAAATAAAGATTGCCAGAAATTTTTGTTTTATTATTCAATTAAACAAAGACTAAGAGAATTGGAATTAAAATTTCTTATTTAGCCTTTGATATTTGTAAATGTCCCATTTCAGTTGTCATCAGAGTAAGTCTTCTTTCCTAGCTTTTAGTAATTTTGTGGTATGTAGTAAGGTACAATTATTTAAGATCATATTGCATTTACAATTCCCTAACCAAGCAGGTGTGGATTTGAAATGGAAACATTTGAGTTCAAATTCATTATCGATTATGTACTTCTGTTAAGTTTTCTGTACTCCTTTCCTCATCTGTAGAATGATTATATTGTTCTTGGTGACCTCCAAAGTTCCTTCCAGCCCTGAAATCCTGTGTTACTAACTGTACCCTAAATATATCAAATGTCAAAATAGTTTTTTATCTTGGAAGTTAACTTGTTAATCTGTATATATGCTTCTTAGACTTTATTGGCCTGAACCTTATTAACTACTATATCTTTGGTGCTAGTAATTTCCAATGAAATGATCATATTTAGTAGGCAAGGGCTAACTCTTGGAGAACTGGGAGAAGAACATATTACGTGGGCTTCAAAGGATGTTTTTAGGTCATAGAAATTTGGTGTTTGGTATTATTATTATTGACACATTGGGGGTTTTTTCTGTTTTTGGAAGAGTAGAGAGACCAGGGTGGAGGAATAGTGTTGTGATACATGAAATAATAGCTGTTCCAATGGAAACCCTTAAGCCTGCAAGTTCTCTGTGAAATGGCTGCAGCCTGGAGTGAGCAGTGAAATGGTCTCCACTGGGCATGCTCACTCTGTAGAGGGAGCTTTTATCACATGAGCAGAAACTGAATCACTGTTCATGAGGATCTGGAATATGCAACTCTTTGAGTCTTCATCAAAAGAAGACGACAGATGCCTGCAGGTACAGTGGCTTGTATCCATGTTCCATCTGTCACAAATAGCCTCCTCCCTTAGGTTATTCCCACAACATTTTGATCAGAGGTGGAGAACCTTTAAGGGGAGAGGGAGGTAATCATGGTTGAATTCTTTTGCCCCCTTTCTTGGCCATATGCAAGATAATGGTGTATAGCAGAGCAGCAGTGAGCCTGATATAAACTGGTATCCAGGCAAGTCACATTTAAGGCTTCTTTTGAAGGAGATGGCTGTTGGAGTGGCATTTACCTACTTGGGCTTTCTGTGCTGGGTCATTAATCTGTGTACAGTTTTGTGTGTGTAATTTTCCAAACTTGAAATGAAAAAAAAAATAAAGGTAACAGTTTTCTCATCGATTCCCTTTAATTTGTTGCAATGACATTGTGGTTGGGGAAGTTGTAGGTTGTTTATATGTTTTTTAAAAATTAACCAAGAATGAGAAATATCTTAAATATGTAATTCTATTTTAAAATTCTTTCTTTATTGCCATAGTGAAAACTTTAAAAATCACAGTAGTTAAATTGTGGTGTTTCCACAAAAATTCTAGACCCTTACAAATTGATATTAGCTACTGCCCTTGAGCCCTGTGATAGCCTTGGCTTATGACAAACAAGTCTACAAGTTGGCTTTTGAGCTGATGGGAGAATGGAATAGAGGTGCATTAGATGGTGAATCTTGTCATAGCTGACAGTCTGTTTGTAGAGAACAATTTAACCATTGGCATGTCTTTCTTGCATTTCCAGAGGCCAATGTTGCGGACATAAGGAGTTCTAACTAACATTATTTTCTTTCTTTCTTGTCTTCTTTTAAAATAATTACTTTCAGAAGTATTTAGCATTGCTAAAGATTTATCTTTAAAAATTGTAAATGTTACATTTCTAGATTGTGTCAAGACCCAACTTGTTTTTGTTCCAACAATTTGCCTTGTAATTTTTAGAGTTTGTGTATATTTCTAACCTCCTTGTTTGTGTATATCACCCTATAGTATAATGTATATAGCTATCTAAGAAGAATTATAGTTATGCAACTTTGGAAGCTGTTTCAGCAGTGGAAGTTCCTCTTCATTGCTCTGAAAACAGTCAACAATGACCCTCACAAGGGAATGTTAGTCCTGTTGTAAATACTAGGACTTTGTGTAAACAGACACTGTAGGACAATAATGCGACATGTTAGATTTGAAAGAGCAGTGAACTTGGCATTAGCACTAACTAGTAGGATATCTTGAGCAAGTAGCTTAACTTCTCTGGGGCCTCAAATTTCTTAACGTGTAAAACGAAGTGGTTGAACTAGGTCATTTGCAAGAACCGTTCATGCTTTTAAGATTCTGTGAGAAATCTTATATGAAAACTGTAATGATAGACTAAGACTATACTTTTAAAATGGTTTAAATTTTGTAAGAATCAGCAGGGCAGACAGCTGTAACTAGTCTTTATAAAGACTTGTAGAATCAGAGAATTATTGGTTTAGGGGGAGAAAGAGGCTTCAAATGCCATCTATCCAAATCCTCTAATTTTATTGATGAGAAACTAAGACCCAGAGTAGTAAAGTAACTGACTCAAGGCCACACAGATGAATGGCAGGGCTGAGAATCAAATTTACTTCCAGACACTTATTAAATGGGATAATAAATAATAAACTAAAAAATGATAAACTAAGATAATGGGAACATAAGGCTTAGTCATAGTGAACTTTGAGATGTCATTGTGCATCGTGGAATAATAGAATTGAAGGAAAAATGAAGTGATGAGAAGACACATTTTGATGGTCTTAGGGCCACACTATGTTTTCTTCCTTGTATTTTTCTTCTTTCCATTTTCTATTTTGTTTTAATTAAAAAAAAAAAACTCCAACCAAAAATGACTTCAGAGATGATTGGTGAAAGAGGTCTAAGAAGCAGCATGGTATAAAATTTTGTATATAGAGGCTGCTAAGTGGCTTAGGGGATTGAGAGCCAGGCCAGTTGATGAGTAGATGGTCCTATGTTTAGATTTGGACTCACTTAGATACTTAGCTGTGTGACCCTGGGTAAGTCAGTTAACCTTAGTTACCTAGCCCTCACCCATCTTCTGCCTTGGAGCCAATACTTAGTATTGAGTCTAAGACAGAAGGTAAGGAGTTTGTTTTATTTATTTTTTAAATGTAAATAGCTCTTTTCTCTTGGAAATGTAAGTGGACAATTACTGTCAGTGTGGCATGTGCAAGTCATTTAACCTTTTGGGGGTCTTCAGTTTTCATATCTGTAGAATGAAGGAGTTGGACTAGATGTTCTTTGATGTTCCTTGTAGTTTTACATGTGTATCCTATAAACAGTTTATTTTGGGATTTTTAATGTATTAATTGCTTTGACTCGAGGTTTTTGAGAACATGTAGTTTTTGCTGGCCTTTATCCTTGTTGTAGTAGGTACAGCCTGTAATGTGTATTCATCAGACAGAGGAAGATGGTTCATTTGAAAGTCTTTACCAGATTATAATTCAGTTCAACAAAGACTGCACAAACATTTATTAATTATTTGTTAACTAACTACATGTGAGATTTTAAAGATTTTTTTTTTTAAAGGGAAGTAGTCCCTGCCCTTGAGAATCCTACATATAGGGGGAAAGGGACAACATCCTTGCAAAGAAGTATAGTATGAGGAAAATTGAGGAGGGAGAGTGCATTTATAACTTGGGGTATGAGGGCTGTTAAGAAACATTTCCTTAGCCGAGTTTTGAAGGAAGAGAAAGACTGATTCTGTCAGAGGCAGAGTTGAACAAATTCTGTTGGGATGACTATAGATAGGAGATAATGTTAAGAGAATTTGTTCATTTTTGCTGGAATATGCATGAAATGGAGTAGTATAATATAGGGTTGGAAAGGTAAGTAGAAGTTAGTTATGAAGGGCCTTGAATGTCAGGTTAAGGAGTTTGTATTTTATTTTGTAAGGAGTACATTTGGAGGCATGAGAGTGACCTGGCAAAATGTGAACTTTAGGGAGATTATTTTTGTGAACATGTGACATCTGAGTTGGAGGGGAGAGAGAATAGAACAGTAAGCAATTAGGAGACTTTCACATTGTTATAGGTGAGAGGTCCTGGCTGAAGGTGCTGACCCATATGACTGCAGAAAAGGGCAATAATTTGAAAGATATTATAGACACACAGCAAGATTTGGCAACTAATTTAATATGAAAGATAAGGCCGGAGAGAAAAGAATCAAGGATGATTCAGAGTTTATGAACCCAGGTGGCCTCACCAGAAATAGGAAATTTCTGTGAAAGGTTTAGGGTAGGAAGAGACAATAAGTTATTTCTTTTGAATATAGGATCATGAATTTAAGAGTTGGAGAACTTGGAAGCCATCTAATTCAAACCCTTCAATTTACAGATGGGAAAATGAAGCCCAGTGAATTTAGGTGATTTAACTTAAAGCTCAATAGTAAGTGTCTTGAACCCTCATTTGAACCAGTCTATTGATTCTACATCCAGCCCTCTTTCTGTTATGTCACATTGCTTGAGATGCCTACATGACCTCTAGAAGGAGATATCAGACAGTAAGTACTTGTTTTTCCAGAGATTAGAGTTGGATCTATCTATCTATCTATCTATCTATCTATCTATCTATCTATCTATCTATCTATCTATCTATCTATCTATCTATCTATCTATCTATGAGTCCTCCTTATGGGTGGTACTCTATACTCAAGGAGTATAGAGAAAGAAGAGGAACCCCAATGGAGAGTTGGGCTAAGAACAACATGGATGAAGAGCTAGCTAGTAAAGGAGTGAGAGAAAGCAAAGACAGGAAGAAAATCAGGAAATCTGAGAAGTTAAGGGAGGAAGAGAGAGTACCTAGGAAGAGTGGGGTGATCATCAGCATGAAAATCAGAAAAGGCAAGGAGGAAGGTTGAGAAAAGGCTTTTGGATTAAGCAGTTAAAAGATGACTATTAACCTTGGATAGATCACTTTCAGTTGAGGGGTTAGAAACAGATTGCTGGGGATAGAGAATGAGTGGGTGGTTAGGCAGTGGAGGCAGCAAATATAGATAATTCTTTCTAGGAGCTTGGCATTATTACGGAGATAGGCTTATTCTTGGGGAATTTTTGCCACTTAGGCATTCTGATTTCTTTATGTGCCTCTTTTCAATTTGCATTTAAGGGAAAATTGGTAACCACTTAATAGTGACTTCTCTTTGAGCTTCCCTCAGGCCAGACCCCTGCCCTAAATAATAATTTTAGAAAAATTTTAGAAAAATATCAAGGCTGAATATAGGATTTATAGCTGATCTGTGGGCTGACCTGCCCAAGAAAGTATAGATGGTGAATACCATATCTTTCTTTCCCTGTAGGTCCCCCCCAAAATTGACTTACTGCTGGCTTTTGTGGACGTGTGTTCTTTCATGATTTTGACATAAAACGAGCCTCGAGTTCATTTTCAGCAGCAGAATTTGCCCATCAGAATTTTAATTATGTTCCTAGTTTTGAATTTTTATTGTAAGGCTATTCATTGTGGCCTTAGGAGGAAAGAACTTGGTTTGAGCAGGCCTGTATATTAACTGAGACTGTGAGAAACATTAGTGTTGCAAATGCTAGCTTCTATTTTACTGTCAAAAAATGGCAGGTCACTGTGTGTCTGTAAACAATGCAGTTATGAAATGGCAGTGCAAGGCTGAGCTGAGCATGCTCAGAACAGCCTGTAGGGGGAGGTGATCAGAGAAAGATGATCTAATTCAGTGCAATTCTTGGGATTGAAAGACCTGGCTACAGTATTCTAATGACAGAGCAGGAACAATACTTCAGGGACTAAATCCTTGTCCATGGCTTAAAGATTCTGAGGATTTCCTTTTTTTTTTTTAAAAGGACGATAGGCACTAAAGAGAATGTCTTGTTTTGAACATATTTCAGAAGAATAGTGCCTTAGCATGGGGGGTGGTGTTGCTACTTCAATTATAAGAGGATTCTTTCCCCACTCCCCCTTAGTCATCTTCCCCCTCCTCCACACACTTCTTCATTTTGTAAGAGTCTTCATTGCTGCTGCATTTTACCCCCTATTTTCCCTCTCCCTGTCTTTTGACTTGGGATTTTGTATTTAAGAGGGCCTACAAATTGAAGGAAGGCCTGGAAATTCCAAGAAATTCCAGGCTTTGAGAGGGAAGGCACTTTCCCTTTATGGCAACCTGGCTTTTGAAGTTGGAAATGAAGTCAACTCCTGTATTCCCTTGAGTGTGTCCTGATGAACTGAGGGTAAAGAGGAGAAAATCTGGAGGAGCTGTTTTTCTGGAATTGTCATAATGTGGATCTTTTAACCAAAAGAACTAAAGCAAGTATTTGGATAAGAACTGGAATGCAGGCATGCTTTCTGTTCTAAATTTGTTTGCATATTGCTTTGCTTAGGTTACCTGTCTTAACACATTTTATTCTCAATTCCTATTCGAAGTATTAAAGTATCCTGTTCATAAACTTCAAAAATTGAGTGCTTGATATGGATGGGAGAAAGCTGAGCAATTTGTATATATTGCACTGATTGCCAAGTAGAATTTGACTTTTGCTTTTGTTAATGCTCTTTTTTTGAGAAAGATGGCATAGGTACTTGAATAATGCTCTCTGTCAACTTGAGCATTTGTCTATATTGAGGAAATGGAGTTATCTACAAAATTTTAATTCTGCGAATAAAGATAATAGTCATAAATTAGATCTATTATTAAAACTATAATCTTGTGGATGTGCCTCTCCATTTAGAGGCTTTTCATTTGCATGAATTTATAGCTTTTTGGATAGATTTTGGGAGAATTTTAATAACCAGAAAAATTATAATAGCATCTTGAAAACAAAGTAGTTTTCTTTGTGAACAGATACACTTCAGGTTTTTTTGTTGATTAGTGATGTTAACTTGATCTCAGGATAAACTTTTTGAGCAAGATGTCATCTTTTAGAATTTGTTTTATTAAACTAAGGTGAACATGATTGCCAGAACCTTTCAAGGAAGTATTTTGCTCTTTCTTGAGGAGGATTTTGAATTAGGTAATACTACCTTGGCTTCTGTTGGTGCTTTTGCTCCTAGAGAAATGACAAAAGTTGGCAATGTGGTTTCCTTTGACAACATTCAGTTCAAATGTTTGCTTCCTAAACAATTCTTTGCTAAAAAGAAGAAAAGGGGGGATGGCTTTTCATTGAGTGTTGTTTACAGAAATAAATGGCAGTGTTAATTAAGTCTTTATTTGCTACTTACATGGTTTGCCTATCCTCTCATATTTGACTTTGTACTATCTGGAAAAACTGATGCTTTCTACATTATATGAAGTACTGTATTGTTGATATACTTTACAAAGGGTTGCTTCTGATTTAGAGTTTCATAACTTATCTCAGGCCCAGTGACTTGAGATTTAGGTAAGGGTTTGGATGGGATATTATTTGAATTAAGGATAGCTGTGGAAAAAGAGGTGTGTGTGTAAAGTAAACGTTGCTGAAAGCTTTCTTAGTACTAGACCAGTGATTCTTCTATCATTTATTTCTCTTTTTTAGACAGATGTCTCTTTCAAGGTCTCTGAATGTTAAAGGACCAAGTTTTTAAAAAGCCCCAGCAATCTTCTTAAGTATATTTTATGGTTAATGGAAGGAATGATAAGTCTTCAATATGTTTCTTTTTCTTTTTTCTTTCTTTTTTAAATTTTGATCCCTTCTCTACTACATTAGGCTTCTGTTTATTTGTGGAGGCTTTTTTTTTTTAACTTTTTCATTATTGTCTGAAAGCAAACATTCTCTTGGTTTGCTCTATGGCAAATTAGATTACATGAATTATATGATTAATTCCTTTCTAGAGGTAAGGAGAATGACCCAGTGTCCATTGTAATAGCATTTTTCTATTGAATTATTTTATTTTATTGACTAGAATCAACTTCCTGTGCATTAAGCCCTAGATACTTAAGAGATTCCTTTACCTTTGTCCAATTCACAGAGAAGGTGTGAAAATACTTCCTGGTCTGCCTGTTTCTATTTAGAAAAGCTTTTCTAATAGTCAACTAGTACAGTTGGAAATACCCTGTAGCCATTAGTTTCTTCATATCTTCTTCCATTCATATCCCCTCTTTGCTTAGGTACCTGGAGCTTTGGAAATTATCTCCTTACTTTCAAAAAAGTAGAGAGAAATTGACTTGATTTTCTGCCCCCTCTGTCTTTGTGTGTCTTTATTCCTTGGATTTTCCCATTCAGTAAACCTGGCCTTTAGAAGGCTTTGCAAGAAGCAGGCATCAATTTCTTTGTTTACCTCTAGGGTCTTCCTGGAAGCTAGAACAACAAAAGAATTTATTTTGTTTTGATACATAATTTTCTGCGACATAGATATTGTGATAAAGGTTAAAAATCATTTTGTTATAGGCAGTGATATGGAGATTGACGATTACAGGAAAAGGAGAGCGATTGGGACTTTTATTTTGAAACAGCCTATGCTTGGCAGTTGGCTTTTGTTGGGGCTGCTGTTGAAGCCGACATTGCTCTGCTAGAAGGGAGGGTATAAGATTTCTCTGCCAATCAGGAGACGACAGATTGGGGCATGGTGGAGTGTGAGCAAAAAGGGAAGTTTGCTTTGAATTTAAGGGGAAAAAATGGAGGTATTGGCACTTCTACAAAGTTGCTACTAACAAGTTTTAGGTGAAACTGTGTGCTGGATGACTGGGCTAAATGGTTGAACAGTTAAAAAACTTGACTGTTTGGGAAGAGAGAGAAAGTGTGTATGTGGCTCTGTGTATATATGGCTGTGTGTGTGTTCTGTAGAACTCTGTGAATACTGTCTTCATGTTGGAAAGTATTTTTTCCCTAAAGTGGATGGAGCTGACTTCTGATAGGCCAGTAAGGGGAAGACTACCCCTTTTTTGTGTGGTAGTTTACTGGGAGGTGGGTTTTAAATATTGGTGTTGCTTCTTCCATGATCACTGACCCAATGACTGATTTTTCTATTTACAGGACATAAATATATCAAACTGATTGCAATCTGGGGGTTGTGATTATCTTTAAGAAATGACCGGAAATGTTCTCTTTAATGTAAATGAGTGCCATTTTGAGTTGGTTCACGGATAGTCATTGGAAAAAGCTGCCAGGAAAACCTTATAAATGTTTTGTTTGGTAAGAAGTTTGGTAATTTGAGGTAGATGATCAGAAGATTCATCTTTTACTGACTTTTTGGTGCTTTTACCATTTGAAAATCCTGCATTTGATGTCTTAAGTTTGTATGTTGAGCAGAATATATATATCAGGAAAGCTGTCTGTCTTTTAGGCCTACTCTTGAAGAAGGAAATATGTTTAAGAAGAGATGGTGCCAAAATTTATTGCGACTCAAAGAACTTAGGAAAATGACTAGATTAGTTGTATGAAAATGAAACCATATAAACAGTTGAACGATTTGAGGTTAGGTTAAAATTTGTATTGAATATGATGGAGTTTGTGTAACATGAAGTTTAAACGAGTCAAAGACCCTACTTAAGTCCTAATTTTATGATGAATAATAATACTTTTGTGAAGTTATTCAGGGTTTTATTGGGAATTTTGGAGGTATGGTAAATAGGTATATTTGTAGAATTACTTTTTAAATGGAAGGAAAAATTATGCTGTGACATTTATTCCAACTGTCTTTCTGATTGCTGAATGATGGGATAAGAAAATGTCTAGGTTATGAGCTAATCTTTCTTTATTTTTAAATCAGTAAACTTATTTTGCAGGCATATTGCTTATGCCTTTTGTTAGCACTGGTATGAAACTTTATTTGGGGCTAATACTGTGGAAAAGAGACTTCTCTTTGGCAAGTTTCAAGATCATATAACTATGCTATTTTTTCAGGGATAAACATATAATACTGTGACTAGAATGGCTGAAATTGGTCATTGTTATTTAATGGGAAATATGCTTATTGGGAAATTTAACTTAAGCTAGTGTTTTGGACTTAATGTTCCCTTACTTGGTATCTTCCTAAATTTGAAGTTTTTTAGGTTTTGATAAGTAATATTTTATATTAGATTCACATTGGGATTTGGAAGAAGTTGTACTTGTGTTTTCTGCTCTTTCTAGAAGAATGTAATAATGTCATGAAGTATAGAAAGTAGGCTAGAAGGTCTTTGTCAACAATGGGCAAGGAAAATTCCCAGCTATATCTCAGGAAATAGCACATTGAAGCCATTGAAGAAAGAGCTGTATTTGAAAGTCTTCACATGGCAAAATACTTTTAGAGCCCTAGCTGAGGGCCTGCTTTGTTCAAGCCTTATTTTAGACAAGAAAAATTTAAGGATAGCAAAAATGTATCCTCTTCTTTGGAATTGATCAGAAAGCATTTAACTGTTATGGAAATTAGCATTTTATTCAGGCTTGCTTTGCTGTAGTATATTCAACATTGTTAGGTTTAAAGGAGACATTATTGATCTATCATTATCAGGTTATGCTTCTTGAAAAAATTTTTTTTCTACAGCAATGGGAAATATTTTTTACTGATTTGTTCAACTCCTGCAGGGGATGATATGGTGATATTGGTGGTGGTGGTAGTGGGGAATCATGCATACACAAGATGGTTGGTCATCCTTAGCTGTACAGAGCAAAGAATACTAGCTCATATGAGGATTGAACCTATGACCTTGACTTCATTGGCAGATTGTTGGAACTAAATGCTTTAACCAATCACAGAAAGCTTGCTGCATCTGGGGCTCTGTCAGTGTGAAAGACATAATATGTTGTTAAGCTTTGCAATCAGGGTACACTACATACATTGACATTTATGAAGCCATAGATCTACCTGCATTCATAATTCCTAGTTTTTTCCTGGAATCACCAGGGATAGACATGTATTTTTCTTTTAATCACTCAGCATGTTTATTTTTTAGCTCTTTGGATCAATGGGGCTATAGTTGCCATCTGCTCTCTGTTATCTTACAACAGTTGGCTTTGACCTAGGTTTATTCCTCATTTAGGTCATGTGTCAGTTAAACTCTTTCCCCACATTTGGGACATATTTGAACACATTTTCAAGCCTCCAAATTTAAGAGCTAGACAGAATTTTTAGCTTTCAAGAAAAGGAAGACAAAGGTAGGGCATTTTGGAAGAAATAGTCTATTTCTTGAGCATTGGTTCCTAAAGTTTTATCAGTCCTGGGTTCAGCGTTCTATCTACTATCTATTCTTAGGCTTCAAATCCATCATTGAATGATCTCTACCTCTTTGACAGCCTAACTTCCTCTGAGGTATAGCTGTGATGCTGTCTCCTAATGGAAGTCTTCTTTTTCCTCCTGTGTCCTATCTCTCTTCTCTTATCATTATATATTTATTTATCTATTTACATATTATATTTCCAGCATCTTAGTAGAATGTAAGCTCTTTGAGACAAATATAGTTACATATAGCAGGTCCTTAATAGATGGATTTAAAAGTACAGACTTGAATTGGAATTATAGAAGTTTTGACTAATTTTTTGTAAAAGTTCCAAGAAAAAATAGGATGCAAAGGTTTAATATAAGCTGAACATGTTGGGATTCTCGTTAGGTCCATATGATTCATATTCCCTTTCCCACCTTTCTTGAGATAAAAGGAAGTGGAGAGCATATATACTTGGCAGGAATAGATGCAATGTGATCTGGACTGCCCAAAGATATTCCCTTCTTCTCACCACATGGCTTTATGTGTTGTTTAGGAGTTTCTGGTAAGATGATGTGATCATGATTCTTTTAAGACCCTGGAATGGGAAGAAGGAAGCAATTCTTTTATAGTTTTGGGTAAAATTAAATGGAAGATACTAGACCTTGGATGAAATTGCTTTTGTTGTGGCACAAAGGGTTTGTTGAACCCTTTCACCTCAATTCTTATAAGCTTAGATTCATTTATTAATTTTCATCCAAAATATAAATTCAAGGAAAGGTTTATACTGTACTTACCTTAAAGTGTAAGCTCTTTTAAATGGTAAAATTTTATATTTCAGTTGTCTGTGACTTCCCTCTTTGCCTTTGCACCAATGACTTGCCATAATATTCCCTCATTGTTGGTCAGATGGTCATAGATTAAGAAGCTTTGGAATATCTCTTTAACTTGTTCAACTTCTTCTAGGAGGGTGGGATTAGGGAGTGGAATTTTTAATTGACATTAACTTTTTGAAATGACATTTCACATTATTTAACTTATATTTGAGCTTAAAGAGAAAAAATATATCAGGACAGGCCAGTCATATGTGGATTAATTATAAAGAATATTTGTTTTTTAAAACCTCCCTAAAGATATAAACTGTCATAATTTTCTGAAAAGCGGCCAATAGTAGCACCTATATTTTTAAAGGTATAGATATTATGAGGAGGTTAAATGACAGTTAAGAAAGCTTTTAGTTTTAGTTTAAGGAAAGAATTAAGAAGGGGAAGATTATAGATTTTTATTTTTTTAAGATAGCAGACATTTGAGTATGTTTTAAGGCAACAGGGAAGGAAAAGTTGATACTTAGGCAGAGGGGATGAATCTCAAAGGAGCAGATGCCCAAAGAAGCAAATTCTTAGAGCAGTGATAAAATATGAGATCAATAGCACAACAGAATGAATTACTTTAAAAAAAAATTTTTTTTTTTGCTCTGTGTTTTAAAATTTTCATTTACAGAAGCTTCCAATCCCCTTAGGGTTGACATGCCCTATAGAACTTTTAGACTATGGAAGCCTACCTATTTTTGCTTTCCTTAATCTACACTGTAGATTCTACAGTATGACTTCCAGTCTCATGATCCCTCTCTTCTTTCCCAGGTCATTATACCTATGCTAGTTACATTCTTGCCTCCCTGTCTTGTCCTTTCCGTGAACCAGTTCAACCCTACACTGTCCTCTTCTTTTGAATCCCTTGTCCCCTAATCAT
This sequence comes from Monodelphis domestica, assembly GCF_027887165.1. Classification (NCBI taxonomy): domain Eukaryota; kingdom Metazoa; phylum Chordata; class Mammalia; order Didelphimorphia; family Didelphidae; genus Monodelphis; species Monodelphis domestica. The sequence continues at coordinate 478,986,234 of NC_077227.1, forward strand.
ATTGCCAGTCTTGCCCTTGGAAGCCTTAGCTTTGAATCATCTCCACCATTCCTATGGATTGATGCTAAATAAGGGTGAAGAAAGTCCCCAAACTTCTCTAATTAGGTCCACTATAAATTGTTACATAACTTCAACTGGAACCTTTTTGCTGCAAAGCTCTCAATCTTACTCTTAGAAAAATATGCAGTTTTTTCTTCCTCTTCTCATTCTTCAAAATGCTCTTCTGTATGGCTTCTGACATTACTCAACTAAAATTACTCTTTTCCACAGTTGTCATTAATTTCTTAATTGTCCAATCTGATAATTGTTTCTCTATTTGCATCATTCTTGATCTCTTTGTGTGTTGACACACTTTCTCCTGAATGATCAACATTCTCTGACACTCTTCTCTCTTGATTCTTCTGCTAACTGTCTGACTGTCCCTTCTTGGTCTCCTCTGGTGGCTTATTATGTATGCCATGTCCACTAACTATATTCATGTCCTGAGATTCAAATCTTAGGTTCTCATCTTTTTATATATTCTCTTAATTGGTGACCAGATTACCTGACTTGATTCAGTTATCATTTCTATTCAGACAACTCCCAGCAGTGCCCCTTTCCCACCTTGTCTCTCTCTGTCTCTTTCCCTCCACTCCCCTTTACCTTCCTCTTAGACACTCTTCAAGAACTATATTTATACCTGTGCATGTATGTGTGTACATATTTCAATTTCTCATTAGACATTTTGAACCGGACATCACAGAGATATCTCAAATTCATTGTGTCCAAAAGAACTAATTGTTTTCTATCTAATCCTTTTCTAAACTTCCTTTTGTCTATTGACAATCCTAATTATCCAGCCTTGCAATCTCAGGATCATCCTTAATTTCTCATTTCAACTAAAAGCCATTCAGTTGCTAAATCTTGTCATTCCTATTTCCATGACATTTCTAACTTGTTCTTTCTATTCATATAACCCCTGTTCCAGTTCAGGTCCTTAGTCTTGCCTTGACAATTGCAATAATCTTTTCTTTAGTGTTTCTATCTTTATTTTCTTGTCGTCCTTACTGCTATAAAATGATTTTCCTAAAGCACATTTTTGACCATTTCACTACTTCCCTCTCAATAAATGCCAATGGCTATTACATCTATGATCAGATATGTACCTCCTCAGCATGGCATTTAAAGCTCTTTACAACTTTGTTCTAGCCTAGTCTTTTCTCTTCATAACATTATTGTTATTCTCCTATTTTTTTTATCCTATACTTTGTTATATTCTATGCTCTGAGATTGGTAGATATACTATAGATTTTTCCCTACTCTGTTTCTTTTGCTCCTCTGTCCTTTTTCATTTTTACCAGCCCTCCTTAGGTATAATCCATTCCTGGCCAGAATTATCTGTGATTCCTATACTTTCAACTGTGATTCAGAACAAACCCACATCTTAGACATCTTAACCAGATGTTCATTTCTTATTCATTTCTTTTTTTTTCTGAAGCCTATATTTAGCCTGGGGGATTAAAACCCCATGTGGGTTCCTAATTTTTTTTTCTTTCTCCCAAGATTTCATCATTTTAAGCATTACTTAAATATATATATATATATGTATATATATATATATATAATTTTTTTTGACAGTATCATCAGTGCTCATATAAACAGAGTGGGTTTGTCGTCATTAGTTTTGACAAATTGAGGAGGTTTTCCGTCATGTCTTGGATATATATCCTAGATGACAGGAGTCTTCTTTGTTTAGTATTCGGTTGAAAACTAGTTGTTTCAGAACCTCTTAAGGATGCAGTGACTAATCAGCACTGCTCATCCTATTCTGACCCTTTATTGGGTGATGTGTCACTAGATGGCACCTGTGGATCCCCTAAGATTCCTCAGAGAACAAGCAGCTGCTTCCTTTTCAGAACATTCAAGCCTCATCTTTAGGAAGAATCATATACTTTTAGCTCTTGTTTTTCGGTGATCCTTTTCCTCTTTCTTCTTTTCTCCAATTACTTGATAGAAGCCGGAGTTTATTTTATTTTTGCTGATTTCTTCTAAGTGGCTTTCTTAAAAAACACTAACTTAGGTAGTGTAGAGTAGTGGTGTCAAGCTGAAATAGAAAAGGGACCTGCAGCTGCATATTGACTCTTCATGAGCTCCATGATCCAGTGACACCACCTTTCTTGCCATTACTACCACTTTTTTGTTACTTAACATAACATTCCATCTACTGAATTTTTTCCTTGACTGTCTCTGATACTTGGAATGCCCTCATCTCTCCCTTCTCCCGAGTTCCTTTGCTTAATTCAGGACAAAGCTCAAATTCTGTCTTCTGCAAGAAACCAATTCTAACACCTGCTGTGCCGCCCTCCCCCTCCTCCCCCCCCTCCCCCCAATTTCTCATTCACCCATTATAATGTGAACTTCTGGGACTATGCTTTTGTGTGACCATCCTATCATCCACATGGTCAGTACTGTTTTTTGGCATATAGGAAGAGCTTAATTAATGCTCTGGGAAGGTTACTATAACATTCTCTAATTTTCAGAAGTTATACAAATGTCTTATGAAATTATACATATGTACATATACATACATATATATTCACACACACATATGTTTACTTCTGGAATTAGATCACTGTCTTCACCATAACTTATTGTATAACATATTAAGGTTTACAGATTATTTCCCCATGAGAAATCTGTGAAATTATGAGGTTCAAGTGGTATTAACACTTCTTTTTTTGCATGAACCAAGGGAGGCTCTTGAGAGGTTCCAATATTTATATTGGATTTACATTAATATCTAGTATTAACCTGATATATGATCCAGGCTATGAATCTAATTCTTTCCTGTCTCCAAGTATAATGTTTTTTTGTGCTATACCATTCTCCCTTGCATGAAACCAAACCCTTAAATTTGCCTCTTTGAGGAGATTCTTTGAGCCATCTTTCATTTAGCCGTGACTTCTTGTTGTCTTCTCTTTTTACTCATACCAAGTATGCCACTGTAAGACATAGTTGTTAGAGGCCAGACTTGGAACCAAGAAAACCTGAGTTCAAATCTTATCCCCGACACATACTGGCTCTGTGACTTTGAAGAAGTCTTTTAAAAAACCTCAAAGTGCTTTAGGCAACTCTGTAAGACTAGAAGTTCCAGAGAAAGTCCCAACCCTCTTTGCTGGAGGGAGTAAACTTATGCAGAGATCCCCTACATCCGTACAATTACAGATCCAGTTTCTGATCTTTGAACAAAGAGCATACAGAATTAAATTAATTCATGAATTTCGTGAATCTTATTCTCTTTTCTTATTTTGTGCTACTTTCCTGCTTTAGTCCTTTTTGCATCTTTTGCGGCCCCCCCCCCCCCCCATTTGTATGTCTCTTTGGGTGAAGAATTTATTCCCTAGTCATCAGCCTTCTGGCTACACCTCTCTGCATGCTAGAACCTAGCTAGGGTAGTTCTCAGGTTAGCATAGACCATCATTTGCAGCATCCTTGAAATCCTTTTAGCTTGTTCCTTGCTTTTGCCTCCCTGACAGCATTTGAGAAACCAAGGAAACTAACTGACTTCTGATGATTGACATTAAAACTACTTTGATAACACTGTTTTCGTAGTGGTGATGTCTGGAACACAGACAAGGATGATCATACTTTAACCAATAGTTATTAATTACTTAACCTGTGCAAGGCTAGGAAGCAAAAAGAAAGAAAGAATTCTGTTCCTGTCTTCAAAGAGCTTACTTAAAGTCTTCTGAGTGGAAATACAACCAGGTGTATAGATAAGTAAAACCCAAGTTAATCTGAAGCTGGAAGAATTAAGAAAGGTTTTGTGTTGGAGCAGACTTATAAAAAAAGATTTTGACTCATGAAGAATCTTAACAGTTTATTAAGTTTTTGATATTAAGAGCATTGAGGAGAAGGCTACCTTTTGAATTTCCAAAACATTTATTAAGATCTGGAAAATTTATAGCAATGCATAAGGATACCATCTGGAGATACCGAAAAACCATTTGTTTCTTTAATGGCATTGGAAAATTCTAGTAATATAAGACAGAACTGCTCATGTTACATTGTAAGATGGATATTCTTCTGTCTAAGCTAATGATCTCCTTGACCATCTTCCTCTGGGATTCTTCTCTGACTATCCAAGTCTCCATTCTGCCTTTTTATAGTTATACAGCCAAGTTTATATTGTTCAGATTCTGGAGTTGTTAGATGTTACATAGACCAGTAACCTCTAAGTTAGTGACTTTGCCAGGCCTTTGTGAAACTAAATTTTTAGTTTTTTTGGTGGCCATGATCACATTTAATCTGTCCTTTCAAATGTCATATTTTATCCATTTTTTGAAACTATTCAAGTTTTACACTGACATGCTCAAAATATTACAAGGTTTAGATTTAAGTATCTGACATATTTGGTAAATCCTCCTTGGAAAAGTTATAGAAGAAAATTCACAGAAATTTCACAGGACAAGAAGGCAAGGATGGTCTGCATTTTGAATAGGCAGAGAGTGTACATAAATTGATGGCATCAAGAATCTATGAAGTAGGAGACTATCAGACATTGATTTCTAAATAGTGTAAGAAAAATGACAATACTATACTAAAGTGGTTGGGGACTCTTAGCTTCAGAGAGTTTAGCCTATGAGAATGGTTAGGTGTTTAAACTGTCTTGAAATATCAACTATATATTGTTTAGTGTTGTTACAGCCATTTGAATCTGTATTTGAGGCTTTTTAGGGACAAAGGCCATGCCTATCGACAAAGGGGTCTTAGGATAAGTGGAATTTATACCTTAAGTAAGTAGTAGAAGGAAAGTGCTGTATTATGTAATATAATCTATAAAAAACTTCAAAGAACTCAAGATAAGTAACTTTTGCTTCTAAAAACTGATATATTGTGGGTCTGAGATCCAGAAGTATCCTACCTAGAAACCCTAGGGAATTTAACTTTAATTTGAGGATTTCAGGAATTGCGTTCTACAACCAGAGTTATCGTTCAGATTTATAAAACAGCAAAGTTTAGTGGCAAGAGTGCTAGATTTGGAATAAGAAGGCCTGGATTTTGATTACAGTTTATTCCGTGCGATACACTGACATGTTATTCATCCTTTATGTTAGATCATTGGCCTCTTCCAATTATATATATATATATATATTCTGATGATATCCTTAAGTTACTGACTCAATGAAAATAATTCATTGGTAGTATGCAGCAGGTAGGTAGCTAGGGAGTACAGGAATAGAGTGCTAGAATCAAGAAGACACATCTTCCTGAGTTCAAATTTGACCTCAGACCCTTAGTAGTTGTGTGACCCTGGGCAAGTAACTTCACCCTATTTGCTTCAGTTCTTCATCTGTAAAATGAGCTGGAGAAGGAAATGGCAAATCACTTTAGAATCTTTGCCAAGAAAACCCTAAATGGACTCACTGAGTTGGCTGAAAAACAACAGTTAAAAATTCAGGAGCCAACATGAATCTACTATTTATTGTATTTTAAGTGACTCAACACTGTAAAACTTTAAAAAATTCCTTAACTTCTGCCTTAGAATCAATACTGGTTCCTACGCAGAAGAGTGGTAAGGGTCAGGCAATGGGGTTTAAGTGACTTTCCCAGAGCCTACAGCCAGGAAATGGCCGAGGTCAAATTTGAACTCAGGACCCTCCTGTCTCTAGGCCTGGCTCACAATCCTCTGAACCATCAACCTCTCTCAATATTTTAAATTCCTAGGATGCTATGATATTCCATGACTTGACCAGAAGCTCTATAGTTTCACTGCATTGATATTAATAAGAAGAGAGTTTGCTTCTTTTATGAATAGGAATAATAATAATAGTACCACCTATTTCAAGGAGTTGTTAAAAGGAAAGTTATTTGAAAACTATTAAGCTATATTTATCTCTTATTGTTTAACTTCTTTGTTTTATGTATTATTTCAGATGGGTGTGATGTAAAAGAGATTAGGCCTAGGAGCCAGGATATTCTAGGTTTAAGTCTTGCCTCTAACATGCCTTTGCTTCTTTGTTACTGAACCTTTTAGTTTTCCAGACAGTGCTTTAAGACTAAATTGCAGAGAAGGCACCAGTTTCCTGATCCAGGAGTTCCCTGTATTAGAGAAATCACAGATCTAATTCCTATCTTATCACTATCCCTATGTATTATTGTCCCCATAGTCTGTATAGGCTTCCTGAGGGTAGAAGCCAGGTGTTTGGGTTTTTTTTTTGGGGGGGGTATCCTACAGTGTCTTAGAGAGACTCAATAAATGTTCATTTGATTTTTTTGATGCTTGCTTGTAAAAGATATATGTCAGAGGTTTTGGGAGCTAACGTCTTTTCAACAGGGAATTCTTTGGGATTTTGGCAAATGGTATGTATTGCTGGTAGTAATGGTTGTGGGGCCCATAGCTGAGATTTCACTGGTATAGGGAACTCCCAAAGAGGAAACTCCCTCAACCAATGCAAAATTAGCAACTGTTTTACAATTTGATTTTACAATTTTTTCATAGTTATAGTTGACTAGAATAGTGGTGTCAAACACATAGAGGAGAGGCACCACTAAACCATTTACACAAGGATCTCTACAGGCTACATAATGATTTAAAACCATATATTGAGGGGGCAGTTGGGTAGCTCAGTGGATTGAGAGCCAGGCCCAGAGATGGGAGGTCCTAGGTTCAAATGTGACCTCAGACACTTCCCAGCTGTGTGACCCTGGGCAAGTCACTTAACCCCCATTGCCTAGCCCTTACCACTCTTCTGCCTTGGAACCAATACACAGTATTGATTCCAAGATGGAAGGTAAGGGTTTTAAAAAACCAACCAACCAAACAAACAAACAAACAACCCCCCCTCCCCCATATTGAGGTTATATGTTCTATTATATTTGTATTTATTTTATTAAACACTTCTCTATTATATTAGAGTTTTAGAAGCCTTGGACTGCCTATTTCATTCCTCTAGTTTAGAACACTAAGAAGCTAAGTGACTTGCCCAGAATCCCACAGTTCAATGCCTGTGGGCCAGGCACTATGCTAAGCTCTGGGGACATAAAGAAAGCAACTCTAGGAACTCATAGTTTAATGGGAAAGAAAGCATGCAAAAAGCTATGTGCAAAAAGAGAGAAATGAGAAATAATCAGCAGAGGGAATGACATTTTAGAATTTGGCTTTATTTGGTTTTTAAGACTAAGTATGATTAGAACAGACTTTCTTATAGAAGGTGGGATTTTATCTGGGACTTGAAGGATGCCAGAGAATTCAGGGGGAGGAAATAAGTAGAAGAGAGCATTCCAGCCTTGGAGGGACAGCTAGTGAAAACATCCAAAGTCAGGAGATGTTACAAGACTTGTTAAAGTAAGTCAGGAAAGAGGCCAGTGTCACTGAATCCAACAGTATATTGAGTATTGTGGATTGGGAACATAAGGTGTGAAGACTGGAATGGTCAAATAGAGAAGTGACAGTTTATCAAGTGCTTTGAATGTCAGAGAAATTTCTATTTGTTCCTGGAGTAATTAGGGAGCCTTGGTGTTTATTCAATATGAAGGTGACTGTGGTCAGACTTGGGCAGTTATATGTCACAGGAATTGAACCCATTTCTCTGATTCTGAGGTTAGTTCTCTTTTCACTACATCATTCATGCTTCTTGTCTTTGAAATTATAAATACATTTCAGGAATACATAATATAGAAAGTTAGGATAGACTCCAATGGAGCCACTGCATCTGAAGGGAATGTGTAGTGAGACCAAGCTCAGACAGCTGAAGCCTTGGATGTGAGAGAACATCTGCTGACCCCATATCTGTGTACTATCTTCTGCCTCCTGTCTGCTTCTCTGCTAGGTGCCTACCATCTCACAAAAGAAACAAATACTTGTGTGTGGGGAGACTAAAAGTGGGGGGGAAAGTGGAGGGAAGGGAAAGTGAAAGCAGATGAGAATTCAGCTGAGACAAGACCCTCGGCCCTGTGGGACCTCCAGCAGTACTTTGCTTGTGGCACTTAACTAGCTGCAGTACTTCAAATTGACCACAGATATTGAAACCTTAAATAAGAGGGCCCCACTGTACTTTGGAAATATTTTTATTTAATGTTTTTGCTCTGACAAGTAGTTTTGGGACAAGAGGATCAATTTTAAAATTGGGTCTATAATTTAAAGTAGGATTTTAAAGATTTACTAGAATTCTTTACTGGCACTACACATTTTAATCAATTTTGGTTATTTTGTTTCATTGTAGCAAGCAGTGTTGAGTAAGGGGGAGACTAAGAAGGATACCTGCATGAAGACTGAACTGCTGAAAGATATCACAAACAATAAAGAAGAAGGTAAGTATTTATTTTCACTTACTACTGTTACCACTATTATTTGGGTCACTATTTGATATTGGTAAAAATAAGCCCTGAAAACTTGATTTAGTTTTAAGGATTTCTTTAGTATAAAATGTGTTTAATTTTTGCTTTTTGCATGTTATACATATTACTAGTTATTGCTTATGAGATGGAATTTAGAAAGAGTAAAAGAAAAAGTGATATTTATATGTAAATAGTATTATATTTTCTTTTCTTTTACTTTGAACTAGACCAAAATTATTTCTGTATGCAGGCTCATAAAATGAATTGAATAGGTAATCAAAGGAGGCAGCCTTAAAGGCATTTTCTGTGGTTACTATTTACTAAAATCTAGTACTGTAGTTTATCTAGATTTAGAGTCTTCTAGCTCTACCTTGACTAAGAAGTTGACTTTTTGACCTTAGTTATGAATTATTTAATCTACCAGATCACCAGAGCTTTCTTTTTCATGATACCTGGGACTTTCTTTGTATGTCAGAACCTAACATTTAATGATCAATTAATTAGAGGTATCTCTTAGTTTCTTTGGTCATTAGTAGTTCATATTTTTTAAATATTCTATACTAATTGTTGTATCCAACATATTTTAATTAATGTTTCTGGAAGTTTACTTATAATCACTTAATATCAAATACTCCTTAAATGTTTTGCTTAGAGATCTTGTAAAATCATATATAAAGCCTCTCCATAATATAATTTCTCCTATAAACTTTGTTTGGAAAGCACTTTAAAATTTTTTTATGTTTCTCATTGAGTAAACATTGATAATAATGGTTTATGGTAATTAATGATCAGAATACAAAATATCTTTGGACAAATCTCAGTCTAACTTTGAAAGTGACATAAATGGGACACTGATACTTTTCACAACATAATCTTTTGAAGTTACAGTTAAGAGTTTCTTTCTCTAGCAAGTTTAGCATATTATATATTATACATTGTGTCTCTCTAACATTGTTTTAGGGGACAAAAGAATAGAAGGGTGCCTTTACTACCCCATTAGTGTAATGGATATTGAAACTGAAGTACAAAACAATTATTAACCAAGCTAGTAGTTATAAAGGGCTACCAAATCCTAATTGAAAAACCACAAATCTCTAAATCCATATATTCCAAAAGAACTAAGAATATTATGCTTCTGAATATTCTTATTTTAGGATTGTCATCAGAATAACAAAAAGAAGAGCATCTCCTGTTGTCATCTTGGAGAACTGTCTGAATAGAATAGAAAGAGAAGACAACTGACATCAATTTGAGAGAGAGATAGAGACATATTCTTATAGTCCACTAGCATAGACACAGATATACACACTGACACACCTATTTTTATCACTTGAGCTCTTGTCTCACTTCTTCGGTTTCTTCAATTTCCTCTCTGTGAAGTTAACCCAAATATTAAACTTGATTTTTATCTCTTTAATTTTCAGTTTCATATTTGTCTTAGGGCTCTAGTCAGGAATTGTTTATTAAATGTCAAATATGTGCCAAGCACTGTGCAAAGCATTAGGGTTTCAGAAAGGACAAAAAACAGCACTTAACCTGTGTCGAGGAAAGCTTAGTCTAATGGGGAAGACAATATATGAACAATCATGTTTGAATAAGATAGATATAGGATATTTTGGAGATAATTTCAGAGGTATGGCGGGTGATGTAAGGAGCTTTCTCACATTGAATATCTCAAATAGCCCATATATATTCTCCAAATTTGGCTCTCTTCTGTTCAATCAGTTATTTTTCCTTTGATTGTTGATAGACACTTGGGAGTAGGATACATCTTTTTCTAATTCCAGGAAATTGTACCTATTTACTTTGAACCTGGAAAATCCCTAATCTTTCATCCAGTTTAGAAATCAAATTACATAATGTTCCATGATTTCCTTTTAATTGATTGGTCTTTAATTGATTTGACTGTTTTTAATATATAAAAGTGTGGTTCCTCCTTTATTCAGGATTCAGCCCTAAGCTGAGGAAGGAGCCTGGCCCTGATTTGTTGGGCAATAGGCATGCATTACTTAATAAATCAAAATGCTTGGAAGCTTGAACCATTTTTTCCTCAGTCTTTTTGTTTTTCATCTGCTACAGAGGCAAGGCACTAAGATTGAGGAGGACTAGGAAAGGCTTCTTCCTAAAGGTGAGACTTTAGCTGATATTTTAAAGAAGATATTGAAGGGGAAAGAGTTCCAGGGATAGAGGACAGCCTGTTGATATTTTTGGATCTTGTCATGCAATATTTTACTTATTCCTAATTTAGTAAATGTGCCAGGCATACCTTTAACTCATTGATAGTTGAAAGAAAAATTCAGTATATCCAGGCCAAGTGTAGATACTTGGAAGATTTCTTTTTCTTTTTCTTTTTTTCTATTTTGAAATTAGTTCATTGATTGGGGGGCAGTGTTCACTCATTCAGTCATTTCTGAACCATGTTCTGTATTCTCTTTCCAATGATTGTATCTTCTTTTTTCTAATCTAGGAACTGTCAAAATGAAATAATATAGTGTGACCTATTATTCTGTAAAAATTAAAATTAGATCTCCATGATAAACTATTATATTTTAAGGAGATTTATTAATGATCATTAGAAATCAAGGAATAAAGAGGATACAAAATGAAGACCACATGCCCATGGCTGATTAGCCATTTCAAAATCCCTTCTCACCACTGTCACCACTCTTGCTGCATGCCCAAGAGGGAGAGCAGGACTGCCCACTCAATATTTATCCCCTGTCTACAGGAATTACATAATGACAGGAAGTCAGTGGGCTCCAGGGGAATGTAGTTCTTTTTTTAGGGTAACAGATTTTCCCTTATACAATTCTTCAATAATCTGTGTTTTCTCTTAATGTTCATTGCTTTCTCTTCTGTGCTCATTAACTCAGTTGTTTTATAATAGAATTTTTGTCAAGAGTTGAAGACAAGCCTACTCAACTATAATTTTTAGATCTGTGCTCTTTACTTTTTTGAAGGTGGCAGTATTATTTACTCTTCTACATTCCTCTAGCACCTTTTTCATGTTCTATAATATTTCAGAGATCACTAAAAGTAGAATGTTCTTTACATTCACCACTCCATTTAGTATTCAAAGATTTAGTTTGTTATAGATTTGGTAATTGAAGATTTTCAAAGGGCAGGTAAGCAATCTCTTACCAATCTCTTACATATTTACTCATGTTAGGTAAGAAGTTATTTCCTTTAGAAGAGAAAACTGGAGGAAAATTAAAATTAAGCAGTTCTACTCTCTTTTGCTGGTCATTGTCATTTCTTCTTTTTCTTTGATCCTCCTCTTCCTGAAGGAACCTAATAAGCTATTTATATTTGTGTCAACCTTTTCCTTTTTTAGATGAAGAAACCCAAGGTCAAGCTAGGTTAGGTGGCTTGTAAATGGTAGGGAAACTTAATAGAGGGCAATTTGATGAAAAGCGAGGAAAGAGAGCTTGTTTCCAAGAAGGAGTAGGTATGGTTAAAGCCTTAGATATTGAGATGGGTTCAAGAAATTAAGGCTCAAGAAAGCTGCCATACCAAGTAATTAAGAGATTATAAACTAAATTGGTATATAGAAAAAAAAAACCAACTAAAATAATGAAACGCAACGTTACATGATTATAATTGCCCATATTGACCTGGATAAAGAGATGAGAAAATATAACTCTTTTCATAGAAAAGCTTGATTACTATTATTGCTTATATTGACTCAGTTGATATTAACAGTTGTATTGAGCTTCCATTTCCCCCCTCTTGTTTATTTTTTGTGTAAGAGATGGATTATTGGGTAGGGGAAGAGGATGTCATATTTGGAAATAAGGATGAAATTTTAAAAATATCAAAAAACACTTTAAAAAGAGAATGTTGGTAACCTTGGAGAAGGCAGTTTCAGTCCATTTAGTAGAGCTGGAAGTGAGTAGGAAATGAGGATGTAGAATCAGAGTATGTATGAGATTGTCTTCTAAAGAGAAGAAAGAACACAATTTGGTGTGGGGTAGGAGATGGCAGTCCACAGTGTTGTTTAAATGAAGAGTTGTATTTGGACATCTTTGTAAGTAATAGGGAAGAAGCCAGTGGTTAAAACGATTGATGATTGGTTGAGTGAGGAAAATTGAAGGGCAAGTTGTCTGGGGAGTAAAGAAAGAATGGAATCAAGAGCATGGCTTTGTCCTTGACAGAGACAATGACTATTTCTTTCTTTGAAAGTGTTACAGGAAAGGAAATGATGGAGGATGAAGGATATTGTTTTTTACATTCTGGTGTTATTTTTTAAAAATAAAGTTATGGATTATTATTCACTTAGAGAAGACTATACAACAAATACTGGTGTAGTTATACATACCAAAGCCAGTAAGTTATTTTTAATTATTTTATTCTTTTTGGAAATATCCATATTATTTTTCCTATTCTTTAGATGTTAGCTAGATTACTTGTGGAGTAATTTTGGGAAAGCAGTCATATGAATCACAGTTCATGTTTAATTTGGTATATAATTTGTATATATTTATGTTTGTGTTGTTTCCTTTTTTTTTAATGAATGTAAGCTCCTTGAGAATGTGAGCTATTTTATTTTTGCTTCAAGTCCATTGATAAATAGTAGGCAGTAGGCTCTCAATTTTTTAATTGATAAATTTGGAAAGAATGAAGGAACATGATTGGCATCACTTGAGAAAATAGTTGAACCAAAGAAATAATAATCCATTAAATTATTCTCTTTTAGTAATGAAATCGTGTGTGTGTGTGTGTGTGTGTGTGTGTGTGTGTGTGTGTGTGTGTGTGTGTGTGTGTGTGTTTGTGTGTGTTTAAACCCATACCTTCCGCCTTGGAATCAATGCTGTGTATTAGTTCCAAGGCAGAAGAGTGATAACGGCTAGGCAATGGGGGTCAAGTGACTAGCCCAGGGTCATTCAGTTAGAAAGTGTCTGAGGTCACATTTGAATCTAGGACCTACCTTCTCTAGGCCTAGCTCTCAATCCCCTGAGCCACCTAGCTGCTCCCTGGTTGGTGTTTCATTTGTAATAGGATTTATTACATATATTGCTCTTGGTATTTCTTTTCTTCCACTCAAGTTCTACTTTAATGCTTTGTTGTAGTCTGGTATGGTTGCTGAAGGTTGTGTCAGAAGAGTACAAACACTTTTCCCCCCTTCTTTTACACATGCTTATTTCTTTTACCCTTTTGGTTTATTACATATAGTAGTGATTGACAGTTAGGCTTATTTTGACACTTTTTTTGTCAGTTTACTTTGTTCTTTTTGCTTTGGAAAATAGATTTTTAAGAATTTATTTCATCTTTTAAGAGGGATAGAATGGGTGGGGATAAATTTTGGCAAGGTAAACCAAAATATATCAATAAAATTTAATTAAAAATTAGTTGCATTAAAAGTATGCTAGTTATCATAGCATTTTAAATAAGAAAAACTGCTCTTAGTTTTATTTATCATTTCTATGATCTTTTTCTTTCCCATTTTTCTTTCTTTCTACTTGAATTTTCCAGATTATTTTATAGTTTGTTTGGGGTTTATTAATTTTGTAATTTTTTTTTGCTACTTAAAATATTTGAATAGTTCATTAATTCTTCCTTTTCCAGAGCACAAACCCTTGTCAGAAAGACTTTGAGTATGATCCTGAAAATAGATTGTTGTAGGGTGGAGCCTAACTAGTTTAGAGATACTCATCACCAGGCTGGCTATATAATGTTGACTTTTTTGGCCATAGTAACCTGAATCTCCTATCGTATGAAGCTATAGAGAGATTGCAGTCTATGTTGATCTTAAGATTTTAAATTTTAAAAGTATGAAAGATTTAAATGGCAATGCCAATTGATCATTATGATCTTTTAAGTTGTATTAGAAATAATAAGAAACTTTTAAAAAGTGAGGGAAATGAGGTGATGTGTCAATTTGCATATATATGTGCATGCTTTCATTTAGAATTTAATGAAGAGTTTAATTCTTATTACCTTACTTTCAAAGTATTAAAATTAACTAATAGCATCAAGATTCCCTTGGTGGCATGGGTCTGTCTGTCTGTCTGTCTGTCTGTCTGTCTGTCTCTCTACCATTCCTCCCCCTGCCTCTTTTTTTTTTAAAGCCCATACCTTCTACTTTAGAATCAATACTTTTTTTTTTAATGCCCATAGATTCCATTTTAGAATCAATACTAATTATTGGTTCCAAAGTAGAAGAACAGTTAAGGCCTAGGCAGTGGAGGTTAAGTGACTTGCCCATGGTCACACAGCTAAGAAGTGTCTGAGGTGAGATTTGAATCTAAAACCTCCTTTCACTAGGCTTGTCTCTCAATCCACTGAACCACCTAGCAACCCCCAGACATGCTAGGTGTTCAGTAAATACTTGTTAAATTGAATCATACTTGCATAATTTGGCACTTTAATATACATTTATTCTCTCCATTATTGTCAGAGGTGACCCAAAGGTAATATCTAACTGATTTGTCTGTGATAGATTAAGGCTTGTACCAAGATGTGATGACAGTGTTAGAAGTGGGTGACTTGGTTGGTGAAGGGCCACATCATGTCCATAACCATATGAAAATTGGTTGAAGAGAACTAGAGATATCCATAATGGCAAAAAGAAGACTAAGGAGAGAACAGTATAATCTTGAAAAATTTAAAGGATTGTTTTTGGAATAGGGATTAGATTTGTTCTGTTCAAACCCTGAGGGTACACCCACAGTAGCACCAGGAAGAGGTACAATCTTAATTTCAGCTTGACATTGTGAGACATTTCCTTAGAAGTAGAGTTCTTTTGAAGTTTAGTGGACTGTCTTCTGAATCTTAATTCCTTCTTAATGGTGACAATCCAGCAGAGGTTGAAGGACTACTTGTTGTGATTGTTGTAGTAGTTTCAAATATATACTTTTTATAATAGTAAAAAAAATATAGTTCTTTCAAGTATAAATAAGTTATATTTTGTTGATGGCTTTTGTTGGGGGGCAGCTGTTGATAGGACTAATTTTAGATGTTTTTGTTCTTAATATGGCTAAGAATCTAATGCTGAATTATCCTTGCAGCTCTAGTGTAGTATATCAGTTAACATTTATAAAATGCCCTGCTGTGTTAAGTGCTGAGGATACAAACAGAGGCAAAAGATAGCCCCTTGTCCTTGAGGAACTCACATTCTAATGAGGGAGAGATAGCATGTAAGTAATTGTGCAGAAACAAGGAAAATAAGAAATAATCTATAGAGAGAAAGCATTAGAATTAAGAGGGATTGGGGATGGCTTTCTGTAAAATGTAAGATTTTAGCTGCAACTTCAAGAAAGCCAGGAAATCCTTGAGGCAGAGATGAGGAATGAGTGCATTCCAGATGTGGTGGCTCATTAGAAAGTGGTTTAGTGTGGAGAAGAGACAGGCAAAACAAATGTTCCAAAGGTGAAATTGATAGTTCTTGGTAACAGATATGATTTGTGTGGGTATGAGATAGTAAGAAATCAATAATGACATTTAAGTTGTGAACCTGAGGGATTCGGTCAATGATGTTGCTTTCCACCATAAGAAAGTTAAAGGGGTAGAGTTTAGGGGGAAAGACAATAAGTTTACTTTTGAATATTTTGAGGTGGAGATAT
Organism: Monodelphis domestica; assembly: GCF_027887165.1. NCBI lineage: Eukaryota > Metazoa > Chordata > Mammalia > Didelphimorphia > Didelphidae > Monodelphis > Monodelphis domestica. The sequence goes on from NC_077227.1 coordinate 479,002,115, forward strand.
CTATATACATGCAGATTGATGTATCTGGAAGGCACCTAGAAATGCATATTTGGAAATCAGTTGAAAGGGAAAAGAGATTACCATTAGAGAGTATAATCAAAATTCATGGGAGCTGATCAGGTCATCAAAATCAAGTAGTATAGAGGGAAAAGAGAACGGGTTTTCAGGATATATCTTTATTGGATATCTAAGGTCAGAAGATATGATCTAATGAGGGTTCAGGAAAGGAGAATGAGAAATGAACAGTCTGAAAAGTAGGAAGAGAACCAGGAGAGTGGTGTTATGAAAACTTAAAGGCAAGAGAATATCAGGAGAAGAAGATATAGACTGAACTTGGTCTTAGTGAATAATTTTTTAGATATGTTATTATAGCTTTTTTCTGTCAATTTTCTTTAAAATTTTTAATCTATAGTTAATGATTTTTATTTTTTCATTGGTTTAGAAATTAGAACTATTTGTCTCTTTTGACTGATCTAAGAAGAGAGGTTATTTGGTAAAATGTTTTTTTGATTTCTAGAAATAATTTGTGTAGTATCTAGCTATTAATTTGTTTTTAGAAGCTTCTTAGAGGGTGTGTTCTAGGTATCCTTTTTTTGGTGTAAATTTGATTAATTGGCCACAAAGGTCCCTTTCAAGTCCAAAATTCTCTGACCATCCTTGTAATGAACTGAATTTAGCTAGATTGGTCCTCAAACAACAGGTGAGCCTGTATTCAAATTAATGCATTTCCAGTTTCATGAGACATACTAACACTTTGTTTCATTGCCATAGCCTTTGAGAATGTATCTCCACCATTCCCTAGTCAACCATAGATTTGAGGTACAATGTTTGAAAAATATTTTTTTCCTAATTCTTTAGGAAATGTCTTAAATAAAAATGTCTAATTCCTTTTTTTTTTTAACAAAAATAAATATTCAGAATAACTTTTCTTTCACTTACAATATTGCTGGGTGGACCAAAACTTATTTTATCTTTTTCTGGATTAAGCTCAGTCTCCTTTTTATGAATGGTCCTGAAACGTTTGTTGGATTAGAAGTGGGAGCAGCAGATCTGGGGGTGTAATGTAATGCAGGTTCTTTGACTTTCTATCCTATGCAATTTCCATTGAGGCTTTTTGGAAGATCTGGGAAAAATCCTGTCCTAACTCTAATTAGGAAAACTAGAGAGAATACTCAACAACCTAATCCAAATGGATTGACTGGGAAAACTGCTATACAAAATTTCGTGGTTGAGGACAGTACTGCTATCTCCTTGTATTATAGAAAAGTGAAGGATAAACCTGCACATTCTCCTCCCCTTCTTCCATAATTTCTAACATGGTGGCAGATCAGGGTTCAGTGGAGGCCTAGGGATCTATGGATAAAATTGTTTTCATTATGGACAAGGGCACCTTGGCTCATGTTGACTTTTATAAGGAGGCCCAACTTCTGAACATGATCAAATTGGAGAATGACTCTACAATAGTAATGTTCTTATTAACCAATGTTGACCAGTTTACTGTTAAACTGTTATGTTCTATAGAGGGAAAGTACAAGCCATGAATCAGATTTAGGATAGGTTCATTTCTACCAAGAAAGGGCCATTTAGATCAGACTGTAAAAATCTATAATTAATGGATAAGTCCTTGAGGTTTGGTAGAGGAACAAGTATCAGCATTTGGAGGGATATTTCAAAAGTAGAATTAAGTTTTTGATGTGCTTATTAAATTACTGAATTGTCCATATTTTACATGTTATAAGCATGCTGGGTGTCCTGTCTGTTGTCCCTTGTTCCTCCGCACCCCCCCCCCCCCCCCAATCCATTAATTTCTGTATGGCAATGGTTTCAGATTCAGAAGGAAAGAGGGGAGGAAAAGAGATCCATATTAAGGATCTCTATAGATTGCATAGAGACTTAGGAAATCCTATTAAAAGTCTAGTTTACTTTGTGTATTTATTTTCTTAAATATTTCCCAGTTGCATTTTAATTTTAATTTGTTTATATTGCTATAATAGGGCATGTTGCATGGCTGTAATACACCTCTTTGCCATTTTTGTTGTAGGAACTCTTGGTGTGAGACATGAAATTCTCTTCTGGTGTAGCTAGCAATCTACTTTTATTTGTCTGGGGCACTGAGCAGTTAACTTAAGGTGTTTTGGGGTCACACAGCTAGTTTGAATCAGAACCAGAATTTGAACTCAGAGCTCTTTGACTCCTGGGAATTCATTGCCCCTCATTATATAAGGATATTGCTTCCAAATACTTCTAGTTCCTTTGTATATTTCCAAATTCCTTTTTCATCTTCATTTTATCAATACCTGCTGTTTCCAGGTAGTTAAAAGACTTTGTCAGAGAGAGCAAAAAGTACAAACATATAGACAGAGCATTTGTTGAAAAATTTTTCTCTTTTGTCTTGGATAAAGAACATAGAGAATTTTGTTAAAATTTCACAACCTCTACCATCAAATTTGGAATCCTTATGTTTATTTTTAAAATAGTAATTATTATTAATTGAGATTGTCCTTAGCATAAATTATTGGTTATACAATGATACAAATTTTGCTTTGTTATCCTTTAATATATTGTGTACATTTTTATTTCTACATATATCACTAATGTGTTCTCATTTGTATATAAACATTTTTTTACTTGAACATTTGAAAGCTCTTGCCTTTGACTCTCTCAATAATAGGGACTTTGTTTCTAATGAAGACTTTAAATTATTTGGCTTTTTACTAAATATTCCTATTTATTTAGTCATTTATTTTTTTAGTCATTAAATGATATTATTTTTGGAACCTTGATATAATTGTCATTAAGTTAATAAGAAGACCAATGATTTTTTCTTTGTTTTTCCTCTTTATTTCTATTTTTCTCAAATTTTAGATGTTTTAGCCCAACTATAAAATTCCCTAACAAATACATTTAAGATCCTTAAAATTTATATAAAACACAAACACTTTGCATATATGGATGGTAGACTTTGAAATATTGTTAAATAAATTAAATAATTTTCTGCTGAGCAAAAGGATTCCAACTTGGGCTTGATAATGTTTGGAACCTATTCTGCTTTATTTTAAGAAGCTGATATGATATAAAACTAGGGATGGGAAGACCTGATCAGGTTCTACACCTGACTTCTTTATTTACTCCTATAAATTTTGTTGGAAATCTTAATAAATATCTGAGCTTCAGTTACCTAACATGGAAAAAAGAGGATAACTATTTTTGTATTGACTATCCAACTGGGCTGCTAGGTCAAATGAAATCACATAGAAAGTATTTTAGAAACTGAAAAGTGTTACATAAATTAAAAAATAGGTACAGTGCTATAGTGAAAAGAGCTCTTGGTTCTGCAGTCAGATTAGCTGGGTTTCAATACTGCCTTATAACACTTAATTATTTCCTCTTCTGTAAAATGGAGATAATAAATAGCATGTGCATTTCCTCTCACATGATTGCTATTAGGAAATTCCTTTGTAAAACTTAAGAAAACATTTTGTATAAATTTGAGCTGCTGTTGTTAATATAATTATTATACTGTCAACCACTTTTGACTCCTTGTGACCTCTTTTTGCAGGGGGTAATGACATGGCTGCTGATGAAAGTTCAACAGAAAAGCAAGGAGGGGAGCCTCAGATGGCAGCAGATGGTGAAACAAATGGTTCTTGTGAAAGAAATGAAGCCAATAGTCATCCCAATCCAGCTAAACACACTCAGGACAATACAAAAGCCAGCCCACAGGAGCCTGCTAAGTTAAGAATAGCTGAAAACGGAATTTCTGAGAGAGATAGTGACTTTGGGAAACAAAATCATGTGAAAGCTAGTGATTTCACTCAGACTTCTCTCACAGGAAGTAATGGCTATATCTTAACCAAACCGACATTACCAGAACAACCCATAAGGACTACCAGCACCTTGGCTTCTTCTCTTCCAGGCCATGCTGCAAAAACACTTCCTGGAGGACCCAGCAAGGGAAGAACTCTAAGCTCATTTCCTCACGCTCAGGCTGCAATGCCCACCAAGCTTGGTGAGGGGAGTAAAGATCTAGATCATAAGAAACCCACCACTACAAATCCTGATGTCAAAGTCCATAGAGCACGGAAGACTATGCCTAAGTCCATTCCCAGCCTGGTAATATAAACTTCCTGCTGCATTCTTTGTGTAGTAGATGGGTTATTTTTGATTAGCAAGGGATATGGGGAGGTGGGTTGAGAAGATGAAATGGGGCTATTTCAAGTTTTTTCCTTACCTTTTTTTCTTATTTGACTCGGAATTAGATAAAGGATTTATTTTGTATGACAGGAATCATGGTGGTTAGATCATTGAAATACTTTCCCCGAGTCTTTGGATGATCAATTCCTTTTTTTTTTTTTGGTCCGTGGCTGTAGGGGACCAAGGGGTTAAATCCCCCTGACCTTTCCCACTCTATCCTGTAAGTTCCCAAAGAGGGCAGGTGCAGAGAAGAAAGCAACATGACCTTGAGAAAGATGTAGAAAGTGTAAAGAAAACTCCTCCCTGGCTCTATGGTTATAGGTGCTAGCCAAAACTATGTGTATTGACTGTGTTGACTGATTATGCGTTAGACTTAGTTCCCACAGTAAGAGATAAAATAGGGACTGCTTCTAGCTTGGTAAGCTGGTACAAGTGTCGTCCTTTTAACTCTTTGGTAACTCTCACCCCATCTCGTTCCGAGACCCCATACATGGACCTCTGTCCCATGAGACATCATAGTAAATCGTTATATGTGGCCATAAGAAAAAAGTTCACCAAAACATAGTGTTTTGGAAGTGAATGAAATGCTCAATAGGAAAACTAGAGAGAAATCTGGGTCTGTTGATGCTTATTACAGCTAAATCCTCAATCTCTTCATAATCTCCTCTTTTCTCCAACAATGCCTAGAAGTGGGCAGTAATAAGATGTTTGTGGGAATAGTTGTAGCAGAGGTTGAGGGAGAAAAGACAAAAGAATGGAGATCTTTAAAAAATGGATAAGCAGTAGGGGCTTCCCACTTAGTATTGAGTCAAACAAACATTCAGATACAGAGCTGTAGTTTGCATTTTGGGACCAAAATCCATTCTGCTTACAGAGTATGTTTGTTTTATCCAACTCTTGGTCCCATGGAGATTTTTATTCTGTTTCTGGAGTATATAGTTTTTCTTTATGCAAGAAAGAAGAAAGATAGGGCAGAGCATTGGAATGAAAAGAACCTAGTTTGTCTCACTTCATGTTGCTGAGAGAAGTTGTGTTTGCTACTAGAACACTTTCTTGGGCCCTGATATTTTTTGGGAAGTGACATTCTTAGAAAGATTGGTAAAAGGGAGAGGAGGATGAGGAACAGTAGAGAGAAAAGATCATGAAGTACATGAGCAGGCAATGATGTTTTCCTTCCTAGTGGAGGATAAGGGATATATTAGAAGCAAAGATATAACCATCTTTCATTGTATTAGCCTCGTCTGCAGATAGTATGTGAGAAGGGATTCATAAGCAATGGGAAACCTGGGTCCTAATCCTAGTTATGGTTAAATGTAAACATCACCAGAACCCCTGAAAGCACTAAGTCTCTTCCAGATTTCCTAATCCATTTTTGAATCTAGTTTTGTTTTGCTTCTGGGTTCTGTAAGCCCCATGTTCCCATTACCTCAAGAATCTAGAAGTAGCAGTGCCCTGAACAGGTATAATAATCAATCCACAGGTATTAAACCTCTACTGTGTGTCTTTTCTAAGCTTAGGAGATAAATACAGTGAACAAAGCAATTTTTCCTCATGAGGAACCTATATTCTCATGGGAAGAGAGAACAAGGATGTAGGTAGGTATATTTCAAACAGAATAAATAGAAATAAGTACAGGGTAATGTAAGAGGAATGGCACTAGTAGTTGAGGGGAATCAATTGTCTTCAGGTAAGATGTTTTAGCTGAGTCCTGAAGGTAGAGTCAGTGAGGTAGAGAATAAGAAGGTATTTTTTTAAATTTAATTTTAATTTTTAAATATTTTTCCATGTTTACATGATTCATTGTGTTTCCCTCCCCTCTCCCAGAGCCAACAAGTAATTCTACTGGGTTGTACAAATGTAATAACATACTTGATAATAATATAATATAATAATAATAATATGCTTGATACTTATTTCCATATTATTCATTTTTGCTGTAGAATAATCTTTTAATGCCTAAACCCCAAATCACATACCTATATATATGTGTGTGTGTGTGTGTATGTGTGTGTGTGTGATAAGTGATGTCATATATTTTTCTTTTGCATTTCTACTCTCATAGTTCTTTCTCTCAATGTGGTTAGCATTTTTTTCCATAAGTCCTTCAGGAGTGCCCTAGCTTGTTGCTTTGCTATTACTAGCAAACTCTATTATATTGGATTGTTCCACAATGTTTTACTTTCTGTGTACAAGTCTCCTGGTTCTGTTCATTTCACTCTGTATCAGTTCATTGAGGATCTCTGAGTTCATATAGAATTCTTCCAGATCATCATTTCTTAGAGCATAGTAATATTCTTTCCTCTTCTTTCCTCTTTCTCCTTCCTCCTTTCTCCTTTTCTTGCCTTTCCTTTTTCCTTTCCTTTCCTGAATATTTTTCCATGGTTATATGATCATATCTCACAATTTGTTCAGCCATTCCCCAATTGAGGGACACCAAGAAGGTATTCTAAGAACAGAAATGGGAATTGGTTGGGGACTGTAGCGGGAGGAGGTGGGGGAGGGAAAGAGGGAGAGAGAATATTATGGTAATAATAATATTAAAAGTTCAAAAGATAGGCTGAGGCCAGGTTTGAAAGATTTTAAAAGGTGAACAAAGCAGATTATTTGATTATTGAGATAGTAGTTGATTGAGTAAGGGAGTGAAGAAGTAAGATCAGTGCTTAAGGAAAATTACTTTTTTATGGTAGTAAATAGAATCTTCTGAAATAGGGAGAGACTTAAAGCAGAAACACCAATTAAGAGGCTATTACAATAACTTAGGTGAGAGGTAATCAAGACTCAATTAAGGTGGTATCATTGTAAGTAGAACGAGTCTAATGCAAGACACATTGAGATAGAAATGGCAATATTTGTTAGCTAATTGCTTATGTAGGTTGAGTGAGAGTGAAGAATTTAGAGTATCGCTAAGATTATGAATTTGAGGACTAGAGGAATGGTGGTGCCATAGATAGAAATAATGATGTTCTATAGGGTAGTGTGATTTTTTTGGGGGGAAAGATAATGAATTCTATTTTGGACTTGTTGAATTTGAGTTTTTTTTTTTTTTTGGGCACATCTTGTTTGAAATGTTCAAGAGGCAATTGGTGATGTGGGAATGAAATTGAGCAATTGAGATTTGAGAGATATCTGGCAGGCAACTGTGTGAGGGTGATAAGCTCTTGGGACCTCATGACATCACCCCAAAGAGAGTATATTAATTGAGATTGTATGGGACTTACAACAAGAATCTTGTGGAGCACTTAAGACTATGTGATCTTGGTTTAATAGAGGAGACTGAGAAAGCATCTGCTAGGCAGGTAGAAGGAGAACCAGGAGAAAATAGTTGCATGAAAGTTCAAAGAGAAGAGTCTCCAGGGTAATAGGATGATTACTAGTGCCAAATATAGCCGATAGGTCAAGAAAGGATGAAGACTGCAAAAAGACCTGTCAGTTTTGGCAGTTAAGTGATTATTGAAAATTTGGAAAGAACAGTTTCTGTCAGTGATGAGGTCAGAAGCCAGATTGAAGTATCTCAGAAATGAGAAGATAGGAAGTGAAGACATGAAGGGTAGACAGCTTTTTCTAGGAGTTTGAGGAAACAGAAAGATAGGATGATAGCTTAAGGGTCTAATGGGAAATTTTTTTAAGAATGATGGAGACTTAGACTTTTTAAAAGTCAATTGGGAAGAACTGTAGTAAAGGAGATGTTGAAGTTGTGAAAGAGACAGACTGATGTTGACCTTAGCTAGGATAAGGGCTACCTTGTTGTCAGTGACTGGGGATAGGAAGATAGTGTAGGGATGATGTCAGTGGATCTTAGGGAAACAGAGTTAGCAAACTTCTGATGGTCTCATTTTTCTCAATAAAATTTTAAGTTCTTTTCATGAAAGGGAGAAGAGAAAGTGGTTGGAGGAGAGAAGGTTTGGAAATGCCTTTTTGGGAAGTTAGGTAATCAATTAGGGCAGAAAATAAATGGGCTGCTTGGTTACCATGAGGTTCTTTGAGTATTATGTTGCCAAAGTGATTTTTCTTAAGCTTAAGTACACATCTGACCCCATTATACCAGTATTCAGTCCTATCTTTAGTGACCAATGTTTATGTTTGAAAGTCCTTCACAACCTTGCCCTAGCTTCCTTCTCCTTCCCTCCTCTCTCCTCCTTTCCCCTTCCTTCCCCTCCCCTCCTCTTTCTCCTTTTCCCTTTCCTCGCCTTTCCCTTTTCCTTGCCTTTCCTGAATATTTTTCCATGGTTATATGATTCATAATTCCCTCCCCACTCCCAGAGCTGACAAGCAACTCCACTAGGTTATACATGTATCATTGTTCAAAACCTATTTCCATGTTATTCACACTTGCCATAGAGTGATCTTTTAATGTCAAAACTGTAATCATATCCCTATTGAACTACGTGATCAATCATATATTTTTCTTCTGTGTTTCTGTTTCCACAGTTCTTTCTCTGGATGTGGATAACAGTCCTCTGGATTGTCCTGGATCATTGCATTGCTGCTAGTAGAAAAGTCTATTATATTAGATTGTGCTATAATGTATCAGTCTCTGTGTACAATGTTCTGGTTTTGCTCCTTTTACTATGCATCAATTCCTGGAGTTTCCAGTTTACATGGAATTCCTCCAGTTAATTATTCCTTTCAGCACAATAATATTCCATCCACCATCAGATAACAAAATTTATTCAGCCATTCCCCAATTGATAGCCCCTCATTTTCCGATTTTTTACCACCACAAAGAGTGAGGCTATAAATATTTTTGTACAAGTATTTTCCTTATTATCTCTTTGAGATACAAACCCTGCAATGATATCCTAGCCTATCTTTCGAAGTTCATTGTATATCATGCATCCTCTAGGATTCTTCAGCACAATCATATTGACTTTTTCTCTATTCTTCATATACTACACTTAATTTTCTCTCTCCTTGGTTTTGCATTAGTTGTTTTCCCTTTCCCTGGTATGCAACCCTTTTTCTGTGACTAATAGAATTCCTCTCTTCCTTCAGGACTAACCTCAAGCACCTTCTTCTACTTGAAGCTTTTTGTGATCTTACTCTTGCTAGTTTCTTGCCTCTCAAACTACCTTGGGTTTAAATAATTTTGTATTTATTCTTTATGTGATTGCAAACACATATACATACACCTCATGGTTTTTCACTTTTAGATATAAATTCCATTTGAGTAGAGATTGTTTAATTCATTGTATTTTTTATCCTCAGAACCTCAGGTACAGTGGCCTGGCCCATAGTAGGTGCTTAATAAATATTTTTTGATTAATATGGATTTTACACTTTCATTTTTCATGAGCTTTTTACCTGGTTCTTTACATTTTCAATTATAGCAACAAATTCCCTAGAAATCCTGGTGTGGTAATCTTTGGTTCTTGTGGTTCCTTATTGCATTCTTATTGTAATAAGGCTATGCTTATGAATAGTGTTTCTGATAAGGTAATTCTTTTCTTCCCCACTTGATTTATTTTGTTAAATATTTCCCAGTTACATGCAAAAATAGCTCAAAAGATTTATTTATCTGTTCATTCATTCATTCATTCATTCATTCATTCATTCATTCATTCATTCAGCTAGCCATGCCTTCCACCTTAGAATCAATACTTTGTTTTACTTGTAAGGCAGCAGAGTGGTAAGGATTAGGCAGTGGCAGTTAATTGACTTGCTTAGTCACACAGCTAGGAAGTATCCAAAGCCAGATTCAAATCTGAGACCTTTTATCTCCAGACTATCTATCCACTGAGCCACCTAGTTGCCCACATAACAATTATTTTTTAAATTCTCTTCCTCCCTCATGCCCCTCCTTCCCTATCTAAAAGGAGATAAAAAAAAAAACAAATAAACAACTAAGAAGAGTATTTGAGGACAACTGACCCTGACAAATACTTGCTGAATTACTGAGTTATATTTTTTGATTCACATTTAACCATATGAAAGAAGAATCTACTCAAAACCTCTGATGGGTTATTCATTTCAGAATGACATTATTAGATTTTAGGTCGCCTGACTGTCTTACAGGATAGTAAGAAATTATTGTTAATCTTTTAGGTACCTCGTAAATTGTAAGGGCTTACAAGAAGATAACAAAAGACTTTTCCTTTAAAGATTGTACAGCCTTGGAGTTTCAAGACAGGTAAAAGAAACAATTAGAGAATAATATAACTTAGGCTGCTACAACGATTGAATGATGTAGTACAGACATCATGAACTGTAAGAGTCATTGAGAAGAGAGTATATGATTTGGTTAGTGATAAGTCATATAGAGATTGTTTTCTTTGAGGTTATAATGGTAATAGTTGAAAAAATATGACTTGTTCTAATGTATTTTTACACAATACTTTTCAGAAATGCATCTAATATTTAAAATCAACTATTTTACATTCATGTTAATTTAAATACTTTACAAGATCTTAGAGTTCATCTTCCTGGTTTGGTAGATGCTTTGTAAATTTCTGTGGCTAACCTTTTTTTAGTGGTCTTTTCCTAATGTAATGTGGATAGTTTCCAGATAACTTTCATAGTCCATCGCTGGGCCTGCAGTTAAAGCTTTTCAGCTTAGTTGGACCAGAGTTTACAGTAGAACCAGGGTTATGTTCTTACCTCACTTAAAGCATTCAAGCAAGTCTTCAGTGGAAACCTAGCTAGAACTTTTTTTTGGGGGGGGCCTTGTCATACAGGTTATATGCTCTATGGGAACTCAACAAATATTTAGTAATAAGTACATTGTTAGTATGTTGCACTTTTTACAAGAGTTTTGTGGAATGGCATATTTTCTAAGTTTGTTTCTGTTGCCTTTGTTTCTTAGTATTCAAGTCAGCCTAGGATTTAATAGTTATGGTTATGCTGTCTTCATTTATCTCCCTTTGTTAGAGAAAAATGGAGACATCTCAGGGAGATATAGACATCCCACCATTGTTATTCTAAGATGAAATCTTCCAAAGCATTTGTATATGAGTAGTTTTATCCAAAGCCGTTTTTTATCTTGAATGCATAAGTGTTTAGTCCAGCTTACAAAATAACATATTAATGTCAGAAATCATACATTTGACTAATTCAGATAATGATGGAAGAGAAGATCTTCTATTGTTTCTCATCTTTTTGCTCATTATTAATGAATTTGGAACAAAATTATTGAAAAACTTGTGATTCCAAGCTTCTTTGCCATTTAATTTAATTTAGTTCTGTTGTGCTGACATTGCTATAAAAGGCTCATTTTCCTATATTAAGGTTTTAATAAAGAACATCATTTTCATGGTTCATATATTTATCAGGCATCTAATCAGGAGAGGTGTTTGTAGAATTCATTTTTTACATTCCACCGTAAACCTTGGTATTTTTGAAAATAGCATGGAGAAAACTGAGGTAATAGTGGAAAAGATTGCTGAATTTGGAGTCAGAGTCTGAATTCAGATGCCATTTCTGCTACATTTACCTGACGGACCTTGGACAAGTCACTTAATCATTTAGGACCTCAGTTCCCTCATCTTTAAAATGATCAAATTGGGCTATATGATTTCTAAGGACCTTTCCAACTCTAAATCTGTGATCATAAGATGACATGCCCTTTTTTTTTAAACTTTAGATCTAGTTCTAGATTGGCAGTATATGTGCCCCTGAAAGCATTTTGATATCTGAAGGTATGTATGTTTCTCCTCCCTCATTCCTTGAGTCTTTTATCTTACCTCTGTTCCATAAATAAAAGTACATTGTTACCATAATGCTTACTTTTCTCCTTTCTCTTTCTAATTTCATTCCCAGTTTTTGTCTAGTTGCTCCACTTTTCATTCCCCTATTTGCATAGCCTTCTAACTATTGTTTCATTAAAACTCATTCTTAACTCATATTTCTTTTAAAATTTATCTTCCTGTCATAGCTATCTGCATACAAGGCTTTGATGGTATGCTTGCTTTAATGAAGGGAATTTAAGTTTTATCCTCTTACCTCAAGATACCATGCTTTCTATCCCTCTTACTTTCATTACTTCATTTTAAGTGAATCAGATGGAGTGGGGTAGGTGTCACCTTTAATCCACTTAATTGTTACTCTTATTTCAACTTCTACATTTCTCAACTTTTTAATTAGGAAAGGTTAGCACTATTTATAATTTCTCTTCAATTCATGGTCATCATCTTTGAAATGTAAAAAGCAATTAGACTTCCTGAATTCATAATTTCTCATCTTGTTGACTCTGTGGACCTCCATATGCAGAAAAGCCATAACCTTTCATGACCACACCCTATATCTCATTATTGTAAGTCTCTGCTTTACCTGTAATTCCTTTGTCTGTCTGTCCACTTGTCTCTTTCTCTTACTTTCTAACTTAGTAACAACTCTTAAGGCAGAAGGGCAAGGACTAGACAAATGGGGTTAAGGTACTTGCCTAGGAAATGTGAATATGTGAATAACTAGGAAATGTCTGAGGTCAGATCTGAATTGAGGTCCTCCTGAATTCCAGGTCTGGTACTTTATTCACTGAGCCATCTATCTGCCCTTTGTAATGTCATTGACTCAGAATTCTCATATCACAACTACCTCACCAACTAACTCTCTTATTTCCCAGGCATACCCATTACACCTATCCTTTTGTCTCAATGGCCACCCAGCAGGAATGTTGCTCAGCTTTCAGGGATTTTGTAAGAAGGATTCCTGCATTGAGAAAAATACTATATTAGACCTCTGAAGTTTCTTCTAATGTATAAGCTAGTTTCAATAGCTTGAATTTGTACTTGGTGCCATTGGCACTTTAGGAATGTTTCTAATGGTACAGTTCAGAAGAGGCCATAGTGAAAGTAGATCACTAGCTGACTGTTGGACATCTCTTAACTGATGCCCACAGGGCACCTCAAAGCCAACATATTCAAAGTGGAAACTGTTCTTTTCCCTATCTCCTAAATGCATCTTTCATGTGAATTTTGCTTCTGTTGAGGGTATTGTCATCCTTTTTTTTTTTAAACCCTTACCTTACATCTTGGAATCAATACTTAGTATTGGTTGCAAGGCAGAAGAGCATTAAGGGCTAGGCAATGGGAGTGAAGTGACTTGCCCAGGATCACACACCTGGGAAGTGTCTGAGGCCAGATTTGAACCTAGGACCTCCTGTCTCTCAGTCTGGTTCCATCCACTGAGCTATCCAGCTGCCAAAGAACTGTACCCAACGTGGGGCTTGAACCCACGACCCTGAGATTAAGAGTCTTGTGCTCTACCAACTGAACTAGCTAAGCAACACGAGGGTGTTGTCATTCTGCCAGGCACCAAGTTTGTGACCTTAGCATTACCCTCCATTCTTGTTTCTCCCTCATTGCTTATACCTTGTTTAATTGCCAGTCCTTGTTTAAGCTACCTGTGCAAAAATATTATACATTCATCCTATTGTCTCTCTACTTATATGGTCACTCAACAATTCTTGGCTGTGGACTTATATAACAGCTGTAACAGTGAAAATGTGGTATGCCAAGACTGTGAATTGCCCAAATTGTAAAGATAATTTTTAGTGTCTTGATTTAAAATCTATAATTAAGTGGTCGCCATGGGAAAATTCCCAAATATGAAAATACCCAAGTCAACTGGGTTTTATGGAGATTTTAATGAATATAAATGAAGGAATTAAGGGGGGGGAAGAGAGAGAGAGAGAGAGAGAGAGAGAGAGAGAGAGAGAGAGAGAGAGAGAGAGAGAGAGAGAGAGAGAGAGAGAGAGGAGAGAGAGAACTTCACACCTCTTTTGTTAAGCTTGCTTTTTGTAAGTACTTTACCTTTTAGTGATTAATTTAACCTTTATAGGCACTTAGCACCTTTTTTGTATTAGATCTAAAAATAGACCTAGCTTAAGGTTCTAGCTTTACTATAAGGAATGAATTGGGGACTTTCATTGTTCAATCAGGAGTTTACAACTTTATCTTCCCCTAAGGCACTGTCTGAGCAGGGTGGAGTAATTTTAAAAGTTCTCAATACATTACTGATCAAGTACCTCCATTGTTACAATATGGGAAAAACTTAACCAAATCTTCTAAGGTATAGTCTGAGCAGTTTTAAGATTCACATAGCCACTTAATTGAATTCCTGGCTTCATCCTTTCCCTCTTGATCTATCACACAGCTGCCAGAGTAAACTTTTTAATAAAGCACAAATCTGACACTGTCACATCTCTTCTCCCCCCCCCCCCCAATCTTTAGCAACTCTCTATTCCTTCAATGATAAAACAAAAATTCCTTATCTTAAAGCCCTTCACAATTTGAGTTCTATCAACCTCTACAGGCTTGTTTCTCATTATGCCTTTTTATGCACTCTATGTTTTATGGAAATTGGCATATTTGTTAATACTCAAGTTGAGGATTTTATCTCTTGCCTCTTTGCTTTATATAGGTTATCCCCATCCCTAGAATGTGCTTTCTGCTAATGTCTGACTCTTGGAGTACATGCCTTCCTTCTAGGCTCAATTTATTTGTCACTTATTAAGGCAAGCCTTTACTAATCCTCCTGTTTTTGTTTTCTTACTCATATAATCATGTATCTGCTGATCTATTTACATATTTTATCAACTTATTAGAATGTCAGCTCCTTAAAGATCAGACTGCTATGGTGAAAGGGGTGGGAATTTTACATTATTAGTGTAAAGATATTTTTGAAATAGCTGACCTATCATAGCTGTTTTCCAGTTCTCTACTCTGGATGAATAGGGCAAATAATGGGAAGTAAAAATTATGGCTGTGCAAATAATTGAACAAAGTGAAGGTACAGGTCATTGGTATTGTAGAGGTCTAGGAACTTTGGAAGCCAAGTATTATTTGAATTAATTTCATTTTTGTGTGTGTGTGTGTGTGTTTTTTTTGTTCTGTCTATACTTGTTTGCCTTCCCTAGTGTAAATTAAATTTTCCTAACCAAGACCTAGAAAATACATCAAGGTTTTATCTATGAAATTAGGCTTTTTGTTATAAGTTTCTTTTGGAACTGAATTATGTGTTCACCAGCAGATATTCATTTAAGACCTTACTGTAAGGTCTTACTCCCAGGATCAATTATAAAATCTTGGTTGCTTTTAAAGCCCTTCATAATCTACCCTTTCTACCTTTCTGATCTTCTTACTCTTTCATCGACTCTATGTGCCCTGTAATCCTTTGACATTGGCCTCTTGGCTGTTCCATATATAAGACACTCCTAACTCCTAGCATTTTCATTAGTAGTCTCTCATGTATGGAATTCTGTACTTCCTTAAATCCATGTTCTGGCTTCTCTTGACTTTTGTCAAGGTCCAGATAAAATTGCATCTTCTTCAATAACCCTTTTCTCCTCCATAATATTAGTGTCTTCTCTCTGTTGATTTCATTCCAGTTTTTCCTGTGTATTATCTTATTTGTTTATAATTGTTTTCATGCTGTCTCCCTCATTACATTGTATACTCCTTGAGAGGTAGGACAGTTTTATTTGTCTTTTTTTGTCCTTTTTGGGGGTGTGTGTGTGCTTTACAGCACTTTATACCTGCTGCATAGTGGGAACTTCATAAATGCTTATTGACTTTTGGGAGGGAGAAGATGATTCTTGATGAATAAGATAATATTTATGCTCAGGGAGTTTACAGTCTAATAGATTAATATGTAGTGATTTAAGTGTAGATGAGAGAGAAATCACTCAGGTTTTGGAAAAGCTTCAGTACTGTGTCAATAGCATAATTAATAAGATATTTGCATTTTGTTTTATTAATCTTCATATTTGCCATTTATCTAATATTTGGACCTCTCTAATTTCTCTATTTTGTCCAAGGATTTACTTTAAATTTATATTCAACTTCAAAAATAAACCATAAATATGATTTTGTGCCAGCTGGGTGACATAGTGGATATAGTGCTGGGTGTGAAGTCAGAAGGACTCATCTTCATCATTTCAAATGTCTTCAGACACTTTTACTAACAGTGTGACTGGGCAAGTCAGTTAATCTCATTTGTAAAATGAACTGGAGAAGGAAAGTATCTTTGCCAAGAAAACCTCAAATAAGGTTATGAGGAGTTGGACATGAATGAAATAATTGAACAACATAAAGATGGAATATAATTATCATAAAGATGGCTTTCTTAGTTTCCACATTTTACTAAAAGTTCAGCTTTCAGAACATCTGAGAATTCTGATTCTTCCTTGAGTTTAGTTTTCTTTATCTATCAAACTGAAAAAGATTGTGCATATCCTTATCTTGTATTGTATTTGAATTGATTTGACTTGCTTCAATTATTTAGGTATGTTGTAAAAAACTTTTTGATTATAATAGTTTTTCATTTTTAACAATTTTTTTCTCCCTAGAACTGAACTTTTTCAATTAAGAAATATTTATTAATTGCCTATTTAATGCCTAGTTCTTGGGATTCACTTTCCATTTGGAGAGAGAGTGTGTGTGTTTTTGTGTGTGTGTGTGTGTGGTCTGTCTGTGTCTCTGTACGGGTCTGTGTCTGTGTGTGTCTGTGTGTATGTCTGTCTTTGTGTTTGTGTCTATGTTGTGTGGGTGCTCCCATAAAATAAGTTACAGTTTATAATTCTGTGGTGCTTTAAGGGTTCCAAAACATTTTCTTCATAATTTCCCTTTTAACAGCCTTATTAGGTAGGTAATAATGAAAACAGTGCACAAAAATGAGACCATAATATGAGATAGTATATACTTAGTTGATAAGCATATGATAAAAGCTTAACAATATTACACGTTATTCAAAGGAGGGAATAATCATTGTGGGCTGGGTAGTTTACAGGCTTTGGGTTTTGAGATAGATTTTGAAGGATAAGTCCTCATGACAAAAGTTTTTTCTAATTCTACTTTATATATCCTATAGCATTTTGTGTCCTACATCTAAAAAAGCAACCAGTAATTATTTGTTAGATGAGTCTCATAGGGGAGATACTGAGGAACACAGCTTCAAACATAGGCTGACTAGAATTTCTTTTGAGGCAAAAAGGAAAGGTGAGTTTGAATGGATTTGAATAGAATATAGAATCATAAGAGTTCAATTTGATTAGATATGTATGGGACCTTAGCAATAGGATCTACCCCCATCACCTCCTCATTTACAAATATGAAGACACACTTATTGAGACAAAATGGCTTTTCCAAGGTTATACAAGCTAGTTAATAGGAAATTCCTATCTCAGTGTTTAGTTTGTACTTGTTATTTTCAGTTTAGTATTTGATAGTTAAGGACTACTGTGTGGTACAGTGGATGGAGTACTGGGCCTGGAGCCATGAAGTCCTGAGTTCAAATCCAGATGCAGACACGAATAACTGTGTGGCTCATGACAATTCACTTAACCCTGTGTCCCTCAGTTTCCTCATCTGTAAAACAAAGTGGAGAAGGAAATGGCAAACCACTCCAGCATCTTTGTCAAAAACCTCCAAATGGGATTATGAAGAGTCATATGTAACTGTAATGATTGATCAACAGTAATTTGATAGCTCAAAGTGTTCTAAAAGTTAAATTACCTTTGGTGATTTTCCAAGTTAAAATGTAGTAATAATTATAACCTTTAAACTTTCTATGAGGACTTTTGAGGGTTCATCACATATTAGAATCCTTTTTATATTTTTTTCAATCTTTCGTCTTATAAAATTTAAAAGGATTATAGTTTTAGAGCAACTCCTTAAGACAATTCTGAATTTTTCTGTACAGTCTTTTGCCTGGAAAGTAGTTTATGTTTGTCCTAGCTGATACTAAATAAAGTTGGTACCTATCCCCTTTCCATGTCAATAGTACATATCCCCCAAAGTAACACAGATACCTGTATTACTCATTGAAGATTCTGATGGAAAGATGAATGAGGAATCATTGGTATTAATCAAAAGCAAGTATAAAATTTATTATAAATAATTTTTATCTCAAATAAAATTAATTTAAATTTTATATGCTCCAAGATCCAAATGTCCTAGAAATGAAGCTTTTCCTACCCTTGTTTGAAATTAGATATAAGTTTGTTCTCAATGTGAAAGCATTTAAGTGTTTTGTTATGGAATTAGAACTCAAAAGCAAAATGTTTTTTGAAAAAAGTAATCTTGGGAGACTTGAAGCATCAAGGAAACTTCCTGAGAGATTACTCAGGGTTTTATATTATCCACTAATTGGGTCATTTAGTTAGTGTGGATGATTGAGATAACTTCATAATAAGATTTAATATGACCAGTTAACATCTTACTCACGCTTCCTTGACCCCAGATACATTAGAAAACAGATAGATTTATGGACAGACATGCATGCAGACATCTCCAACCTCTCCTTTCCCCTCAAATATATACATAGATGTGCACATCCTTTTCATACTCATTCTGACTCATTCATTCATATATACCTACATATATATATATGTATATATATATACACACACACACACATACATATATACATATATATGTATATATATATGTACAATAACTAAAGATACCATGAATGGGTTGGCATGTGAAACTAGCTAGGAATGGAGGTAAATGGATTAGTTGGTAAAATTAAGGTTGACTGTAAGTATACAAGGAAACTATATAGTGGTTGGATAAACATAATATTCTTTGAAGCAGCATAATTTAATTGAAAGATCATTGAACTATTTTAAGTTAGAAACAGTGTTTCACCATTTATTAGCTTTGTGACTCTGGGCAAATCATTTAATTTTAATGAGTCTTGTTTTCCTGACCTGTAAAATAAGGATAATAATACTTTGCTTGCCTACCTCAGAAGCTTATTGGATCGACATATGTGATAATGGATATGAAAATGTTTTGTGAACTAGATCAAAGTACTATGCCAGTGTCAGATAGTATATTTATTTTAGTATTTTATTATTTAATTTAAATACCACTCCTTTTCTTTCTGCATAATTTCCATGACTGTTTTTTACTTTGTAGCTGTTTTTGTATTTATTTTCAGGTGCCAAAGGACTTTTTTTTCCCATTTATTCTTTTATTTATTTTTTTAATAGTATTTTATTTGATCATTTCCATGCATTATTCATTAAAGACAAAGATCATTTTCTTTTCCTCCCCCCCCCCCCCAGCCGACGCGTGATTCCACTGGGTATCACATGTGTTCTTGATTCGAACCCATTGCCATGTTGTTAGTATTTGCATTAGAGTGTTCGTTTAGAGTCTCTCCTCTGTCATGTCCCCTCAGCCATTGTAGTCAGGCAGTTGCTTTTCCTCGGTGTTTCTACTCCCTCAGTTTGTCCTCTGCTTATGGATAGCGTTCTTTCTCCTAGATCCCTGCAGATTGTTCAGGGACATTGCACTGCCACTAATGGAGAAGTCCATTACATTTGATTATACCACAGTGTATTAGTTTCTGTGTACAATGTTCTCCTGGTTCTGCTCCTTTTGCTCTGCATCACTTCCTGGAGGTCGTTCCAGTCTCCATGGAATTCCTCCACTTTATTATTCCTTTTTGCACAATAATATTCCATCACCAACATATATCACAATTTGTTCAGCCATTCCCCAATTGATGGGCATCCCCTCGTTTTCCAATTTTTGGCCACCACAAAGAGCGCAGCTATGAATATTTTTGTACAAGTCTTTTTGTCCATTATCTCTTTGGGATACAGACCCAGCAGTGCTATGGCTGGATCAAAGAGTAGACATTCTTTTATCACCCCCAAAGGACTTTTTTAAAGCATCAAAGATCTCCTTATTTAGGCTCTTTTGAGTCTAAATGCCCTAACTGTTTTTTTGGGTTGGGGAGTCTAGACTTCTTAATTTTATCAATATTGGGCATTCCCAAGATAAAAGCTGGATTCATAAATGCAATCCAGTAATTCTCCTCTAACTTGTTGCTTGAGAGTGTTGCTTGGGGCTCTGAGTAGTCATGGTAACATGTATTACCACTAGCTTTGAAACTACTTCTTTGAGGGCCAATTTTCCTATGTCTAGACCACTCTTGGATATAATTGTCCAATTATAATTGTAAAAAAATCATCTTGTCATAATTTCTCCAATTTTCTTATCCATTTCTTTAAGCTTTTACAAAAGGTTGTTAGACAATTGCCTTGATGATTTTTCTTTTCTTTTCAACCCATACCATCTTAGAATTTGTACTATGTTTCTGTTGCAGGGCAGAAGAGCAATAAGGGCTAGGCAGTTGGGGTTAAGTGACTTACTTCACAAGGAAGTGTCCAAGGAGGAACCACCTAGGTGCCTTGATGGTTTTGATTTTGGATTTTGTTCATAATTAAGTTGAATTGGGAAGATATTAACTCAAATAGACTCCACAAATATAGATAATCTTTTTTTTAAAAAATATTCCTTGCCCTTTCTCCTGTTTATTCATTCCAAAACAGTCTGTTGTTAGCTAGAGTTGAAAAAAGGTTCAAGTTTCTCCATCCAGGCTCAGCTATCAAGAGACCTTTTAATCTGAAAGTCCTATATCCCCTTCCTCCAAAAGGAGCTTAGAATGTTTTTGGAGCAGATAAGGAAATGATTATTCCTAAAATCTTTGTGGTTTTTAACATACATTTTATGAATGCTCTATAAAGCCATCTGGAAAGAACAATTTTTCATTTGTGTAGCTCATACTAGCATCGCATGGTCTGGGTTAGGAATCTTGAGTCTCCTTGTTCTTTCTCTGATAAAGAATGTCTGGTTGCATTTAGTTTTCCTTAACAGTTAGTTGTTAATATATCTGGAAATAAAAGATGAAAGTATGGTATTAATAGGATCGAAGACATTCTTTTATCTTTCTTCTACAACAGTTGCTGGAATAAGTGAGTTTTAGAAGGTTACAGCCTCCTTCTGGACAGATTTAATGGTGACTAACTTATTTATCTTGGTGGGGGGGGCATATTGATGTGTGCTGTTATAAGGGTGGAGGGATTAGGAGTAACTCACCAGTTTTTGATCCTGAATATATAAAGTGTTATGCTTTCATCTTCTCAATTTGTGAGATATTATCTGTTTCTCAAGTAGAGGCTCCAGAATGTCTTATTTTTACTTGTGGTCATTTGAAATAAAATTTCCTATTTAGTATAGTTTTGAAAAACTTAACATACATAATTCTTCTTTAGCTATTTGATTTCATGACTGTTTTTCTATATTCTTTAGTACATAATTTAACTATTAATCCAACTGTCAGATCCCACTGTTCAAAGAGCACTGTTGTTTTTAATATGGGGGATACAAAAGAAATAAATGTAGTCTCTGTGTTCAGAGAACTTAAAGTTGAGTATGTATATGCAAGTGAAACTGCTTAAAGACTTTTAAACAACCTGTAGAAGAGTACAAATTTGTTTCAATGTCAAGCAAATATAATAAATGAAGCTTTTTGGAAGAGATAAATTTTGAGTTAATTTCAAAGGAAAGTGATATGTATTCTGGGTGAAGTTCATAGAAGTTTAGGAAAACAGAAGTAAACAGCATATTTAATTACATCTTGTTGGTTTGCTGTAGTGGAAAGTCTTGATTGGGGAATGATGGAAAGTTGGTATAGGTAAGGAGTTGGTAGAGAACCATAGAGGAATTTACATATTTTATGCATGATTGATAAGTAGAGTTTAGGTTCTTGAGGAGAGAAATGACAATGAGTATGGCATTTAAAGTTGGCTAATGGAATGTTTCCTTGTACTTTACTTTTAAGGGCATAGGGATACAGAAATGTGAAAGCACATGTGGAGGCTATAGTTGTGGTTTACACAGGAGTCTGACAGGTATAGACAAGGGGGCCCAGGGAATTATATAAAGGTAGACTTTGAAAGACCTAGTGATAGGGGCCAAATAGGATGAGGCTAGCCAGGATTGAGAATAGCCAAAAATCTAGAGAAAAGGAACTTTAGAGAAGCATATAAGTATAGTTATTGGAGACATTTGTAAACAATTGATAGTTGAAGCCATCTAAGGTGATACAGTTTTCCCAGAAGGTGATGTTAAAAATATTTTTTGGTTGTTGCCATAAGTTTTTTGTAATAGATTGTTTTTTTTTCTTTAAACATGTTAATATGCAACTTCTTTTTTCCCCCTTAAAGCTCTTTAGAGCAACATTTTCATATTATCTCTGTGTTAAAAATTATCTTTGGCCAAGAATACTTGTGTCATTGTTCCTATGCACAGTTGGAGCATTAGCAAATTCTCAGCCAAATTAGTTGGTGGTGCCCTCTTTGAATACAAATTATTTTCATTTGAGGGGACTGTGAAGAAAAACTAAACTTTTAAAATTGAGAATGTTATTTTAGTTACATTGCACTCTTAGTCATTAATTTTCTTTGTTTTGAAGCATGCAGCCAGTAAGGACCCCAGAGAAGTTCGAGATTCTAGAGATCATAAAGAATCAAAGGAGGAAAGCAACAAAAATGTTACGGAGTTTGGAAAACAGCAGCTTTTGCCCCCTCTCTCATCCCTTCATCAGTCGCTACCTCAGAACCAATGCTACATGACCACCACAAAGTCACAGACAGGTAAAGAGGGAACCCTTAACAATAACCCTTTGCTCCTTGAAATCTGTTCGTTGATGTATAAAATCTCTTTTCTGTAGAGCACAAGAGCCACAAAGAATACTTGATTTTCCTGCTCTTATATTGATTCTCAATTAATTTTCCTTAGAATTGATAAATCTTTTTATATTTACCTTTGAGATCTTTTATCAGTTTTTTATGCTTTATAGGAGATTGGCTAAAATACCCTTCAGTAAATTATCTTAATAAATTAACTAAAATTTCCTGTCTTTTAGCACTTCCTGTTTATAAAAGTGAAGATCTTAATTCCTAAAATTGCAGCAAAATATTGCTAGTTGGTAGTGAAAATTTGGATTTGTAGAATATTTTCAAAGAAGAGTTATTTAGAAGATAATGTGGCATAATGGAAGGAACCCTGGAATAGGGAATCAGGTATTTTCAGCTTCACACCCACATTCATCTACCTGTGTCTCAGGATCACTCTTTCAAATGAGTGCATGGGATTACTAAATTCCTTTCCAACTCTAGTTTTCAATTATCCTATGTCTTTTAAGAGCATACAAAAACTCAAATTAGGTTCAAAATGTTCTTTAAAACTGTGACTAGAGAGGCCATTAGAAGGCTTTTTGTTTCAGTGAATAAATGACTGATTTTGTGTAAGCTTGTAAATGTTTATATGAATACAGGTACTTATTGAAAGACTTAAGGGAGCTAGAAAAATATATCTTTACTGATTTTTAACTTCTTTTCCATATGTTTCTTTACATTATTGCTTTGTGATATATGTAAAGAAACAAATTTATCAAAGTTAAACTTCAATTCCTGTCCAGTCCTTATAGATTCCAAATTAATGGAGGTCTCATTTTTACTATTTTATTAATACCACATATTGAATGTACTATAAAGGTACTATTCTAGGGACTGTGTAGGAAAGAAGTATCATAGGGTTTGAAGAAGCTTGTAACCAATTAAACAGAATACCTTGTTTGTAACCATTGACAGAGTTAACTTAGTACTTTTGTTTGTAGTTTATTTAATAGTAGTTAAATTATTTTAACATTGTTGTTACTTTTCCTCAAAGGATACAATAGTTTTCTTTTATTTTTACATTACAGTTTTCTTATGATAAGATAGAAAGTCTAGTGATCATTGTAATAAAGAGAGTACTAGATTTGGAATCATAGACCTTGAATTCATATTTTGACGCCCTTTCACTAGCTATATGGTCTTGGGCAAGTTTTAGGCCTCAGTTTTCTCTGTAAAATAAGGGGTAAGATTCAATAATCTTGACGATTTCCAGCTCTATGTTCTAATATATCGAGTAAACTTTTTTTATTAAATAGATGATGGTAATAAAGCCAGAGTCTCATATTTATTCTTGTACAACTGAGTTACCTTTGTTCTGTTTAGTGATGTTGTTATGGGATTGTTTAAGGGAAAGAGACAAGAGGGAAACATCTAAATTTTTTAAGTTTATTGATGGGGAATGGTAGAGGAAGGAGGGTAACAAGGGAGAAGGAAAAGTTCTTAATCTTATCCCCAAACCTAAATTTCCTTAATGCTATCCTAATGGATAACTTATCTAGGCTGAATAAGTTAAGTTCCCCCCAAACAGAACCTCACATAACAGAGTCCAGTAAATGAGCCAAGATTCCAGAGGTAAAATCCAAAGAAGGTCCTGCAGAGAAGTGATATTTCTTCTATGGTCTTCTTTCTAGCTGCCAGCAACCAGTTCAAGCAGTTTTTCTCCTCTCAAGCTGGTATCTCACAAAGGGCCAGAAAACTTGTAGAAAGATGAAAATCACAGCTACTCCAAAAGCTTCACCCAGAAGTCTGGTTTCAATTGGGACCTTAGAATCTTGACCCAGGCTCTCATGTGATTCTGTGTCACATGTCCCTGTCAATCATTTTTTCAGCAAGAAGTCTTTGCTTACTACAGTGATCACAGATGAGTCTTCCTGCTTATGATCTAAATGCCTGTCTTTGGTCACATCAGACTAGACTGTATAGATCAGGAGTTCTCCTTTACCGATGTTGATTTTCAGTCTTCCTGATGAGTCAGTCAGCATCAAATATTGTAGAAGTTAAATTGCCTCAGGGTTAAGTGGGTGAACAAATGAATGAAAGAAATCCCATAACCTCGTTTCTTTCACTGTAGATTGCAGGCGTCATTCTAGTTTATAGGCTGAGCCCTTATCTTCCTGGTACAGAAGTACAGGTGAGGACCAAGTGAATTTTCTGAGCCCTTTTACCTAGCTAGTAACATTGATATGAAACAGTTTTTTATCTGTTACAAATTCCTTTACATTTTATCAGTTCAGTTTAGTCAACATTATTCAGCATATGCCCAACAAATCTTTGAGGTAGGTATTATTGAAGATATCGCAATGCATAATAAAACATACCTACCTCTAATAGACGTTATAATCTACATGCAAAGACATGGTAAGTATCTTAGAAGGCCATGTACAGAATCCATCCATTTCAGTGAATCTGTACCTGGGAAGATTATTCTAAGTACATTGTCCAATTAGATTGATAATCTCCAAAGTTTAATAAAAATGGTAGAAAAGTCAGCTTTTATCATGGTCAATTGCTATAGATTAGCTTTTTATGGTATGAGATATTTTGGTTCCTAATTCATCCACGAGATACTTGAATTGACTTCCCTTATTTAAAATATACATATATAGTTGTGATACATTTTATTTTAAATTCAAGAAACTGTCACTAGATGAATATCATGCCGTATATATATATACTGTGAACAAATGATTGAGCATATATACTATGTCCTAGAGCAGAGGTCCCCAAACTTTATACACAGGGGGATAGTTCACTGTCCCTCAGACTGTTGGAGGGCTGAACTATTAAAAAAAAAAACTATGAACAAATCTGTATACTGCTGTCTGGGATAGCGGAGGCTGCAATGCTAGCTGTGATGGGCCTATCACACCTTGCACAGTCCCATCACCGCCACCACCATACTATACTGGACACAGCAGTATACACATTGTGGAATCCCTTCCCCCAGATTGCCGCTCATCATGCTGACATCTTCCATTGTGCAGCCACATAATCCTTTGCGTGGTGCCTTGTTCTCATTCAGTTACTTTCAGAACAAGGCACCATGCAAAGGATTATGTCACCAGAAGTAGTATTCTATGTGAGTGATGCCACATTTTGCAGTGCCGCCACATACAGTGCTCTTCTCATTGACTACCAATGAAAGAGGTGCCCCTTTTGGAAGTGTGGTGGGGGCCGGATAAATGGCCTCAGGGGTCTGTAGTTTGGGGATGCCTGTCTTAGAGTGTCAATTCATTACTATTTGAAGAATGATACATAATGGTAATTAAGATCCTCAGCACATAATGAACTTGTACTGATAAAATTATCCTTTAGTAATACTTTATGTTGGAAAACCATTTGAAATTTCTGTTATTAATAATAGTCTATCATTTTAAAAGAAAATACAATCTTTTTGAGAAAGCAATTTGTGTTAGAGACATTTCAATAAAAATTCAGTCTGTTAGGTATCTGCCCACTGATGGTTGTATGTAAACTTCAGGCAATAACTAGTTCGCATCTAACTGGGAGCAATAGCAGTTAAGAACATCTAGTTTCTCTCTCTCTCTCTCTCTCTCTCTCTCTCTCTCTCTCTCTCTCTCTCTCTCTCTCTCTCTCTCTCTCTCTCTCTCTCTCTCTCTCTCTCTCTCTCTCTCTCCCCCTCCCTCCCTCCCTCCCTCATAAAGAGTAAGTGAATATATTACCTCCTTTTGATTGGGAAAATTTAGTCACAAGTGAGTTTCATCCTATGCCATAGACATGCCATGTGCAAGTAATTTTTTTTTGGAAATGAGAAAGATTCCTGAGTAATAAGAAGGAATGAATTTTATAACTAACTTAAAGACTAGAAAGAAAAACTTAAAAGATCTTTAATTTTAGCAGTACTAGAACCTATTCTCCCCTCAAACTGTCCTTATAGCTCTCCTCCTTAGCCAATCTCCTAGGAAAAAGCTCTTTACAGGTATTGCTATCTCTTCCTTTCTTTTTAGTACTCAACTCTATATCCTAGCTTCTGACCTCATCACTCAACTGAAACTTTTGTCTCTAAAATTATCAGTGATCTTTGGATTGCAAATTTTTTTTGTCTTGCCTGATCCTACTTATTCTCTCTTACATTTGACACTGATCTTGGATGCTCCCTTGTGGGATTTTATGACCCTCTTCTGATTTTGTGTGTGTGTGTGTGTGTGTGTGTGTGTGTGTGTGTGTGTGTGTGTGTGTACTCTGTTCCTCCTGTTTTCTTTGCTGGCATGTCATCTATTTTATGACCCCTAAATGTGAATAATCCTCAAAGCTCTGTCCTTGGTCATCTCTTCTCTCTAGGCTTTCCTTTAATGACCTCATCAGTGTCCATGGGTTTAATTATCATATAAAGACAGATAATGATCTCTAACATTTATATAGTGCTTATTGTGTGCCAGGACTGAGCTACACATGACTCAGATCTGGGCGTCTAATCCCATTCTCTCTCTGAGCTTCATTCCCACCTTACCAATTGCCTCTTGGACATTTCAAACTGGACATCATCCCAGAGACATTTCAAATTCAGCATGTCCACATAGGAACTAACTCATCCTTCTTTCCTCCACCACTATTCTTCCAAATTTATTTATTTCTTGTTGAAGATACCATTATTTTCCTGTCTTTTGAGTTCATGATCTCAGCTTTATTCTTCGTCCTTTACTTTCACTGACTGTACATATCTAGTCAGTTTCCAATTCGTTCCATTTCTATCTGCAATGTCTCTCACATCTGACTTATTTTTATGTATACAGCCACCATTTCAGTTTGGGCCCAGTTTCTTCTTGCCTAGATTACTACAAAAGCCATTTAATAATTCTCCCTCTTTCAAAGATCTCACTATAACCTGTCCTTCATTTAATTTCCAAAGTGATTTTTCTTAAACATATATCTGTCCATGTCACTCACTCCCTCTTATTAAAAATAATTTAAGTGGCACTCTTCTGTCACTAAGATTAAATCAAATTGCTATGAAATATTTTTTTAACTCTATAGAGTTGTAAAACTCAGTGCTAGACTATTTTTCCAGTCTCATCATTTGTTAATTCCCCCTCCAGTACTTTACGGTTCTGCCAAACTACTTTCCATCTCTTGATTCTGTGCCTTTGTACCTCACCCCTTTGCTCTGACTCCTTTTATCTCCTCTTTCCCTCTGCTGCTTAAGAGGAACCTTGTGTTCCTTCAAGGCTCAGCTTAGACACTATCCTTTACATGAAACTTTCCCTAATTCTTTTGATTGCTAGTGCTCTCACCTCACTTCTTCATTATCTATTTGTATTTCTCTTCATATTCATTCTGGGTTAAATTATATGCACTTCTTTTTCCTCATTAGAATATAGACATTGTGAGTATGGATTGTTTCGATGTATTTATATCCATGACTAATACAATGCTTGACTGGTAGTAAGTACTTGATAAATGTTTATTGGCTAATTGGTTGGTTGTGTGACAATATACCCCTCTGATAGTTGTTACTACAAGGAATAACCAGTTAGGAACTTTCTTACCTCAACTTGTTAACCTATTCAGATATGTATTCAGATTCAGTTTAACTGCTTTATTATTTATAGAGAAGTAGCATCTGGCACATAGTGAACACATAACAAAGACTTGTTGGTTGGTTGATTGGTTTTTATAGGAAAGTGTGCTTTGACTTATAAATAGGTATCTTGTACTTAGTAGTCACTCAGTAAATCTTTATTGAAAATGATACTGATGAAAATGAAAGGATTTTAAAGGTTAATAGTCTTTGTTTATTTCATTGAAA
Organism: Monodelphis domestica; assembly: GCF_027887165.1. NCBI lineage: Eukaryota > Metazoa > Chordata > Mammalia > Didelphimorphia > Didelphidae > Monodelphis > Monodelphis domestica. Next base: position 479,030,545 of record NC_077227.1, read on the forward strand.
CTAGATTGCTTTTCTCCGACTCAAACGTTTTCCACACATACACACACACACACACATCCTCTTTCTGTCTTTGAGTTGATACTTACCTATTGGTTCTAAGGCTGAAGAAAGGTAAGTGCTAGGCAAGTGGGGTTAGGTGACTTGCCCAGGGACTCACAGCTAGGAAATGTCTCAGGCCACATTTGAACTCAGGACTTCCTGTCTCTAGGCCTGGCTATTTATCCAGTAAGCTACCTAGCTGTTCCCATGGTTAATCTTGCTCTTATTTGAGAAAATGAGCTCTCTTAGCAAAATAGATCACTTCCTCCATGCCCACATACTAGTTTGCTAGTATAATTTTCTAAATTTGCTAGCTAATTTATTCTTTCTGATTAGATAATTTCTCTCTCTCTCTCTCTCTCTCTCTCTCTCTCTCTCTCTCTCTCTCTCTCTCTCTCTCTCTCTCTCTCTCTCTCTCTCTCTCTCTCTCTCTCTCTCTCTCTCTCTCTCTCTCTCTCTCTCTCTCTCTCTCTCTCTCTCTGTCTCTGTCTTTCCCCACCCCCCAAAAAAGAAGTGCAATTGCCAGGGATGAAACAATTGTTGCAAATTTTATATCCTAAGAATTACTTATTTACAACTTGGAGGGAATACTAGGATAATTTATTATGAAATGGGATATTCTAAGCAAGCACCAGTAGTAATCAGTATGTATTGGTTGACATCAAATAGATATCATGGATGGAGTTTTGCAAGCCCAGTCATTGGGGAAGTAAAGGACATTTCCTTAGGACTTAGTGAAGCAAAGCCTCATTGTTTATGTAAAGCAGAAAAAGCAGTTTGTGGGAGCATTTGATAAATGGCAAGCATTCGAAGGTTGAGGACTAACTTGGAAATTTCTGAATGCCAGGAAAGGATTCTGGTGAGTTAGGAATAATAACAAACATTCTGATCAACTCTTTGGCTAAGATTAAATTAACTTAAATTGTGGTTTATAAAATTACATATACCAAACTGTACTTTGAACTAAGCTATTTTGGCTTAATTTTTGTTCAACTTAAAAGTAATATTTTGAATAATCAATTGTGTTTAGCTGTTTTAATTAGAAATTCATTTTTGGTAAAGTCTGTAACATTTTTGGTAAATAACAAGTATTGTCACAGCATCAATGTGTCAGTATCATTTATAAGACAAGACGGAAAACATTTGGCACTTATTCAATCCTAGTAGTACCATTGTGTAGAGTGGCAGAGTTGAAAGGGCATTGGATTTTGAGTCTGAGAAACTATATTCAAATCCAGTTTTGTTATCTATTGCTTGTCAACTTTAAGTTTAGTAGCTAGGATTTAGTTTGTCAATTAACCTCTGTCTCAGTTGCCTCATCTATAAATTGAGGAGGTTAATTTGATGATCTTGAAGGTTCCTATGAAACAAAATATTATGAAACTATTACCTCAGCCATAGATTGAAGATTTTGCAATTAATTTTCATGAGCTTTAATCTGCCAACTTAATCATATCAAGCATATGATATTAGACTAATATTAACAGTTTCTTTCCCTAGAATCATTGCCAGGTATTAAAAAAGATTGTTTTTTATTGACAGTGCTGTTGACTGTGTATTATTTAAGACAACAAGAAATGAGTAAGCATACTTCTTGATGAGCCCAAAGATGATGTTTGAGTAAAATCTGTTACTCTTTTAGTAATCTGTATTTACTAAAAAAATTGACATTAAATATTACAGAACATGTTAAGAAGAAAACATTCACCATCAGTTTCTATGTATTTTTGAGAATGATACAAAGTTATATGTACTATGCCTCTTTGTCTTCTCTATTTCAGATAGAGTAATTATTTGTACAGTTTTCTAGTATTTTAAAACCAGTGGATACGTGATTTTACATATATGAGTGAAAATGTCAGTTTGTTCATTCTCATCCAATATTATTCTTTTCCATGTCCTTTCATGAATCATTCATAGTTGATCTTCTTAATTGACTCTATCTTTTTTCTATGTCTTCTGTTCCCTCAAATGTTTCTTTACACAAGTACATTTTGTTTATTCCTCTGTCATCCCTTGCTGTAACTATATATTTGGTTTACTTTTCTAGTTGTATATGATATTTTATAATATTTCCTCTTCATCTATAATATAGTAATATGCTACAACCTACTTATGTCCTTGATGTATCTTTACGTTGTCCTTTGGGTCACTAGCACTTTTTATTTGTCAGAGATGGTAGCTTTTAATTTTTAAAATCAGTCTCCCATTTGATTCTGGGCCTTGATTGTTTTGCATTTGTAAATTTTGTCTACTATACATGTACTGATGGGCTTATTCAATTAACTCTTCATCTAACTTCATACCAAATTCTAGACATTAGATATTCTTCATTCTTTGGGGTTTTCCTAGGTAGCTTGTTTGGTTGATTTCTATTGAGTAAAAATATGAGTGGATTTAATTTTGAGGGTATATAGTGTTCTGAGTTTCACTGTAATCCTCAGGATATCACCTACTTGGTGAAGACCTATATTATTTGAAATCTATACAGAATATCCTTCATGACTCTAGTAAATTATTATTTTTTAAAATTTTAAACCCTTACCTTCAGTCTTGGAGTCAATACTGTGTATTGGCTCCGGGGCAGAAGAGTGATAAGAGCTAGGCAATAGGGGTTAAGTGACTTGCCCAGAGTCACACAGCTGGTAAGTGTCTGAGGCTAGATTTGAACCCAGGACCTCCTGTCTCTAGGCTTGGCTCTCAATTCACTGAGCCACCCAGCTGCCCCCTCTAGTAAATGTTTTTTTGTGATCATAATCTTCACTATTTTGCAGCACATTTGATATTAAAAATTAGAGGACCATTCTATGGTTACATAAAATATCCTGAAATCTGGCATGATCTTTATATTTGAAGGGAATATCTTCTTGGAAAACTTTTAACACTACAGTTTGCTGTAGTGGTTAATTGTTTAATGCATTCTAAAAATAAATGTGTTAAGCTTTTTATATTATCTCTGTACCTTTAATCTTTTATCTATGAAAATATGATTGTTTAGAAAATCATTTGCAAAAATCTTTTTCTTATCTTTTTATTAAGAATACACTAGATCTAGGGATATATTTTTCTCATCAATACATAGATTTGGAGAAGTGGATATATAGACCAATAATTGTTAATGTTCTCTCTTTATTTGGCTGGGATTTTTAAACATTATTTTGATTCTTCATCTTTTTGAGATAGCTTGAAAATTTATCTTTCAATATTTTAAAAAATTTCCAATGTTTTTAAAGTGCCATTTCCAGTTCATGTGGCATATGGATTCCATTGCCTGTGTCTTCATATGGTGGGTCCACTGTTATTGATGATTGGAATAGATCATTAGAGAATCACTGGCAAACTTGTACCTTTTTCTGTTTGTTATTCTCAAAATTTCATCTATAAATATTATGATATGATCTGTGTTTTTTTTGGTATCTCAGGTTGCTGCAGATTCATTTTCTTTTCCATTGCTTTTTGTATATTTTGAAGGCAGTTTTTCTCATTCAATTTTCTGCTTTTCTTCATGATGTTTGTTGTTTGTTTGTTCATTTGTTTTATTCGGTGGGCCATTATTATAAGGAAATTTCTCCTGTTGATATAGATGCACAGTTTTTTTGTAACTTAGAGTCTTAGAGCATTATTTGAAAAACTAAGACATTATATGGTTTACCCATCTCCTGCTTTGCAAATATGTTTGTACGTTAAACCATTGTTTTCCATTGATTCCTATAAGATTATAATATCATGGATCTCAAGCTAGCGTGTACCTTAAGAGACTGTCTAGTTCAATTCCCTCATTTTATAGGTGAGCAAACTGTTGCCCAGGTAGGTTAAATGAATTCCCAAAGACCACAAAGAATCTTTTGCTTGTTAAGGAGATTTTGTTTGGCAGATTCAGTTCTGATCCTCTTGATCATGACTAGTTTTCATTGGTTAAACTCTAGGAAATGATGTTATCGGTAATGCCATTTATCTTTATCCGTTTACTCTGTTTCAGAGTCAACTGTTAGTTTGGGGAATCATTTAGCTCTTTTTAATCACGTCATGCTTTCTTCTCTTTAACCTTTTTTATAAAGTAATACTAATTTTCATATCTGCAACTTGTTGATGTTCTGATTAGACACAGCTATTTTATACAGAAATGACTTTTACATCTATAATCATTCTACATCTATATCCTATGGAGTTATTATTACTATTATTATTATTAGGTAATGTTTTGTTTTTGCCTTGTCCAGTACCTTCTTTCTTCTTAAAGGAAATAAACCTTGATATGTAGGCAAGAAGTTTCTGAGTAGTATGTATATGTATATATATATATATATATATATATATATATATATATATATATATATATATCTTGAACTTTGATTCTAATCCTGAACTATATTTTCTAATTTTTTTAATCATTTCCTTCCTTGTATTCACTTTGATATTGAGGTCACCATGTTAATCACCATTCTGCCCCCATTGGAAGGTATATTTTAATTTTGTTTCAAGAGTCTTGTCAAGTCCACTGTAGAATTCTTTGTTTTGTAACAGATTCTAGTTTATAAAAATGTAATTATCATCATATTGGTCTTTTTTGCTTTTAAACATTGGGTAATTTTTGCTTTTTCCTTTTTTAGGCCCCTACTTCATCATATGTATCATTGACCAGTAAACTAGCTGATTTTCGCTCTTTCCCCATATCCACATTTTCCTTTTCCCTACCTCTTCAAGTAATAATGGAAGATTTCATGAATCAATAAAAAGGTGATGGGGAAAAGGCAAAGTCAAAAGTGATCATCTTGCTTTTAGCATGAGTATTTTTTTATCTGCCCATTTTGAAAATAGATAAAAGCTGTTCGTGATTATGGTTTTTAGTATGTTCAGAATCGCCTTGGGATGGCAAGAGTTTGTTTTGGACCTTGCTACTGACATATTATATGATTCTTATACTACATTTTCCTCATTGTAAAGGTAGGTAAAAAGTAAAGACATTTTGTTCATCTAGATGCAATTTGTGAACCAAACAAATCAGAAGAGTTTGTAAATGAAAGTGATCATTACAATGGCTCCCTTAAAGAACATTCTTAAATAGTATTTGATAATGATTTTGGTGCTCATTCTATTAAATGTCTCCTACCTTTAAAAATGTTTGAATAGCATTTCCTTCTTCTCTCTTTCTGTTTTTCCCCTTTTGGCTTTTTTTTTTTTTAGCTTGCTTGCCTTTTGTTTTAGCAGCTGCAGTATCTCGGAAGAAAAAACGGAGAATGGGAACCTACAGCCTGGTTCCTAAGAAAAAGACCAAAGTTTTAAAGCAGAGGACGGTGATTGAGATGTTTAAGAGCATAGCTCATTCCACTGTGGGCACCAAGGTGAGGGTGACGTGTGAGGTACCTGCCTTGTGTGCATATTGGAAAAACAAAGGGTGCTATGTGTCCAGTCCTATCATGATGAGGGTGTCATATGAGAACCTCAGTGATGTGTTAGTAGCTTGTTAAGTTATATGTTCCATGCTGTTCTATTAGAATAGATAGGACACAGAACACTGTGTCCAGGTGGGTCATTATTTCCTTCATGGATGGCCATTAAAATAACATGGCAATACATTTTAGTTTTTTATTTAGTGCTATATTTCTATTCCTATCTGTGAAGTTTCAGAATGTTAAATGGTTTGCAGAGTCTGGGTAAAATATTCAATGATATTACTTTGAATTGTAAACCTCAAATTTCCTTAGACTTATAAATGTTGGAAATTTCACCATAGACTATCAGTAAGAAATTTTCCAAGTATGAAATATCCCAATGGTGAAATTTCCAACATTTATAAGTCTAAGGAAATTTGAGGTTTACAGAATCCATCCTGATAAACATGTTTACCCTACTCATGTTTCAGAGTGAGAAGGATGTAGGTGACAGTAGCCTTCATGTAAATGGAGAGAGCTTGGAGATTGACTCAGAAGAGGATGACTCTGATGATTTGGAAGAGGATGAAGATCATGGATCTGAGCAAGCCTCTGCATTTCCTGTAGATGACAATAGGATTTCTAATGAGGGCATATCTGAAATTGATCGGGCCCAAAAGGTATTTTAAAGTTTTATGGACTACAGTTGAAATGTAGAGAGTGCAAATTTTACAATAGTTGCTGAAAGTCTTTTTTTAGCATGAACCTGATGGATTGATTTAGTAAAGATGACCCCTTCAGGTCAAAACAATTTTGGTGTTTTATTTTTCCTTTTTTCAGTAGAATGACATAGTTATTTTTACCCTCATTTCTGCTCTTTTTCTGCATTATCAGCAAGTTAGTAAATCTGTAGGCAATTCTTGAATTCTCTCCTTGTGCCATCAGAGAGACTGCTAAGTGCTGTAGGTACAGAGACACAAGTGAAGCATTTCTTGTCCTGAACTCACTCACTTTTTAATGAAGTGATGGCATTCTAAATACATACTAGGTTAGATCCCTCTTGTTTCTTTATTTCTTAGATATGGTCATACTACATTTGTTTTTGGAATTCATGCAAATAATTCATCCAGCTACTGTGATATTTATCAATGATTCAACAATTTAATAGCATATTTTCTGAATATGTTGGCATAGTCTCCTTCTGTTCCTATTCCCTGAGGGAAATTTTAAGAGTAGAACTAAAAACTAAGGAATTACTTTGAAAATAATTTTGGGAAAATGTATTCCCATTAATTTTTTTTTACCAAAAATGCAAATTTTGTTAAGGAATTTTGAATTTGATGGATTGGGGGTATAATATTCTTTTCCATTAGTTTTTTAAATGAATCGGGAAATACTTCTGGTTTGATTGGTCTTGACTTCTTGTCTTGTCTTCCCTTTACACTCTGTCTCCTTCATAGCTGCTAAATTGATATTCCTAAAGCAAATGTCTGACATTGTTTCTCCCTTGTTCAAGAAACTTATAGGATAAATTCCAAATTCTACAGTTTGACATTTATAGTCCTTTACAGTCTGACTCCATATTTCTAGACTAATTTTACATAATTATCTTTATGCATTCTACGTTCTACTTGATCTACTTCATGACCCTGTATGTAAGTCACAGGACCTGAGTTTGGTTCTCAGTTGTGCTATTTTTTACTTGTATAATCTTATTTAATTAAGTACTCTGGACCTCAGTTTGTCATCTGTGAAAAATGAGATTGGGCTACATGATCTCTTATGATTCCTTATAGTTCCTAAAGTCCCTAAAGCTCCTACAACTCCCACTTCTATTCCTGTTTACAAACTCTCATGCTTAGAATATTTGTTTTGGAATTCCTCGATGTTTTTAAGATTCACCTTATAAGCAACCTCCTACGTAATGCTTTTCTTGATTCCTTTAGTTATTAATGTTATCCTTGTCTCTCCTCATTACTATTTTATTTATTTTATATATGTTTTGTATCTACTGATTTGTGTATATGTGCCATGTTCTCATTTCCTCAGTATCAAGTTACTTGAGGGCAAATACTGTTGTATTTCTCTTAATATAGTAAGAAGGGCAAAGTCTTGGGGAAAAGGAGCACAGGGATCCATGTGATAAAAAACATTGTTTTTTTTTACATTAATGGCTTATATTCTTTAGAGTAAAATTCCCTTTTAGATTGGCTTATCTCTTAGGCTGTGAGGAGAAGGGAGTTGTTATCTCTTGAGACCATGAGGACTAGTAAGGTTAGTTAATTATCTCCTGGGTTTTCCTTTAGCACTTATCTTAGTGCTTTGTATATAATAAATGCTTAATAAATTTTGGATTGAATATTTTCTGTTGGCTCTATGGTGATTTTTTTAGATGGAAGATGGGGAGTCTGAAGAGGAGCAAGAATCTGGAGAATCTGGGGAGGAAGAAGAAGATGGGGATGAATCTGATTTGGTAAGAGACACAATTTTATTTGGATCTTTGTAACAACACTTTGATAATTCAAAAACAAGTTTTATTTCATTATTTTTGGTAGGTCCCTCCAATGATATTGATTATCACTCTCTTCATGCCACAGTACTCTGTTTGGTTATTTCTTTTGGCCTAACATTTTCCATATGGTTGTCAACTTTGAGAGCCCATTGTTATCTTTGGTAGTAGTGAGGCACTGCATGAAGTGTTTGTAGAGAGCCTTCTCCCTGTAGTTCTGATACATTCAATACTGTCAGTAGGAGTCCATTGTTTTATGTCCTTAATAATCATCCACATCTCTTTGTGGATTGCATACATGTTTCTCTTTACTTTTCATTTAATGAACTGATAGGATGCTGATGGTAGTCACAGAACAGTGCATTTCTATTGTGGATAAAGAAGGGATTAGTGATGCATTGTGGCAACTTGAGTCTCTAAACTTTTACCACTCTTCTGCTTTAGAACCAACACATAGGTTTTGATTTTAAGATAGATGGTATTGATTTAAAAGAAAAATATAATTATTTGTTTAATTTAATTGAAGTACCATAATTTTGTTACTATTGCAAATAAATTGTAACCCTTTTCATTTGAGCTTTTTTGATTGAGATTCATTTGAACCTGATTAAGTGCTGATTATTTCCTTTCTTTAGAGTAAGAAGAATATAAATGCATAGTTAATGCTTAATCTACACTTGATATTGAAATTTATGTATTCCCTATTTGAATTTCTAAATGAAAAAAATTTAGGGGTACTAAAGTTTCTAAAACATAATTTGTACCGAATTTGTCTAGCTCTAAAACTACTAGATTTCGTGTAATCCTTCATTGAATATATAAAGGCTATGTACAGTTAGGCACATTCAAGTCTTTTACCCAGAAAGGCATTTGAGGTAGAGAAATTTAAAGTTTTTATTTGAAGACACAGGATTCAGTAGATTTGGTGATGGTGCTAGTGAGGTGGATGTGTTTATTTTGGTATGAGTGGGATATCAGCGGACATGAAACTTACTAGGACCATTTTACTCCTCTCACTTAACTTTGTATGCACATTCTCTTTTGATTCTTCAGAGTTCAGAATCTAGCATTAAGAAGAAGCTTCTAAAACGGAAAGGAAAGATAGACAGCCCATGGATTAAACCAACCAGGAAAAGGAGGAGGAGAAATAAAAAGAAACAAAGCAGTGTCTTAGGTATGTCATTGAAAATTTGTATTTGAGAAACTGGAATGAACTTAAGTGGTTGGTTTTTTCTTCAACTGTTCCTTATGTGTTGAGTATGAATGATAAAAATAAGTTATTCTCTCTTAAAAGCAAGTAGAAGAGGAAAGCTTATTTAATTATAGGAAGGAAGTCCAAATAGATTGGGAGTTATATTTTTAGAAGTTTGAGGAATAGATGTCTCTAAAAGAGGTCTTCTTAAAATATTAATGTTAAACCCAAAAGAGTATAAAGAGCCTTGTTAGGACATGCTCTTATGGCTACTTATATGTTAAAACTTATCATCAGAATATTTCTAAGTTTTTTATATTTCCAAGAGTCCAGTGACACTTTGCATGAGTTGCTCTAGGTTAGAGGGCATGTAAAATTTCTCATATTATCAAATATTCTTTTTTTGGGATGAACCACCCTTCTGCCCCCATTGGAAGAGATTACCAGTCTCTTTTAACTATTTGTCATAGGAAGAAGTTAAAAAAGCTTGTGTGTGTGTGTGTGTGTGTGTGTGTGTGTGTGTGTGTGTGTGTGTGTGTGTGTGTGTAAAACGGAGTTTCAAAAAGAGTTCTTTGTATGAAGTCCAAAAGGTGTGGTACTCTTTCTTCTTGATACATTTGTCCCAACTGACCTCATCTCTTGTTGATATACCACCAACTGATCTTTGCATAAAGGCCTCCCCAGGTATAATGCTCCTAGCCCTAATTCTTTTGCTGTTGTATCTTTGATGCCCTTCTCGGCTTTTAACATCTATTTTATGGGGAGTTACAGTATATGTAAGAATTGGAAGGGTCTGTCATCTTTTCCTTTTGTTTTAGTGGATGTCTGTAAAATGCTTCCCCTTTTATTTCCTCTCTTCCTTACACCTCTCAATCCTTCAATGTAGAAGGATAATCTGAGTTCCTAAATTGGCTTTCTTTTGAATTATATAGAAAGAGCTAGTATAATAACACCAGTACATACAACAATAGTAATGATAGTTGGCATTTACATAGTGCTTTAAGGTTTGCTCTCTGATTTCATCAGTATAGTGCTTTCAATGCTGCAAGTATTTAGTATTTGAATTGTTTCAGTATTTTTATGTTCATTTTTTAGGTCCTATTAATGAGGTGTAATAAAAAGACCATGTTTAATGTAAAACACTTTTAAAGTTAATGATTTCATGGAGAATATATTTAGGTGAACTTACACATTTATATGTTTAGTACTGTATATGTTTAATTCTTTTGGGACTATATCCTAATTTACAAATAAATATTCTACAGTGGTTACAGTGAGTTTGTTTTGAGATGATAGTATTGAGAAAATATTATGGAAATCTTAGCAACAGCTCCGAATGTATCATGTCATCTATTTTTTTTAGTTATCACTTCCAGGGGTCAAGAGGATATAGGGCTGAATCTCTCCTTATTAGGTACCTATGCATTCATACCTTCTTAACAGGCCTTTCTGTAAAGGTTCATTTTCTCTTTATCTGAGATTTTTCAGTTGGAATTCTCAAAGTTTTTGCTATTTTATTGCTTTATACATATTTTTGACGTATTTGACTTTTGATGTATTTGTAGATTCAAGCTGAAAGATTGATGTTTGGAGTGGGGTTTTCCACTATCATATAGGGGTTTTTGGGTTTGAGAAACTGAAGCTGAATAGCATGTTCTATTTCTCTTTTTGGTAGTAGAAAAGGATTTATTCATGCTGTGAATTAGCATAGGATTCTTACTTTTTTTTCTTTTATGGAATGTGTATGCTGGTGTAAAAGCATTATTATTTAGACTTCTGCCCTTTAAGATTGTCGGATAGCCATTCAGAGTTCATACATAATGTAGATACAAAAATTGTACTTCTTTTATTAGTGCTGGTTGAGAATTATTTCTCCTCATTGAAACAGTTAATTGAGTAGTATTTTACAGAGTAATCTAGTTTATCTTGTTTTTTGCATCTATATGTTTGTTTACTTATTTTGTCTTGTTAGTTTACATTTACCCCAAGGCCTACTGAATGGCTTTTTCCACCCAGAAAGATTCACTTAAGCCTAGTCTACCTTGTCTTCTTTAATTACAAAGATCACAATGAACGGTATGCATTATTATTTTACAATGAGGCTGGTTTAGAAAGTACATCACAAGAGGAGGAGATAAGACTTGCAATGAGAGTTTGAATGAAGGAAAAAAAAAGGTTCTAAGACATTAAAGGGGTTATATTTGTTTCATATCAGCATCTTAGAATCTTTTTTTTCCCCTTCCTTCAAACTCTCATTGCTGGTCTTATCTGATGCTCCTCTTGTGATGTACTTTCTAAGCCAGCCTCATATTTTAGATGAATAAATAAAATAGTAAGATACTCCTTTTCCCTATTCTTTTCTTTTTATAAAATGGTTATGATTTCATGTGTTGTAAACATTTTTAATTGTTCTATAAATTTGGGGCTTTAATCCAGCTGCTTTTATTTCTTCTTATTATAAAACTGGAAGATGCTTTATTAACTTCAAGCTATGACTTTCAAAATCCAAAAGTCAAGTGGGTTTTTTCCTTAAAAAAATTTTTTTTTAAACAAAATTTTAAGTGGTCTAGATTCTTCCTCATTTACGGTAGTATGTGATTACATCATCTAGCTGATATAGTTGCAGTGAAAGGTATTTCTTCATGTCAGTGCTTAAATTTTAACATAATTTTCTTCTTATATATTTTAATGAAATGGAAAATTTGCACATCTACCTTAGAAAATAAATGATTAAATGACTAATGTTAGATATTTTGTAATATTTTAGATCATTTATTTATGTAGATTTTAGTAGACTATTGTGAACATAGCCTTTATATTACTTTACTCATAATGGATGTGGCCTGCATATCTATGCAGTTTGACTTTATGAATATGTGCACATATGTACATGCATTTTAAATATAGGTACTGAAACATACAAGTCATCTTTGGGAAGCACAGGACAAGCTGGGCAGGAAAATAGTATGGACTATATGGAGGTTTCTCTGGATTCTCTGGATCTCCGAGTAAAGGGAATTTTATCTTCACAATCAGAAGGTGAGTGTCAGCTTTCTAAATATGGCCATGTACCATTTTGGTTCTTTGTTTGCCTAGTTTCTTCTATGTATTAGGATGATGCCCCCTGGTGGATATTAATAGGAGGATTTGATTAGATTCATCTCTTAAAGGTGAATGAATATAGTATAAAAAGCCTATTTTCTTTGTCCATATAAACTGTAATTGAGAAGGATTTCATTAAAGCACTTGCATTTCAACCAAGATCAGACGATGTCCCTTATTACCCTGCAGTTCCTTGATAGCAGGATATATATTTTAGTTGAATATCTCTAAGGAACAATTTTTAAATTGAGAATATGTCAGTAGGTGATTAATTAGATGCCTTTTTGGACTCCTTGACTTGTAATGTTTGTAATGCTAATTGGATCAAATATTGTTTATTGATATTGCAGAGTTAAGCAACACTTAGTCCTTAGTTTTACTCTGCTTTAGAGGAGTTTATTTTGGTAGTGCAAGCCTTTGTTCTTGAGACATTTTGTAATATGGTACCATAGCAATTTTACTATTAGTATAGTAGCACATATATAAATGCAAACCCTACTAAACTTTGAATGTATTCTATAATAGAGGATCATATAAAGGTAGATATGTAATCTTACTTGTGATTTTTAGTAGAGTAGTATTCATACTGCAAATAGTAAATATCTTATTCTTCAGAAATATTCTTCAGTATAAAATTTCTTTTGATGGTTGTTGTGATCTCTCTTTTAGGTTTCTTTTGTACTTTTTGTGACTGTAGCACATATTGAAAGTGGTTTAAACTGAGGGCTTTCAACATTCTCCACTCTTACCTATGGTGGTGATGTGAATTTCTGTTTAAGTCAGGATCGTGTCATAATGCCATACAGTGTATTTTGCTTATTTTTACATTTTATTTTTATATTTATATATGTATATATACATCATAATAATTATGTTCATTATAAAACATACAAAAATAAACATTTTAAAAGAATGAGACGAATATAGTATAAATTTTGATACTATGGTCAATAGGGAACTAACTGAATTTATTGAATTAGGATACTAGTAAGATAAGATGTGAATTTCAGGAAAAATACTTTGGCAGAAATCCTGAGCCTTCAAACTCAACTAGCTGTATAGGTAGTTAGAAGGAATGGGTGGGAGAGATTATGGAAGTAGAGGAGATAAGTCTTAGCAATTTATTGTTACACGGAGTGAGGTAACACTGGAATTGTGAATGTGGTTCATTAGAAGGATGGTAGTGCCCTTCACAGTTTTGGGCAGTTAGGTTCTCTTTTCTTTTTTTTTTTTATACCTTAAAATACCATGTACATATGATGAAGATGATAATGATGCTATTGTCATTATTACTACACTTAGCTTAATTTATCAACCATTATTATTTTATCTATTACACTTTAAAGTTCTTTCTCCTTACAAGAAAAAAATATAATCAAAATTAGGCTTGAGAATGCACTTTCTCTGTTGTTAGTTTTCACTGTCCCATCTAACTTGAAGAGGGATCTTATCTCATTCTTTAGCCTTCTCTTATCCAAAATAGATCTATAAAAAAAATCCTTTTCTTTGGTGTTCCTCAGCTTATTCTTAGCATTCTTGACACTATTCTAAAAGGACCATACTATATAGTTTTATATTCACTATATTACTAATATTTGCTTCCATCATCTGCAATCATTCTTTTAGAATTTACGTTGGGTAGTAAATTCTCATATTATCTATTGTTTGCTTTAAGTAATACTCTCTTTGTCTGTTTATTGGAATTCTCTTTGTGTCTTCTTCTGAAGACACATTTCATTCTTGAGCACTTTCTATTCCTTCTACCCTGATTTCACTCTGAAATTTTAAATCATAGATTTCCAGCTATAATGTCTATAAATACTTTGAAATCTTTTCCCCCAAATACATGGATACATGATAAACTCTTTCTGGCCCTTTTGAAATCCTGTATCAAACTCTGTGATAGAATAGTACACACTTCCAATCAGTTTCTATTTGTTGGTAAGAATAAGATCCTAATTAAATTCTTCTTATTGGTTCCTCTACCTTTTGAAGGGTAAAATCATCATCATTAAGTTAAAATTTAGGAACATATCTGCTCTTCTTTTTCCAGAAAGTTCCAGCAGATGTCCCAATAACTGTAGTCTCTCATCACTCCCTTTGTATCAGGCTCAAATTTTTTTTCTCCCAATTCCTCATCCATTTCTTATTTCTGTCCAGATGGTCTGTAGTATTGCTCTTCATTCAGATAATATCTGTGCTTTTACATTATGGTTCTGGGATTTCATTTTGGTATCTCTGTTCAATATAAATCTCATGCCATTCGTTTACACACCCTGTTTCTTATGAATAAGGTAGAAATTTTTAAGGCCATAATTTCAGCCATAGTTCTCATCTTACCTAATATCAGTGATTAACAATGGGATCAGACTTACTTCCTTATTTTAAGATTTGTAGTTCATCTTATTTGAACTTAATTTCATATATTAGTGGAAGGCTAATAGGGAGTCCTTGACCATGCTCACAGGGTAAGATTCTGGAGTTAATCAGACTTCTTATATTTTCAGACACATCTATAACTTGCCGTAATCATGTCAGAGTGATTATTCAAGCTGTGTTTGCATCAAGTTTCTCTCATGGATGAACGCTAGAAGTCTACTTTTTGGGTTTAGAATGGAATTTGTGATTTCTTTAATATTGGAAACTCAAGGAAACTCTTCTTCTGGAGACTTGTAGCTGCTCTGTAACTTAGCTTCTTAATAGAATTCTAGGGATCAGCGGTAATATAAATTTCCCAGGCTGCCACTTAAAGTAAATGTCAGAAGTGGGACTTGACCATGTCTTTTAAAAACAGAAACAAAAACAACAGAAAAAACCCTTTCCTTCCATTGTTCCAAGGCAGAAAAGTGAAAAGGGTGTGGCAATGGGGGTTAATGATTTTCCCAGTATTACATAGTTAGGAAGTGCCTGAGGCCACATTTGAACCCAACATCTTACATCTCTAGGTCTGGCTCTCTATCTACTGAGCTACTTACCTGCTCCATTAATAGGGGTAGGGGGGAAGGAATGAGTATAGTCTCAGAGCAAAAGGATTTAGATCAGAGAATGACACTTTATTACCTTTCAGTGAGCCAACAAACATTTATTAGGATTTTACTATGCCCAGGACACTGTGCTAAGCACAAAAACTAATGTGGGAGATAACATGTTAATAACAATATGTAGAAAACATAAACTGAAGTTTTGATTTTCTTGTCATCTCCATTGGTGGATAAGGGGTGGCATGAGGGAGAGGATTTGGAACTGCAAATAAAATTGAATCAAAAATATGTACAGGGAAATTAATTAACTATTTTTATCTCTCTTTCTCCTCCCCTTTCTAACCCTCCCTCCCTCCCTCCCAGCTAGGCAATGGGGGTTAAGTGACTTGCCAAAGGTCACACAGCTGGGAAGTGCCTGAGGCCAGGTTTAAACCTAGGACCTCCTGTCTCTAGGCCTGGCTCTCAATACACTGAGCCACCCAACTGCCCCCTAATTAGCTATTTTTAAAAGCATCTATGGTGTGCCCAGTTCTGTGCTTCAAGTGCCTTGAAAGATAGAGAAAAAAGGGATAGGCGCACAGTTCCTGCTCTGAGTGTTTTTTTTTTAAAACTTGTACATCTGTTTTAGAATCATGTATTTTTTCTAAGGCAGAAGAGTGGTAATGGCTTGGCCATGAGGGTTAAGTGATTTGCCCAGGGTTACTTAGCAAGGAAGTACAGTCCTGGTTCTTGATTCACTGAGCCACCAACCTATCTGTCCCTTTGAACACATGTATTCTTCTTAACTCCAAGATCAGCTACTTACTATGCCACATCTTCTCTAACAATAACTTATCATTAAGGACTAATTAATAAATGATTATATGATATGAGTCTTATGGGTAGTATATTGTGATTTTTATTCTTAAAAATCTTGTGAAGTGTGTCAGAAAATGACAGGGTTTGTAGTTATTACTATCACTACTGGTGCTTTCACCAGTAACAATTTTGTGTGCTTCTACATATATCAATTGATATTCAATGAGTCAGTTTTAAAGCACAAATTAGTTGCCTTTTTATTGTTTTGATTTCCTAAATCTGAACTCTTTAGTAGGACCTAAATCTGTCATATCTTTAGGAATAAAAATTCTATTTGTTTCCTGAATTTTTCTACCCTCTACCTTCTTTCTACAAATCTGGATGCAATAAATGGAATCAAGGCCCACAGAGTAATCATTACTATTCTACCTTTGCAACTCACAAAATCACTAAATTTGAGAGATGGTAGGTACCTCAATGACCATCTAGCCTAACTCATACTGAAAGGAATCATCACTATATCATATAATGGTTTAATTTAGACTTGAGAATAAAGTGGTCCAATAAAAGGTAGATTTAATAGCAAGTAGGTAATAGCTAGAGTTGTGTAAACTTTAGGGGTTGTTTTAGTTTTATACTGCATAGAATTCACTGCATAACTTTAAATAAATATGGTATCATCTCTAGTCTTGAGTTTGTTCAGATATACAATGAGAAATTGTAGTATGTGTAGGGGTTTCTACCAGCTCTAGTTTTTTTTTTTTAAACCCTTACCTTCCACCTTGGAATCAATACTGTGTATTGGCTCCAAGGCAGAAGAGTGGTAAGGTCTAGGCAATGGGGGTCAAGTGACTTCCCCAGGCTCACACAGCTGGGAAGTATCTGGGGCCAGATTTGAACCTAGCACCTCCCGTCTCTAGGCCTGGCTCTCAGTCCACTGAGCTATCCAGCTACCCCCAAGCTCTGGTATTTTAAAGTGGTTTTATATCAAAATGAGGTGAAAGCAAAAGGCCTTATAGCAGGCACTCTTTATCTTTTTTGTGACTTGAACCTCCTTGGCAGTCTCATGAATAATTCAATATAATATATTTTAATACATAAAGCAAAATACATAGGATTACAGAGCAAATCAGTTATATTGAAATAGTTAACAGGATATTTTTAAAAAAACCTAACCAAGTTACAATTCTCTGTCCTATTTCTGAAACCCCCACATTCATCTTCCCATGTATGTATTATATATGTATATACATACACATATTTGATTCTGACTCATAAAAATAAGACCCATTCCCTTACTGATACATTTTTCAAAGCCTTGTGAACATTCAGTTTTCAAATGAGGAAAGCCTAACTATTAATACCCATGTGAAAAATTATAGGGGTCTGTCCAGCAGCCTCTCTGAGGATCCAAGGTCTCTCTGTCCAGATGTGATGTCATGGTTGGAATAAGGAGGAAATGAGAGACACTGTGTATTCAACCCATGTATGCAGGAATCACACACAGTGCTCTGCCATAGTATCGTGGTTCGTTCATTATATAGGTTTTTTTGGTACATGCTTCTTTGACACAATCTTCTATGTATGTGACATTCTACAGTTTGATTGGATATCATCAAACCACCTAAACAACACTCTTGTGATGTTGCTACAACAAAGAGTTTTGTGATCATTTATTAGGTTTCTACAACACTCTGTGATAGATATGATTAATGTGAATAAAGCCATTTTTAGGTTAGTACCCCTTGATCTGCTGAGAGGATCATTGTGCTTTTAAAGGTCAGAATGTGGGAATTTATTTCATTTGACTGCATATTTGTTGCAAGAGTGGTAATTTTTTGGGGGGTGTTGGGGGTGGGGGAAGTGATAGGAAGGATAGAAAATAATACTAGTCATGGATTTTTGTAAGTTAGAAAAAAATAGTTTAAAAAAATCCTTCCTTCAAATGATCCATTATCATTACAAAAGCAAATTTAGAAGAGAGATTAATTCTTGTAGGATTTCCAAATTAGTAATCACTTAAAGTTAAATGTTTCTTTTACTAGGGTTGGATAATTCTGGAGACTTGATTGAATTTAGGTCAAAGGAATAGTCAAAGTTGATGCATAGGTTTTGTTTCTTTTAACTGGGAAAATAGTACCACTAATAGAAATATGGAAATCAAGAAGATCAGATGTTTTTAGAATAAAAGATGTTCAATTTGAGGGTCTAGTGGGACATGCAAGTATTCCTCGCTTCAGAGACAGCTGGAGTTTAGGAGTTGAAATTAGCTTTTAAGTGGGAAGACTATATTGAGAAAGCAGGATAAGATGGCTGGTCTTATGGGATAGTTATTTGTTGGACTTTCTTTGGGTAATTGGTTAGATGTGTGGTTGCTCTTCAGGAATGGATTGCAATACGAAAATCTTAATAAGGGGAATAAAATATTTCTGAGCTGTTGACATAATAGTGAACTTTAAAGATTAGCTTTGAATTAGAAAATTCAGTCGCATATGCCAGTAAATCAAATAATCTGTGACCTCTTATCTTAATTTTCACCCTACTCAATATTTTATCTATATGTGCTAGAATGTCCTAGTTCCTTTGCTTATCTACAAAAAGACTGAAACTTTTTGATAGAGGGGAAGAGGTCAGAGGAAGCATCATTCTCTGAGAGTTCCTAGCTTTCCTCTGACTGTGTGACTTTGGACAAGTCATTTACCCTCTGTGAGCATAGTGAGGTTGTACAGTGGACAGAACACTAGACTTGGAGCCAGGAAGAGTTCAAATCTAGCCTCAGAGATTAAATAGCTTTGTGACTCTGGGAAGTCATTTAACCTTTGTCTGCTTCAGTTTCCTTATCTGTGAAATGGGGATGATAATAGTTTCTATCTCCCAAGGTGGTTTTGAGGATAAAATTATATATTTGCAAAGTACTTTAACTCTTAAAAAAGCACTATATTAATGTTAGCTCTTAATAATAATTGAAGTGATAATGTTTATAGTGATATTTATGAATGAAGAAGTTTGGATTAGATGACCTTTGAGACCCTTTTTAAACCAAGATCTAGGATTCTTAGACTCTGTAAATAGTGGCTCTGTGAGCCTCCTATTAATAGTAACATTGCTTCCTTCATTTAGGAAATATTTGTCACATAACTACTCTATATGGAGCACTGTAACTACTCTATATGGAGCACTGTGCCAAAGCACTTGGAGGATAGACACTAATTATTTAAGACATGGTCATTACACTTAAGTAGCTTATAGTCTTGTAGGAGGATGAGATACATGTGTAGTATGAAATCTGAAAATGTTGTTACCAATGGAAGTTGGGAGTAGATTCAGGATAGGCTTCCAAGAGTAAGTGAAGTTTGAGTTAAAGATGTGTAAGAATTCAACAAGTGATGAGGAAGAAGGTAATTATAGGCATTGAATATAGCATAAGCAAAAGAACAGAAGCAGGAGAATAGAGTGCTTATTTGGGTGATAGATAGCAGTTTAAGTTCAAGCAGCGTGTAGAAAGGTGTAATAGAAAAGGAGACCTGGAAAATGGGAAGGTGCCCAGTAGTAGAGGTTCTTGAATATCAAGGGAATTTGAATTTACTCAGTAAAGTTTTTGTTATGGGCTAGATGAGAACAGACTTAGATTTATTCAGAAGTTGAATGGCCAGATTAAAGGAACAATCATTAATAGTTCTTTGTCAACTTTAAAAGAGAGTGTCTCCAGTGGAATATACCAGGGATCTTTTTCTTGGCTCTGAATAAAGACATAGTTGACATTCTAATCATATTTGCAGATGACTTTAATCTGAGAAACGGAGCCAACAAACTAAAAAACGGAACCAGAATTGAAGGCTACCTTGTATCAAATTGTTCTATATTCCTGTATATTTACATGCCATTTTATTCCTTAGAATGATAGTTCCTTAAGAATAGCAGCTATTATATTTTTTTTTGTATTATTATCCACAACATTTAGTACAATGCCTGCCACTGATTAATTGCTTACAATGCCTGTTTTTGTGATAAGTTATTGTAACCTCTAAAAGAACAATTTCACTAATGTAGTAGGAATGAAGACCTGATAACCAGGGGTTTATAATGGAAGGTCCTAGAGATATTTGGTTGATAGGTTTTACTTCCTCTGTCAAAGTTCTAGAAAGCAGTAAAGTAGTCTGATTATTATTTCATGACAGTAGGGATAATGAATTTGAATAAATCATAGGTATTTTGAGCAATAAGTAGTATTGAGATGGAGTTTGGTGTCTCCTGCCATCCATCTACATGTATTCATTACACTTAATGCATTTACTGATCCACATGCACAGAAGCATGGCCCCCTCTACTGACGAAGATATGTCTGACATCATTCACCTGGACCATAGTGAGATATTCTATTCTTAGTGCTTTTTGAGTTGAGAAGAGTAAAAGAAATCAGGAGTGTTGAAATAGAGTTTGTTTTATGAGTATGGGTTATGTTATGTGGTAAATAAAATTTCTTCCAAATGTCAAATTATGTACTTTATTTTACATAAAAATTTACATTTAAGTAATAGAGATATATCATAATATTAATAGATCTGTGAAAAGGTACTGAATGTCTGAAATGTTTCTTTACCTTGGTTCTTATTTTTGAGCATATTTTAGACCAAATAGAGAAGACATGAAACTTGATCATGGCATTTTTTGGAGAATCTTCATATATTTAGTCTGGATCTCTAAATACTTAGGCTTGCTTCCTGAAACTGTCTTGTTCTTAGAGTTGAGACCATGATAATTTAAAATATTATAATTTATATTACTATAATCCATAATATGATTAGTGTAGTAATTGTTCAATATTGTATTTCATATTTTTAATGGAGAAAAATACTAACTATAACTAGGTCAACATTACCAAATGAAAAAATTTTCCTATTTCTGTTGTTCCATAACAGTGAGGAAAAAGTCTTCTTTTGGTGGAGGCCACTGATTCTTTTGGTACTAGGGGCTATGAACGAAATATTTTTTGACAAAAACTATATATTGATTGCATCTTTATGTTAAAGCCCTATGCTTAGTTCTTGTGAATCAGGAGAATTCTTAATTGTTTTAGACTAGGTTGATGATACCTCATATTATACCTGGGAATTTTGTAGAGAACAGGTCATTGCAAGGTAGCAGGGCATTTTACATAGTTATTCCAGAAGAATGAGCATCAAAGTCAGATCTCAAAAATCTCTTTTCTCATCTATGTATTTTTCATAGGTATAAGAGTTTCTGGTGGAAGTCCTACCCACTTGTTCTACATATATACTATTGGTATAATAAAAAGAAATAGCCAGTAAATAATTGCTGATTCATCTATAAAGGTCATTGAATGATTATAAAACTCTTGACCTTTCTGTCTCAGTTTTTTAATGATTGATTTAATTGGTTAGGTTTGTTTTCTTGAAGTATACTCTTGAGGATGTATAATGAAATCATATATCATATATAGATATATGTCAGTATAGAATGGTAACTTTTTGGCCATTATTTTTATTAGCCTGAAATGAGAAGTATAATTCTTAATTAATTCCTTCTTCTTTACAGTTCTATCCAATGGCCCTGAAGCAGTGGAAATCGACGGCCTTCAGGAAGTGCCTCTCTGTAGCTGCCGAATGGAAACTCCAAAAAGTCGTGAGATTACCACATTAGCCAACAATCAGTGTATGGCCACTGAAAGTATAGACAATGAGGTAAATGATGTCATTTTTTTTCTATAAATGCAGAAGTTAAAACTGTTAATATCAGTATAAGAAAACACAATTTTTCTATTGTTAAGGAAAAGAAAAGAAAGTTTATCCAATAGTGAACAACTCTTTCTGTAGAGCCACTTAAATAAAATTAGTTTTGGATTTCCAGTTACATTTTTATAATACCTTACCAGTCTTCTTTCACCGTACTCTCCACTATGTGCTATTCTATCAAAGTGGCACTGGTCTTCTTGCTATTTCTTAAACAAAACACATATCTCTTTGACCTGGTCATTTTCTCTCATTATCCCTCATCCCTACAATGATCTCCCTCTGGATCTCTGCCTTCCGCTTTTCCTGATTTCCTTCTGAATCCCAACTAAAATCCTAACTTCTATAGAAAGCCTTTCCTAGCCTCTTATAATTAGTGTTTTCTTTTAATTATTTCCTATTTTTCTTTTATGTAGCATGTTTGAATATATTTATTTCTTTTCTCCTTCATTCTCCATGGAAAATTCCCATTTTCCATTAGATTGTGACCTCCTTAAGAGCAAAGACTTGCTTTTGGCCCTTTTTTTTGTATCTCTAGCACCTTGCACAGCTCTTGGTACGTAGTAGGTGCATAAATAAATGTTTATTGATTGACTGACTTTTGTAAAAGTAAAGGATATTATACAAATTAACATCTTCTTTCCTACTATTAGTCTAGCAGCACCTATAACCAGAAGCCCAGCCTAGTTTTGTTAACCCTCATTTACTTAAGTCAAAGCTATCTACATCATTAACATATTCCTTCTCCATCAGAATATGCATTTTTTCACAATTCTGAGCAAATCAAAAATTTGATATTGATTGCAGACCATTGTTCTCTCTCTCTTAGAATATCCAGAACTTAGAATTCCATAGATCAATGAATGAATGTATGCTACTTAATTTTTTGGGAATCTAAAGCTTCAAGGATTAGTTTTGTGACTTGGTAGTCATTTCCTTTCCTCTGACCAGGTCTTTTGGCCACCTTACTTTATCCCAGCTTCTCAAGAAGATTTGTACAAAATATTCTAGGATTCCCAATTCCATTATTTACTTTCACTGAAGCCCTTTCTATCTCTGAGCTTCTTATCAATATTAGTTAACTGTCTCATCTTTATCCTGGTTTAATTTCTAAGTCAGTTTTCTGTGAATGGGAAAAGTTGAAGGGGAGAGAGCTAAGGTTAAAAAAAAAGAAAAGAAAAATGGCCCCGAAACCAATGGTAATTTCTCTGTTTCTTGGAACTCTTTTTCTATTTTTTTTTTAGAAGTCATAGAGCTTGCCATGATAAGTCAAGGCTGCTCTTTGATTGTTCCCATTCAGTTAAATGTAGAGAGAAGAGAAAATGGTTTTTCTTCCTAGTCTCCTAGACTATTTTCCTTTTATGTGGATGTTTGGATTTTTGAGTTACATAGATGATGGTTACTGTCTCAAGAATGTTCTTGCTTGTTTGTAGAAGAGAAGTAGACATTGGAGGACTGAGCACCTAAGAGACCAGCACACATGGTTGTTATTTGCCACTCCTATACCCTGATCTTCTTGGGCACTCTTTTAGCTTCCAGACTTTATTACTAATTGATTTATGCTTCTCTGGGATTCAGACACCACAGAGAGGTTATAATTTCTCATGAGACTTCTGTCTTTAATGGTGTGTGCTAATGAGCCCTATAATTTGTTGGAATTACTGAGAATTGACCATGGTTTTGGTTTTAGGGAATAAAAGAATTGAAAAAACTCAGTGATAGAAATTTGATTATCTGAAACTAATTAAGAAATAAAATAATCCAGCATAGCATGTTTATAAGAAGAATTCATTTATCATGTTTTAGAACAGGTTTTCAGTAGTTGCCTGGTTTTTCAAAGTGGGTAATTACAGGTTGTCCTATTTAAACTTAACTTTAAAATGGCAATTTCTGTGGAGAATGTAGTGAAATTCTTCCAACTGAAACACTTTTTTTTAGTTATTTGAACATAGTTAAATTAAAAACAATAATAGTTTTGCATTTTTAAAGTATTTAAATCACATACTCAAATAGACTTATGATCTCATTGATTAGGAAATTCTTCCCTAAAATGCAGATTAAATCAGTGAAGCATACTTGCTATTCTTTCTTTATACTTGCTATGTGACAAGTTTATCTCCACTTTCTATCATATGATTCCTCAGTGACATTAAATAATTCATTTTAATTAATGAATATCCTTTGCCGTGTATTATCTTATTTGATCATCAGAAAAGTTCTGTGACAGAAGTAAAGCAAATTTTATATTCCTGTTTTATAGATGAAGAAAATAAATCCCCAGAAGGTTAACTATCTTGCTTAAAATAACTACATAACTAGTAAATGCCAAAGCTCAAACTGGAATCAAATAGTCCTATTAGTCTGATCTTCTGCCATCCTGCCTCATGTTTTTATGCTTTTGTTACTTTTTTGACACATTGTTGAATTTATGCAGAATAAGAAATCGAGATAGTTAAATGATTTGAATAGTCTCAGACTTATCACAGAGAGTTTCAGGTAATGAATTTACTTGTACAACATTTATTGTTTGGAATATTTGTAGCACATATGAAATATTTTAGTTCACTTTGGTTAATAAATGATTAACTTCTTACTGTGAAGATCCTTGACTCTGAAACAAAAGCTTTTACCTCTCACCTATTTATAAACTCCCAAGAGCTTAAATTTACTGGTGAAAGCATTTTTTCCCCCTTTGGGTGATTGACTCCATCTTTTTGTGATTGGATTTGCTTTTTTTGCTATGATTGCAGTTGGGAAGATGCACAAACAATGTGGTTAAATATGAGTTGATGCGTCCATCAAATAATGTCCAGCTCTTGGTGCTATGTGAGGACCATAGAGGGAAAATGGTGAAACATCAGTGCTGCCCTGGTTGTGGGTACTTCTGCACAGCTGTAAGTCTTAAATTGATCCTAGATGTAACCTTGATTGTCTACTATTTGCATTGCTTAATACTGAGTTACATATACTTTTACTAAACATAGATACCATAACTCATTACTCTACTGTATTTATATTTATACCTTTCCTCTTTTTTACCCCAACCATTTTTCTTTGGATCTGTCCTGGAGATGGGTGAACTGTGAATCTGCTTTCTTTTTAGTGTTGCCTTTACCCAGAACTAAATGAATACATTTTTGTTTTGAAACCCAAAGGCATAGCTGATTTCCTTTGGGTTTTTTCTCCACAGTTTCATTGAAATCTCACTGTGTTCTTTTAATAGATTCTTAAGAAATTTTGTTGAGTTGAATTGAAATAGAAGAGGACCCAAATTATAAAACATATGTATATTTAATTAATGAAATATGAAAATCCATTTTCCTCTGGATTTTCTTTGTCAGATACTTCTTTCCTGCCTATAATTTTGTTTAGGTTTAAATATCAGTTTATCCATACAAAATGTTTTACATGTATTAATTCATTCTACCCCCACTATAACTGTAAAGTCAGAATAGTTTCCCTTCTTATACATAAGAAAATTGTTTCTCAAAGAGGTTAAATAATTTACTAAAGGGCACACAGCCAGTAAATGAGCAAGCCAGTATTGTGTGGCATGCAGTTCTTTGGCCTCTTTTCACATGTATCTGTAACTTATTTTTAAAATTAAAAAAAAAAACACAACAAAAAACAAACCCAAAAGTTTTAAGTTTATAAAAAAAAAAACTAAAAAAACTTATTTTAAAAAATCTAAATTAAAAAAAATTAAGATAAATTTTTTTTGGATAACTTTAATATGATTTGTTTCCTTTGTAATTCTATGTATTTAAAATATTTTGTGGAAATCCATATGCTTCTCTAGACTCCCAGGGGTCTGTGACATAAAAAGTGGTTAAGGATTGCTATGCTAGTTTTTTCCCCCCATACTGTGTTGCCTTTTCCATAAGGCTTATTATAAGGATCAATTAAAATTGGTAAACTGATTTGTTCTTACTCTAAATTTAAAATATTTTGTAATAGTCAGATATTATTACAATTCAAGCATTTTACATCTACCATTTTCTTTTAAAAATCACATATATTCCTTTATAAAGGAAACACATCTTCAGAATTCCTAAGCTTCTTTCATGATCTCTGCCTACATTCCTTGAATTTCATTGTAGATAATTTCATGATTATTGCCATTTTAAAAATTAATAAAATGTGAACTAGAACCCTCTTCTCAATTTTCTGTAAGTTACAGATTTGGCAGTACTTCAAATTATGATGACTGATATTTGAAAATTTGGAGTTCTGTCTTGTGGCGAAGAAATTCCTATACATCTTTAATATATTTTAATATATATTTTTATACCTTTTTGCTTTAATTAAAATCCACAATGCTTTCCCCACCCTCCACAACTCTCTTTTCTTCATGGAGTAGGGACAGTTCTTAGATTGCTCACTGTTGCCCCTTGTAAACCATCACATCCTCAGCATCACTCATTGACCCCTTCCATTTTCAAGTCCATGCTGTCTATTAAACCAGCCATTTCTTATTCTTGTCATCATTGTGTTCTGATTCAATGACTCATTCTTAACTAACTCAACTGACTTTAACACTTGGCTCATATGTTCTCCTTTAACAAAAACAACACCAACATTTAATTAGTATTTTTAGATTTGTTATATTATTTGAACCTCACAAAAGCTTTATGAGGTAATTGCTTATTATCATTCACATTTTGTAGATGAGGAAAATGAGTCTGAGAGAGGTTAATTGACTTACCCAAGGGTCACAACACCAGTAAGTATCCAAGGCAGGATTTGAACTTCTTTCTTCCTTACTTGAAGCCTAGAAATTTATCTACTAGATCACCTAGTTTTCATTATCCTTGGTAAATTCAACATTCACCAAAAGTTCATGATTTTTTAACATTCTGACATAATTCTTCACCTCCTTAACTCACTAAACTGGGCTAACTCCAGTTCATATTCATGTTCATATTATAGATTTTTTTGTTATTTAGAATTGCTCTTTCACATCTTCCACAGGTCCCTTATTTGAAAGTATGCTTTTCTTTCATTTTGATTCCAACTTTTCTTTTTAGTCCCTCATCTTACTTTTGTTCTGTTACCCTCTAACTCAGTAGAAATCCATCTACTTTAGATCAAGACCATCCAATATACATTTCAAGTATAGTTTTCACTAAAAATTCTTCTCTATATTTTTACCTTTCTCTTTTTTCATTCCTTTGTCATAATAAAAGGTGTCTTTTCTTCTTGACAGAACTGATAACTCCTGAAATTCTTTTATTCTACTTGCTAACACTTTTGAGGATCTTTTCCCAGAATTCTCTAGATTTCTGTTCTTACTTGGATTAGCCCTATCCTAAAAAAGAAACTAACTTTACTATGCTACTAAACCCTTTAAGCTACCTAGCTTCTCTGCTTACTGTTTTCCCTGAGTCTTAGAATCATTTACTGCTTCAACTTTCCTCAGCTCTCACTCACTAACCATTTGCAAAACCACTTTTTTCTTTAGCTGATTGAAATTGCTTCCTCAAAGTTCAGCAGTGACCTTCCTGATGAATATAATCAGAGACATTTTCTTAGTCATCTTTGATTTCTTTATATTAGTTGTTTTTGAACTTTTTGACCTTGGGACCCTTTTATACTCTTAAAAATTGAGGATTCCCCCCAAAAGTTTTGATTATATGGATTATATCTTTAGCTGTTTACCATTTTAGAAAATAAAGTATCTTTATGAAAATAGTTTTGGTCTTGTGAATCCCAGGTTATTCCTAGGGGTCCCTGATCCTCACTTTGAAACTTGGTGTCATTTATTTTAAGTTCACTTCTTTGACTTTAGTTTCGTGGTTCTCCTAATTCCTTCCTAGTCTGCTCTGCCTCAGAACATCTGCTTTTTCCTCCCTGATTTGGCTTCTTGTTCTCTCTCTGTACTCTTTGCAAGGAACTGTTCATTTCATTGGTTACAACTAGAAGATGAGTTTGATAGCAATTTGATTATTTCATTAACCCTTCCCTTTCACGACTTCTTTCTAGTCCCACATTTTTATGTGTGCTAGATATCTCCACCAATCATCTTATTTATCACATCAAATCTTCCTTGTTTCTGACTTTCCTATTACTGTCAGTAGTACCACCATTTTTGTATTCTTTGATTCTTCCTTGCCCCTTGCTCCCACTTCTAGTTATTTGTTTCATTTTACCCTCTCCATTCCATTTCTATTTTTGCCCTACCTTAGGCCCTCATTACTTCTCATTTATAGCTTCCTCTCTTCTTAATTCATTTTGATTTAGCAAGCATTTATTAAACACGTATAATATCCAGAGCACTGCTTTATTCATTTGTTTATATTCCCAGATCCTTATGAGAGTTATCATCTAATGAGAGGATGTGACACATAAATATAATTGTAAATAAAAATATAATGCCTTTAATCCCTCTTATCTTCCATTTTTCTTAATTTAAATTTCTAGCACTTGTGATCATTATTCCAGTGATCTATAAAGGAGGTTTTTTGCTTTTTTTTTTATCATGGTCCCCTTTGGCATTCTTTTAAAGCCTATGGATCCTATTCAGAATTATGTTTTTAAATAATTGAAGGAAATACTAAAGTTCATTTAGAAGTTAATGAAAATAAAGCTGTAACACTCCCCAATCCCCATTCATGGATCTCCTGAAATTTATCTATAGATTTCTTGTAGTACATGGATACTTGGTTAAGAACCTATGATCTAAAACTTCCATTTTCCATCCAAATTGCCTACTGAATTAAGCTCAGAATCCTTGACTTGGCCTTGAAATCCTTCTGTGGTCTTGTTTTAGTAATTTTTTTCCAGCCTTTTCTTTTCTCTGCAACTTTTTGCTCATACTCTTCCTTCCAGTCAATATCCATTCCATTCTCTCAAGATTTTTCTTAAATATGTTCTCTTCAATGGATATGACTTTGGTGAACCCAAAGTACCCATCTATCTCTCTCTTATGGAACTCATGGCCTGCCTTATCTTTTAGTTACTTATGTGTTATATCCTTGTCTACTAGTTTTAAACTTCTAGAGGGCAAGGACTAGGTTTTATTGATTTCTATATCTGCTGGTGTTAAGTTCAATAGTATAGAGACTCATTAAATATTTGTCAGATGATTGTATACCATAATCTGTTTTGCTAATATTTAGCAATGTTTAGCCACATTCCGCTACTATTCTAATTTGACAACGCTAAATTTGAGGGGATAAACTCTTACAGCAGCTACCTTTATTTTGTATCCATCTAAGTACTTGAATATTTCCCTTTTGTATTTTGCTTTTCCTTATCTACTAAATAAGGGCTAAGGGGATAAATTAGTTAATATTACTTTCAGCTCCAAAGATAAAAATTTTAGAATTTTAGAAATGTTTCAAATTCTTCAGAAGAACTATATTATGTGAATATTTTTAGTTGTCTGGCCCCTTTTATCTGATTAAGAGATAATCAGAATATAGCTCCCTTTAATTCTGTCTTGATTTTTTTTTTTTAGGTTGCACTGTATTCAGAAACTCAAAACACTCTTTAGAACCTGTTGTTTTTATTACTTTTTGCCCAAGGTGCAACCATCCAGTCACTGGCCAAAACATAATGGCAGCTTTTTTACTTAGTTTTACTAAATGTCTTTATTTTGTGCTTACTCAGATTCTCAGTTCCAAGAAAGGTATCTGCCATTTGAAGGAATATCCAGTATAAGGTCATTTAAAGTAATATCAGTAGCTAATGTTTATGTTGTACTTTTAGGTTTGCAAAGCATTGCATTGTATGTTATTTCATTTGATTCTTACTTCATCTTTGCTGCATATTGGGCATATTATTTATCCTCATCTTATAGATGAGATTAAAGTCTGGAGAGGTCAAAAGGCCTTCACATGGCCATAACAGCTAATAAATGTTGTAGTAAGATGCACCCTTATTATGCTAATGGTCCAATGCCTTATCTACTGTATGACATTGATTATGTCTAGAGCTATATTAGGGTAAATAATGTTGCCCCTAATATATGAATCCACAGGATTGGCTCCTTCTGTACTCTTATTTCCCATCACTCAACTTATTTTTGCCAGTTTTTGATTATTGAAAATGGGTTGACATGGACTCGTTCATGTTTCCTTTCCTTCTCCCCAACTTCTCTATCTCCCATCATTAAGCATTTATTGGGCAAGTAGAATTAAACCAAACAAGCAAATCCTCTAAATAACTTTTATTTCCCCTTTCCTATGAAATCCACCTAAACTTTTCCCTGGTTTCCAATGTGTAAAGGAGTAAAAGTAACTGATCTACTCATGCATAGAATGGAACATATATCCTTAACTTAGAAAATTACATCTTCTAATGTATATTTTTAATAATCCAAAGACATCTACTCCTTATGTTTATATGTTATTGTTGATTATCAGGCTCTAACTTAAAAGTATGATTTGACTTTCAAAGAAAATAATCTTTTTGGAGGTTGGATATAAAAGGATACATAGTTTCTGTTCTTGTAACAGAGGCTATCTCTTACTATTCCAATTTTAACCTGCAAATAATTAAATATTAGTATCTTCCCAGGTCCATTTTATATTTTTCTTTGAAGTTTAATTGAATTGTTATTTCTGAATGTAATTTCTGCTTTGAGCTTTCTATAGCTGTAGCTCTAGGCAGAAGCTTATCACTAATGATAACCTTTTGTCTTAATTGGCTAAAACTGTGACTAAATCAGTGCTGTAGAAGGAAAAAGCCTTCTGAGGGTCCTTTCTGTTCTGTCTATACTTTTTGGAAAGTTAACTGTTTTCATGTTTTTCTTTATTTAAAACTTTTAGGGCAATTTTATGGAATGTCAACCTGAAAGTAGCATATCTCATCGTTTTCATAAGGATTGTGCCTCCTTTGTCAATAATACAAGCTATTGCCCTCATTGTGGGGAAGAGACCTCAAAAGCAAAAGAGGTCACCATAGCCAAAGCAGACACTACTTCCACAGTGTCGCTTACTTATGTCCAAGAAAAACCAGTCACTGTAGAGGGAAGGGCTGACACTACAACAGGTAGCAGGTAAGATAAAACCTAATATTATCTTCATTTTGTTAGAATTAACAAAAAAAAAAAGTTGACTGTTCCTGAAAATTTGAAGAGTAGTACTCTCTTATGCTACCTCTGGAAGCTTGTATCTATATAGCATGCAATATATGTACTGCCAGTGCTCCTTGCCCTGTTGCCTTCTCAATAGCATTGGTCCTTTTAATAATTAGTAGGTATTTAAAAAGCTTCCCTTTTCATAATTTATATATTTTCTGAGATCATGTGTGAATCAGATCTAGTTTTCTGAATATCTTTTGTTTTACTTACAGAAAAATTTAATCTTTTTTTGTTTGATTTTTAATCATCAGTGACTGCTTTTATTTTAGGGCCATACATTTCTGAGTTTTAATTTGGCTCTCACATTAATCTAAAATTCATATATCCTACTGAAATATAATAGGGAAATCCTGATGTAATTGGAACTCTCTTGTGAATCCTTCTTCAAGCATCATTCTGTAATTGTTTATTATGGAGGCTTCAATCTGAGCTATGTGAAATTTAGATTACTCCACCCTATTTAGATCTTACTTCATGGAGAAGATGAAATTGTAATCTCCTCATTGAACAATGAAGGTACTTAGTTCTTACTTTATAGTGAAGCTAGAACTTTAAGCTAAATCTATTTTAAGATCTTAATACAAAAAGGTGTTAAGTAACTATAAAGGTTAAACTAATCACAAAAAGTTTAAGTAACTAAGATGAGAACTAAAGAATGGGCATTCCCTTCGTGGTTGCCAGACTGTAGAGATAATTTAAGGGTTGTGACTTAAAATCTAAATTAATTGGCTGCCAGGGGAAAAAATCCCAAAGAAAATACCCAAGTCAGTTTGGAAATTTATGCTAATTTTAACTAATATAGAGGGAAGGATTTAAGGAGAAAGAGGGAAGAGGGTATAGGTTTCTCTCACCTGGCCTGTGCCAGGAGGAGTTCAGATCTCCACCAGTAGGTCTCTGAAGGAGATTAGAGGCTTCTAAGAGGATAAAGTTTGGAATGTAAAGTAGGAAAAACTTGGCTAGAAACTCACCACCGAACTGGACAATAACTGTAGCCATGCCAAGATGCCAATAGGCTGAGAACGCTGCCACCAGCCACCTCTCTGCTGCCAAAGGTACTGGAGAGAGGAAGTGATGTGAAATATATAGATCTTTTACTCTTGTGTCCCCTCCTTTAAATTTTCAATTTATGGCAGACTTATTATAGCAATTTTATAACATTTTAAAGGTTATATATTCTCAGGATAGCTAAAGTTAATCATTTTCATAAAAGAAAGATATATAGTAGGAGAAAATTATGAAGAAAATATTTTAAAGGTTTAGAATCTTCTTTCCTTCCTTCCTTCCTTCCTTCCTCCCTCCCTCCCTCCCTCCCTCCCTCCCTCCCTCCCTCCCTCCCTCCCTCCCTCCCTCCCTCCCTTCCTCCCTTCCTTCCTTCCTTCCTCCCTCCCTCCCTCCCTCCCTCCCTCCCTTCCTTCCTTCCTTCCTTCCTTCCTTCCTTCCTTCCTTCCTTCCTTCCTTCCTTCCTTCCTTCCTTCCTTCCTTCCTTCCTTCCTTCCTTCCTTCCTTCCTCCCTCCCTCCCTCCCTCCCTCCCTCCCTCCCTCCCTCCCTCCCTCCCTCCCTCCCTCCCTCCCTCCCTTCCTTCCTTCCTTCCTTCCTTCCTTCCTTCCTTCCTTCCTTCCTTCCTCTTTCTCTTTCTCTTTCTCTTTCTCTTTCTCTTTCTCTTTCTCTTTCTCTTTCTCTTTCTCTTTCTCTTTCTCTTTCTCTTTCTCTTTCTCTCTCTCTCTCTCTCTCTCTCTCTTTCTCTTTCTCTTTCTCTTTCTCTTTCTCTTTCTCTTTCTCTTTCTCTTTCTCTTTCTCTCTGTTTCTCTCACTCATTCTCTCTCACTCTCTCTTATCTCTCTACTTAATGTTTCAAATATATTTTTTTTCTTTTTTCAACAAGTGGAGTTGGAACACATTTGTCTGAGGAGGAAAAGCCAGAGAGTTCAACTCCTCAAGTTCCTGAATCAGGCTTCGAATTGTCTGGGTCGTCAGTTTTTGTTAAGCCTACTACAGGACTTTCACAAGGACCAGTAAAAGAAACCTTGGAAAGTGCTTTGATTGCTTTGGATTCAGAAAAGTAAGTTCTAATATGTTAAAGGTACTATTAAGATTTTAGTATTCAAAATTCATTTGTCATTCTTTTGGGGAGAATTTTCAATTAGGACATGTTTCTATTAATCTAAACTGTTCTTCACCTATTCTAGCTTAATTCCCACTCTCTTTCCCCCTAATATAGAGCCTTGAATCACTTGAAATAGTTTCCTAGAATTAACTGGTGAAGTTCCCAAATTGATTTTCCATTTAATTTTATGAACTTCTCAGTGTTACATTTGGAATGTGGCTAGTAATCTAATGTAGGAAGTGTCAGGCATGACTGAGATGATTGAACAACAAAAATAGCAATGGTATATGGATACTCACCATGGTATATATAGTAGAATACTAAAGTGGAAATGGGAAGCTAGATTTAAGTCCTACTTCTGCCACTGATTTTCTGACCATCAGGAAGTCATTTTCCTTTTGGTGAATCTTAGTTTAATTATTTTTAACATAGACATAATACTTGTAGTATCTACCTCATTTGGCTTTTAAAATGAAAGTTATTTGTGGTTTACTATAGGGAAATGTTATTTTTATCAGAGTTTTAATTAGCTTTTTAAAAATGTAAGTTATTTAAACATTTTCATTTTGTATGACATTATTATAGCTTAATTTCTTATTCATCAACCAAAGGGATAATGCCATTTCATAAGTAATAAAAATCAAAGTTATTAGGGTTGTCTCATTGTCAAATAAAAGATTATTAAGCATTGTTCCTTAAAAATTTTGAGGTGAAAAAGATGAGATGAAAAATTTCCTCTCCAAATATTGTTATCAGATAAATATACCTGTTGTGTACATAATCTAATTTTGCCTCTGACTTTCTCTGTAAACCTAGCAAAATAACTTATGGTTTATGGTCTTAATATCTCATTTTTTACAATGATGGAGACCCCCTGATTTTTGACATTCTGGTATTAATAATCTTGACATGGATAAAGGGACCAATAAAATGCCCAGCCTTTAAGGAATGGTCTTTACTAACAAAGCTCAGATCAGTCATTTACCCTTATACAGGATAGGAGATGATGCAGGCTTACTGTTTTTTCTGGTTCCAACAGGAGTGTGCCTAACTGCCTCTTCTCAAATATCAGTCTTAGATGTACAATATTAATTAAATTTATAGGTTTTGGACTAAGTTTTAAATATTAGGCTTACTATGCTATTCTGATAAATATGTCATTTTGCTTAGAACAGTGTTCTTAGGGGGACACCCAATGCCTTTTTTTTTTAAATCTTTGTAGAGTTTGAAAATCTTATATTTTAAGAGTGGGTACTTTAGCCATGAATGTAGTCATGCAACAAAAGCAGCAATGGAATCTTTTATGTTTAAAGAGGGCAGAGTCAGTTAAGTAGGTGAACTCAATCATATGCCTTATTGTCTTGAAAGGGTTCTTCCAATTCATGTATGACTTAGGGAGAAGATTGAAGAACTTTCAGTGTTACAGGTTAGTTGTAGCTATATAGATAAGTCAAAGCTACTAGATGTCCCAGCTGTGGCATCACCAACTGCCATCTGTTTGGGTTCGAAGATTGCCCAATAGCTAATATGCTATGCTACTAGAATAGACTCTCATTAGAGAGAAGTGACAAGGTTACCCAGGTGTTCCAGTTATTTGACCAGATGAAATAATATTCAGAATTTTTTTTTCTCTGCTCCATGACCAAAGAGATCTGCATTTATATTATTCCTCTGGATCCCCAGTATGCTTAAGAAACTAATGACTTCATTATTGGTAGAGGAAAAACTTTGTTGAGGGGATAACTGAAAGTAATTTTAGCTTCTCAGATAATGATGGTGAAGGTAGGGGAGGCTTTCTAAAGTTAGTGCCATTAAATTGGCTGTTAAGGTTGAGATGAAGTTTAGGCTCCTAGTTATATTTAGGTGGTCAGTAAAGTGCACTTCTGAATGCTCAGAATGAGTGAGTTGTTTAATAAATGGTGATTGGATGAGTGTTACTGGAAGAGCTTATTTTTATTCCCTTTTTGGGGAAAAATTATTTTTAAACCCATACCTTTTGTTTTAGAATCCATACTAAGTATTGACTTCAAGGCAAAAGACTAGTAACGCCTAGGCAATGGGGGTTAAGTGACTTATCCAGGGGTCACATAAGTAGGATGGCCAAATTTGCACCCAGAACTTCCCATATCTAGGTCTAGCTCTCTATCCACTGAACCACATAGCTGTTACTTTTTTATTTCCTTCTTGACATTTCTGTGAACACCTCATTTGGGAAACATTGTCATAAAGCAGAATTTAAATGTTAAAATTTACAAAGCATTATGCTTCTGAGTATCTAAAATTACTTTCTATAATTTTTATTTTCTCTCCTTTTCTTTTCCTCCATTCTCTGAAGACCAGTGATCTCTTAATTGTTAATTCTGATGGTCTTTCTCAGTCCTCATGTTTGTAATCCTGTTTGTCACTCTTGCCCAGTTTTTTCTGAATTTCCTCTACAATATGAATTTTTATATTTTGTTTTCTCTGTCTGAATCCACAGTCATCTATATCATGCCCCCTGCCTACTTGTGAATCATCCCTAATGCTTTGTCTTGTGTATTCATCTCTTCTGTTTTTAACACTCTGTCTTGATGACCATATCAGCTTCTTTGGGTGAGTGTAATTATCATTGCCATGCTAATCCCCTTTTTCCAATGATCTTCCATATCCCATCATCAATCTCTTACTGGACAGTTCATATAGTATACCCTGAATACATTTTAAACTCAAAATATCAAAACTGGCATTTATTATCTTTTCCTATAAACTATCTCCACAAACTATCAAAGGTATCACTATTCTTACCTTCCCAAGTTCATAACCTTGGTAGTAGTATATTCAGTTCCTCATTTTCCCTTACCCCAATTATCCAGGCTTTGCCTGTTCTTGTTTTTATCTCCACAACATCTCTCAATCTTCATCCTTCATACAATCTTCAGCTCAATCTAGGCCTTTATCTCCTTGTCTGGATCATTTATTGTAATAGTTAGCAACATGGTACAGTGCTGGACTGGAGCCAGGAAGATCTGAATTCAAATTCTGCTTCAGATACCATGAAACTGGGCAAGTCGCTTAACCTCTCTTTGTTTCAATTTTCTTAGCTATAATGTGGGGATGATAACAGGGACACCTCTTAGGCTTATTATAAGAATAAAATGAGATAATTTATAATTTAATTAATAACTGTTTTTTCTCCCCCCACCCCCATTTCTTTAATTGATTTCCTTCCTTTAAGTCCCTTTGATCTTTTTAATGTTTCTATCACACTTTTTTTCCTTAAGCAAAAAAATGATTGAATCACATTCCCACTCCAGTGGCTCCCCATTTCCCCTAGGATCAAATATAAACTGTTTAGTTTTAAAGTCACAATTAACTGTCAAATCTAATGTCTTTGTTTAAGTATTCATCCTTTTTGACTTAACTGTAACCTTTGACATTATTGATGACCATGCTGCAGAATACTTTCCTCCCTGGGTTTTTTTTTTTTAAATTCATACCATTTGTCTTTTAATTTGATATTATATATTTGTTCCAAGCCAGGAAAGTAGTAATGGCTAGGCATTTGGGGTTAAGTCCGCCTAGGGTCATACAGTTAGGAAGTGTCTGAGATAGATTTGAACCCAGGACTGCCCATTCTATCCACTGAGCCTCCTAGCTTCCCCCCCTCCCTAAGTTTTGTTTACTGGTTTTCTTTACTGGTTATCCTCCTACCTGTTGGATCAGTGTTAGTCTTCTTTGTTGGACCTTCCCCTGGGTTAAGCCCATTAACTTTAGGTGTCTCTCAAGTGTTTTTCTGGGCCCTTCTCGTCCTCTATAGTAATTCACTTGGTTTTCTTATTTTCTCCCTGGATTAAGTTATTATCTCTCTGAAGATGATTTTCAAATCAATTTATCAACCCCAATATCTTTCTTGAGCTCAAGTCTCTTGCCACTTAACTTTCTCTTAGGTTCAAACTGGATATATAGTAGGCAGTTTGCATTTGACATGTCCAAAATAATTCATTTTACCTCTCTTAACCCCCTTCCCTACCACCTCTACTTCCATTTCACTCCCTACCCAACCTTCCCTCTTCCAAACTTCTCTATTACTATTTGGAGCACCATCATTTTCCTCATATATCCAATCTGTTGCCAGATCATGTTGTTTCTAACTTAACATCACTCCTACATGCATCTTTCTCTCTACTCACATAGTTGGCACCCTGGTTAAGATCCTTAACGCTAGAATATTCAAATATGCTTCTGGTTGATATTGTTTCAGGTCTCCCCACTTCAACCCATTTGCCAATAGTTTGTCAAAGTGATTTTCCTGATGCATGTGTATTTAAATTCCAGTGGCTCCCTGTTATTTTGAAGATTAAATGTAAAATCCTCTGTGCTACTTAAAGACCATAACAACGTTGCTCCTTTCTTACCATTCCAATCTTTTTATGTTTTACTGCTTTCTATATATTCATTTTATTCCGTGACACTTACCTTCTTTTTTTCTTCTAACACAATACTCCATCTTCCAACTCTCTTCCTTTGAAATCTGCCATTTCCAGAATACTTTTTTCCCCCATAAAAGACTATTTTATTTTCTACAACTCTTAACTTCTTTCTATGAATCCATACTGGCTATTGATTCTAAGGTAGAAGAGTGGTAAAGGCTATGCAATAGGGGTTAAGCAACTTGCCCAGGGTCACACAGCTAGGAAGTGTCTGAGGACAGATTGGAACCCAACAGCTCCCATCTCTAGGCCTGACTTTCTATTCATTGAATCATCTAGCTATCCCTCTCTTAATAGACTCTTAATAGATACTCATTGATAATTGGTTTTCATTCCACTGGCTCCTCATTTGTAGAGTAGTTTCATTAGTTATTTATTTTATTAGTTATTATGGAAGATTAATGAAAGGGTTCATGACTGTCTTTCTTTCACTAAAACATAAGTTTCTTTAAAATAACATTTTTGTGTTTGATATTCTTAATATGGTAATTAGGACACCATTTGCCAAAGTAATGAAGATGGTAATTGCCAGTTTTTCTTCTTTTTTTTCCAGTGGCCTTTCTTTTTTTTCTCTTGGGCCTTATTTTATGGTTCACTCTTTTGGGGTTGCATTTGATGTGTTTCCGATGTATATAATAAAGAATGACATTAATATAATGATATTTTTCAAGAAATCACCAAGTGATTTCTAGTATTTAGTTGCTCATGCCACCTGTACCCACTAGTAAGGGTGAGTTAGAATTCCAGTTCTGAAGGGCTACAAATAATGAATACTAAACTACCTCTTACATCTATTTGTAACTTGTCACTGATATGAAGTTCTCATCATGTGATAGTTGTTCTTTATTGGAGTAGGATATAAGTGAGGGAAAGGTCAAATTGAATTAGCATTTATGTAGTTCCTACTATTGGGCAGGCACTTTTAAGCATCTTACAAATATCATATAATTTAATTCAAGATAAGAGAAATTCATCCATGTAGAATGTTTTAGTTGTCTTGTATTGGGGAATTGCAGTGACCTTGGTAGTGCCTCTTTAATTCCCTCCTAACCTATATTGTGACCCTTCATTTCCTTTCCTAGATTTTCTGTGCCAATTTATTTCATGTAAATTTTGCTGCATGGTATTTAATATAAAGTTATTCTTACTCTAGAAAAGTAAAAGAAAGTTCACATCTTGCATCAGGTCCTTTTTCCTGTTTATGCCATCTTGGTACTCAGATCTTTGAAAAAGTGTTATTGTTAAGTTTATCCCTGAAAAACAATTGCATAGATATCAATCAGTATGTGTTTTTAACTTACTGACTTTTGGCCTTGGGTATACATCAGGTTTATTTTATAAAATACTATCTCTTTTTGCATGACTTTACATACAATTTGTACTTCAGTAGCATTTCAGTTATTAGAGGTAGTATTCTATGGAATATATTCATGAGTTTAGACTACAAATTTCTTTTCTTTCTCTTAAGAAATCACTTAAGCGACTTTTAAGACTTATTCTCTTACTAGTCACTGATTCATTCCTATTTCCCAATAGACCGAAGAAGTTACGTTTCCACCCAAAGCAGTTATATTTTTCTGCCCGACAAGGAGAACTGCAAAAAGTGCTCCTTATGTTAGGTAAGTAGACCTTGTTATCCAAGATCATTATGCTTCTAGGCCTGGAATTTGAGATTGCTGGTTGCATAGGTCTTTGAGGCTAGATGAGTAAGTAGCATGCTCTCAGTGGGCACAGCTCACCTTAGTGAAGAAAAGATAAAGCATTAACTTTTTCATCTTGCTTTCATAAAAATAAGGTGTACACACCTGCCTTGGATTGCTTCTTTTGTTCTTGTTCTCTTATGACATAGTATTTTTGCTCCATTGTCAGTGTGGTTTTGAAACTCCATTTTTTTTTTGTCACTGGAGCAAGCATTTGAAATATGAGTATCAAATTATGGGAATATATAGAGGGCAAAGTACTATTACAGTTGGGCTGGTTGCATAGTAGATTATTTTTAGTGATTGTATTCTCTAGGTATTGATTGGCTTTATGCTAATAGACAAATAACAATCTTTATTTGAATCTTAGTGTCCTTATTTGTAAATAGAATTGATAATATTAGCACTATATCCCAAACTCCTATAATGATAGTATAAAATCATGAAAAGATATATTATGTGAATTATCATCATATCATAGATAACTGTCCTTCAAGCTAATAAACAGTGATATCTTTAATTAATTAGAAGTAATTTATGTTTCTATCATGAATACCTTTTTTACTTTGATTTCATCATGGATATATATATTTACTATTCTGGGCATTTCTAATGCATAAAAGCAAAATGGTGAAGCCACACTGTGAAGACCTGATTCAAAAGAAGATGAATAGTTATATATATATTGCTGGGTTTTTTTGGCTCTTTGATATTAATTAACTGATGGAAATTTAGGCAGCCTTCATTTTGGGATGTTTTTGTTGATCTTATCAATCTTGAACAGTCTTGCTTGTTAATTTGTTAACAAAACTGATCTATTTTCTTTTTTAAACTTACATAATTCATTATGTTTTGTCAAAATTCCAATGATATTTTAACAATTAAGTACCATAAATAATGTCTTCCAAAATATATTGAGAAGGATGTATACATAATGACTGGAGTACTTGTCTTAAAGTCAGAAATCAGTTGTTCAACAAGAATTTTTTACATGCTTACTTCATGCTAGGGACTACACTTAGTTCTGAGGATACAAGGAATAGCAAAACCAGTTCCTTCCCTCAAGGTGCTCACATGCTAATTATGGGTAGCAACATAGAAAAATTGTACATATGATAAAATTTATTCAGGTGTAAAATGGTTTTAACACCTCACTTA
Source organism: Monodelphis domestica (assembly GCF_027887165.1). Taxonomy (NCBI): domain Eukaryota; kingdom Metazoa; phylum Chordata; class Mammalia; order Didelphimorphia; family Didelphidae; genus Monodelphis; species Monodelphis domestica. The sequence continues at coordinate 479,070,805 of NC_077227.1, forward strand.
TCTTTCAGAGTTGTAAGGATAAAATATTTGAAAAAATTGCTTAGTATAGTATGTGGCACATAGTAGATGCTATTTAAGTGCTTATTATGTCCCTTTCCCCTTCTTAGGCATAAAGTAATTTGGGTTTGCACCAAGATGTAGTTAACAAATTTATTACTTGCTAGTTGCCAAGCGTAGTGCTAGGTGTAGGCTCTATAAAGTTAAAATAATTGAAATAGTATTCCTGAGGAGCTAATATTTTGTTGGTGGAATCTGTGTCAATACACACACACACACACACACACACACACACACACACACACACAGCAGTTAGGGAAGTCAGGCTCTTGCACTTAGGGATATCAGGGAATAATTTCTATAGAAGGTAATTCAATTGCATCTGAAGGTAGAGAGGACTTTCATGAAGTATCCCCCATCATGTGGATGATGACCATTACCAAGGCACATTCAGGAGACATGTGAAAATTGTTTTTAGTATGTAATAAAGAGACTAACTTATAATGAAACTGAAGAGAGAGATTGGGTCCAGGTTGTGAAAATGTTTCTCAGCCAAATGGAGCTATTGATAAAATTTGATCCTAGAGCCAAGAGATAGAGCTCATTCAGTAAGGAAGTAACAAGGTTAAATGTATTAAAGAATTTAATTTTGTCAATTCTATGGAAGATTGGAGTTTGTAGAGACTCAGACCAGGGAACCATTTAGGAAGTTACAGTAGTAATCCAGGAGAAGTGGAGTGGAAGGGTGTGGGATCAGAAGCATGGGTGGGGTGTGTACTTAGAGTTGAGGGTGTGGGATCGAAAGCATGAGTAGTGGGAGGAGTGGGTTGGTTAGAACTAGGGTTTTCTGAGGCTGGTGGGGCAGGGAGAGGGGTGGTTTGGTTAAGAGCAGGGGGTTCCAAGGCACAGTTGGCAGGAGCAGTGAGTTGTCTAGGAGGGTTATTGTCCAGAGCAAGTTGGGACAGAGATTCTGATAATGTTCTTAACTCTCTTTTAATGTTTCTCATGAAAGTTACAATCTCTCCCTGACTTTCCTCTATAAGTTCAAGACGAGTATTTAGTTCTGCATTTTGTTGAGTAGTAGAAGGAACATTCGGTTAGTTTGAGAAGTGGGTTTTTTAAGGAAATACAATATTACAGCTATAACAATCAAAATCCCAAGGGGGAGTACTGTGTCGATTATACTTTGCCATAAACCCCATGGTATGAGAAATTTCAGATAGAAAACGAATGCGAATTTTACAAGGTTGGTCATGGAGCTGAATAGCCAGTTGTTAAGTGTTGTGAACTGGCTGTAACCACATATTTCTAAAGTAAACACGTGGGGAGCAGAACAAGGCCAAAACTTTCCCCAGGTTTGTCTTTATCTTAATTTAGGCAGTTTGTCTTTATCTTAATTTAGGCAGTTTTTAGCTCTCCTAGCCAGGACCTTAGGGCCCTGTTGCTAAGATCTAAAACAGTTGTATTCTATTTAAGGAGAATCAAAAAGGGTTTTTACTCAACTGCTCTTGCAGCTGTGTTCTTCAAGCCAAGTTAAAAACAAAACAAAACTGACTGATAGAGCAAGTAATAAAGAGAGAAAGGAAAGAGATTTCACAGAAACTTTTGTGAGGGTTTTCTCACCAACTTCGTGGTGTGCCATAAACTGTGATGATTAAAATAGTGGGAGTTATAAACTGTGGAAGATAAAAGAGTGGTTGCCTTAAATTGTGACCACAGAAAATATGGTTTCAAGACAGTGTCTTGTTTTAAATCAAATATAAGGTGGTTGCCAGGGAAAAATTCCCAAATATTAAATATACCCAAGTCAGCTGGGTTTTTATAGAGATTTTAATTGCTACAAATAAGGAGAGACAGACAGACAGACAGACAGACAGAGAGAAAAGGCTAGGTCAGTTTAGGCTTCAATCCACTCACCACAAGATTTTTCCCAAGCAAAATTCTAGTGTTCAGAGAGACACCAGTTGCCTCTTCCAATTCAGCTTTTCCCAGCTGAATCTCCTGAGAGAGATTCCCTTCTCTCAGCTTCTGACCTCCTTTTAAAGGGAATTTTCTCCTATGTCACCTCCCCTAAGTTCTCACATCTACCAATCACAGTAGATGTTTTCCAAAGGACAGACCATTCTTAATTCACACCTAAGTAGGCTTAAACTTTTGATTTAAGTTCACACTTAAAAAAATCTCTGAGTAAGTTCTCACCTCTTTGCTCCTTGTAAATTCACAAGTTGCCTGACCTTTATAGGTACTTAGCACCCTTTTGTATTAGATCTAAAAATAGGCACAGCTTAAGATCTTTTGCCTTAATATAAGTATGGGTTTAAGTATTTTTCATTGTTCAGCAAGGAGTTTCTTCCCCTAAAGTATGCTTAAGTAGGGGTGGAGTAGAGGTCTCACATTCCTGATCTAAGTCCCTTCATTGTTTAAATGGGGAATGGTCTTAACCAAATCTTATGAAGTAGGGTCTGAGAGTTTTTTAAGGTTCACACATGGCAGGACCAGGGTGGGATAGAATGCAAATTAAGGATTGGGACAGGGTATAGAGGGGTGGTTATATTTCAAGATGAAGTAACACAAAAATAAGAAGAGTAACAGTTGATAGGAGTTTACTGGTCTTCAGGGTAACAATTGAGTGATGTGAGTAAAATGCCTGATGTGGTGGGGTGACACCTAGTTTGGGCAAGGCTCAGTGGGGAATAGGTTTGGGTCCTGCTTATTCTTCCTGATAGGATGGAATTGAAGATAGGACAAAAATCAATTAGATTCATCTAGAATCAGATACATTTTAGCTCTATAAATCACTTAAGCTAAGCCTTCACTGCACCAGATACCTTTTAAGGAATGTAAATTCTGAAGAGTAGGGATTATTTCATTTTTGATTTTTTTTCCTGAGTGCTTAGCCCAGTGCCTTATACACAGGAGATGCTTAAAATGCTAGTTGATTGATGGAGACTTCCAGTTATAAATGAACTGTCAATTTGCTTCAATGGAAGAAGTTTCCACATTGAGAATTTCTTACATGGATATTACACATCCATTCTTCCAGACCCTTCTCTGAGCATCCCATCTTTACCGTCAATAGTAACAACTGCTAACAGGACACAGGTTTTTTTTTTTTTCCCCCAGTTGGTTGTGTACATAAATATTTGCCATTTTTATCAAGTACAAAGTTGTAATAGAAGCTTCACTATATGAAATCATTAATAAACCACTGTTGTCTTACAGTTGATGGGATTGATCCAAACTTTAAAATGGAACACCAGAATAAAAGAACTCCACTTCATGCAGCTGCAGAGTCTGGCCATGTGGACATCTGTCATATGTTGATTCAGGTTCATCTGTGTCATTCACAATAAATCTTTTTTTTTTTTAATCTTTTGGAAGTTTTAAAGTTCTTTATGGATAGTGTAGTAGAAAAAGTACTGGATTTGGAATAAGAGTACTTGGGCTGACTATCATGCTTTACTGATTACTACCTATGTAACTCTGGGTCCCTTCCAGCTTTGTGTCCATAGTCCATTAAGTTTGTGATAATGATATAGCTTAGAATAGGGGATGTGTGTGTTGCACTTGGATTTGTAAGCCCTAGGTTTGAATCCCAGCTCATTATTATCTTTGTGACTCTGTGCAAGACACAATACTTCCCTCAGCCTCAGTTTTCTGAGAGAGAGAGACAGAGACAGAGAGAGAGACAGAGAGAGAGAGAACGAAACAATCAGAGACTGGAGGGAGGGGGTATGCAGGCAGGAAAGAGAAAAAGCACACATTTCAGTCCTTAAAGTGCTTATCAAATGTTAGCAACTACCACTACTAATAGTATACCATAGTTACTGACCAGTTCACTTTTGTTCTTTCTTATGAAAAGAATCTTATATTTTCATATATTTTATCAAGAAGGAGATTTTCAGGAATTCAGAATGTTATTGAAAATTGACATTGCTACCCTTATTTCATCTAAATAAACTTGCCAACATCTAAAAATCAACAAAAAGCTAATTTTTACTCATTTATAATTGTTAAAGTTGTTTAGTTATTATTATTAAATCTATAGTTTCTTTATGTCATCCAGTACAAATATATATCACTCCAACGATATAGTTTTTTTAGTTAGTTTAAAATTTTAAGCTAGACTAGGAATTTACTCATTCAAAATATTTTCTATGAAGAAAATGTATTCTGAATTCCAGTCAGTCTTGTCTTTCAATTTTGGGAGACTTAATGAGCACAGCCTGTTTCTGTGTTGTATCATTACTGAAAGAAGAATTAGATTTGTTCTGCTATACCTCAAAAGGCAAAGCTAGGATTTTTAAACAGAAGTTGCAAAGTACATATGTTAAGGATAGAATGAAATGAAATAATATAAGTATATATTTTTGCATATATGTATATATATATATACATAGATACACACACATATATGTGTAGGTATATGTTTATATAGTGTTTTTGCAAACCTTAAATTGTTGTCTAAATATTATGAATTATTATTGGATTTGATGTAAGAGAAAATTTCCTAGATAGTTCATATTCTTTATGTAGCACTATATCTCAGGGAAAGTTACTTGAATTTTCATTGATTTTTTTTAAAATGGAGTCTCTTAGATAAATCAAGCAACTGTTACAATAATGCATTTAGTTCCCTTTGAGAAAGTATACAATATAGTTAATGTAAGAATGATTACGCTTTTCTTTCCAATATTCAGATGTAAAGTATGCTGAATTGGTTGTTCTATTTTTCCTAGTTTGTCACCAGAAGACAAGAATTATAATCATCATTCCTGCCTTTTCCTTTACTGTCATTGTTTCAATAGGCTGGTGCTAATATTGACACCTGTTCAGAAGATCAGAGAACCCCACTGATGGAGGCATCGGAAAACAACCATTTGGATGCTGTAAAATACCTCATCAAGGCTGGAGCATTAGTAGATCCTAAGGTATGATTGTTAGATTCTAGTTTCTGTATAAAGTATGTCAATTTTCTCAGGAGCTGGAAGGAACTTTATGTCCTACAGAGTACAACAAGGCACTATGTTACAGGACAGTAAAGTGGACAGGACCATGACCTAGAACCTCAGATTATTTATTCAGTGTTTGAAAACACTTCATTTTAATATAATTTGGCAAATTATAGGACAACTAAATGGCATAGTTTATAGAATGCTAGGCCTGATGTCAGGAAGACCCAAGTTCAAATGTAGCCTAAGACACTTACTAAATGTGTAACCTTGTGCAATTAACTTCACCATTTGCTTCAATTTACTCATCTGTAAAATGAGCTGGTGAAGGAGATAACAAACCAGCCGCTTTATTATCTTTGCTATGAAGACTCCAAATGGGGTTATGAAGAGTCATACATGACTGAAATGACTGAACAACCCCAACAACAATGAGCTTTCAGTTAATTTATCTCTACTTCTTTGAGATCTTCTGTAATCCTCCAAGTCATAAATAATCATTTCATTATATTTCACATAATTCTTTGTATGCTTTTTATCCTCCTATTGCATTGTTCTTATTTACAGCTTTTTAAAATAACTGTTATACAGATATGTTTGTGTCATCTTCCTTGGTGTCCTCTCCCTTCCTTTTCTCCACAAAATTCTTAGTTCTTTGAGGACAGTAAATTTTTCATTACTTTGTATCCTTCAGTTTTGATTATGGGTTGATGTATATGATAATAATTTAATAATTGAAGCATGTATTATTAAATTACTCTGGCAGTTAATACATGTAATAAATTGGAGTAGTTTACTTATAGGTTGCTTGTATCACTTTGCATTTCAGGACTTTTTCCTAAGGTAAAAAAGTTTTATTTTTTAAAGGGTCACAAAAATGGGTATAATCTCCTTTAAGTTCCAAACATGAGGAATACAGAAATATGCTAATTATTGGAAATAAGATTAACTTGAGGTTTGAATTCAGGAAGATGGGTCTTTTCTGACTCCAAGCTGTGCATTCTTTCCTCTGTACAATCCAGCTACCCCGGAGTCATAGTTTATGGAGAATAAGAAGTTGTAACGTGTCCAGTGCAGAATAAGTAATCTGGTGAAGTGCCTTGAGCCCATGTCATAGTGGAGATTATTTGAAAATATTGGGCAGTATTATTAGGTTAGATTTATTCTGTTTTGTACATTTAGATTTCTTGAATTCATAAATATTTTGCAGAAAATGAGCACTAGCTTAAAAGTGGAATGGAATGTCTTGAGAGCTGGTAGGTTTTCCCTTCTTAAATGTCTTCAAGCAGAAACTAAATGTCAATTTATCAGGTACATTAGGTATGGTGGGATTTGTATGTGAGTTGGACCAGATTGCCACTTAGATTCTTTCTTAAGTTAAAATTCTTTATTTCAGAGAATTCAAAACACAAAAAAAACTAAAAAAGTAATCAATTCACTTCCTATTTCTATAGTTATTATAATAGAAAAGGAGACAGAAGTTCCTAAGAATCCTATGTTTGTCAGATTTTCTATGAACATTAACCAATGATACACTGAGAACTTTGTTCAATTACTGATAAGTTTCTATACTTCTGAAGAAACTAGACCAAAGTAATATTCATATTTCTTATATAGAAAACAAAAAAACAGAAATTGTAGCTAAATTAAAACTGTGCACTTTGTAATTAGCCAATTTAAAGAGGTTGGTGAAGTTGTTCTTTTGTTTATAATTGGAATAATAATAATTGGATTCTCTCCCATACTACATTCTCATGGATATTAAATTAGTTAACTTATGTAAAGCATTTTATATACTTTAAAACTCTGTAATTGTTAATTATTGCTATTACTTCCATATTCCTTTAAACAACAGGTAATATATTTCTTGGTCATACCATCTAAGGTTGCTTAACCTCTTTGGTTCTCAGTTTTCTCATTTGTAAAATGAAACGTTTGGGTTATATAACTTCTAATTTAATTTCCAGTTCAAGGTCTATGGATCTATAGGAGTTATCTGGAAGAGATTTTCAGCTTATATGTACCAAGATCTATTGTTGAACATCATCTAGTTAATTAGCAACCATTTATTTAATTCCTACTTTATGTGCTAAACTCTGTGTTACATAAAAATGAGAAAAATCACTATCCTTAAGGAGCTTACATTCTGTTTGGTTAGAATACACACACCCACACACCTCCTCCCCCACAAGTGTAGCATTAATATAAAGAGTATGTGTGTAGAACACTTAACAACTAGGGGCATCAAGAAAAGGCAGAATTCATGCCTCAAAGGAAAATGGGGATTCTACGAAGCAAAGATAAGAAAGGAGATCATTCCAGTTACATAGGACAGCTAGTGCCAAAATAGAAATGTTAGGTAGAATATTGCATGAAGAATATAAAGGCCAGTCTGGCTGAACCAAAGTGTGGGACGAGATGGCCTTACTACCTCCATTGCCTGTCCTCTCCCTTCTTAATCTCCTATAATTTGCCTTCCCCTAACTGAAATTTCCTTTGCAAAGCCAACAGTGCAAAATCTGATGACCCTTTTGTAGATTATAAATCAATACACTTTTACTAAGCGTTAGACACTGTACTGGAGATATTCAGAAAAGCAAAATGATGGTTCTTGCTCTCAATGAGCTCTTTTTTTTTTTTGAGACAACATGTAAACAACTATGTATGATATATGATACACACAAATACATCATTTTGAAGGAACCTATTGTAGATGACCTTCTATCTTTGTGCCACAAAATGGAGGAGAAATATGGACAGATAGTTGTCTGGGATCGGTGGCTCAGGTGAAGGTTTTTTGAATAACAAGAAGAAATAGACATGCTTGTAGGCATTAGGGAAGTATCCAGTATCCAGGGAGAGTTTTTAGATAAGTTAGAAAGTAGGGAGCAAGAGATGAGGTTAGACTAGGAAGGGAGAAGAGGAAACTCACAGTAAGGAGTTTCAATTTTCTCAATAAAATAATGAGATAATATTCTTAGTTAAGAGGAGAGGAGAGGCTTTGAATGTTGTGAAAAAGGGATAAAAGGTGTGGAAAATCCCCTATGGGGAGTGGGAGTTAAGTAGGGAGTTGGGAATGGTTTGCATTGCTGCAGTGATTACCTATTTGAGTTATGTAACATAGACCCATTCAGCATAGTTTGGTGATGTTCTTCAGTTTCAGTTATCCTCAGGTGTATAGTAGTGAAGATGTAGATGACTGAGAATAGTCCAAAGCCCAAACTTAGCAGAGTAATAGCAGTGATTAGGTAAGGAAGCAACCAGTTACCAAATCTCTCATAATTTCTCTTTACCGAATCTCTGGCATTTTTTCCATCTTCTCTATTCATAGAGCCACTAGCGTAATTTAGTTTCTCACTATTTTTCCCCCCCCCAAACCTCATTGTTCTGAATGACTCAAATCTCTTCCTATTTCCATCCATTTTTCCCACAGTTGCAGAAGTGATTTTCATATTGCAAAGGCCTGACTGTGTTTCTTCTTAACTTAGTAAACTCTAGTGTCTCTCTATAATCTCCCTGATCAAATACAGAGTTTTTTCACATTTGAAACTTCACAACCTACTTGATGTTTTTCTCCTATCTGCATGCTTATACACTGTCTCTTCATCATGTCTTGAATGCTCTGCCTTCCAACTTCAGACTCATATTCTCTGGTTTCTTTTAATATTCAGCTTAAGTGTCACTTCCTCTAGAAGCTATTTCTTGGACTTCTCAGGTTCTAGTGGTGCCCCTTCCAGGGTTATATATGTATTCTGTTTTTATCTTGTATGCTATGATTGTCTTCCCCATTAGAATATAAGCTCCTTGAGGTCAATGACCCTAGAATTAGCACAGTGTCTGGAGCATAGCATATACTTAATAAATGCTTAGAAATTCATTGATATCATCAATTCACATAAGTTTTAACTACACCTTTATGTAGATGATTCATAGATTTATATATTCAGGCCATATCTTTCTCCTGATATTCAGTTTTATATCAATAATTACCTTGACATTTCTGATTTAATTTCCTATAGATAACTTAAACATAACATAACTACACCTGTAATCTCATTATGTTTTTCCTCCATTTTGATCCATTTTCCTAACTTCTGGTTTTTCAAGGACAGGGTCTTCCTTCTAGTCAGTGATGTTAACAACCATATCATCCTCGACTTATACCTCTTTCTTACCCACCTCACATATCTACTTAGTTGTAAAATCTTGTCACCCTAGTATAGTCAATAATCAACTTTATCCTATACCGTTACAAACAGCCTCTTCTTTGGTCTCTCTCCATCCACACTATCTTTCCTTCACATAACTGTTAGATTGATTTTCCTAAAACAAATCTGATCATGTCACTTTCCTACTTAATGAAGTCCAGTGGCTTTCTACTCCCTTCAGGATCAAATATAAATGCCTCTTTCCCATTTACATCCATTTAAAATCTTGGTCCCACATAACTTTCCATACTTATTTCATATTACTTCCTTCAATGCACACTCCACTTCAGCAACACTGGTCTTTGTGTTTCTCATGCTTATTGTTCCATCTTTTACTTTTTTAGCTTTGGTACTGGCTGTCCTGTATTCTTGGATGGAATACCCTCCTAGTCCCCAACTTTCTGTTCTTGAATGCTCCAGTGTTTAACTCAGTCTCTACTTTTTATTTGAGCTCTGGGTTTTTCTTAGGTAGCAGAAAAGGAAACGAGATTGAATATTAGAGAAATAGCAGAAATCACTTCAGGGGAACTAAAGGTAATGGGATCAATATTGAGTTTTCGTTTTGAGGTCATACCTGCTGAAAAGGCTTACCTCTTTCTTAAGTGATGGAAGCAAAAAAGAAGTGGTTGGGGTGATATAAAGGAATTGCAAGAATCAGTTGGGTGAATGACATAGTTTCTTTGAAGTCTAGAAGACCTAGTTTCAGTCACTTAGTCTCTATGCCTCAACTTCCTCATCTTTTAAATGAGGTAATATTCATTAACTGTTAATCTAGCAAAAAAAAATATCTTCTGATGTTTAATCACAAAAGTACAAATTATAGCTAAGTATAGGTAGTTGAAGGCAAAACTATGTTACAGGGAAAAAAATATACTAGCCATCCTAATTTAAGTAGGAATGTTTGCTATCATAGATACTAATTAAATAAGGAAGGATACCTCATATATGGATATGGGAGGAAGGAGTGTTTACATTATATATTAAGAAAATGAATTCATGTGAGGAAGTCCAGGAATTAGAGGAAGGAAGCATGTTGGAGAGCAATATCAATATAAGAGTGATGGGAGGCTCTCAAGAATGAAATTGTAATTCATAAAAAGTATATATTACTGGATAAAGAATAGAAAAGTATATCCTTGGAATATATCATGTAGCCAGAAGCAATCAAACTTAGTACTATATCACTTAACAAACCCAAGGATTCGATTAGGGTTCAGACAAGCTCCGTTCAACAAAAAACGCTGGGAAAACTTGAAACATTCTGATTGAAATTAAGATTAAGTCAAAATCTTATACTTCATAATATAGTTAAACTCCAAATGGATATATGACTTTAGATATAAAAAGATCACATCATGAACAAATTACAGGGCTGAAGAAAGTAATATATTTCACAACCATTGGTCAAGGAAGAATTCTTTACCAAACAAGAGATGGAAAGGATCAAGGAAATAAAATGATTGTGATTATATAAAATCTAAAACCTTGCACAAACAAAATCAGTTCAGTTGCAGTTAGGGAGATAGGTAACTAAGAGCAAATTTTTGCATCATATTTCTTTGATAAAGATTTTATAGTACTGTTTTGGTAAACATTTTAGAACTATACATCCTCCCCTCACCGCTAGCCCCACAAATTAGTAAATTGCATATTCTTTTATTCTTATTACTTACTTATTTTTGAACATGAGTTCCTTCTCTTTTTCATTAATTTACACTTCTACCAACAGTGAACTGATGTGCCTGTCCTTTCATAGCCCTCTCCTGTAATTATGCATAATTTTCTTTTTGCCATCTTTACTAATTTGATGTAAACAAGTTAGAAATTCTGAGCTGTTATTGGCTTGGGACAGTGAAGATAGATTTGTTGGCAACATGGTATCTTTAACTCTTGGATGAGGGACCTCCTATTCCTGGTTATCTTTTCCCTTTCCTGGAGCTGGCATCCTTTCCCGAGTGAAACCTGCCGGATAGGCTTTCTCAAGGTTTTGAAAATAGGTCAGACAATCTGGAAGTTTTATGGGGGGTGCGGGGGGCAGCTCCATTCCAAGGGATAGTAATACTAAATCTAAATGGGGTCCTCAAACTGCTAGGGTACAAATCAGGGGTCAGTAATACCTTATGAGAAAAAACATACTATCCTACTCAAACTGAAGGAAACATTTATTTTGTCCATCTATGCATTTGTCGCTAGAACAGTGATGGTGCACCTATGGCATGAGTGCCAAAGATGGCATGCAGAGTGCTCTTTGTGGGCATGTAAGCTCACCCACCCCCACCCCCTGTTCATTATTAGAAAGGCAGGGGGACTTGAGCAGAGCTTCTCCTCTCTACCTCTTCCTCTTCCTGACGACATTTTTTTTTCACATCACTGCCCAGCAGTCTAGCACTTCCTCCCGTCTCAGGGGTAAGAGGTGGGGTAGGGCATGGGGTGGCATGGCATTGACATTAGTCTCTGGTGGTGGGGGGGCCAATATGGTACTTGTTCTAAGTGGTAGGGGCCTGCCACTCTGTCTCTAAAAGATTTGCCATCACTGCCCTAGAATATCAAAATATTAGTAGGATGACTTATCTCAGAACCATTCCTATCTGAACCCCATTGAAAAAATGAGAATAATCATAGTCACATAACCTGGTGTGACTAGAATTATATATACATCAGGACCTCACTATCCTTTAAGGTCTGACAGACAGATACATCCTGAGACTACAAACAGACCTTAAAAATGTCCTTTGAGAGCTCAACCAGTCAATTGTATTGCTAATTGTTGTCCAAAATTGTGCAGATGGTAACATTGATCTATAGAAACTTTAGAACAATATTTTAAATAAATGCCTTGCTAGCAAATACATGGAAGAAATAAGTACTCTCTTCTCACCTCCACCTCATTATATCCCTGTCTCATTATAAAACTTAGATCAAGTACTGTCTCCTAAATGAGGCCTTTTTGATCTTTATAGATTCCATTGACATTTTCCTCTTCCTTACCCAATTTCTATATTTTGCATTTCATATCTCGTTTCCTATGCTAAAATTGTAAGCTTCTTAAGAGCAGAAACTCTTTTCTTTTTCTATCCCAAATGCTTAGCATAGTGTCTGGTATATAGTTGATGCATTATATATTTTGTTTGTAGTTTGTGGTTGGTGTTGAGGTGAAGGATAACTGACCTGCACTGACTAAGAAGTCGTTTGACAAGCATTTGGAAGCTACAAAGAGGCAAATTTATGTTTCATTTAATGAAAAACATCCCAATAGTTAGGGTCTACCCTAAAAGGTATGAAGCTTAAATTTGTATTATTGTAGCTAGTGAGTGCCTCAGGAGGGTTGTGGAACTTCCTTTTCTAGATGTCTTCAAAATAAGACTCATTGATCTTGTTGAGTATGCATATTATAGTGAGATTTCTTAGTTATATTGGTTTTTATTAAATGTTCTTTTGAATTTCTAGATCCTGTGATATATTTTTTCTTAAGAAATTTCAAATCTAGTTTTTATATATCTTGGTACTCTCTCTGTTAGTTAAATGGAAACATGGCCTTGGGGAAGAGAACACTAAGCAAATATAGTTTGGGATTAAGAAATCAGGGCCTAGGTTTAGAGATTATGTAGAATATTTAGAATTGTATTTCTTTAGTATTTTCTTCAAGAATAGTCAAAAGTTCTTAGGACACATGGAACACTAAATAAAATCACAAAAAGAAACTGATTGTATTTTAATAGGCATGAAAAGTTGATTATTGGTGTAGGAATAATTCTTGAATCTGATATCTATTCATAGATCAGATTAGAGTAAAGATCAAAAATCAAGACCATATTGGAATTAGTTATAAAGATGAGAATGAGATATTGATTTTAATTATAGCCATTCCATATTAAACTTTTGAAATAATCTTTTCAGAAACATGGGAATTAGATAAAAATAGACATTGACTATCAGCATTATTAAGGTTTTATCTTGTATATTTAGTAACGTCTTAATAATGAAAACCAAAATACTCAGAAAATTCCTCAGCTATCCAACATTTAATATTCTTGTTAATTAAGGACAAGACCTATATAAGTAGAAGCTTCTTTCTAGAACAAGGTTTAATTGTCATCATTGTCCACTCAAATTGTCAGAAATCTAGAATTGTTTTCTTTTCAACTGTTTTATTATATCTTTTATCATAATGTTGGTATTTACCATATTTGAACCTAAATCATACTTTTTCACTGATGTATGCAGCATCTGTGGATAATAGTCTCATTCATTTATAGAAATGTAATTGAGAGGCACATGAATGGGGAAACTGTATACCTTGGACAGCTCACACCTGTGAACTTTAGGTTTTAAAAAAAATATAATGCAAAATACATTTCCATATTGGTCATTGTTGTAAGAGTACACTCATACAAAACCAAAACCTCAAAATAAAATTATAAGTACATTCTCTGGAGGTTGATAGCATTCTCTGCCATAAGTATTTCAGGATTGTCCCAGATGATTGCATTGCTGAGGGTAGCCAAGTTTTCACAATTGATTATTATACAGTATTCTCCTGGATGTGTTTATTTTTCTCCACACCAGTTCCTGCTGACCGTTCCAGCTTTTTTTGAAATCAATTTGCTTATTATAATTTCTTATAGTACAGTAGTATTATATCATACCACAATTTTTTTTATCCATTTCTGCTATTGATGGACTCAATTTCCAGTTTCTTGTCATTATATTATTGCTATGAATATTTTTGTACAAGAAGACCTTTTTCTCTTTTTTTATTATCTCAGACATAGTAGTGGCATTACAAGATCAAAGGGTATATACAGTTTTATGGCCTTTTGGACATAGTTCCAAATTGCCCTCTAGAATTGTTGGATCTTGAACTTTAGATATTAATGCCTTTCAGCAATAATCCATACCACATAAAGATGCTACTCTGCTAGCTTTCCATTTTCTGGCACTTATTCCTCTCCTGCTGGACAAACCCATTGATGAAACACTGACAAACTGTTTTTTAACTCAGTTATACTAAACTAGACTAATAGAAAGTGCTGTTTTCTGTACTTCTTTAGTGACTAACAGTTTCTTTAAGTCAGAAAACTGTAAGGCTCTTCATGTTGTCACCCTGGGAAGTATGGCCAAATTCTAGCACCTTTTTTTACTTAACAGAATTCTTTTTTTTTCCTTTGGCATCTTGCAAAGGCAAACCTATTTCTCCAAATCACAGCTTATAGCAAAATAAATGAAAAATCTGTTTCTCTCAACCCATGGAGGTAATGTAGAGGAGGTTCCCCCTCTTTCATGCTTTAGATGGCACTACAGAGCAATAAACTCAAGGCAGTTTTTATGTAGTCAGGATTGAGCTCTAGTCCAATCAGCATGACTGAAAGAACTCTCTTAGCTGATATGCTCTTTCTGCCAGCAATCAGCAAAGTAAATAAAGTCTGTCTTCCTATCAACATACTTCTAGCACAGTAGCTCCAGTTAGCTGTCTCCACTGGAATGTCCTTTGTTCATAGTGTTATGTTTTCTTCCCCCAGCTTCCTGTGATTCTTTCAGCACTAATCTTCTTCTTCTTCTGCTTCTTCCTCTGATTTCCCATATTTACCAGTACCTTACATCAGAACATCCTATTGGCCAGTCATTCATCTTATCTTATGAGACATAAAACTCAACTAATTTACCTTTCTGTCAGGTGTCAATCCAGTAGTTCTTATATGATCTTCAAAAGACCCCAACGAATTCCTTCATTTAGTTTTGTCAGTCATTACCTTTATATTCTGGCAACAGTTATATCTAAATGAGCTAATGTGAACTACAGTGCCCTGCAGCTATCATTACCTTTGTCATTGCTCTTCCTTAAAGCATATCCTCTTAATATATTTACCTAAGGAGACAGATCACTTTATGGTCCTCGGAACAGCCTTTTGTCTCTTTTCAGTATTTCACCCAAAGGGCAATATTTCTTTTCAGGTTGATTTTGACAGTTTTTCATAGAAATCTTCTTTTCCCCCTTTAGCAACTATTTTCTTCACATATGGAAAGAGGGGAGTACCTCACTGTTCTCAACTCTATAAAGTCTTTTGTGAGATATGAATGAATTATTAATCTTTAATGAAAATATTATAGGTGGAGCCTTTCTTTTTTTAACAATTTTTTTTTTTAAGAATTAATAATAAGTATCGACTGTGAGGCAGAAAAGCAGTAAGGGCTAGGCAATTAGGATTAAGTGACTTGCTCAGGATCAAACATGTAGGAAGTGTATGACACCAAATTTAAACCCAGATCCTCCTGACTGCTTCTGTTTGTGAATGAAATTATACTGATTTCATCAAGTCTCAGGGTACTGAGGGGGTCTACTTAATGAGATCTATGTTCATTCAGAAAGTTTACCTAACAGTCTATAATGGAAAAATCAAGAATGCTTGTTCCCTGAATTTTGAGATGCAGTTGAATAAACTGCAAATTGATTTAGTCAACTAATACATATATCTTAAATATATTCCATAAATAGGAACTGCAGGTGCCAATGAGATGAGACAGTAATAGGTTAGGCTAGATTTCATAATCACATGAGCTTCACGGTTCAGTGATTCTAACTTGTTCACTTACATGAAAGGCTTTATTTTTTTTTTATCATGAACAGTATTCTGATGAGTGAAAATCATAGTATAATTTCTAAATTTCCAGTTCACTGGGGATATGATTCCTGAGCCTTTGATACAGTGTCTTTGAAAATTCAAAGGATTTCTTTCTGAATATTTGGAAAGGAAAATGGTGGACACTAAGAGCCAGCCTGAGCTCATGGGCAATATTATGTTAAATTAGTGGATTAGTGGATCATGGAGAGATCTACCCTAATTTTCAGTAAGGAACTTTAGAGTTCCTTGTGGTGGTATTGTGGTATTCTTATGTACAAGGTAGAGATAATCTAATGATGATGATGATGATGATGATGATGATGATGATGATGGTAGTGATAGCTAAAATTTATATAGTGGTTACTATGTATCAGGTACTCTGTGTTCAGTTTAAATAAATTTGAATGACTAGACCTAGAAAATAGTGGTTAATCCATGTTAGTGTTGAGCTTTCTCTACTAGATTGATCCATTATTATTAGATTAGATTAGATTAGATAGATTAGTTCTCCACCATAGGATATCCAGCATTTTGACATTTACTTGGATGTGGACATGGATTGGGTGTTATCACATTTAAGATGATACAAAATTATTTGTGTTGGGTTACAGAGTGAAGATTCTGCTAGAATGAGGTATGGAACCAAATTCTCTAAATTTCAATCCAGTATTTGGTTCTAGAAAATCAATAGCACAGTTATATATAGAGAGAGATTTTAGGGTTTTAGCAAATTACAAATCCAATATGAGCCCCTAATATGCCATTGCAAAGTTGTTATCTTCAGCAACATTAATAGAAACATTTTCTCCAGAACAACAAAGGTGATATGATATCACCTTTATTCTTTCAGCCGAGCAAATAGCCATATTCCTTTGTAATTCTTTGTTTAGACTATATTCTTTGGGCCACGTTTTTTCATTAATATTAAGAGTATTTTTAGAGGAGGGTTACTCTGAACAGAAGCCAACTAGGATTATTTGAATGAGCTGGGGATGTTTAGCCTTAAGAGAACATTTGATGAGCATATTACTGTGTTTAATTACTTGAAAGATTAGAATTTATAGTAAAATTTATACTTGTTCTTTTTGTCTCCATTGACTAGATCTACATGAAAAAGGTAGAAGATATAAAGTGGCAAAAGGAAAAGCTTTTCAGCAGTCACAAGTGTCTAGAACTAGAGCCAATGTTCTTGGGCTGAATAGATTTCTTGTCATTAGTAATCTTCAAATGGAGGTTATTTGGCAACTTGCTAGAAATAGCATCCAATATCTCCCTGTTTAATGGTTCCTTCCCTATTGCTTAAAAGCAATGTCTTTATTCTTAAAACAACAAACTTTTTCTGGGTTCTGCCAGCTCTGTTAAGTATAAAAGTTTACCTGTGATCTCCTAATTACTAAATCAAATGGTCTTGACTCTTCTTTCCTCATTGATCTTTCTATAGCATTTGATGTTATTTTTAACTCCTCTCTGTTTTTGTGACATTGCTTTCCCTTCTACTTCTCTGACTACTCCATTTCATTCTTCTTTGCTGATTCATCATCCATCTTATGCTCCTAATTGTAGTTTATCCTAAGTCTCTCTCCTGAATCCTCTTCTCTTTTTATATTCTCTTGGTGATCTCACCATCTTCCTATTAGATTTAATTGCTATCTCTGTTTAGATTGTTTCCAGATCTAGATATCCCACCATATTTCTCCTTCTGAGCCCCAGTCTCACATCACCAACTAACAATTAGATATTTCCAATTGTATATCCTCTAGTCAGCTCAGATTCAACAAGACAAAAACAATTTTCATCATCTTGTAGTTAATTTGCTTTTCTTTTTCCTTTTAATACTGCATCAGTTCCCACTTGGCTGCTCTCCTAGCCTTTCATCATTGTCTTTATTCAGAAAACGTTTATTAAGCATATGTGTCAGGCACTGAGCTAAATGCTGGGGATAAAAAAAGAGGTAAGATATAGTCCCTTTCCTTAAGTAGCTTACAATTTATTGGAATAGACAACATGGAAACAGATTTATGCAAGCAAACTTTATCTAGGATAAATGTGAAATAATTAAAAGAAGGAAAGCAGCTATCTATCTACCTCCAGAGAAGAACTGATGGAATCTGAATACAGCTCAAAGAATATAATTTTTCACTTTATTTTATTTGTATGTGTTTTTATTTTTGAGTTTTGGTTTTATATGAGTATTCTCTCATAAACTATACTTTAGAGAAATCACTTTAGTGGCTGAATGGAGAATGGACTGTGATGTGGAGAGTCTGAAGTCAGTGAGACTCACTAACTGACTGTTTTAATAACTGAGGTATGAGGAGATGAGGCCCTCCACCAAAGTAATGACAGTTTCAGAGGAGAAAAGGGGACATATTTGCAAAATTTTACAAAGGTGAAATTGACAGGTCTTAACAACAGCTTTGCTATAGAAGCATAATCCCATAATGAATCCAGGATGACTCTTACATTGAGTTGCCCTTTAAAGTAATATGGAAAGTAGTAGTTGGGAAGAGTTTAAGGGAGAAAGATAATGAATTCTGTTTTGGACAAAGCAAGTTTCAGATGTCTATTGGACATCCAATTCAAGATGTCTGAAAGGCAGTTGGAGGTGTGAAATTGGAGGTCAGCAGGGAGAATGAAATAGGAATGATAGATTCTAGAATAATCAGCATAGAATTAGTAATTAAATCTTTGGTAGTGATGAGATTACCAAGTGAAGTTCTATAAGAGGGAGAAGAGAAGGGGGCCCAGAACAGAACTCTGAGGGACACCTATGGTTAGAGGGCATGATCTGGATGATGATTCAGCAAAGGAGACAGAGAAAGAGTAGTCAGATAAGTAGGAGGAAAACCAAGTGAGTGATATTCCTGATAACCTAGAGAGGAGAGTATCAAGGAAGAGAGAATGTCAAAGACTTCAGAGAAGCCAAGGAGAATGAGGATTGGGAAAAGGTCATTAGATTTGGCAACAAAGAGATCATTAGTAACTTTGGAGAGAAGCAGTTTCAGTAAAATGACATGGTCAGAAATCCAGATTGTAAAGGCTTAAAAAGGTGAGTGGAGAGAAAGTATAGATACCTATTTTAAGCAGCCTATTGAGGAGTTTAGCTACAAAGGGCAAAAGAGAAATAAAATTATAGTTAGTGAGGACAGAACGATCAAGTGAGGATTTTTTCAGGATTGGGGATAAA
The DNA here is from genome assembly GCF_027887165.1 of Monodelphis domestica. NCBI lineage: Eukaryota > Metazoa > Chordata > Mammalia > Didelphimorphia > Didelphidae > Monodelphis > Monodelphis domestica. Next base: position 479,089,769 of record NC_077227.1, read on the forward strand.
TGGTCATGTTTGAAGGCAGTAGAAAAGGATCTAGTAGAGAAGATTTTGAAAATAAGTGAAAGAGCAGAAGTGACAGAGGGTGCACTCTGTTGGAAGAGATGAGATGGAATGAAAATCATTTGAACAAATAGAGGTTATCTTTGGAAAGGAGTAAGGTCACTATCATGTAAAGTAGGAGAGAAAGAGAAAAATGGCTGCAAGATAACATCAATTCTGAATCTCCTACTTCCTCAGTATCCCCAGATCCTGGGCCTCCTATCTCCCTCTGATTGGAGAGGGTTCCTTCCAGATTCCATTTAAGGAGAGGGTCTTCTGGATTCCTGGCTTCAGGATCTCATTATGTTGTATGGCTCCCCTGGACCCCATCTAGGCTTTGAAGTTTTTTAAAAAGTATTTTCTTCCTCTCTTTAGATTGTGACCTCTTTGAGGGCAGTGATTGTCCTTTTCCTTCTGTATTTGACACTTTGATAGATAATAGATGCTTATATAAATGTTTTATTGACTGACTTAGTACCATCCCCTATCCCCTACTTGTTTATATTTGGAAATTTGATATATTTCCACACAAATCTGCCAACTTTCCATGTTTTTATACCTTTCTTCTCATGTACAACACTTAGGAAAAATAACTTCCACTCCTTCCTTTTAGAGGTTTAGTGTATTTCTTCCTTTTTAAAAATCTCTTTAAAATCCAAAGAATAGACAGATCTCAGAGAAATCCTAGCACTTGGACTATTCCTGTCTGGTTTGTGGTATCACAGTTTGGCACCTGAGTAACCACTGTTGTTTTTACATTGTCATTACCAACACTTCCCATCATCTCTTATCTGTGGAACTTTCTGACCATATGCTTGCTGCCTACAAACACAGAGACTTGCAGGCCACATATAGCCTGTCTCTGGTTGTAGGATTATTTTCTGACCTAGAGAATGCCTCTTTCTCGTTGCTTGTGAATTTCTTCAGTTGAAGAAGTCACATAATGTGGTTTCTTATTGAATTTCTTGATTATTATTTGACTTGGTATAAACTTCTTGGTTTTGATGGATTAGTTGTATGGGAGCTGGGAAGTATGCCTCCTTTTCAAGAAACCATCTTGGTAAGAAGTTATCACTTTTGCTGACTCTTTATTTTTAGTGATTTACCAGTTGCTACTGGCAGCCTGCAGTGGATTTTAACTCAATTCTTTCCTGGTCTTGTTGTTTTTTGTCTGGCCATATGGAATATAGAGGTGTCAACATGGGTTTTTATGTGTTTCTAAGTTTCCTTGTGTTAGTACTTGCCAATATTATACAGATAGGAATAAAAATATTGTCCATTCTAAGTGGAAAACAAATCCAAAAAAACAAATCCACTGTCCTATGAATTTGTCATCCTGGGGCTTAACCTTACTACTTCAAATTCTCACCGAAGGAACTGATAGTAATTGTTGAGGCTACCGACTCCAATGAATGTGGAATATGAGTGAGTGAGTGAGTGAGTGTGTGTGTGGGAGTGGGAGAGAGAGAGAGAGAGAGAGAGAGAATATGAGAGTGTGTGTGTGTTGTGAGCTACTTGTAAACTTTTCTGATGAGATTTCAATTAATGATTCTTAAGTTTCATAAAGAATGGGAAGAAAATAGAGTAGTAAGGAAGCTAGTATAATCCTTTCCTATTTATTCTTCCACATTCTCTCATTCTTTTAATTAGTTGACTGCTAACCTTTATAATTACTATTGAATTGTTAAGAGAGAAACTGCTTTCCATATCCTTAAAATGTGCACTTACAACTATTATCTCTTCAAATGTCTTGTCTCAAATGAACTGGTGAGACTTGTATTAATAAGGGGATTGTCATTGTCTTTTTCTTGATATCGTCTTTATTCTTTTATTTTATGTCACTTTTATGAATATATCCCTCTCCTTTTTTTCTGTTGCAAGTTATCATATGCAACAATAATTAAGAAACAAAGAATAAGAAAGCAAATTTTTAAAAATTAACCAATACATCAATTGAATCTGACAGTATATGAAATATTCCATACCTATAATCCCTCTAAGCAAAAAATAATAGGAGCATTTTCTTAGCTTTTCACCTGGACCAGACTTTGTTACTATTATCATATGGGCTTTTACTTTTTTTCCATTCTTTTTATTTATATTATTAGAATCATTATGTATATTGATTTCTTTATCTTACCTCATTCAGCATCATTTTCCATTTTTCATGCTTCTGAGCTCCTTATATTTGTCCTTTAAAATGGCATTATAATATATGTCACATAATTTCTTTAATTATAGTCAGTAGGCATTTATTTCAATCCCAGATTTTTGTTCCACCATAAAAAGTATTGCCATGAATACTTTGGTATATATGGAATTTTTCTATGTATTTGACTTTGTGTATGTATATGAGTCTCTACTATGAAGATCATTAGTGCCTCTTTTTTAAAAGCATTGTTTCACATTGTATTCCTGATTACTTGGGACAATTTATATGTTTTCTTAGAGTGTATTACCATTTCTATCTTCCTAGAGCCACTACAACAATGGTTACTTCTATATTTTCATCATATTTTTAACAATTTACTGAATATGCAGTAAAACCTTAGAGTTGTTTTTTTTATTTCTCTTATTTTTAGTGATTTAGAACATTCTTTTACATAGATGCTAATGATTTGTAATTCCTTTTTTGAAGACTTGAGACTTTTTTGTCACTTATTCATTGAAGAAAGAATCTTGGTTTTAAAATATATTTTAATGCCCTACATATTGTAGATATTAAACCTTTGTTGGATTTTAATGGCAAAGATTCACCCACCCTCACCACCCCAACCTATGGGGGTTTTTTTGTTGCATTGTTTTTGTTCATGTGAAAAATTTCCAGTTTCTAGTAATTAAAATCATGGCTTTTTGACTTTTATGATATTTTCTTTCCTTATTTTGGGTAAGAACTGACTCTATTCTTTCTTTACTGTAATTGTGAAAGGTACCTGACCTCATTCCATTATAATTTTATATGTGTGTGTTTAAATTCTGTCACCCTTTATATTTAGATCTTGCATCTGTTTTGAGCTTATTATGTTTTATAGTAGACGTTGGTTTAAATCCAAGTTCTGTTAAATTGTTAGGAGATGTTCTCAGCAGTTCTTGTCAAATAAAGAGTTCCTCATGTAATTTCCATTTTTCTTGTTTGCTGAACATGGAGTTATTGAGTTTATCGATTTCTTATGCCTGCTTATTTTATTTTTTTTTAGGAGGGGTTGTAATTTATTTATTTTTTCTTTTTTTAATTAAAAAACCCTTTTTAAAAAATTATTTAGTCAATTTAGAACATTATTGCTTGGTTAGAAGAATCATATTCTTTCCCTCCATCCCCTTCCATGTGTCCTTGATCAGATCCCATTTCCATGTTGTTGATGTTTGTACTAGGGTGTACACCCAGAGTCTACTTCCCCACCTCAACCTATGTAATCAAGCACTTGTTTTTCATCGATCTGTCCACTACCACAGTTTTCCCCCTGAATGTAGATAGCATTCTCTCTCATCGATCCTTCTGGGTTGTTAAGGATCATTGCATTGCAACTAATGGAAAAGTCCATTATATTCGATTGTACCACAGTGTATCAGTCTCTGTGTATAATGCTCTCCTGGTTCTGCTCCTTTCCCTTTGCATCAATTCCTGGATGTCGTTCCAGTTCCCATGGAATTCCTCAAGTTTATTATTCCTTTGAGCACAATAGTATTCCATCACCAACAGATACCACAATTTGTTCAGCCATTCCCCAATTGAAGGGCATCCCCTCATTTTCTAATTTTTTTGCCATCACAAAGAGCACAGCTATAAATATTCTTGCACATGTCTTTTTCCTTATTATCTCTTTGGGGTACAAACCTAGCTGTGCTATAGTTGGATCAAAGGGCAGGCAGGCTTTTAGCGCCTCCCTCCCTTTCTTCCTTCCTTTTCTGTCTTATTAGCAACTTTAAAATAGCAAGGACTAGGCCATTGGGAGTTGTGACTTGCCTAGGGTCACACATCCAAGAAGTATCTGAGGAGATGGGAGAATCTCCCATCTCCAGGCCTGACTTTCTGTCCACTGAATCATTTAGCTATTCCCCTCCATTGTATTTTACTAAATATTTTTGAAGTGTTGTGATTTGAATTGAAGAAAACCTAAAGTTCATGATAATTTTAAAAATTCCTTCTATTATACAAATCTCTAAATATCCTAAGTATGAACATCCTATAAAGGTATTACTTTGTATATTATCTGACCAGAAAGTCTGCTTGAGAGACATAAGAATAGATCTAGAAGAATAGAGTAGCATTACCATGTGAAGTTTGTTTATCTTAAAAATCCACTTAAGATTTTTGATGGAAATCAGCAGTTTTGCTCATATTCATTAGATTCATTTTTATTTGCCTAGTTTTGTAGCCATAAAACTGAAAAATGTTTGCTATTTATAGATGAAGAGTCTGTCTTGAAACATTTTCTTATTGCTTCATTTTATTTTATTTTTCTTTAAGGATGCAGAGGGCTCCACATGCTTGCACCTAGCTGCCAAGAAAGGCCACTATGATGTGGTTCAGTATTTGCTCTCAAATGGACAGATGGATGTCAATTGCCAGGTAAGGTTCATAGCTATGAAATGAACCTGTAATGTCACATTTCAGGCTGTTCCTTCCTCTTCTGAGGCGTTAGTGCTAAGTAGTATAAAAACTTTCATTCCTTTAAAAATCATTTCATAGGTACATGCATGCTTTCTTTTATCAGACAGATCAGAGAAGGACTGTTTTCTTTGTTATATAGAATTTTTCCAAAGAGAATGCTACACAGATTTTCATAGTTCATTTAGCAAATGCTTTCTGAACTTGCCTATTCTATTTGAGGCCTTTTGTTAGGTACAGGTCCTGGGAAGGTTTCAGGTCATATGTCAATTTCCCACACTATTAAGATGTTGCTTCTCAATTTTCTAGGGCCTTATAGTTTTAATAGTGCTTATCTTTTGATTAGTAATCTGCATTAGAAATCAGCTGTAATAATTAAAATAGTGAAAGACATAAATTGTGACTGATAAAAGAGTTGGAGCCTTAAATTGTGAACGCAGAAAATATGTTTTCAAGACATTGTCTTGTTTTAAAATCAAATATAAGGTCGCCTGGGGAAAATTCCCAATTATTAAATATACCCAAGTCAGCTGGGTTTTATAGAGATTTTAATTAATATAAATAAGGAATTACTGAAAGGGAGAGACAGACCATTCTTAATTCACACCTAAGAAGGCTTGAACTTTTGATTAAGTTCACACCTGAAAAACCTCTGAGTAAGTTCTCACCTCTTTGCTCCTTGTAAATTCACAAGTTGCCTGACCTTTATAGGTACTTAGCACCCTTTTGTATTAGATCTAAAAATAGGCACAGCTTAAGATCTTTTGCCTTACTATAAGTATGGGTTTAAGTATTTTTCATTGTTCAGCAAGGAGTTTCTTCCCCTCAAGCAGGCTTAAGTAGGGGTGGAGTAGAGGTCTCACATTCCTGATCTAAGTTCCTTCATTGTTTTAAATGGGGAATGGTCTTAACCAAATCTTATGAAGTAGGGTCTGAGAATTTTTAAGGTTCACAGGCTTGATGTCTAAAAATGGACAAAAACCTAGATGCTATTAAGATAAAAGCAGCGTGATTATCATCTATTTAAACAATATATAAAAATGATAACGATTGATAAGTTCAATCTTCCCAGAGCAATTTTCATCTTAAAAAATTAATCCAAATGAACTTCCAATTAGATGATTATGAATGAGTCATCTTGTTTAATGATGAGAGGGATGTTGCACATAGTAATGTGTCTCAGATGATGTGTAGAAATTTTGCAACCCATTCCTGAAGTTACAGTTTTCCAGTTTAAACAAAATGGCATGGTTCCCCATATTAATAAGAAATGCTAGGAGACCACATTGAAGTATGTTCCTTTTTCTGTTTTATACAAACCAGTTGTTTTTTAGTACCAAAACACAAAATTTATAATTAAAATATTCTCATCAAAAGTATGTTAATAATTTATCTTAGATTCACTAGAGTTTTGAATTAGCCCCTGCCCTCAACACTTACCATTTAATACATGCCTTCAACTATAGAACAGAGATGTTCATGCTAGGATATATTGAAGAGAAAAAAGAATTTCTCATTTTCTTCTTTGTAAATTCAAATGTGGTATTTAAAAATATTTTTATTTAGTCAATTTAGAACGTTATTCCTATGTTAGAAGAATCATATTCTATTCCCTCCTCCTCTACCCCCACAATTCCCGTAGCCCACGCGCAATTCCACTGGGAATTACATGTGTCCTTGATCAGAACCTATTTCCATCTTATTGATGTTTGCACTAGGATGTTTATTTAGAGTCTATATCTCCAATCATATACCCCTCGACCCACGTAGTCCAGCAGTTACTTTTCTAAGCAATTGGAAAAACATCAATTGCTCATGGGTAGGACAAGCTAATAAAATAAAAATGACAATCCTACACATATATTTTCACAGTTACAGAGCACAATAGTATTCCATCACCAATATATACCACAGTTTGTTCAGCCATTCCCCAATTGAAAGGCATCCCCTCATTTTTCCAACTTTTGGCCACCACAAACAGAGTGTGGCTATGAAAATTCTTATACATGTCTTTTTCCTTATTATCTCTTTGGGGTACAAATCCAGCAGTGCTATGGCTGGAACAAAGGTCAGACAATCTTTTAGCCTCCTTTGGGCATAGTTCCAAATTACCCTCCAAAATGGTTGGATCAATTCACAACTCCACCAGCAATGAATTAATGTCCCGACTTTGCCACATTCTCTCCAGCATTCGTTACTTTCCATTGCTGTCATGTTAGCCAATCTGCTAGGTGTGAGGTGGTACCTCAGAGTTGTTTTGATTTGCATCTCTCTGATTATAAGAGATTTAGACCACTTTTTCATGTGCTTATTAAGAGTTGATTTCTTTAACTGAAAATTGCATATTCATGTTCCTTGCCCTTTTATCAATTGGAGAATGGGTTAATTTTTTTGTACAATTGATTTAGTTCTTTATAAATTTGAGAAGTTAGACTTTTGTCAGAGGTTTTTGTTATGAAGATTGTTTCCCAATATTTTATTTCCCTTCTAATTTTGGTTGCATTGGTTTTGTTTGTACACAGCCTTTTTAATAGGATGTAATCGAAATTATTTATTTTATATTTTGTGATTTTATTTAACTCGTGCTTGGTTTTTAAGTCTTTCCTTTCCCAATGATCTGACAAGTATACTATTCTGTGTTCACCTAATTTACTTATACTTTCCTTCTTTATGTTCAAGTCATTCCCATTCTGAGTTTATCTTGGTGTAAGTTTTGAGATGTTGATCCAATCCTAATCTCTCCCATACTGTCTTCCAATTTTCCCAGCAGTTTTTCATCAAATAGTGGATTTTGGTCCGAAAAACTGAGATCTTTAGGCTTATCATAGACTGTCTTGCTTAGGTTACTTATCCCAAGTCTATTCCACTGATACTCCTTTCTGTCTCTTAGTCAGTACCATATTGTTTTGATGACCATTGCTTTATAAGTATAGTTTGAGATCTGGTACTGCAAGGCCACCTTCCTTCCCATTTTTTTTCATCATTTCCCTGGATATCCTTAATCTTTTGTTCTTCCAAATGAACTTTGTTATGTTTTTTTTCTAAATCAGTAAAAGTTTTTTGGTAGTTTGATGGATATGGTACTAAATAAGTAAATTAGTTTGGGTAGGATTGTCATTTTTATTATGATAGCTCGTCCTACCCATGGGCAGTTAAATATTTTTCCAGTTTGTTTAGATCTAGTTTTAATTGTGTGGAAAGTGTTTTGTAGTTTCATATAGTTCCTGTGTTTCTCTCAGCAGATAGACTCCTAAGTATTTTATAATGTCTAGGGTGATTTTAAATGGAATTTCTCTTTCTAATTCTTGCTGCTGAATTGGGTTTGAGATATATAGAAATTCTGATGACTTATGTGGGTTTATTTTGTATCCTGCAACTTTGCTAAAGTTGTTGATTATTTTGACTAGTTTTTTTGTTGATTCTCTAGGATTCTTTAAGTAGACCATCATATCATCCTCAAAGAGTGATAGGTTGGTCTCCTCATTGCCAATTTTAATACCTTCAATTTCTTTTTCTTTTCTAATTGCTACTGCTAGTGTTTCTAGTACAATGTTAAATAATAGAGGTGATAATTGAATATCCTTCTGATCTTATTGGAAATTTTATCCCCATTACAGATGATGTTTGCTGATTATTTTAGATAAATACTATTTATTATTTTTAGGAAAGGACCTTCCATTCCTATATTTTCTAGTGTTTTCAATAGGAATGAAGGTTGTATTTTGTCAAAAGGCTTTTTCTCTATTGAGATAATCATGTAATTTTTGTTGGTTTGCTTGTTGATATGGTCAATTATGTAGATGGTTTTCCTAATATTGAACTATCCTTGTATTCATTCCTGGTATAAATCCCACCTGATCATAATAACATTCGTGATGACTTGCTGGAGTCTTTTTGCTAGTATCCTATTTCATTCATTTCTCTTACCTCTTTGTTATTTATTTTTTGCTTTGATTTATCTAGTTCAGATAGAGGAAGGTTCAGGTCTCCCATTAGTATAATTTTTCTATATTTCATCCTTGAGCTCCACTAGTTTCTCCTTTAGAAATTTTTCTATTATTTCATTCTTATCTCTTAACTCTTTCTGATTTATTATTTGATTTGATTCATCTAAATTTGATAATGGTAAGTTAAGGTCTCCCAGTTGTCTATTACCTCCTTGAGCTCCACTAGTTTCTACTTTAGAAATTTGGATGCCATACCATTTGGTGTATACATGTTGATTTCTGATATTTCCTCATTGTCTATACTGCCTTTTGTCAGGATGTAGTTACCTTCCCTATCCCTTTTAATCAGTTCTTTTTTTACTTTGGCTTTGTCAGATATCATGATTGGCAACTCCTGCCTTCTTTCTATCAGCTGTGGCCCAATAGGTTTTGCTCCAACCTTTAATTTTAACCTTAGTCAGTGTCTACCTGCCTCAACTATGTTTCTTGCAGACTACATATGGTAGGATTTGATTTCTAATCCACTTGCTTAGTTGTTTTCATTTCATAGGTGAGCTCATCCCATTCACATTCAATGTTATGATTGCAACTTGTGTATTCCCCAGCATTTAGGTATCATCTCGTTTTGTCCTTTCTTCTTTTGCTATATCCTTTTAAACCAGTGGTTTGCTTTTAATCAGTCCCCCTAATCCCCGCCCTTAATAAGTTTCCCTTTCTGTCCCCTCCCTTTTTGTTTCCTTTTTATTTTTTTAGGGTTTGTTAAGTTCTCTCCTCCCTCTCTTTCCTTCCCTTTTTGTACTCCTTGCCCCCCCCCCAACCCCCTAAAGTTTCCCCTCTCACTTTCCCTGTAGGGTATGATAGGTTTCAAGACCCCAGTGGATCTAGATGATTTTCCCTCTCAGAATTGATTTCACTGAGAGTAAGGTTTAAGTATTATGTATTAGCACTCTCTTTCTCTCCTTCTTGAAATAAGAGTATTCTTCCCCTCCCCTTCCCATGTGTATCTTTGTGTGATAAAATTTCTCCTATTTTATTTCTTCAAATATCTCTTGGTGCCATTTTCGATTCCCCTCTCCCTTTTTCTTTTTTTCTTTTTTGCATATCATCTTATAGCACTCATTATCCCAATCTCTTCCTGTGATGGTTCCTCTAATTACTATAATAGTGAATATAATTTTTAAGAGTTATAAATAACATTTTCCCCTTATATTAATATAAATAATTTGATCTCATTGAAGCTCTTAAAGATGAAAGTTTGAATAAAAACCATTTTCCCCCTTTTCCCTCTTTTTCTTATTTACCTTTTCATTTTTCCTTTAATCTTTGTGTTTGGATAGCAGATTTTCCACTTAGTTCTGGTCTTTTCTTTACAAATACTTGGAAATCTTCTATTTTGTTGAATGCCCATACTTTCCCCTGGAAGTATATATAATTAGTTTTGATGGATAGGTGATCCTTGGTTGAAGACCCAATTATTTTGCCTTTCTGAATATCATATTCCAAGCCTTGGAATCCTTTTGTGTGGAAGCTGCCAGATCTTGTGTAATCCTGATTGGTGCTCCTTGATATCTGAATTATCTCTTTTTGACTTCTTGTAAAATTTTCTCCTTAGCTTGGAAGGTCTTGAACTTGGCAATTACATTCCTGGGAGTTGTCTTTTGAGGATTTAGTGTAGAGGGTATTCTATGAACTCTTTCAATATTTTCCCTTTTGATCAAGAACATCAGGGCAGTTTTCTTGTTTAATTTCTTGTAGTATGATGTCAGGATTTCTGTTCATTTCTGGGTTTTCAGGTAGACCAATGATTCTCAAATTGTCTCTTAATTCTTTGTTTTCCTTATCTTTTATCTTTTCAATTTTGTCAGTCTTTTGACTTTGCTTTATTAATTCTTGCCTTTTTTGCAAGATCATTGGCTTCCAATTGCCTAAGTCTGGTCTTTAAGCACTGGTTTTCCTTTTTAGTTTGGTCTGTCCTGCTTTTCGTCGTTTCCAGCTGTTTCTCCAATTGGGAATTCTTGTCCTTTAAACTATTATTTTCTTTTTGTATTATTTCCCACTTTTCTTGCCAGAAGGCTTTCATCTTTTTGATTAGCTCCAATTTAAATTCTTCAAGAGCTTGTGGACACTTTTCATTTTTGTTTTTTTCTTTTTTTTGGAATGTTTTCGTGCATTTATTTGTATTTCCTCTGTTGCCTGAATTTTTCTTCCATAAAAATTATGCAGGGACAAACTCTTCTTGTTTTTCTTAGTGTTGGGAATTTGTTGTTCCTGGACAATGTTTAACATTACTGTGATGGTTTTTCTTTCCCTTTCCAGTTCGAAATCTGAGTGAAATGGGCAGGCTCTCTGTGTATGGAGCTAAGGAGCAAAGATTTTGGCTGAGGCCAGCTCTCAAGTCTCTATAGCTTCTGCTTTTTGATACGCCTCTTTGTGCTATATCTCTCTGCCAGCGCCCACTGTCTGAGCTCCTCCTCCTGTCTGGGCCTTGGGTCTAGCTACTCTCAGGGGTAGGTCCTTGGTGGTCTCAGTCAGCTACCAAGGATCCAGAGGTGCCCCTTTCTCACTCACTGATTCTAGCATGTGCTGGCTTTGACTCTGGATCTGTAGGTGGGGTGGAGGAGGGTGGAGGAGGGTGGATCAGCTCATGTTTTGGTGGAAGCATTATCACCCCCTTATGGTGTCAAAATGCCCAAATCCCACGTACCTTCAATGCTGAGCTCTAATATAGAGTCCCTTCCTTTATATGAATTTTTTTTTCTGGCTTTTTGAGGTAGTCTGTATCGGTAGTTGTTGAGAAGAGGAAGAGTCCTGTGTCTAGATTGCCGCCTTGTTTACCCAAAAGTCCCAAATGGGTGATATTTTAATGGCTTGAGAATCCTTATTTCCTTTTTTTCTTTGAAGAGGGCAGAATATTTTAGAAAGTCTTGATTAATACCTTGGAGTCTATCTCTAACATTGATCTTGGTGCGAGCCTTTTCTTTTCTGCATTTGGTATTCTGTAGCTTTATTATAGTTACAAGCATTTATATTGGATTTAAACTGTTGAGAACTTGTATTTGAATTCCTGTTCTACTGTATAACACCTACCATATTTGATTATGTGCACTACTAATTTGTTATATTATCTCATCTTGTCTCTTCCTGTAGCAAAGTAATTCTTTTACTACTCCCTGATACCCAGAGAAGTTGTTTTAATCTTTTCTCCTCAACTTCCCTCAAACCATTCATAATTCTCTGTCCCTTCAACCTTATCTGTGTACCTCAACGCTTTCTTTACTGTGTAAATTAGGCCATTCACCAAAAGTACTCTCTTCTTTCCTTGTTTTCATCTGAAAACCTTTTTAATAATTTCCTGTTTTCCCCCTCTATTTCAATCTCTTATAATTAGTAGTGCCATTTTATTTATTATTTTTTTATTATATTATATTATAAGGGTTCCTGCATCTTCTTTGTTCTTCTATCTTCTTCATCAGTTTGTCTACCCATTCATCCTACCTCTAATCTTTGGTTTTTCTCTATGAGTTCCTTTACTGATACTGCTGCTATGAACAAGTCCCTGACGCACCTCCTTAGCAGGTAGAACCCCTGCTTGGAATGACTATTTGGAACCCTCTTCAAACCCAAGATTCCTCCAACCCTAAAGTTATGCACTTATACCTTTCCTCCCTTTCTCAGCACGAATGTTGTCTACATTCATTGACTTAAGTCTTTTCTTCTCTTTCCCACCTCATACTTTACAGTCTTGACTTTTTACTTAATCACTAAACTAAAACTGCTCTCTCTAAAATTGTCAGTACTTAGTCAAGTTTGATCCTTTTTCACAGTCTTTTTCATTCTTCTTGACTTACACGTACCATTTGACACCACTGTGTTTTTGGAATTCACTTTTCTTTCTAGATATTCCAGTTCCTTCTGTTTCTGTATTGACAATACTTGTCTGAGTTCTCTTCTACAACCTCCTTTACTAGATCATCATTGTCATCATTTTGTCCAATTGTGGCTATTTCCCAAGGCTTTGTCTGGTGTTTTTTCTTTCTTCCTTTTCTTTATGACCTCATCATCACCTATGGGATTAATTACTATTTATATCCAGGTGACTCATATATCTACTATTATATTCAGCATTTTTTTCTTCTGATGTCTTATTTTTATATCAACTACCTATTGAACACTTCAAATTGGTTATCCCATATAGATAGTTCAAATTCATATGTCCAAAACAGAGCTTACTGTATTTCACCAATCTAGTCAATCTTCCCAAGTTCAAATCTGCCCTTAGACACTTAATACCTATGTGATCCTGAGAAAGTCACTTAATCCTGTCTGCCAGTTTCCTTATTTGTGAAAGGAGATGGAGATGAAAATGGTAAACATTGCAGTCTCTTTGCCAAGAAAACTGAAAATGTGATCATGAATAGTTATACATGACTGAAAATGACTAAACAAGAATAGCAATCTTAAATTCTCTTATCTATCACTTACAATGTGACCTTTGAACATAGCCTATAGTCATCTCCCCCTTTCTCTTAACTGTCTTCTTCCTCATTTTCCTATCCCCTTTCTTTTTTCATGATTAAGAAGTTTGTTTTGCTCATGATTCTTTCCCTGCTATTATCTTTCCTCACCTGTCTTTTTTCTCTATTATGATTGATATATTTTCTACACCAAACTGTTGGTAAATATTTGTATGTCCTACTTTATTTGATGCCCACTTCCCCTATCCATTCCTCTTACTTTTCTTCCTCGTTTCTGCATTAGTGTTTTTATTTTACCATTTCTTTTTCTCTTCCTAAAACCCTCAGCATATAACTTGTCTACCCTTAGTACCTGTTTCCCTTGTTTTAACCACTCTCAGTATCTAAAGACATTAAAGTTCAGAAAGCATTTCTTCTCTTCCTATTGGGATGTTAGTACCAAATCATCATGTCATTCTTTTTATTTGCTTAAACCTAATTCTTGTGTTTATATTTCAGAGCTCCTACTCATCTCTGATCTTTTCATGAAAAAAAATTTTTTTTATTCCTCTGATCGTTAATTGTCCAATTTTTCCCCTTGCTACCATTTTTGTTAGATTCTTATCTTTTTTAAAAATGTTTTTAATGTTTCACTGACATAGTTTTGACTTTTATACCTAAACCTATTTTCCCCATAAGCCATGTGATTTTTAGTACAATATTTTGCATAGCACAGCAGTTTGTTAGGAATTTATGAATTGAATAAGCAGAATTGACTGTTCTTGAATTTCTGATGGCTTGAAGTATTTTTCTTTGACATTCTGGATTTTAGCAATGACATTTTTGAGATCTTTCATTTTGGCATCCTTTTTAGGAGATGATGGGTACATGCTTTCTATCTTCATTTTACCTTATGATTCCAAGATAACCAGACATTTTATTTGTGATTTCTTAAAATAAAAGATATAAGATTTTGGGAAGGGGAGTTATAGTTTTCAGGGAGACATATAATCCTGAAATTATCTCTCATTGAACATCCCCCCCTTTCCCATCAGTTACTTTTCATATCAGATCCTACATTTTATTTCTGGGGTTTATCTCCCACCCCCCCCAGCTTAAAATTCTTGTTCTAATATTTTTTACTGTGTCATGGAACCATTGAACATTTTTTTTAACCCTTCCGTCTTAGAGTCAATACTGTGTATTGGCTTCAAGGCAGAAGAGTGGTAAGGGCTAGGCAATGGGGGTGAAGTGACTTGCCCAGGGTCACACAGCTGGGAAGTGTCTGAGGCCAGATTTGAACCTAGGACCTCCTGTCTCTAGGCCTGGCTCTCAATCCACTGAGCTACCCAGAGGCGCGCCCCCCCCCCCCCCCCCCCATTAACTACTTTTTCTATTTTGTCTATAGTTTTTGGTAGTTTATTTCTTTAGTAAGGTTTACTACCTTCCATTCCTGGACTTTTATTTTTTCATGTCTTTCCCCCCTGAGTTTTTATTTCATTATTTATCTATCTTCAGGTCTTCTAAATGTTAATATAATTTTTGTTGAAAACAAAATTTTTTTTCTGTTTCATATCAGATTGTAGTTGTCAGATTTATTCTTATATTGAGATTTCCTTGTTTATAGTTACTATTTATATTGGTAGATTTGTTGATATTGCTAATCTTGATTCCTGAATTGGGACTTTATTCAAGGAATGGGCGAGGAAGGGACATCCTGCTATAGTTTTGTATGGTTGGTAGAGTGTTTACCCTTCTTTAGTTTCACTCTTAGACCCTGGCAGGCTACAATAATCCATGGCTCTGGGAGCAACTGATTGTCTGTTAACTTCCTTTCTTGTTGCATTTAATTCTTATTGACTTCTTTTGCATTTTGGGAGTCAAAGTTACCTATTTTTAATTTTGCTTTGAATTTCTTGATCATTACAGTGTTTGATGTGAACTTCAGGGTTTAGCTACAACAGGGATGTGGGACCTATCTGGGTTGCAATTCATTCAAGAAGCCATTTCCTTATAATTCTTCTTTTTGGGCTTTCTAATACTTGTCTAGATATTTCTTTCCCTGAGATCACTTAGAATTATTGAATTATAATTTTAGTTTCAGGAGCCCTAGCTGAGGCGATATACTTTACCCCCTTCCCTTTAAAATGAGATGACAGTATCTATAGAAGAGAAATAATAACTGGTAGAATCAGTATCATCTTGACCTCCCCCTTTACTTTTCACATTTGTTTCCTTTTTTCCTGTTTATTTTGAAACCTAGGATGATGGTGGTTGGACACCAATGATTTGGGCCACTGAATATAAACATATTGATCTCGTGAAGCTCTTGCTAGCTAAAGGATCAGACATCAACATACGAGACAATGTAAGTATGCTTGATATTTTGGCACTAAAAATGCAATAATCTGGAGAAGACATTTTAAACTGTCATAATTGTTTGTCTTTTTTTTTGTTATTGTTTCTTATTGAACAGACCCTGGCAAGTAATTATATCATCTACTCTTCTCAGTATGATATAAAATAAATGTCATCAAGAAACTTTTTTCTTTACTGAATCTGGGTTACTTTGCAATGTATTTTAATCCTATGCCCTCTTATATAAAGAAAATATATGCTTCATTGTTTTGAAAGGTTTGAGATACCAAATAATGCAATTTTTACCATAAACTTAACATTCCACAAATTGTTATTAAATCTGTGGAAAAAGAAATAAAGTTTTACATATATTTCTTAGCATTTAATGAAGTAGTTCAAACAAATTTACCACCTGCAAACAAAATAAAAAAGCATGTTTTAAAAAAGTTTTAAACCTCAAGTTCTCTGTTTTTCATAGACCACTTAATGTCTTATTTAATTCTATCCTCACCTTATTTTTCTGCCTCTTATTATGAAAGAAGTATTCAAGACATTATGATTATTCCATGTATTTTTACAAATGATACTTTTGATACCTGTCTCAATCATTCAACACATTTTGTTGCCACGGAATGAATTCTTCTCAGATAAATATGTCCATTTTGACATTGAGTGATATACAGGGACTTCTTGGTGTCAGATGTGTGATTTTTTTTTTTTAAATGAAAAACAACTTTGAAGAATTACATATGATTTTAGAATTCAGGTATTTCTTAACAATCTTTCTGCCTTAATCAGATTGGAAATCTATGTGCCTCTTGACTTTGACATGTACATACAATTGTAACTACATAAAAGAATCACTATCCTAACAACCTTTTCTTTTTTATTAATAACATCCAGCACTTAATATTTATAATGCCTTGTGTTAAAGTAAGATAGTTTCTGCCCTAAATAATCTTATATTCTAATGGAGGAGTGTACAACATTTAGGAAAATCGTCTTCTGAATGGTGCATTTTTCAAGTAGCAATAGCAATATTGATTTAATTCTGGCTCCAGAACTGGAATTGAGGAGGGTCTTCATAGTATCAGGGAGGGACAGTGAGAAGATAGCCAGGTTTAAAGTGAAACCTGATTGGATCACATTTAGATACTGTAAGATAAGTCTTTATCATCATGGCAGTATAAGTCCCAGGGCAGGAGTTTCCTGATCCACAGGGGTTGGAAGATATGAAAAATAGTATAAGTAGGGAAAAATCCTGTTTTTGTTCCTGTGGGAAAGTCTACTAAAACTTAAACCTGCTGAAATTTTAGTTCATTAAGCTGTTTTTCCTCATATTTTTCTAGGAAGAAAATATTTGTTTGCATTGGGCAGCTTTCTCAGGCTGTGTTGAAATAGCAGAGATATTGTTGGCTGCCAAGTGTGATTTACATGCAGTAAACATTCATGGAGACTCACCCTTGCACATTGCAGCCAGGGAAAACCGCTATGATTGTGTAGTGTAAGTATACCATAGACTATTACTGACCCCTTAATTGTTCTGCAATTGGTATGTATTTTTATGTTTGGTTTGAAAATTAAATGTAAATGAAAATCTCTGAATACTTAGTATATGGCACTATGCAGATTTTAATTTTTAGCCATTCATCAGCCTTGTACACCTAATCTGAGGACAAAATTTTGATTTTCTTTCATTTAGATAGCATTAATTTGAGCAAGTAAAATCAGATACCTAGCCCATTTCAAAGGTTAACATGGTTTTTCTGTACTTTTTAATAGGGAATATTGGCGAATTCTCAAATTATTTATATTGGGTATTAAGAAGCATTCTTGTAAGGTTTTAGATGTCTAAAATTATTTGGAAAGTAATATATACATATATTTATATTTATTATAGCAATAGTTTTCTCTTCATCACATACTTGATTTAAATTTACACTACCATAAATTTTGGTTATAATTGGACTACTTAGAGGAAGTAAGTATGTAATGGGAGAAAATTAGTCTAGGATTAAAGAGTGATTCTATACATCCTATGTAATGCATAACACATAAATATTTGAGAAATGACTATATAGTCTAATGAAATCCTAAGACAATTAAATCACTCATGTCTTCAGGTCCTAGAAATTATGTGTTCGTGTCCATTTTCAATTTATTTTCACCCAGAGGTAAGGATCTGAATGAAGGGTTTCAAAAATAACATGCCAAGTCTAGTCCCTTACATGCCCTTTTTAGTTCAGATGTTGTTTGTAGTGTCTTTTAAAAAAGAACATGATAGAAGAGTGATGAGTTTTTTTCTTTAGTAATATCCTGACAAATTTTTTGGAATCTCTATTTTGTTCTTAGGCTTTTGGATAATAATACAAATGAAAGGAAATAACTAACTTTCATTTCAATAATGTTAAAAGTTTCATCAAGTATTTCTCCTTTGAAGTCTTTCTTGTCCAATGTAATCTTCTACATTAGTCTTGGGTTTTTGTTTCTTAGCCTCTTTCTCTCTCGTGGTTCTGATGTCACCCTAAAGAACAAGGAGGGAGAAACACCAATCCAGTGTTCCAGTCTCAACTCTCAGGTCTGGGGGGCTCTTCAAATGAATAAGACTCTCCAAGAATCTTCCAATGAGAAACCTGCCCAAATAGAAAGGACAATGAGTAGGTAAGATTGACTTAGATGCTGACTACTCCATACTGCTGAGAAATTTCTAGATCACTTAAAATATATTCTATTACAATTAATTCAAAGATGTGACTAAAAATGAATTTGAAAATGAAATAACATTTCTTTCAAGTCAAAATATTTAATGATCATAATTAGAACAATTTTTCCTAAAGCGCCAGTGTTGCTTTATCTTATTCTTTTCATTAATGAGTTTTATTTTGGGGAACTTCATTTCAAATACAGAATGATTAACTCTTTCCTCATTTCCAATGATAGAGACATTGCTCGAGGCTATGAACGAATTCCCATTCCTTGTGTCAATGCTGTGGACAATGAGCCATGCCCTAGTAACTACAAGTATGTTTCCCAGAATTGTGTGACATCCCCTATGAACATTGATAGAAACATTACACATTTGCAGGTGAGTTAAGTGCTTGATATTTTATGTCTTAACTTATTATACATTATCAGGGCTTCAAGAAGGTCAAAATTTACTTTGAAACAGATGTTATTGGTGATGCCAGTAGTATTTTCTCATGTGTAATTGCTACTATCCCTCTTCTTTGTCTTCCAAAGAATGTAAGGCCTTAGAAATATGAAAATATAGGAACATTGTTCATAGAGAATAGTGAAAAAGAAAAATTTGCAAAATATAGCAGCAGACACTGGACAGGTTTAAAAGTTGCAATGTAAGGAAAAATGTTGATCTTACCATCGAAATCCATTATTTGTCTATTGAGAAAATCATGAAGTTTTTTAAAAAATTAGTTATGTTATAGCTTTTTAAAATATATATATATGTGTATATATATTTTTTTCCCCTAGTACTGTGTGTGCATAGATGATTGCTCTTCCAGCAACTGCATGTGTGGCCAGCTCAGTATGCGGTGTTGGTACGACAAGGTGAGCATTATGTTATGCTTTAAAAAGCCCGTTTATTATTTAGTTTGTGTTCTCATAGGAATTTTTTTTCATTTAATGAAAATAGGGAAGAATGTCTCTGATTTTCAGTGCTTAAAAAAAATACTTAATAACATCCTGTTGAGGTCTTCACAAAAGAGTCTTATCTTAGAGAGTTCCCTAATCAAGTTGTAACAAGATTTTAACCTTAACTATGGCTGAATTGCAGTCAAGATGCTTCTGTAAATAATTTTACTGACATCTGTTTGAATTTCTAGTCCAAAGGATTTAATATGTCTAAGCACACCTTTTAACAAGCTGACTTTTAACATACTTTTCCAGGCTTATTGGTCTAATTCTCCTTCAGACTTTTTATGTTTCAAACTGGCCTACTTTGTTATTTTTGCACAGAACATTTTATCTCCATTGCAATGACTTTGCACAAGCTGCTTACCTCTTATATAATTGCTAAGGAAAGTCCATATGATAGTTACACACTCATCAAAGCAATCACTTTGTGCTTTCAGTTTACCACACACTTCCTCACAGTTTTAAAGTATTTTTAAGACTTGATTGTTTAAATAGCTACATAGATTGTGCCATTACTCCAAAAATAGCCAGAAGTACCTGAAAATACTTTCAGGCATCATTGATTAAATTTTAGTTCTTTCTACTCATTTGTTTAATTCTTCATATAAAGTTTTGGGATTTCTCTAAATTGTTTTTTAAAAGTAAATCCTTAGTAGAGTAGAGAGAAACTCATACATTACTGATACTGAGTTTTATCAAACTAACCATTAGTAATTGGTTCAGAAAGATTCAGTAGTTTAAGATCTTCCCTCTTAATTGCTTAAATCATCCACATGGCTATAGTAAAGAGATTAGATAACATGCATTAATTGAGGTATTCTATATATAAAGGGCTTACCAAAGACTTTGAGAGGATAAGGGAGCAAAGTAGGAGGAAAGTTGGTTGGGAAAAAAACATCAAAGAATCTTCTCTGGCCTTGAGGAGGCAAAGATGTAGAGACAAAAAATATGTATATTTTAATTGATATTAGAATATTTATGAAGTAGTTTTCAACAAACAAATTAACGTGTTAGAAATTGAATATGAAGGCCTCAGAAAATAAAGGGAGTAGTGGAATTCATCTAGGAAACCTTTCTAGTAGTGGTGGGATTGAAATAACAAATAATGGCATTAGCTAAGACTTAGAGATGGAAATAAGCCATCTTTTATGTATGTTTTCATCATCTTTAATATGAAGTGAATACTGCCATACCCACTTAACATTTTTAGGAGGCTGAAATTTTATGTGTTTATATGTGTATGTATATGTATGTGTATTTCTTTGCACACTTAAAAGCACTATAAATATAAATGTCTGCTATGTTGCCTCCAATTCAGTGCCTCATTTACTTTTCAGGGTTAAATCTGGTGTAGTGGAAAGAACTTTCAACTTGGTGCCAGGAGATGCCTGGGCTTGAATCCTCCTTAGTAGCTGTGTGACAATGAGCAAGTCAGTCTCTGAACCTATTTACTCATTAGCAAAATAGGGATCATAATTCTTACTGAGTCTACCTCACAACATTGTGAAAACCACATGAAATTAATGTTTTTTAAGTGCTTAGTAAATATTAAGACATTTTAGTTAAGTGGATAGAATGCTGGACTTGTCTTCAGGAAAACATTATTTTGAATCCTGTCTCTCACACTTACTAGCAAGTGTAACCATAATCAAGTCACTTAACCTCTGATCTTCAGTTTCCTTGTCTATAAACGGAGGACAGTAAGACACATGGTATCACTATCACAGGGTTATTATGAAGCACAGAAGAGATAATATCTGTAAAGCCCTTTGCAAGCTTTAAGGGCTATGTAAATGTCAAGTATTCAGGTCTAGATGTGTTTGCTTATAGTAGTATTAGCTGCGGCACAGAAAAAGTATCATCTTGTCTTGAAAGAAAGTAAAGAGGAATGAGACTAGAAAGATATGAGATCATTTGATGTGCTAATACTTGAACATTAGGGGGCCTGAATATGTGGGATTTAAGCCACATTACTACATTGTTGGAAGCAATTTTGTGCAGAAATTATTGACCTATATGGATAATAAAGATGGAGAATCTAGGTAGGGAATGAGAAAACAATGGAATATTTTTCTGAAAGAGATGAGCTAAGAAAAAGTAATTGAAATTTTAAAATAGTGAGCATAATGTTAGATTCTACCTAAAATATTTTGTAATAAAGAAATCCAATAGCTATGTGTATTTTTGTTATTATATTTTAGTTTTTGCTGAGTTTTACATCTTGTTCTCAAGTTTTCACCAATATTAATATGAAATGGTATTTTGGAATCTTAATTTTTTCTGAAATTAATTTTCTCAGCATATACAAATCCATGCTTTTCAGTGAAGTGATTTAAGCCTCAGTTTAATTCACCTTAGCTAATGTAATTTTCTATTATTTATAAAATAAACTTATACTAAAAATATTTGCTGGGATATTTTTTGACTGATATAACTGTCAGAAAAACTATATAAGAAGAAGAAGAAACAGAATCCTTAAGTTATACTGGGAGGTAACTTTGTAGTTAGGGTATAATTAAAACCATGATTCTCTGCATCTTTTCCCTTGGCAAAGAATATGTGATTAGTGGCTCTTATTAATCACAGTTGCAAAATTAAGCTATGTAATAAATAACAAAAGGACAGTTTTTTTAAACCCTTACTTTATATCTTAGCATCAGTACTGTGTATTGGTTCCAAGGCAGAAGAGCAGTAAGGGCTAGGCAATGGGAGTTAAGTGACTTGCCCAGGGTCACACAGCTAGGAAGTGTCTGAGGCCAAATTTGAACCCAGGACCTCCTGCGTCTAGACCTGGCTCTCAGTCCACTGAGCCTTCTAGCTGTCCCCAAAGGCAGTGTGTTTTAATGGATAGGCACCAGTATTGGACTTGGTTTGAGCTCTAGTACTTGCTAGGTATATGACCTTGGACAAGTTACTGAACCTCATATTTGGGATATCTCACTGGGTTGTTTTGAGTAAAGTCTTTAAAAAATTATATTTATTATGAGGTATTTCTTTTACGTTCATCATACATTTGTTCTGAGTATAGTTTGATTTGTATTTCCTCTCTCTATTGCAGAGGTAAGAAAAATAAAATTTATAGATTTTGAGCTTTCACTGGGTAATTGGTGTATTGATTAATGGTATTTCCTTAAAATAAAAATAGAAACAGAAATACAATTGATGAATCCCAAATACACATCTCTTCTTAGGATGGTCGACTCTTGCCTGAATTCAACATGGCAGAACCTCCTTTGATCTTTGAGTGCAATCATGCTTGTTCTTGTTGGAGAAATTGCCGAAATAGGGTTGTTCAAAATGGGCTCAGGTGAGTTGCATATTTAAGAAATATTTATCAAATTGAATTGAATTGTAGTAGTCTTGCCTAGACAAAGTCTAATCATGTCTGTCTGGATAAATAATCAACAAGTAATTAAGTAGAAAGCATTAAATATATGTAATTAGAAGTTTGCTAACAGTTATAGCTGTTCACTATGAAATGACTTGCTGTCTTATGTTCTTAGGTGACAGCATTTTTATTCCCTGGAAGTATTAGAGCAAAATCTGAATGACCATCTTTTTTTTTTTTAAACCCTTACCTTCTGACTTGGAGTCAATACTGTGTATTGGGAGTGGTAAGGGCTAGGCAATGGGGGTCAAGTGACTTGCCCAGGGTCACACAGCTGGGAAGTATCTGAGGCCAGATTTGAACCTAGGACTTCCCATCTCTAGGCCTGATTCTCAATCCACTGAGCCACCCAGCTGCCCCCTTGAATGACCATCTATTTAGGGATATTGTAGAACTAAAAACTCTCAGACTGGTTGGGAGATTAGTCTGGGTTTACTACAAGATCCCTTATAATGCTGAGATTCCTTGGTTTTAAATGGCTCTTTTATATGATATTTTGAAACTCTGCAAGATTTGAAATATCTGGGCTCTAAAAAGTGATTATTAGTTTTCTCCCAAGAAACATGTGGAATTATTTCTTTTTTCCTTAAGTTATTTTAAAAATTAAAATTTTTTTTTCCACAGTGTTCATAGACTGACTTTCATTGTAGAGGAAAGTTACAACTCCCCTAATCTTGACTTCTTCTTCTATATTCAGACATGTGTCTAGATTTGTAAGTCATTGTTTATGTGACATCCGTTATTTGGCTATTATTTGTTTCTCTTAAGTTTAGCTAAATAGTAGACAACAAAAGCAGATGCTTCTTGTGTTGCTCTAAACAGATGCTAGTGTTCACAATTAGGATCCTAGTAGAACTAACAGAATCTGGCTTATTTTGGTTTTGATTCAAATAAAGTATTTTAGCCTATACTAAATTTGAAAATGTATATTTCAAGCCCATAATTGAACTCTGCTTTAGCTATCTAATATTGTGCTATAGTTTTTATATCATGTAAAATAGTGACTTCCACACTTCTTAGTATCTCCGGATTCCTACTTTTTTCATGTGAAATCAGCTTTAGATTTTTTCCAACATTTCTATTCTCTCATATAATTCATCTATAGAACTATTATCTGTCTAAGCTCCTCTGAATTCTGATCCCTTCACATCCCCATAGCATCTCTGTGTAATAAATGCAAATAAGAGATACTTAGTCCTGTTACCGAATACTTTGTACTCCAGAAAAGAATCTTTGCAGTTTTCATTCATTATTTTGTCTATAAATGTATTTTCTGAAGCTTCAAAGAAAGGTACAGGTTGACTCAGCAAATTTCAATTTAATTCAGTTTGATTGTTTTCTCATTGTTGATAAATATCAATTCTTATGTATATGTGTGTAATATAGTAATTCTCCATTAGCCCCACTATTTGATGACCTTAACATCTTGTTACATAGTCATGCCAGTAATAGAGAACTTTATTTAGTTCCTTTTCAACATATCTGTGTTAATTTTCATACATTTTGTGTGTATGCATTTTAGTTTTCCCATCTTATAACACTTAATATTGAGCTTTGCATAAGAAAACAATGACAATAGAATAATATTAATATAATAATAAGCACACACAATGTGGTCCTATTAGTGGTTATTACTTGACAGAATCACACATTCAATGAGTAATGTTTGTCAGAGAGATACATTTATTAAGCACTTACATTCTAATGGGGGAAACCGACACATAAAGTTGTATTGGAAAGCTAGGGCAGGTGATTATGGTAGAATATAGAGAAAGTGGGAGTAAGACAAAAAAGCTCACCTAAAAGAGGCGGTCATAGAATGGGAACATTGTTAGAAGACTACATAGCTCTATCACTTGGATTCACATTTCTTATTTTGTACTCTTAATTCCCAGGATCTCTGAGGTAGGGAGGGATACTCATACTATATAGTCTCTAATGGTTGTTACTCACCAGATTTACTTGTCTATCTCCTCAGATCCAGTTTTCTGAGCTTAGTAGGTTCACTTGACTATTTTACATCATATTTGTCCTATAGATCAAAAATGTAATGCCATTATTATAATGCTTGGGAATAATCCATTGACTTTCATGGACATCAATAACTTTTCATTTGGCTTAGAGGATATTAAATATACTGTCGTAAGATGTTTTTGTTTAAGCAGCTGAAATAATTCAGCCAAGTCAAAGTATTGTGTCTTATTTAAAGTGAATCATTTGCCTCCCCCTCACTCCAACTTGCTTTGTCCCCACTTTGCTGACTTCCCCACCCCCTTTCTCTGCGGAATCACTATGGCAGCTGGCACCCTGTAAATATACCCTGAAAACTGGTGGGCCTTCAAGGCGCTCATTGCTTCATAGTACAAGTGGTTTCCAGATCTGCATGCTGTCCATACCTCCCCATTTCCACTTTGGTCAGACCAACTCCATCCCTGAATTCCTCCAAAAATTTCCTGTTGGCAAGGTTCCCGTATGAGGGTGATAATGGGTTCTGTGTGTTTGAAAGCAATGCTGTTGCACAGTATGTAAGCAATGATGACCTCAAAGGTCCTACTCCAGAGGCAGCTGCCCAGGTGATCCAGTGGATGAGCTTTGTTGACAGTGACATTGTTCCTCCAGCAAGTACATGAGTGTTCCCCACACTTGGCATCATGCATCACAACAAACAGGGCACTGAGAATTCTGAACAAGAGGTCAGGCGAGTTCTGGGGCTCCTAGATGCCTACCTAAAGCTCAGACTTTCCTGGTGTGTGAACAGGTGACCCTGGCAGATATCACAGTCATGTGTACCTTTTTATGGCAGGTCCTAGAACCATCTTTCCAGCAGGCCCCAACACCAGTTGCTGGTTCCTCACCTGCATTCACCAGCCTCAGTTATAGGTGGTGTTGGGAGAGGTGAAGCTCTGTTAGAAGATCGCCCAGTTCGATGCTAAGAAGTTTGCTGAGAGTTAGCCTAGGAAGGAGTCTCCAAGAAAGAAGGGAAAGAGAGAAGCCAAAGGCCTAGACTGAGTAGAAGGAAGAGAAGAAGGCAACTGTGCTGGCCCCTGGCTCCGAGGATGAGCTGGATGAGTGTGACAGGTTCTGGCTGAGGAGCCCAAGGCCAAGGACCCCTTTGCTCTCCTGCCCAAGAGTATCTTTGTAATGAGTTTAAGCACAAATACTTCAGTGAGGATACTCTTTTGGTGGCACTGCCCTACTTCTGGAAGCACTTCAACCAGAATGGCTGGTTCCAGTGGTATGTTGAGTACCGCTTCCCCTAGGAGGCTCAGCCAGACACCTTCTTGAGTTGCAACCTCATCACTAGAATGTTCCAGCGTTTGGACAAGCTGAGGAAAAATACCTTTGTAAATATCATCCTCTTTGGCACCACCAACAGCAGCACCATTTCTGGAATCTGGATTTTCTGGGGCCAGGAGCTCACCTTCCCGCTGAATCCAAACTGGCAGGTGGATTATGAGTCGTAATGGTGCAAGTTGGATCCTGGCAGCAAGGAGGCACAGACGATGGTCCAAGAAGACTTCTCCTGGGAGAAGGCCTTCCAATACATGGGCAAACCAAACCCTTCAATCAGGACAAAATCTTCAAGTGACTGCCCCCCCCCCCCCAAAAAAAAAAAAAAGCTCCTACCTCCTCTGCCTGGAGGTACCAGTCATTAAAGGAAATTGATGAACATGGAGCACCCCATTACCCCCCACCCCCCCAATCCCAAATGAATCATCTGAGGATGGGCTATTTTCCTCTAGATCATACCTCTTTAACCTCAATGATTTAAAAAAAATGTTTTTTGGACCACTGCATCAGAGATTTAGAGCTTCAGGGGACTTTATAGCTTATGTAGTACAACTACCTCAAATTATAGATACTGAAACTTAGGGAGTCTAAGACACTTACTGGTCACCAAACACTAATTCTGGTAAAGTCAGAATTTGAAATCAGGTCTTTTTGCTGCAAATACATTGCTCATTCTACATGATAATACACAAGGGCAAACTACTTTTAGGTCCAAATTATATAATATATTGTATATTGTCATTACCTCAATGAGCTTATAATTAAGTGACTGAGGATTATTATGTATGTTGGCATAACATTACCACATTTCCTTTTTTTAGGGCTCGGTTACAACTTTATCGGACACAAAATATGGGTTGGGGTGTACGGTCCATGCAAGACATTCCACTGGGAACCTTTGTTTGCGAGTAAGTAATGGTTATTGTGTTTTAAAATTCATAATTTTTTGGCATCAAATTTTGTTGCATTAAAACTTCTAGTTTAGTTTCAGAAGATATCAACCTAGAATTTACATGAGTACAGTATATCTAGACTATTCCAAGCAGGACAGAGCTTAAAACACAAAACTGAAATAGACACTGGTAGGAATACCCAGGAATGACCTTCTCTTCTCCCCCTGGGAATAAAGAGCCCTATTCATCTTTGGATTTTGAGTGAAAGAGATTCATCAAATTTAGTGTCATCATTGTGGACATGGAAATGAGAGAAAGGGTGGAATCAGAGGAATCTAGCATTTCTGTGTGTTAGCAGAGAAGCTGGAGAGCAAGATCAGAAGTGTTGTTGATTTCAGTGTTCCATAGGAAAATCCCACAATTGTCAGAAAGAGAATAGGATACTTAGAATCATTGCTATCCTTCTATTTAGTTATCCTCAACTTCTGAATCTCGTACATTCTCTATAGTCAGTTATCAAGTTCTGTTAATTCTTTATCCATAACATCTCTAACCTGTTTTCCCTTCTGACTACTCACACTGCCATCAGAATTTTATTTAGACATTTATTGCTTTTTAACTTGGCCTATTTTAGTAATCTAATTTGTTCCCCTACTTAAAATCTCTCCTTAGTCTATCAATATTCCACACACCTACTAAAATGATTTTTCTTCAAGCACAAGTCTGACTTTATTTATTACATATAATTCTAATGGCTTTCCTCTTAATTCCAAGTTTAAATGAAAATTCCTTTTTAAAGTCCTATATGAGCAGATTCTACCCCTTCTTTTTAGCCTTATTCTATATAACTCTCCTTCATGACCTCTCTAATCTATGGCTTTCTTCTTGTTCTTATGCATTACACATTATTACTTGTCTTTTTGTCTTTGTATGTAGAATCTTCTCCCTTCAAAGCTTAGTTTGAATGTTACTTTTTATATGAAGCCTTTCCTGATCTCCCCCCAGCTATTAGTGTCTACTTCTAGTTTTATTTATACTTGTATGTGAACATTTTTCTTTCTTAAATCAAATATAAGCTTCTTAATGGGCAGAGACCATTTCAGTTTTGTGTTTGTAGCTTTGGCACCTAGTAAAGCATCTGTTAAATATTAAGTGCTTTTGACTGTTGGTTGGTTGATTGACCAAGTCTACCTACCTTCATTTTATAGAGTAGTTTCTGACTTCACTAAGCTCTTTGAGAGGTTGAAAGGGCAAAGATATCACTTAAAACTAACTTTACTGTTGAAGGACTTTTGGGAGTGGTATTCAAGGAAAATAGTGAGGATAGCTATTTCACATAAAAATGTTACTTAATCATCTGGTGAAAATTAGAAAATCATATTTAATGTGCTTTTAATCCCAAGGGCACTTATTTATTTTATAGTTGAAGAATCTAAAGTATACAGAGGTTAAGTGATTTACCAAGATCACACAGTTAGGAAGAATCCAAGGCCAAATTTGACCTTGAATCTTCCTCATTCCAGACATAGTGCTCTATCTGCTATAAAACCAGCTACCTCTCTTCTCGAGTATAGTTGTTGAGGAACAGATAAGTAGGGTAATTTATTTAGACCAGAGAGTGCATAGAAGAGTACAAGGAACAAGAATAAGACTGGAGAAATGGGAAGAACCCAGATGGTGAATAATTTTTAATTTCAAACAGAATTTATGTGCAATTCCAGAGCTAACAAAGATCCACTGAAGATTAGGAAAATTTCTTTGGTAGCTGTTGGAATGGATAAAGACTAGGGACCAATTAGAAGGCAAGAGATGCTGTGGAACTGATCTAGAGCAGTGGTGGGTGTGTGATAGAAAATATGTGTTACTTTGCCAGAGAGCTCTTTATTCATTGATTGTCAGTATATATAATCAGTTTTTCTAGGCTCAAACACTTGTTCCAGTGTTTATCACAGGTTAAGTCTATAAATCTTCAGGTGAAATAAAACTATTTGTATCGTTTGTCTATGGTCAGTGAGTTCCTTATTCATTCTTAACTCTACATATCTAGATCTAAAATAACTTGAGAGACAGGTTAGATGGGGCATTGGATAGAGCCATTCTCAGTCAGGACCAAGGTTCAAGTCTCAGTTAGAATCTTGAGCAAGGAAATAGCAGTGCCCAGGGCAGCATTCTAAAACCAATAAGCGTGAAGCTCATTCTTAGAAGGACTTTCTCCTTAAGGAGTACCATATTTTCTGTGAAATCACAGATCTCATCCAGTGAATGAAACAGCAAAATTAAAAAAATGAAGTTATAACTGCTTTGTTGATCAGCCAAGTGCTTACTAATTAGGTTATTAATCTCTTCTATTTACAAAGGCCAGGTATTTTCAAAATTATAAAATGTTATAAAAATTTATTATCTATATCTTTTAATTTTTTTCACAAATTTATTTTTTGGAATCAGAATTAGAATGTGAGAATCTTGCGTTGATTTATTTAGAGTCCTCTTTTTTCCACTAATATCCAACACATGCAGTTTTCTGAAAGGAATTTTTGTTATAAAAGGAATTTCTTTATTAATATCACTCAGGAAACTGACAGTTTTTTCTTTATCTCAGTTATTCTTTGAAGTACTTTAGGAAAGGAAAACCTTCATATTTTGCAATAATATAGAAATTCTTTTAGCCTTCAATTCATTGTCACAAAGTTTTACAAAGAGCCTTTTTTTTTCCTATTCTTTATATTCTGTGTTAAAATTGATAGTAGGTATCAGTTCCAAGGCAGAAGAGCTTTCATTAAGGGCTAGGGTTCAGTGACTTGCCCAGGGTCACATAGCCAGGGAAGTGTCTGAGGCCAGATTTGATGCTAAGACCTCTCTCTAAGCCTGGCTTTCTATTCACTGAGCTACCTAACTACCCCCAAAGAGCCTACTAATAACTTGAAAAATTAAGTGTAGCTTCTTACTTATATTTCTTGTTGCAAGTGATTTTTTTTGTGAATCGTGTGCAGTATATCCATATTGCTTCCGGGGTTACATTTTAAACTAATGTTTGCAAAACTTCATTTTCTTATGATACAGTTGAAATCCTGGTTGTTGTCTACAGTTCTCTTAATGCTCCTTTTCTTTCCTCAATTTGGTACACAGTTAATTTTTTTCTCTTTTCCTACCTTTATGCTAAGGGACTTCAATATATCAAACACCCTAACCGATCAGGTTTTTAACCTATTCACTTTCATGACCAACTCTTTCTCTTTACTTCGACTGCACACAAAGATAGTCATATCCTCAATTTTTCCATCACTCACAAATTTACCACTTCCATTTTCAGGACTTCTGAAATTCCTATATCTGAATTTAATCTCTCTCTCTTTTTTTTGTCTCTTCCTCTGCCTTCCTTACTAAACCCTTTTATTCATCCACACCAAGACTTCTGATCCCTTGACCCCTCTGTTCCCTCCCCCAACTTCTTTCCCAAGCCATCTCCCATACATTAGCCACCCTCTCTTTTCTTCATCTTGATCCTTTGGTGAGCTCCTTCAATTCTATACTGTCCTTAGTTGTTCCCCACCAAACTTTACCCTTAAATCACTTGCCATCATTCACTGTTGTTCCTATACTGTGCTTCCAAATGAAAATGGAGAAAACTACCATTCTGATTATACAATCTTATCAACAGTTCTCTTCATTACTGATAGGCAATCCTACTATACCTCCTTTATAAACTTACTTTTTCACTTTCACCAGTGGTGCTTCTAAACCTATTCATCCCTTCTTCTACTTCCCATGATTCCTCCTTTCCCTACCTATTTAGTTGAGAACCTTGCCGCATGTTTTATAGAAAAAAAAATGAGGCTGTTCAATCATTAATTAATCATCTATTATTATTAAGTTCTCTTCTTCCCTTTCTGTCACTATCTCCTCATCACCCCGTCTCACATAATGAGATGACCTTACTCCTTGCCAAGGTTAATTTGTCCTCAAGTGATCTCCTTTTATATCGTCTCTTTCAAGAAATTGTCCCCTATGTCATTCCTACTCTTATCAATTATTTTCAGTCTTTCTCTGTTTCTTTGCTCCTTCCCTATTACCGTCAGACTTGGCCATGGCTCACCCACGCTAAAAAAATCTCCTCACTTGATCCTTCCATTGCCACAGTCATCTTATTTCTTCTCCCTATTGGTGCTAATCTCCTTGAAAAAAACATTTATAGTGATGACCCCACTTTCTCTACTCTCCTTAACCCCTTAAAATCTGGCTTTTGACCTAATGATTCCACTAAAAATATTCTTTCCAGAATTGACAGTGATCTTCTCAAAGCCAAACAGAATGTCCTTTTGCCAATGCTCATTCTTCTCAACCTCTCTATAGCCTTTGACACTGTTGATCACACTTTGCCTCTTGATGAATTTCTTTTCTCTAGATTTTTTTCTATTTGACTTTCTTGTGGTTTTCTTCTTACCATCAAACCACTTTTTCTAAGTCTCCTTTGCTGGCTACTCATGCCCACTAACCATAGGTGTCCTTGAGGGTTCTGTTCTAGGCTGTCTTCTACCTTTATTCTACTTTACTTGGTGATTTCGTCATGTCCCATAGAGTTAGATCATCTATCTCTATGATGATGATTCTCATATCTACCTGTCTGGTCCTAACTTCTTTTATCTCCAACTGTCTTAAAACTGAACTCATTATTGTTTCCCTAAATTTAAACTTTGCTATTACTTTTGAGGGCATCCTCCCACTCAACTAGACTTGCAACCTAAGTCTCATCTTTGACTCCTCACTCTCTCTCACCCTCTGTATCCAGACTGTTGCTAAGGCCTATTGATTTTATTTTTGCATCTCTCAAATATGCTACCTTCTCTTCTCTGCCACTGCTACTACTCTGGTTCACATCCACATCACCTTACACCTGTAGTATTGCAGCAGCCTGCTGGCCCTGCTTCAAGTCTCTCCTCACTCTAAACCATCCTTCTTTCAGCCACTAAAATGATTTTCCCAGTCCAAATCCAACCATGTCACAGTCCTCTGCACTCCTTCTCCAGGATCAGAAATAGCATATTCTCTTTGGCATTCATAGCCCTTCATAACCTAGTCCTCTCCTCATCTTTCCAGTTTTCTTCTTCCTTACTCCCCACCACTGATTTTGATGCAATGATACTAGCTGCCTTGCTGTATGTGGTACAAGATATTTTATATTTTGGCTCCAGGCAATTTCTCTGCCTGTCCTCGGTCCCCTATGCCTGGAATGCTCTCCCTCCTCAACTCTATGTCTTGACTTTCTTGACTTCAAGTCTTAACTAAAATTCTACCTGCTACAGGAAGCCTTTTTCTCTCTCTCAATTCTAATGCCTTCTTTCTCTTAATTATTTCTTTTGTATTGTAAGGGGGGAGGGGTGATTTTTAAAAGGGTTAGGCTGGATTATTTAAGAGTGTGTTCACCAGGAATTTAATTTATTCCAAAGAGATTTATTTACAATTTATTTACAAAATGTAGAAAGAGTGAAATAATTAAATCAGAGAGAGTATAAGCTAAGTCACCCTGAGGTTAGTTTTTTTTTCAGAAAATCCAGCACTCAAGAGTCAGCTTTTCACTCACCACGTGTCAGTTCAAAGGAAGAGATTTTAGAACAATCTCACCAGGAACAGGGTCTTGAGTCCATGCTCTCCTCTAAAGAATGATGAAGAACTGTCTTCAGTTTCCACTTCCAAAGAATGAAGAACTGTCAATAGAACTGTACTCAAGGAAGTTGCCACTCCCTTTTAAGGACATTTTCTCTTGTGTCACTTCCTGTGCCTTCCTCTAATTCTGTGTCTACCAATCACAGTTGAAGTCCTGCTTTAGGACTGCCCAGAAGGCAGTCAGTGGATTCTGATTTGTTACTCACTATGGCACACATTGGTCACAGACCTCCCCCACTCAAGTGTGAATGGGGTGTTTATACCTTTGGTGATTAAATCTAAAAATGGGCAGATCTTCCTACTCAACTTTTAAGTAGGGTGTTTACACTTTTGGTGATTAAGTCTAAAAATAGGCAGGGGTTACAATTTAATCGTCACAATCAGGGAAGAGTTAATTTTAATCTTTATAGTATGCTATGGAAAAATTTGTTTGCACATTTGTTACTTTCTTTTCTCCCTCATTTGATTGTGAGCTCCTTGAGGGAAGGGAATGTCTTTCACAACCTCTATCTTAAGTGATTAGGAAAAACTGTGGCACATAAAAGGTGCTTAATGTTTATTGACTTAACATGCCAGTCGAGCTCCATTATTGTAGCATTCAGTATATTTCTGCCACATTTTCATTAAAGCATTTTTCAATTATATTGATATTTTTTCAATGTGGCTATTGCGATCAGTTAATTTTCAAGATAAATCTTTTGTAACATCAACAAATGTTTCTGTAATTTATCATCCATATATATGTGTACCATCCACTTAACATATGATCATTTAATTAAAAGGCCATCATTTTAACTATTTATCTACTTGTAATGTGAACTGGCAATAGCATTTTTTTACTTGATTGCTCACGAGAGTCTCTTAGCCTATGAGTATCATATGTAGGTTAGAACCATTAAAAATTTCTTTTTATTTTATTTACCAAGTATAATTTCAAAATGTCAGTAACTGTAGGTAGCACTAACATTATTCCTTTGGGATTGAGTTTTCTATATTTTGCAATCCTGTACATAACCTACTATATGATACAAGTAATCCATTTTGTACTATAAGGCATGTCTTTTAAGAAAGTTGGGTTTTTTTGCATAATAAAAATATTTTTTCCCTGTAGCAATATTTTCTTGTTTTGCCAACATCCTTCAGGTATACAGGATGTTCCAAAACCTTTAGTGCAGTTTTAAGCTTCAGTAGCTCAGCTCCTTTAAAACTTCTGGGATACCTTGTATTGTCAAGATATCAGTTAAATTGATTAGATTTTATACTCTTTGGAGCTAATCTATTCTTACAATGCAAGCAAAAAATTTTCCCCTGTCTATCAATTGTAGTACTTAAGAATTCAATAATAAAAACCGTGGATTATATTTTCTACTTTGAACTCCTTTGTTTTTTTAGTTTATTTTACTTAACCTGTCTTTTGTGTATCTTATGCTAGTTTCAGCTGCTCCAGTCAGTTTTCTTTTTGAAACAGTTATATATGTGTTAATCATGAATATTTATTATTTCACTTTCTTAGAAATTGAGACAATACAAAATTTAAGGAAACAAAGTTTTATTGTTAAAAATTTCAAATGATTATATCTATCATCAAATAATTTCAGTTTGTTAAAAATTGTAGAGTTCTTTGGAAATTAGTTATTTACTATTTGCCAAATATGAGTGCCAGTATATAAATGATTTGAGTTTATATCCCAAATAATGATTGTTTAACTTTGACATATACTTCTCATTCAAATGTGAACCCTTGCTCTCTGTTGCTGATGGTTTCTGAGTTTGGACATGCCATTAAATCAAAATGCTACATTCATCATTGAACAAATTTGGCATGTTAGTTCTCCACAAACCCCCCCCTCACACCTATCCCCCCACCCCCTTTAAAAACTTTGATTTGTACTCCATTTTCACAGAAAATGGAGGATGTGTTTGTGAGGGGTTTGTATCTGAAAATATACAAATACTTTGACGATTGCTTCATACTCTTCTTGAGAGTGTCTTCAAATCAACTTTTAAAAGTCAGGTTTG
Source organism: Monodelphis domestica (assembly GCF_027887165.1). Lineage (NCBI taxonomy): Eukaryota > Metazoa > Chordata > Mammalia > Didelphimorphia > Didelphidae > Monodelphis > Monodelphis domestica. Next base: position 479,124,079 of record NC_077227.1, read on the forward strand.
TTTTTAAAATGGAGCATTTGCATTTCCAAGTGTGGTTTGAGGATGGCACATCATGTGTCCATCTAGTTTAGTAATCTTAACTTTTGGGTTGCTTTGATATTTATCAGTGGATGTGTATAGGTCTCTCATTTCCACCTTTTACTTCCATTCTATAGATATGTTGGAGAGCTGATTTCTGATTCAGAAGCTGATGTCAGAGAAGAGGATTCCTATCTCTTTGATCTGGACAACAAGGTAGTGTGCTTCAGGGCAGTGCTGTGGAAAAGGGATTATTTTCTAGGTAATAGAATAAAATATATACATTGTTACTAAGTCCCCAAGATGAAATTTTTTCTCTCATTTGATAGACTTCTCTTTTTATTCAGGATTGCCTTTAAGTTGCTTTTATTTTAATTAAGTTGATAAAAAACAAGTGAGGCTCATTTTGTCATCTCTTCTTAACTGATGATTGATCATTACATAGCACTGAGTTTAATTTTATTCTTTTCATTTTCATTACAGTAGTTCTACTTTTTTTCTGGTTCAAATTCAGTATGTAGCAGTTCACATAATCTGACCATATTTCCTTTAATTTTTCAAATTTGATGTTCCTTATTGTAAAATAATTATTTCATTATGTTTATATGCCAGTTATTAAGGCATTCCCATGTCATTTGGCATACATTTTGTTTCTAATGCTTTAATATCACCAAAAAAAATGTTCCAAGTCCTGACTGATAAAAATGTAATGGTAGGGGACAGCTAGGTAGCTCAGTGGATTGAGAGCCAGGCCTAAAGATGGGAGGTCCGGGGTTCAAATCTGACCTCAGACACTTCCTAGCTGTATGACCCTGGGCAAGTCACTTAACCCACATTGCCTTGCCCTTACTGCTCTTCTGCTTTGGAACCAATACACAGTATTGATTCTAAGATAGAAAGTAAGGGTTTATATAAAAAATGTAATGGGTATAGTGCCCTTTTGGTTTTGATTTTTTTAAATTCTTCATTGCTTTTTTTCTTTGTCTTTGTATACTTCACGTGTCATTTCATGAAGCATAACAATATCCCATTTTATTTATGAGCTATGATTTATTTAGCTTTTCTCCAATAATTTTGCAAATTTTATGTCTACAATTGTTTTTGTGGTATATGTGTGTTTTCGATGTCAAATTGTATAGTTATGAATATTTTAGTACAGATGCAGTGACACCTGTTACTTGTATGATCTTGGGCAAGAATCTCCTTGACTCTCAGTTTCCTCATCTGGAACATCAAGGGTTTGGATCAGATGGCTTCTGAGGTCTCTTCTGCTCATATGAACTTTTGTTTTTGTTTTTTTGTTTTCCTTATTTCTGAATCTCCTTAGCTTAAAGACCTAAGAATAGAATTGCAGGGCCAAAGAATATGAACATACTAACTTAAATGTATAAGGAAGGATAACCTCAAACAGTAGAACAACTCATTTTAATATGTTAATGCTATGTTATTAAGGTTAAGACATATGGTATTTGTTTCTTTAACTGGAAGATGTTGCAAATACTTCTTGTTACATTGCTTAATTTATAAAGTTAGGGTTTTTGTTGTTAGTTTGACTTGCTTAATAGTTTTCTCTCTGACTCAGTCTTATATTTTAGTAGATTTTGATTCAAATGTAAACTATAAATAAAATGTGGAGTGGGAAAAATTATAGGGTGAATTAATTAAGTCTCTTCAATTCCTTAACTGCTGGTGTAGGCTTCTTGTGAGGAACTAGACTTTGCCTGTTATAGGGTGTTGAATAGATTGAAACTGCCATATCCATCAAAGGCTATATTTAAGCAAAAGGTAAAGTTTTGAGAGTTGTTTAACAGAATACATTCATTTGATAAGTTGTGAAGAGGGTGCTTGTGAAGCTTCATTCCTTAAATAAAGGAAAGTGTTTTAAAAGTATGCTTCATTTTTATATTATGGACAGTAATAAGGTTGGTGAATAGGGTAAAGGGAAGAAAATGTTTAAAACATGGATCTGATGGGAAAAACATTCAGTAGCTGTTGAAGTTTTTTAAAATTAAATTATTATTGTTCACTTCAGCTGTAGGCTTAGTGTTAGATATTATGTCCAAACTTTATATCCAGACATTCTCTTTTGAATTCTGAATCAACTGATTAGCTCCTATTTTGAGACTTCTTTGATTAATAGGATCATAAATTAAAAGCTGCAAAAAGGGCCACATAGAGCATTTAGTTCAGCTCCCTCATTTTATAAATTGGTGTTATCACTTTTTTCCTCTTAAATCCTTAGGGAATTGATTATGATAAACACTGCAACCAGAGACAGTTATTATTTGGGTTGCAGTAATATTTACAAGTAACACACAAATAAGGCAAAGAGATTATGTGGATTTCCTTTTCCCCTTTTCACATGGATTGATATCTTAAGACTGAATTCAGCGTTAGTTTGCTTTTTCCCTACAATTTTAGCTGAGAAATACAAAAAATTTAATGTCCTTTTTTGCATCATGAATCCTGAGAATTAATGTACAAGACTGTGGAATTGTTTTATAGTGTTTACAGTATGCAACTAGAAAGGGCTTATGGAGGTAGTGGTTGGGCCAATTTCAGTACTTCTTTCAACTCAAATCTTAGCCATAAGTCTTTAGGACAAGTGAGGATTAATAAGCATATCCTGAGATGAAACTTAACCAAATGGTTAGTTATTATTCCTAATCATCTTATACTATATTTTCAATAATGTTCAGATAGCCATGGATCGTGGATGGGTCACTATCTTATTTCCCTAAATCCTCCCTTTTAAACTTTGCTATTTTGAGGGCATCCTCCCACTCAACTAGACTTGCAACCTAAGTCTCATCTTTGACTCCTCACTCTCTCTCACCCTCTGTATCCAGACTGTTGCTAAGGCCTATTGATTTTATTTTTGCATCTCTCAAATATGCTACCTTCTCTTCTCTGCCACTGCTACTACTCTGGTTCACATCCACATCACCTTACACCTGTAGTATTGCAGCAGCCTGCTGGCCCTGCTTCAAGTCTCTCCTCACTCTAAACCATCCTTCTTTCAGCCACTAAAATGATTTTCCCAGTCCAAATCCAACCATGTCACAGTCCTCTGCACTCCTTCTCCAGGATCAGAAATAGCATATTCTCTTTGGCATTCATAGCCCTTCATAACCTAGTCCTCTCCTCATCTTTCCAGTTTTCTTCTTCCTTACTCCCCACCACTGACTTTGATGCAGTGATACTAGCTGCCTTGCTCTATGTGGAACAAAATATTTTATATTTTGGCTCCAGGCAATTTCTCTGCCTGTCCTCTGTCCCCTATGCCTGGAATGCTCTCCCTCCTCAACTCTGTGCCTTGACTTTCTTGACTTCACATCTTAACTAAAATTCTACCTGCTACAGAAAGCCTTTCTCAACCTTTCAAAGTATTATGAGAAGCTATTTTTATCTATTTTTGCAGTGGTTGAACACTATTGCATAAGTAGATAAAACAATCTCCCATAACTGAACAAAAGTATGAGTTATAGGCTCATCTTTCTATGCCCATTGAAAGCATCATCTGGACAACTCTAGTAGCAGAGCGGATATTTACCTCATCCTGTTTATACATGGTTTTGATTTCTTCTGTCAGGTCCTTATTTTTAACATCATTAGCAGCCATGACATTTTTATAATGATTTAAATTTTGCAAAGCATTTAACATGTATCATCTCATATGGTCATCATAGCAAGCCATATAATTTAGATACTTATAATTATTATTATCCTTATTTACTCATGAGGGAACTGATGCTCACAAGTTAAATCACTTCATCTTAGAATCATTGGTTTAGAGCTGAGAAGGATCTTAGACACTATTGATAGCCTAACAACCCCGCTCCCCCTTTTTTACCCTTGGGTAAATTGAGACCTACTGAGGTTAAGAAGCTTGAAATGTTACATATTGTCATAAGTCCACAGAATCTCTTTAGGGCACACAAATTTTTTTCACCCACTTAAGAAGTACATAAAATGAAGATTGAGATGTTCTGTGTTGTGACTTTTGTTGGAGATTTTGACAAGTGACTTTTTGAAGGAACCCAGATTTCCTGCTCAGTTTCAAATACACTTCCTTGTTTTACTTATTTTAAGTTTTTTACAAGATGATCTGGTCTCACTGTCTTCTGGGAACACTTGAGCACCCTAGCGGCATCAACTTTTCTTTGTTTTCATAGAGCACAGACGAGGATACAATGGATAACTCTGGTTTTCATATTTGGAAACTTAAATCCATATTCTACCTCCGGCACTTAATATAAATAGCTACATTATTATGATCAAGTCACTGACACTCATCAAACCCTTAATTTTTATGTGTAGAAGACAGGGATAATAATGGTAGAGTTATTGTGAGGAAAAAACTTTCATAAACCTTAAATACCCTGTAAATGTCAGTTATTGGCAAAACTATGCCATGTTGACTGTGACAGTACTGGGGGTATCAAGACCTTGGTTTCTCTCCTTATAGAAATTAGAACTTTTGTGTTCAAGTTTATTGAAACATGTTTGACCATTTTTTTTTATTTCAAGGAAAGGTACACCCCTTAACCTGCTTTGGACTGTCTTGATTATCTTACCTAGAGCTAGCTGATTCATCACCAGGAGACTTCTCTGTTTTCAAAGAATAAGAGAAAGAGCCTATTCTGAGAGATTGGGGGACCAGATTTTGGGGGATAATTATGCATTAAGCGAGATCACCGACTCTCTGTTCCTCCACTTCATTTTTAAAATAAATATATAAAATTTAGACTGTTTCTAATTTCACTTTTTAAATTCTTATATAATTTCAATTCAATATATACATCTCTTTTATATATGTATATAATAATTATGATGATGATGATGATGATTATTGTTGTTGTTATTTTTAGAATGGGTCTCCCTACCTTGCCCATGCTGGCAGTATACAGGATTCTTATAGGTCCAGTTCCAATACTGACTGGCATGGAAGCTTTAATCTGCTCAGTTTTTCTAGCTTTGGTTGGTTAGATCTTCTTTAGGCAGGTTAGTTGTGCTCTGCTCTCAGGAGTTCACCCTATTAATAAAAGACTTTGTGAAAACACCTGATTGACTTTAGTCCTGCTGCACCTCAGAACTCTTGATGTCAAGAGATTCACTAGCCTCCCTCAGTAGCAAAGATTTTAGACACTAGGTTATAACAAATATTTTTCAGTGCTTTCTGTAAAGCACTTCTAGGATCTGGGATTTTAATAAAAACAACCCTTGCTTCAAAGGAACTTAAATTTTATTTATAGGAGTAAGGGAATTCAATATTCATTTCAACTTTCAATTGGTAAAACATTTATTAAATGCCCAGAGTATACATTGTACTACATGGAGGAGACATCATAAAAACAGTCATATATAGACCAAGCTATATATACAGGATAAATAGGAAATCATTATTAAGAAAGGTTTGGGAAGGCCTTTTGTAGAAGTTGACATTTTAGTTGGGACTTAAAGGAAGCCAATTAGGTTAGTAGTTAAAATGGTAGAGGGAAAGCATTCCATACAGGAGGACAGCCAAGGAAAATGTCAAGGGCTGAGAGATGGAGTGTCTTGTTCATGGAACAGCAAGATTAATGGGTACATGTCAGGAAATTAGATGTAAAAATAGAAAGAGTGGGACAATAGGAGTGGGCTAGGTTAAGAAGAGTTTTGATTATCAAACAGAGCATTAGAAGGCACGATCTGAAGGAGAATCTAACAAAGGGGATAGAGGAAGAGTGGTCATATAGATAGGCGGAAAATCATGAGATAGTAATATCCCAAAAACTATAGAGAAGAGAGTGATCAACTAAGTCAAAGACTTTGACCTCAAAGAGAAGTCAAGGAGAATAAAGATTGGGGGAAGACCATTACATTTGACAACTAATAGATCATGAATAACTTAGATTAGAGAGTTAACTCTAAGGGATGAGATTCAGTAATTTAAATTAGAGAAAGCAGTGTAATTTTAATAGAATGTTAAGGTCAAAAGCCAGATTATAAGGAGTAAAAGAAGAGAATGAAAGGAAAGAAAGTAGGGTTATGTATTGTGACCTTTGGAATTTTGCTGCATAAGGCCGAAGAGACATAGGAAAAGAGTTGGTGGAAAAGAAAGAACCAAGTGAATTGTTTTGTTTTTAATAAAGGAGACATGGCCATTCTTAGTAGTAGGTAGTAATAGGTAGGCAGTAGAAAAGGAACCAATATACAGAAGTGAGAGAATAGGTGGTAACAGAGTGAGGCAGTCTGATGCAGGAGATGGAATGGAACAAATAGAGGGGTTATCCTTGGTAAAAAATGAGGTCACTTCATCATGTGAGTCAGAAACCATCTCGATGATCAACAAGATTGAGAAGAGTAACTAGGTGGTTCAGTGGATTGAGAATCAGGCCTGGAGTCAGAAGGACCTGGGTTCATATCTGGCCTCAGATACCTAGCACCCCATTGCTTAGCCCATGTCACTCTTTTGTCTTAGAATTAAAAGAAGGTAAGAATCATTTGAAAAAAATATTTTAAGCTAAACTTTTAAAAACTTAATTCAAAAAGGAAAACTGGTTATTATTGAACAGTTGAACTTTTGAACTTCTAAACTTATTTTTACATTTCATTTTAAATTTAATATATTATTTTCCCAATTACATGTAATAATATTTTACAGATGTTTTTTGAAATTATAATATACATATTGTCTTCATCCCTTCTTTCCCTCCACTCTCCCTGAGATGGTAAGCAATTTGATCTGGGTTATACATGTATGACCTTGCAAAACTTATTTCTGGTCATGTTATGAAAGAATGTTTATATAAAACCAAAATCCAAAAGTAAAAACACATAAGTGAAAAAATAGTATGCTTTGATCTGTATTCATATTCCATCAGTTTGGGAGGTGAATAGCATTCTTTGTCATAAGCCCTTCCGAGTTGTCTTGGGTCATTGGAATAGCTAAGCCTTTCACAGTTGATCATCATGCATTATTCCAGTTACTGTGTACAGTGTTCTTGTGATTCTGCTCACTTTACTTTTTATCAGTTCATGTAAGTCTGTCCAGGTTTTTCTGAAATCATCTCCCTTGTCATTTCTTATAGTGTAATAGTATTCCGTTACCAACCTATACCGCAGTTTATTCAGCCATTTACTAGGTGATGGATAGCCCCTCAATTTCTAGTGCTTTACCATCACAAAATGAGCTGCTGTGAGCCTTTTTGTACTATTATGTCCCCTGTTGCGCCCCCCCCCCTTTTTTTTAACTCTTTGGTGTACAGACCTAATAGTAGTATTACTCGGATCAAAAGGTATGCAGTTTTATAGCTCTTTGGACAGTGCCAAATTTCTCCCCAGAATGGTTGAATCAACTCACAGCTCCTCCGATAATTTGCCCCATCCCCTCCAACAGTTATTAAACTTTATGATCATATTAGTCAATCTGATAGGTGTCAGTTGTTACCTCAGTGTTGTTGCATTTGACATTTCTCTAATTAATAGTGATTTAGGAAAATTTTCCAGATGACTATGGAGAGCTTTGATTTCTTCATCTGAAAACTGCCTTTTCATATTCTTTGACTTTTCAGTTGGGGTATGACTGGACTTCGCGAATTTTCAGAATTCTTGGCCATGGAAGTACTATATTTATGGGTGATAGCAAGATTGAGAGTATTATCATTTTTGTGCATGGGTAGAGGAGTAGCTCATGGGAAGAGAGTTGGTTGACGGGAAAGGGAATGAGGAGGCAAAGGAGAGGTCCAGATAAAGTGCTCTATGAACAGTACTCAAAGAGTTACCGTTAATGTTTTGATAATTATCTTAGATGAAGGTATCTATTAGGGTGATCTAGATATGTGTTGTTGGCTCTTTGCTGTTTACTTGAATAAAAGCACAGCTGACCCGCTGACCAAGTTTGCAGGTGACACAAAGTTGGGACGAATAGCAACCATTTGATACCAAAGTTAATTTACAAATCGATCTGAATCTGATACCATAAATTTACATCATTGTTTGTTTGACTCTTCATTTATACTTACCTCCTATATCCTTCCCCCCCCCCCATCATTTGATTTTAATACCATTGATTATGTCTATCCCTTTCTCTCCATTCATACTACAACTATCCTACTTAAGTATTTTGTCACTTCTAACTTAGACTATTATATTAGTCTCCCAATTGGTCCCTTGAATCTGCCTCTTTATTCTTTAGTTCCTTCTCTATACAGTTGTCAAATTGATACTACTAAAATTTAAGTAAGCTTGATTATTTCATTAACTTGCTCAAATAATTTTCATGGTCCCTAATGTCTCTATAGTGCAAAATAGAAACTGCTAGTATTTAAGGACTTTTATGTTGTGGGCCCAACCTGTATTTCTAGGTTTATAACACATTTTTTTCTCATGCAATCTATTTCAATAAAACTAACCAGCTAGTTAATCTTCATACATTACATCTTCTGTCCTGCCTGTCTAGCCTTGCACATATTTTCCCCCATCCTTGGAATGATTTTCTTCTTTATCTCTACCTTCTTAAAAACAAACAAACAAACAAACAACTCATACTTGATCTTCCCATCCCTATTAACTGTTGTTCCATATCTCTCATTCTTCATGGCTAAATTGTTTGAGAAAGCTATCTTCTTGATACTTATACTTTTTCCCCCTCTTACTTTCTTCTAAGTCTTATTCAAATATTATTTTCTGCTGGAGGCCTTACTCTTATTTCCCTAACAGAGCTTTTTTTTTTTAATGTCTTAAAAGTCCTTTCTGTATCTAGATATGGTCTCCTCCATTAGGATGCAAGGACTAGGTCTGTTTTTCCCCCTGCTTTTTGTGTCCCTAGTGTTTCTTAATCACTAAACATTTATTAAGTTCCTACTATTTACTTGGCACTGTGCTATGTGCTGGATATACAAAAAGAGGCAAAAACATAGCCTCTTTCTATACTCAGCATCTAGAACTGGAACTAATACACAATAGATGTCGAATAAATATTTTTTTAAATTAAGTTGAATTGTGGGTTTTAGGTAGATTGAATTAATAGTTTAATACCACAAACAAAACTAATATAGTTCTGGTATGCATTAAGGCATAACTTTCATAGATAAAGAAACTTTTTTTCTGATTTGATAAGACTGTCTCTGGAGTGTTCTATTCAGTTCTGGGTACCACAGTTTAATATTTTTTCAGCTTATGTATCCAGAGGAGGGTCTCTAGACAGAGAAAAGCCTTGAATTTGTGCCATACAAAGATTGTTGAAAAAAAGAAGAGATGATTTAGTGGGATCAAAATAATTATCAGATATATGAAGGGCTATAATGTAGAAAAGGGATTGCTCTATTTAACTCCAGAGAGAAGATCCCAGGATCAATGGATAGAAATAATAAAGAAGCAAATTTTGAATTGATATAAGGAAAACATTACTAATAAAACTATCACAAAGTAGAGTGGGATGCTTCAGCAAGTAGTACATTTCCCTTCATTGACTATCTTAAAGCAGGGGCTAGATCACCATTTATAAGGCATATTGTAGAAGAAATTCTTTTTGGGGGAAGTGTTAGACTAACGAGTTCCCTTCCATCTCTAAAATTTTAGATTTGAGGAACAAAAGAATACTTAAAGCTGGAAAGATCAGAGAAGACTGCATGATATGGATGATGATCTAGCAAAGGAAATTCTGAAGGAGTGGCCAAATAGAAGGAGATCCAGGAGAAAAAAGTCAGAAAAATGACTATCCAGGAAGATAAGTTGATTAACAGTGTCAGATGCTGCAAAGAGGTCAAGAAATAGGAAATCGGGGGAAAAAAAAGATCATCAGGCATTTAAGAGATAATTGGTAATTTTGGAGAGAGCATTTTCTTTGTGTGATGAGGTTGGAAGTTCAAAGGACTGAAAAGTGAGAGGAAATGAAATATAGGCAACAAGTTTAGACCTGGATATACAGATTTGGTAATAATCTGCTTAGAAGAGGTAATTGACTTCATGAGATTTGATGAAATAAACAAGAGAAGGTATATAGAGTAAGAGGACTCAGAAAAAGGTATTAAAGGTCATCCACACTTAAAGAGATATAAAGATGATCTATCACTCAGTGTCAAAGAATATTGTAAAGTAGTTAGAGATACGTAGTCAGGAGATAAGTAGTGACAGAGAGTCCATGGGAAAAGAAGATGTCCAGGCATGGCTGGTCATCCTTGGTGTAGAAACCTACAGAAATGTCAAGGAAGATGATGACTGATTTATAAGTCTTCAAATACAATAAATCATTGGTGATCTTTATGAGAATAGTTTATTGGCATAATCAGAAGTCAGATTGCAACTAGACACCATTCTTTTAGGAATTTAGCATAAAAGCAGGAGAGATAAAACTAATAGCTTGAGGAAATAGTTAAGTGAAAGTTTTTTATTTTCTAAGAATGCTTCTAAGCAGCCAAAAAGGAGACATTACAAAGAGAAAGATTAAAGATGAGAAAGAGAATAATTGGTGGGTCAACACCCAAAATCAACAGGAAAGATTAGTATCAAGGGCATAATTAAAGTGGTTAGGCTTAGAAAGGAACGAAGGAAACAAGCAAGCATTTATTAAATAACTATAGTGTGCCAGGCTGTGTGCTAAGAACATTATAAATACTTCATTTGAACCTTACAATCACCCCTGGGAGGTAGGTACAGCTATAATCCCCATTTTACACTTGATAAGAAACAGAAGCATATGGAGATTAAGTGATTTGCCCAAAGTCCCACAAGGTAAGTGCCTGAGGCCTGATTCAAACTCCAGTCTTCCTGACTCCAAGCCTAGTACTACTGTGCCTCTAGTGTAAAAACTTCCTCCTCTTCTGAATATAGATCAAAGGAGGGGATAAATGAAGGCCCAGAAAATTTTTAAGGAGTAAAGTGGGAGAAATGGGAGTTTATATCTAATGGCTTCTATCTTGACATGAAGTCATCAACTAGTGAAAGCTAGAGTAAAGGTTTAGATAAATTGCTTTGTGGAAGAGACAAGGCAGCATACCATCAAAGATACCCAACCTCAAACTCAAGAACACCTAGGTTCAAGTCTTACCTCTTAACACATATAGTAGGTGTGACCCTAAGCAAGTCATTTAAACTCTCAATTTATCAGGTAACCCTGTATGATAATGCTATAAGGCACAGTGTTTTCCTCACTGGAAAGTTATCTTTGCAATCACAGATCCAGTCTCTGCCTCTGTTTCAGTCCAAATGGAAAATATAATAATGAGAATCAAAAATTAATGGAAAGATTGCTTGGGAGGAGGGGGGCAGCTGGGTAGCTTAGTGGATTGAGAGCCAGGCCTAGAGATAGGAGGTCCTGGGTTCAAATTTGGCCTCAGACACTTCCTAGCTGTGTGACCCTGGGCAAATCACTTAACCCCCATTGCCTAGCCCTTACCACTTTTCTGTCTTGGAAACAATACATAATATTGATTCCAAGACGGAAGGTAAGGGTTTTATTTAAAAAAAAAAAAAAAGATTGCTTTGTAACAAAGCTCTCAGTTACAGGTAGAACACATGGCTTTGTAATTAACCCATTAGGCATAGGTCATGAGCTCAGCACTCTCTTGGATCCTCTCCTCTCTGTACCATCTATGGTCTCATCACCTCCCCTTCATTTCATTTTCATCTTTATGTACATGACTCAGATCTATAAATCAAAGTCCTAGTTTCTCCTGAGCGTTGATCCTGTATCACTGATCCCCAATTCTAGTATTCTGTCTACTTGTCACCTAGCTTCACAATGGAAGAAAATGGACCAAAATAGGGATGATGAATTAAAAGAAAGTTAGATGGCAGGATGACTGTCTCTGTGCATTGACTTTTCCACTTAAATCTTCATGCACAAGTGTCTTTGTGCACAAAAACACACAAAGACAATAGTCATCCTCCGTTACCGAGAGACTACTACTATTCTATACTATAAGATGGCAGGATGAATTTCTAGTAAAGATAAAGAACAGTTTTAATATGTGGCATATTTTTTTTTCTACAAGACGTGTGAAAAGAAGTTCTGGAGCCTTTAGGGATATATGTTTGGCAGTGGGGATTGAGAGTGAACCAGGTGTCTTCTCCCATATCCACTCTATTTTTCATCTGTATTCTCTGTAAGATTTTGAAAACTAACGAAAGTTGGACGGTTATAAGAATTGCTAAAAAGTAGAGTTGAGTGAATTATTCTTGTGATAAGTTAGGGGTTGGCCTTCTGATAGTTTCCAAGGCACACTGAAGATAAATTTTTAAAAGATAATTTTTCATTGATTGTTTTTGGCTTTTTTACAAACATTATTTTTCATGTTATGGCCTTCTGCTACCCTTTCCCAGAGAGCCATTAATGAATTTCTAAAAGAAAGAAAAAAATTATTCAAAACTAGACAATATACTAACAAAAAGATCTACATAGTATTCCACATCCATGTCTCTTACCTCTGCAAAGAAGCTGGGTTATGGTTGTCTAATTTTTGGTAGGATTAAGGTTGGTCATGGTAATTTCACATTATTCAATTTCAATTATTTTATCATAATTCTTAATATTTGCATCACATCATTTTGTTATCCTGTGTAAGAGCTAAATTAACATCTTAACACTTCAAGTATTATATTTTTTAAGTTTATTATCTGACAAACTAGAACCAGGTGACTTAAGTTTTCTACCTGCTCAGAATGCTCACTCCACCAAAGCTATGGACAGGAAGGAAAGAGGAGCTAGATCTGGAACTCCACCCAATTTATATCCTGTTTACCTCAGCACGTAATGACTGGAAGTGAGTGCGGTTCTGGGAATCGTAGTTTTTGCTGAGAATCGTAGTTTTGAGGGTAACAGATTCTGATTTCACATCTGGTTCTGCTATTTCATATTATATCAATTCATATGCCTTTCCATATTTGTAAATATTCATCATTTTCATGATTTTGTACAGCATAATAATATTCTAAACAGCCACGGCTTATGTGGCCATTTCCTAGTTGAAGGCAACATCTTTTTAAAAGTCTGTGGAATCTTGGGGAATAGTTGAGGCGGGGAACTTGGATCTATTATAGCTGCCTCTGTAAAGTTGGTGAAATTTTTTTTCTTTGAACTGGAGCCATTGGAATTGTGGAGTACTCAGATACCTGAACTATGATTCTTAGCAGCTATGCCTTTCTGGAACTATAATGTACAAAACTTGCCTAATTTGATGATGCTTTGAAGTTGAATATGTGTAATATGAGTTATGGTATGTTATTTACTTAGAAGATATTCAAGTAAGAATATCTTTGCATAAGGCTAAAGGCATAGAAGCACAGTGGTAAAAATTGAATATACTAAAGACAATACTACTACGTTCCATCAAGTGATAATATTTCACTTATCTTAGAGTCTTGGATTTGTCAGCCTTTCCTATCCTGAAAGATGTCTGAAAATGAGAAAACAATCAGGAAAGCCAAACATGTCAGAAGCTCTTTAGCAGATAATAACCTCTGATATCTTCTTTCTTTACCTCTCAAAACTTCAACTTCCCTCTATTTATGTGCTCTTTACCTATTGCCTTTGTTATAATGTATATTCTTGCATGTGATTTTTTTGCAAGGTTTTGTACATAGTAACTGTAAGGTAACTGAATTATTAGCTTTAGGTTTTTTCTATAATGTATCATTAGAATAGTGTTGTATTTGTAATTAGAAATATCTGTATGTAATGTGTAACTTGCATTTTGCAAGATTTTTTTGCTTACTTGCTTGCTTTTTTCTTTTGACTTCTCCCTGTCTCCAGTATAGAATATAGAATAAGTTTAGTTTGAGAGATCCATTTGGGGAGAATATTTCTCTCAAAAGGATCTCTAGGGGGAATGTTATAAGGAATGTATTTAATGTTCATTCTGTCTCCTTAGGAGCAGAATTTATAGGTTAGAAGTTTTGTTAAGTTGATTCTGTCACCTTTAAGAAGACAGAGCAGACAGATCTGGCTCAGTCACTTTAAGAGGCCTAGGATCAAAAGAGAGAATTCTGGGAGTTCTGGGTCTGATCTTTCTGACTTCCTTTGGAGCAGGTTGCTGGATCATTTCTTTCAGAAAATCTGTTAGTTATTTTTAGACATTGAGTTTGAGAGTTAGAGATACATCTACAAATTTGAGTTCAAAACTTTTCTCCTGAAGTGAGAAACAGCTATGAGAGGTGGTTCTGTCCACTCACTCATTCTCACTTGGGAGCAGGCCTGTGTCTGACAGTTATCTAACAGTTGGCTTCAGGCAGTTTTTGATTTTTCATAGATTATTTTAAGGAGTTTATCATAAATTTAAGGTTCTTCATTTAGAATAGGATAGTAAGGTAGAATTTAATTTTTGTTTAAAGAGTATATTTTAAGGAGGTTTACTTTGTAGACAAGAAGATGCTGCAAAGGAAGCAGTCAGTTTTGGGGGTTTTGAATTTTGAAATATTAGTGTAAGGTTAAGAGATTCCTATCCTATTCCTAACTCCTACTTTTCCTACTTCCTATATTCTTCCCCCTACTTCTATTAGAAATAAATAAGATTTGGATTAAGCTGTTTCTAGCCTTCCATCTACCTCCTTCAAATAGGTTAACACTGATGGCTTTAGTTTATCTATACCAGCTTTAGCTGATCAATACAACTATCATTTGGCCATAACAGCTTCAAACATGCTTTAGTCCTCCCCTGATTCATCTCCATCCTTTAAAAAAAAAAATTTTATTAGACCTTACCTTTCCTCAGGTTATCTTATCTGGTTTCATATCTTCCTTTTCTTAGCCAAAGACCTTAAATAAGCTATCTGGTTAGTCTCCTCTTCGTCTCTTTTCTTTCATTCCCTTTCTAGTCTATTTTCTAGTCTTACTGTTACACTGAAAATTTTCTCTCCAAAGTTACCAGTGATTTCTAAATTGCCAGATCAGATAGTCTTTTTTCTGGCCCATCCTTCTTGACTTTTCTGATGAATCTGACTCTTTTAACAACTCTTTCAATGTCTCTTTCATTGGTTCATCATCTAGATCATACCCCTTAATTCCCTAACTCTAGATCTTCTCCAAGGTTTTATCATAGGCTCACTACTCTTCACTCCACATCCTTAGTGACTATATCAACTCTCATGAGTTTATCATTTCCACATAGATGGCTCATAGTTCTAGTCCTAGTTTCTCCCCTTTAATCCTATACCAACAGTTTTCTAACAAACATTTCAAACTAGATGTCCCAAAGATATCTCAAATTTAACATGTCCAAAGAAGAACTTATTTTCTTTATCTCTCAACCCACGCCTCTTCAAAACATCTAGATTTCAATTATTTGTCTAATCTGTTAAATTCATAACCTTGACAGTATCCCTCCTTTCTCATTCCTCCTCACCCCACATTTTTTACAGTTAATAATAATAAACTAAATAAATAAAAAAATAAACTAAATAATAAACCCCACAGTTTATTAGTTTCCCAGTTGCCAAATCTTGCCATTTCTACCTCTATAACCTTACTCATGTCTGACCTTTTTTCTACTTATGTGGCCACCACCATAGTCCAGACTCGTGTCATCTCTTGCCTAAATTATTGCAACAGATTCCTAATTGGTCTGACCTGGCTTCAATTCATCCTTCACACTGATGCCAAAGTGATTTTCCTTAAGCTCAGATATGTGTTTGTCACTCCCCTACTCATTAATCCTAGTGACCTTCCATTTGCTCGAATAAAAACTCCTCTTTATAGCTTATGAAGTCTCTCAGCCATGCCCCAAATTGTGTTTCCAGCACCATTATACATTATTCCCCCCTCCACCTCCTCTATAATCCTTTCTATAGTCTTTTCTGTTCATCACAGGTGACACTCCATTTTCTCTCCTTATGCCTGTACATTAATCTCCTACCCCCATTCCCGGGCTGGAATGGTTATCTTCTTTACTTCCTCACATTAAATCTCTTCCTTCCTTTAGGACTCATCTCAAGCTGATCCCTTCAAATTATCATGCCCTCCCTCATAATTGCCTTGTATTTAACCATTTCACATCTCTTTATAATTAATCTCTTTATATTTATTCTGTATATGTGTATGCATATGCCCCTGTATACACACCTATGCCCACACATATGCACACATACATAGATCAATAATGTCTTTGTTGTCTCCCCAATAGATTGTATGTTCCTTGTGTATAGGAATTATTTTGCATATTATAACAGATTACAACCAAAGAGCCTAGCATAGTGACTAAAATATAGTAAATAATAAATTTTTTTTGATATTGTGAATTTTAAAACTATTCCACCCTAATCAGACCATTCTTTAGAAGATTTGATTTATCTATTTCCTGATCAGTAACAATGGAGATACTTGGAATAACAGAATCAGGTCTTGGAAACTCTACATTTCTCCTCCCTTCTTGGTTTAACAAGATTTGGAAGGTCTGCATCAAACTCAAGATTTAATTATCTAAGGAAATGGCCTTTAGCAGAAATGTGCAGAAAAAAAGAACAGACCCCTGGGCTGTCCTAAGTCAAGCTAAGCCATCATTGGTACAGATAAGACGCAAGAAAGTGATGTAAAACTGTCTATATAAGGCATGTCACTTCATTTCTCCTCCTCTTTCCCCAGAGAGACTCTGGCTGGCAGCGTGCTAAGCATTCCGACATCTTGGCATGGTGGCAGCTATTGTCTGGGTTTGGTGTTGAGTTTTGCTCTGGAGCTGATTTCATATTCGGGCATCTTGGCTTAGCCCTTTCCCTTTTGGAGTTCAAGCCTGACTCCTGACTCCTGACGCCTTTATACTCCAAAACCTTATCTCCTAATCTCCCCGCCAGGGTAGGGGGTGGGGAAGCAAACCTACTCCTTTCCTTCTTCCTTCTCCTTAATCTCCTCCACTATCAATTAAATCAACATAAAATTTCCAGCTGACTTGGGTGTTCATTAGGATTTTATAAATAAAATCCTTGGCAACCAAAAAATATTATTACATTCAGTCTCAGCCATAATTTTAACTCTTACAATACTTTGCTATTTTTTGATTCCTCTCTATTTGTTACCTTGTACAATAAAAAGCTCAATGCCCCTAATTTTTTCCCCTCATATTTCTTAAGTCTCTAAAGAAGAAAAGTCCTCCTGCTTCTGAATTGGATCTGTAGCATCCCAAGTATATTCACATCTATGAATCATAAATGACTGTATGATTACTGTGTCTCCAAGCATAAGCCAATGAGGCTTGTGAATGTAACCTTGAACTGGCCATGAGGCCCTTGGCTAAGACAAACTCATTAACATGCTTGGACTCAATTCCCCCGGAAAGCTTGGTTTGCAATCTACACGCCCAAAGGTGTTCCCTCTACCTTGCCACCCAATCTTAATTGTCTATACTTTGTGATGTGGTTACTATGTGCTTGGGAGTACCGCCCAAGCAGGACAGGATTAAATTCAGAGGCAAACCTATGAACTTCCTCTTGGCTTTTCTCCCCTTTCATGGAGCTCCACTAGGCTCCTTAATGACTATGTCTCTCTCTCTTGACCTTCTCCTTCCCCGTAACCATCTCGGCCTGCATTCCCTATCTTAATCTCCTCCTCCACCTCCTGTTCCTTTGTACTTTAACTTTCCTATCAAAGGGAGTACCATAGGGATTGCCTGCCCTATTCAAACACTGACTTGTCCCTGTCTTTCATTTCCACCCTGGTTCTCGGTTCCTATCTCTCCTCGGGTCCCATCACAAAGGTGAGCCCCTTCCCTTGTGGGACCCTGCTGGTCAGGGAAGTCCGTTAAGGAAAACCCCACAGGATCCTACTCTTTTCTTTCTTTTCTCCTCAATATAATTCTTGTCTTCAGAGCTTTTCAACCTCTGTCCTTAGCTCTATCCATGTCTTCTTTTTGAATTTAGCTATGTTTTAGACTCTATAATTAAAAAGTAAAGTATTTCATTTCCCCGCCCTGTTTCTGAGACTGTTACAAAAACTTTATAACAGCTCTCCTTCCTTCAAGTCTCTTCCCATTCGAATCCTCCATTGGACTGCCAAAGCCTGAGTACAGATCTAATCATGTCACTCTGCTCAGTAAAATTCCAGTAGCTCCCTAATGCATCTGTGATGAAATATAACCTTTTCTGAATAGTTATTAAAGTCCTTCACAACCTGGTCATGATAACCTATTTTTTGGGGGGTGGTCACCTCATCTTTGTGCATATCTTTAGCAATAATGGCAGAGTAGTGAGAAAGAGATCATATTTAGAATCATATATTGAGAACTAGAAGGAGTGTTAGGAGCCATCAAGTTTGACCACACACACACACACACACACACACACACACTTTATAGATATAGAAATGGAGACCTAGGGAGTTTACTTGACAACTAGTAAGTAATGATTTGAACTCATGTCTTCCCAACTCCAAACCTAGCATTCTATCCACTTGCACATCACCTCTAAGAGGCAGAGGATTCTATGCATCACAGTTTTTTGATGAGCAAACTTTAATTTGATTGTTGGCATTCTGAATTTGAGATATTTGTCTAATGAACAGCAAGTGGTGGAACTGAAGGTAAATCTTGAAATTATTCCTATTTTTAAAAAAGTATTCATAGAAATAAAACCAGGAGAAAGCAGGGAATTACAGTTAAATGGAAGGATATCTTACAAGGAATTGGCAGGATTTATTTTATTGTTGGCCCCAAGCTTAGGAGAAATATTATTTCATGAACCGTTTGATGATCATGCATTTCAGTACTAATTATAACTTGATTCTAAGATGGAAGGTAAGGGATTAAAAAAAAAACCAAAAAACAGAATGGGACTAAACCCTAACAAATTAATCCTTGAAATACTTATGGAGTAAGTAGAAAAGGCATCAAATAAGAGAAAGGAAAGGCAGCCAAATTGTATCAAGTATATGTAGATGTCCATGTTGGAGACCATTTCTGACCTGCTAGGTCTCCTGATCTCTGACACCATTTTTGAACTTGTTAGGTCTCCTGGTCTCCATGACCCTTGGGTGATCTTCTGTTCTCTGTAGCTTCCTACAGGAGCTAGCTTGCTTAGAGTACACTGTAGAATGGATTACCATACTTATGATTGACAGTAACTTATTGGTAACATTTAAAATTACTCTTAACAATATACACACATTAAATTATAACTCGGGTATTATCCTGGGACTACATTCTTAATCTGGTTACATACACAGACTCTTATCTTAGACTATATTCTTATTACAAATCACATTGTTAAAAGGCATCAAACTAAAGGAATTCTTAAGCTTAATACAAATGAGGGGCTGTTTAACAAATTTCCTTCTTATATTCTCTTCCCTGCCCTCCCTAGATAAATCTGGGAATGGACCGGTACAATCTAAATGCATAGAGCATACTTTACAGGGGATGCATGGACCTGAGTGGTATTTCCCTCTTGAGGTGCACAGATGGCAGTTGAAAAAGAGGAATGATAACAGGCAGAGGTCATTGGAGACATTGGCACAGAAGTATAAGGGACTGCTGGAATTGGGGGTTTCTGGGTTGACAATTGTTGATCTGAGGTGATTGCAATATTCTTTTCTTGAGGATTGTCCACAGGAATGATGGACTTTATCAGGTGATTAAATGTTGGTCCCAAGCAAGAATGAGGTCTCAGGAGTTTTGTATGGTAGTTCCTTGGTCATTTTGGAGTGGTAGGACGTGATATAGCTGGAAACAAAGCTACACAAATGATATGCTATGGAGTCTCTTCTATAATTTTAAGGGAATAGTTTCTCTGGTGTGAGCTGAACAATGAATGACTTCGAGGAAATGGGAAAGATGATGGTGCTTAGGAATTTTTTAAAAATAGGTTGACAATGACAAATTTTCTAAACCAGTATTTTATAATTGGCTAAGATCATTTGATGACTCGGATTCTAATCATGCCTGATTGGATAGAAAATTTCTCATTTAAACCCTTGTCCTTAATAACTCTCTAAGAGGTGTCTTTTTATAATCCTCCCAGCATTTTTTCTTCCAGTTTGATACCTGGCAGTGGAAACATTTCTCGATCTCTTCCTCACATACATACCCTCTAACAGCCAGCATAATTGCATTTTAAGAGGAGACAGAAACTATTAATCATGGTATTAGCAAAGGGGTCATGCATTCCCACTTGTGGGAACAAGAGACTAGAAACATCTTCATCATACCCAATCAGAAACAGGGTATAAACATTGTAGCATTTGATCTTCACACATAGAAACAAAGTCAGATAACATATAGCAGAGAGCTTTGTGATGAGGCATTTCTTGTAGAGAAATGCGTGAAAGTATGCCACTTGTAAAAGAAAAGACTTGTCGACTTATACAGACTTATAAACTTGAGAGTTTGTTATATGAGAAGGAAGAAAGGAGATATAAGTAAACAAGTTCCTTGCTTAATCTCAGGCAGAAGGTAGAGAGAGACAAAGTCTGGCTTAGAATTGTCTTAAATTGACAACTGAGGCAGGATGGAGTTCTACCTGGGTGTTCCCCAAGTTGTTCCTCTGACCATTGTCAAGGGAATAATAGGAGCCATCTGTGTTTTGCTGATGTCATGCTTGGTGTTCCAATGGCCTCATAACAATCATTCCTGAAAGAAAGATTCTCAGGATAAAATTCACAATATTCATATAAAATTCTCAATATTCTGTCTCAAATAGCAAAGTCTTGTAATGGATTCAAACATCAGTTTTTTTTTTTTTAAGGCACACCTAGTGTGATTTCTAACATCAACACAAAATTAGCAAGCTGTCAGAGACCATAGTCACTCACCAAACCTCATTTTTTAGGCCAGCATGCAAAAAAAAAAAGGAAGTAGTGGAGGTTTTCCATTAGGGAGACAGGAACTAGAGGTTTCAACACAGGATAGCAGCAGCAAAATGCTCAGGTGAAAATGTGATGTAAAAGCAATCTTTAATCTGTTAGATGGGAAGAAATGACAAATCTCAAGATATCCCAGTTCCCTCAAGAATCTAAGAATTCTTTTTTTTTTTAATATATTTTATTTGATCATTTCCAAGCATTATTCGTTAAAGACATAAATCATTTTCTTTTCCTCCCCCCCACCCCCCATAGCCGACGCGCAAGTCCACTGGGCATTAGATGTTTTCTTGATTTGAACCCATTGCTTTGTTGATAGTATTTGCATTAGAGTGTTCATTTAGAGTCTATCCTCTGTCATGTCCCCTCAACCTCTGTATTCAGGCAGTTGCTTTTTCTCGGTGTTTCCACTCCCATAGTTTATCCTTTGCTTATGAATGGTGTTTTTTTCTCCTGGGTCCCTGCAAGTTGTTCAGGGACATTACACCACCACCAATGGAGAAGTCCATTACATTCGATGATACCACAGTGTGTTTGTCTCTGTGTACAATGTTCTCCTGGTTCTGCTCCTCTCGCTCTGCATCACTTCCTGGAGGTTGTTCCAGTCTCCATGGAACTTCTCCACTTTATTATTCCTTTTAGCACAATAGTACTCCATCACCAACATATACCACAGTTTGTTCAGCCATTCCCCAATTGATGGGCATCCCCTCATTTTCCAGTTTTGGGCCACCACAAAGAGCGCAGCTATGAATATTTTTGTACAAGTCTTTGTGTCCATTATCTCTTTGGGGTACAGACCCAGCAGTGCTATGGCTGGGTCAAAGGGTAGATATTCTTTTGTCGCCCTTTGGGCAAAGTTCCAAATTGCCCTCCAGAATGGTTGGATCAGTTCACAGCTCCACCAGCAATGAATTAATGTCCCTACTTTGCCACATCCCCTCCAGCATTCATTACTTTCCTTTGCTGTTATGTTAGCCAATCTGCTAGGTGTGAGGTGATACCTCAGAGTTGTTTTGATTTGCATCTCTCTGATTATAAGAGATTTAGAACACTTCTTCATGTGCTTGTTAATAGTTTTGATTTCTTTATCTGAGAACTGCCTATCCATGTCCCTTGCCCATTTATCAATTGGAGAATGGCTTGATTTTTTGTACAATTGATTTAGCTCATTATAAATATGAGTAATTAAACCTTTGTCAGAGGTTTCTATGAAGATTTTTTCCCAATTTTCCCTTCTGATTTTAGTTATATTGGTTTTGTTTGTACAAAAGCTTTTTAGTTTGATGTAGTCAAAATTATTTATTTTACATTTTGTGATTCTTTCTATATCTTGCTTGGTAAGAATCTAAGAATTCTTAAAGGAAAGGCTGGAAGGAGTTCAGCCATTTGAAGAAATTCCAAGGATACACTCAGAAAAGGATAAGGAAACAATTATCAATCTCTTAATTTAAAATAGAGTAACATGGAGAGGTAAGATGTACAATATTACGTTTTTGAACTTCAGAGTTAGACTGTTCTACCAGGTTTTCCCATTCATGGTACAAGTTCTACTTCATGAAGAAACTCTTATCTTTTTGCTTAAATCTCTTCATGTGATCAGATTCACATACAATTTCCTTTATTAGAATGCTGAAGTGTGTTTGAAATATAAGGAATAACAAGAGCATAGTGGAGCTATGTTTAGACTTGTAGCAATATTTTAGAGGAATTACATTGCAGTATATAATATAATTCAGAAGTCCCTTAAGTCAAAATACAATTAGCAGAAAACCTATTTCCAAATTTTATCAGACAACACACTAAGAGTGAAATGCAAAAATTTAAACAGATATTTTAATATAGTGGAGCTTCAGAGACAATAGTAAGAATACGATGATTATTTTCTTAATTAAAAGTTACCAAGATCATAAGGGAGTTTCAGAGCAAAGTTCATATAAAAAGATTTGGTTTTTGGACAGTAACTTCAGTGTAAAATTACTTAGTACATTTTTTTTTTTGAAATTTAATTCTGACAAGATTTTAATGGGATCATTTTGGGCATCACTCTGAAAACTCTCTCAAACTTTAATTCCCCTTTTCCAAGATTCAGACCATTAATGATGTTTAACAGTATCAAAATCCTTTTAAGTATTATTGTAGTACTGTATTGGTGGAATTTACATTTCAGATTAACCTTTCATCGTTAATTTATCATGATATGCTTGATTTACCAAATCTAAGATCATTAACAAACATGAGATCATTGAAACTTATATAACTGACAACAGGATATCAGAGAATAAAATCTATTATTTTGTTCACCAGGTGGATTTTAGAATTATTATTGGAATACCCTGACTAGAGTACACTGGATCAAGTACTATCTGTAATCCTGTAAAGTTAGATGGAGAGACATTTTGAAATATTGAATTCTAATATCCATATTCAGAACCTTAAAGTTTTCTAGGTTTCAAATTCCAAACATTAAGAACATAATTCAGAATTAAGATTTATCATTTTCAAAGCAGTTCAATTCTCCTAACTTAGAATTATTTATTTTTAACATATATACTCATTATTTTGAAACAGGTGTAATTTAGAAATTTCCAATGGAGAAATTAAAAGTATTTCTCTCTGTCATATACTTAGTTCCTGATTATTTTAATATGTTTTTTGTCTCAGTCTCATTTCAATGTGACCAGCATTGATGGTGGGGGAGAGAAAAAACAACACTTAGAAATTTATATATAAAGAATAGTAAGTTTTATTATTCAAAATTTCCTCTCCCCTCCAGACTGAGGGTAGAGACATTAACTAAGGTAAAGCTTGAAAGTATCTGTGGAAATGAATTGAAACAGACTAGAAAAGAAAACATTGGGGGTAGAGTATCTCCTTTATTTTCTAAAAGGAAAAAATAAATTCTAAGTTCCTAACTCTGATTGATTCCCAGAAGCCGCTGTGCCCCCCCCCCCCCCCAAGTAAGGCTAATCTTTTGAAAGAAGAAATTACTAGTGTTTGGGTGTAAAATTCTCTCAAGAGTAGTCCCCATAAATTCTATTATTTGACTGCACTGAATAACTAATTAGCTAATTTCTTTTAAAACTTTATACATACTGTCATTCACAGAATTTTAACCTTTGTCATGCAAGACTGAACAGGAAGTCTGCTCTGCCCTCATGCTTGCAGCCTCCTCCCAACTGGGCTATCAGGTGGAATAGAGCTAAGCTCACTTCCTTTTTCTTTCTAGCAAATTTATAGCCTGTGTAACTAGCCTAAGAATTTCTTTTGCATATAAACAAAACAGTAAATTTGCTACAGGTATCTGTGAGTTTGGATGTGACCCACAGGAATCTTAACTGACCTTGTATGCGGATGTATAACCAAAGTAAAATACTTTTGGTGATCAAATGAGTATTTTTAAAGGCTTCTTTTAAAGTAGCACAATTTATAACAAGTCAAAGACTTAAACAACAGAACAAACAGTGGCAAAAATGAAACAGAAACAGATCACATGAAATTATTCCTTCTTGCTGAGCAAGTGAGTCCCTGTCAGAGTAAAAATTTACCCTGAGCCTTTCACTTTAAAACATTAAAAATGATCCCAGGTTTTTTGTTGATGCCTTATAGATGAGAGTAACCTTCTTTGAGGAAAAACCATGTTCTATTATGAGGGAAAGTCTTAAAACTTTGAGTACTCATCCAAATATTCTTCCTCAGACTGAGTGAGGGAAACCTCTAACTAAAATATTTAATATTAGTCCCAGGGCTTTCCCTCAGAATGAGGAAACTCTTGACCAAAATACTTAATCTGTGCATGCCCAAACACCTAAATATTCCCTATGTTTTAGCAAAGAGAAAAATTGGCAATCTGTAAAACAGAAATAGACCTAAAAACCAGAACAAACATGAAACAGACCACATAGCAGCAAGGACCAACAAGAGGAAGAAGAAATAACAAAATTCTTCGAAGGGTGGAAGTTACCTGAACCCAGAAAAGGAGGGATTGAAGTAGGAGAGGAATCCAGAACCAAGATTCCTTGGGGAGGGATCCAGGCATCCCCAGAGCATTCTGTATCTGGAGTCCAGGTCATGGTCCTGAGGGGTATCACTGTAAAAATAAGATGCTGGGAAACCCTTCTGAGTAAAGATCTAGTTCCTTTATTGTGATAGAGAAACCACAGGGCCAGAGGTCTGCAGGTTTCATCACGGCAAAAGATCTCTCAGAGATTTCAGAAACCATTTCTGGACCTGCTAGGTCTCTTGGTCTCTCTGAGGCCATTTTCCAACCTGCTAGATCTCTATGACCCTTAGATGACCATAACTTCCTACATGAGCTAGCTTGCTTGGAGTACATTTTAGAATGGATTAACACAATTATGATTAACATGGTAATTTAGGATTAATATAACAGTTAAAATTACTCTAGCAACATACACACTTTAAATTATAACTCTGGTATCATCCTGGTACTACATTCTTACTCTGGTTACATACATAGTCTCTTGCCTGGGACTATATTCTTAATACAAATCTCATAGTTACAGGGTATCAAACTTAAAGGATTCTTAAGTTAATACAAATGAGGAGCTACTTAATTAAATTTCCTTTTAATACAAAATCTCTTCATGAGAGTCATCTACATACTAGTTGAAGTCTTCTCCAGTGAAGGTATTAGGAAATGAATGGACATTTCACAAGTGAAATCCAACAGTGGACTAAACCTTTACTATCTCACAGTTGATTGAAAGACAGAGAACATAAGATCTTAGATACTTATTGTTTATTGATTATTGATTATTAGAAAGCATTAACTGGTTAGAGCAAACTTTTCACAACAAGGTATCTTCTATTTATGAAACAATATCATTCAAATTTCTTTGGAAACTGTAACAACAGAAAAACAAAAACACTGGTCAGTGACTCTGATGTACATTATCAGGTGTGGCATCAAACAGGAAAATGTATGTTCAACAAAAATAATTGATTTGATGGAGGAGGTCCAGCACAGGTCCCAAGTTAAGGAGTGATTCTCTCCACATGTTTCTATTTGTTCATAACATTATTCTGATCCTATCAACATCCAAGATATTGCTGGAAGAGATCTGTCATTATGCAAAGGATTTGGCCTATCTCTCCACACATGAAGACCAAATGATGAGGTTATTGCCTAGATTTCAACTTGGATTTGAATCGACAACATATAGAGCTTGTTAAAATGTGTATGTATGGGGCTGGATAACAAGTAGAGCTCTAGGTTAAAAAGGAGAAAAATAAGCAGGACTGCTTTTGGGAAACTGCTTTCTCTGACCTCAGACTTCCTGTAATGGCAAGGGAGGAAAAGGAATTTCTCTGGTAATAGTTTGTTTGAGTTTCTGGGGGTATGATGCCCATGCCACTGGGCTTTGAATGCCTTCACAACCTAACCCCTTCATACCTTTCTAATCTTCCTTATTCTTTCTCTCTGCATACTCGGTTATCCAATAACACTGGCCTTGCATGCAACACGCTATCTCAAGTCTCCAGCTTTCTTCATTACTGTGTTCTATGCCTGGAATGTTCTCACTCATCTCTATCGCGTGACTTCCTTTAAGTCTTAGCTAAAGTTTCATCTTCTACTAGAAGCCTTTCTCATGTCTCCTAAATCTTAGTGCCTTCCAAAATTATCTCCAGTTTGTCCTGCACATATCTTCTTTGGTTGTAGTTGTTTGCATGTTACCTCCTCCATTAAATAGTGAACTCAAGAACTGTAACAGCTTTTTTTTTTTTAATTTTCTTTGTATATGCAGTGCTTAATGTGGCACATAGTATGTGATGAACTAAATATTTTTTAACTGACTGACTGACATGAGGTCTGAGAAGACATGATACAATGAGATTTTCACCTGGAATTTTTGCCCCTACTAATGTAACCCAATGTTACATTTGCTTATTTTGGCTACAACAGCATACTGTCAGAAAAGGAAATTAAGTTAATCTAGCATGACAGTTCTTGATGAATCCACTCTGACTCTTTGTAAGCACTGCTTCCCTTCCTAATTATTTGCTAACCATCCCTTTAATGATCCATTCTTGAATTTCCCAGGAAATTTAGTCAAGCTCATTGACCTATTGTATGCAGATTCTGTTGTCTTCAAAATGAGAATATTTTCCAATCTTGGGCTGCCTCTCCTGCTTCTCTTGATTGTTCAGATATCATTGACAGTGACTCAGCAATCACCTCTGTCAGTTCTTTTAGGACCAGAAGATGTTGTTCTGGTGTCTTGAATTCATAAAGGCAGCTAAGTGTTATCTTAGTATCCCTTTTCTTATCTTAAATATCTGTCATTTTTGTTCTGTCTTTACCAATGTAAAGATCATTCTTTTTTGGAAAGAAAACAAGTGAAATAAGAGTACCCTTTCACTCTTGTCAGTCATCATTTTTACCTCACCCAAGCAAAGCTCCTCACCTTCTTTGATCCTTTTTCTCCCAATTATAGTTAAAAACAATAATACACCCTTTCCATTGTCCTAATTTCCCTCAGTTCATTCTGAGGCAAGCATTTCTGTTCTTTTTATATTAGGCTCTACATCACTCATGTTTGTCTTCTGTTGCTTAGCTTCTTTTTAGCCACGTACATATTTCCTTTTTAAATCAAGATTTGTTGATGAGGTCCCTGTTCATCCATTTCATTCTTTTCAAACAATCTGGTTTTTCTCCTCATTGGAATTGTTTCCATTAGTGTCTTTAGAATTTCATTGAGTGTTTCCCATTCCTCCTGTACTGACTTTACCTGAAAAATTTTAATCCATAGGATCCTACCTTTCTCCTGGGTACCTTGAAATCTGCTTTCATAAAGTTTAGGATTCAGTGATCATTTCCTTTAAAGTTCCCACTGTGACATTCCAAAAACTGATTTCTTCCAGTTGATCAGAATTAGATCAGAATAGAATTCCCCTTCTTGGTTCTTCCACCTTTTGAAGTTTGAAATTATCACTAAGGTAAATCAAGAAGTTATGCTGCTTTGCTTTTGGCAAAAGCTCCTGAAGATAACTAAATAATAACTGGATAATCCCCATTCCAACTGTCTCAAGCCCCTGGGTCTGACTTGTGATCTGTTCCCTAGTCCCTCATCTATTTCTTCTTATTGATCCTCTGTTAGTCTAGGCAATTTATATTTTTGTAAGAATTCATCCATATCACCTAGATTGCCATATAATTGGGCATAATACTTTTTAATGATTGCCTTAATTTCCTCTTCATTAGAGGTGAGGCCTCCCTTTTCATCTTGGATACTGTCAATTTGGTTTTCTTCCTTTTTTTAAATTAGACTGACCAGTACTATGTCTATTTTATTTGTTTTTTCAAAGTACCAGCTTTTAATCTTATTTATTAAATCAATAGTTCTTTGACTTTCAGTTTTATTAATTTGTCTAAAAGGAAGACTTTCATATTTTACTTTATATGCCCCAAACTTCTAGTAGTGCCTAGCCACATAAGTGATGCTTAATAAATGCTTCTTGGGGGAGAAAAAAAAGAAATAAATGTTGATGAATAATTTTGTACATTATATGTATTTATGTTTTATCTGTCACACTACAGTAAATTATAATATCCTTGTGATCAGGATTTGTATCATATCCAAACTTTGTACCTCAACCCCTAATATATTATTCATTTGAAATAGGCATAGTCTAGTAGTTAGAAAATTGAAATAAATTTATGTATATAAGATCCTTGTTGTTGTTTTTTTCTCTCTCTCTTCCACCTATACTCAGTCCCCATTTATATCACATTCCCCAAATTTCTCCAATACAGTGGAAGTTGTTTTTTTTTTTAAACTCTTACCTTCCATCTTGGAGTTAATACTGTGTATTGGCTCCAAGGCAGAAGAGTGGTAAGGGCTAGGCAATGGGGGTCAAGTGACTTGCCCAGGGTCACACAGCTGGGAAGTGTCTAAGGCCAGATTTGAACCTAGGACCTCCCATCTCTAGGCCTGGCTCTCAATCTACTGAGCTACTCAGCTGCCCCCACAGTGGAAGTTTTTAAACATTTTTTTTTTTGGCCATCTCTTATAAAATGAGCTAGAGAAGGAAATGGCAAACAATTCCTGTGTCTTTGCCAAGAAAATCCCAACAGAGGTCATGAAGAGTTGAACACAACTGAAAAACAACTACATAACAAAAACAATTCTGGAATATTTCTGAGTAGATGCTAATGCAGTAGATATTGAAGCCTTTCAGATTCTGAAAGGATGTTCAAAAGAATATTGTTGTTGTCAGGCATCTAATGCTTTCTTCCTTCCCCCTGGTTGATTTTGTGTATTCACTGAAAAGTGACAATTCAGTTGTTTTAAACCAAACCAAATAATCCTCAAAATGCAATGTGATGTTTTTTCTTCTCCCCTTACCCCAGGATGGAGAAGTTTACTGCATAGATGCCCGTTTCTATGGCAATATCAGCCGTTTTATTAACCATCTCTGTGAGCCCAACCTCATTCCTGTGCGTGTCTTCATGTCACATCAAGATTTGCGCTTCCCTCGGATTGCCTTCTTCAGTACTCGGCAGATAGAAGCAGGAGAAGAACTAGGGTATGTACTCTTACTTTATCTTAGACTTGCATGTCTTATGTGTTTATATACATACATATACATACTGAGATGATGTTGGAATCTGTTTCCCACATACTCATTCATATGAGATACTATTTGTAAAGTGCTTGGCACAGTGCCTAGCAAAGAGTAGGTACTTAATAAATGCTTTCTTCTCATGTGTACACATTTGTAGCTTTTCTATATTCTTTGTTTCATGCCAGAAATACATTCTTCAGTTTTTTGTCTTTAAGGATTAGCACAATACTAATGGGGAAAATTTGGTATTCGGTTTAATTTCATCTGGCCCATGTGGTAGGAGCTAGTCTAATTTTTCCTATGCTGGTGTAAATTACAATACTTTATAGTTGATAATACATAGCAGACTGACATAATATTGAGTAAATGTTAGATAATTTCCTAAAAATGGAGAGAATGAGAAATTGGAAAGTTCCTGAGGATTTAACAAGTCTTCTTACTCATTGGCTGAGATACAGGTTTTGATTAATGAGATATTTTACATCCGTAGGTTATGATAAATTCTGATAGAAATAGGAAGCTTCCTAAAAGTGCACTAGCTTCTGATGAACAAAAACAGGGAACCTCCAAATAAGGAAGTACCTTTTATACCACTCTTCTTTTTCACACTCACCTTCAGCAAAACATTTTGCAGCACAATAAAGAAGGCATAACTCAAAAAGCAAGGATAATCATGATATAAATAGTTAGATGGCACAGTTCCCACCCCTCTAATTTCATGGGAAGCATAACTCGATTAATCACTATATATGCTAATTTTGGTGAGATTACATCCATCTATATATGTGTGTGTGTGTGTGTGTGTGTGTGTGTGTATAAAATCTTGGATTAGCATATATTATTAGGGGCTAAATTTGAGCATATACACTAGTGAATAAAGGTGGAAAGATAGTTTGGAGAACTTAAGAGCTCATTTCCATCAGAGAACCAGATTAGCCAGAAATCCATAATTAATTACTGTCTGCTACTTGGGTCTATATTGCAGTTTGCTGAGTTTCATTCATAATCCCTTGAGTTTCATGGACATTGATGATAATCTCTTCTGGGATCTGTCTCTCCTTATTTATATTGGGACACCAAGACTGGTTAATAGTAATGTACTTCCCTCCCTGGGAAGTAGGGAGAATATTTAACAGTTCTGCAAAACCATTTCTGCTAAAGAATGAATTTCACCTGAAGGAAGAAAACAGTATTAGACATTTCAGCAATGACTGATGTTGCTTCCTAGGCTCACTTTTCAATTTTAGTAGAATGTTCCTGTTTGATTTCATTTTCCAGCCCATCCCAAAATTAGGGAATAGAGACCAGAGAAATTTCTGTCCTATGAATAGAATTTGAAGCCTTCCTCTCTTCCTATGATCATGTCACTGAGCCCTCAAATTTCTAGTTGTCCTTCGAGATAGGCACACAGAGTGATTATAAACTAATAGTTGTAGGACTTAGTAGTCTATCCCACATATACTACCACCTAAGGAGAGAGAAGAGAAGGCTATTCCTACAAAAATAAAACATTAACCTGGAGTTATTAATTCCCATGCTAACTCTGGAATTGAAGTGCCACTCTTGTAGGAGTTACGAAAGAAATATTCCTAGACTGAATATTGCTCTTAAAATGAATTTTAGCACAAATGAATACTTCTACTTCATTAATATTGGGGATCATGAAAATTCTTTTTAAATCTTTGCGTCATATCAGCTTCTACAAATATAGTAGTATTTTTACTCTTGCTTCTGTTAACACAGAGAGAATTTATCTAGCAAAGAATGTGCAGGTGGGAATGAGGAAATATTTGTCTTAATAATTGTCATGGATTGGTCTTTAACGTTACCATGAAAGTTTCTGAAATGTGAAGAAACTTAAATCTTAGTTTTCATTGACACTAGTCTTTTCCAAATAGTTAGGTTCTAGGTGTTATTGGTAGCTACAAATAGTGAAGACAAAAAGTGCCTTTAATACTTTCCTTATTTTTTATTTGCAGAATGGAGTCAGTAAATTGGATCAGCATAGGTTTTCATAGGTGAGAACTAGTTTAGTGATTATGACAAATTCAACAACCATTGGGTCCAGATGCTCTGGCATTATTTAGAGTATATCCCACTTGACTATGAATGTCAAAATGACATTATTCTACACCCAATTATGATGATATGGGGAGGAAATGGCTATAAGTAATAATGTTAATATCACAATTAAACAATAGGGAGGAAATCTAATAATATAGCAAATAAGAATACAAGTATTATGACAAAAAACAATGATAATAAAAAGCAAACTACCCTTTCAGGTCTTGACACACTTTTCTGAAAAGATGGAAACTTTCTGCTTTATAGGGATTATAGTTGTAAATTTTGATGAAGTTATAAAAGTTTTATTACTTTAATCTTCCCAATAATTTACGTAATCAATTTTGTCCATGTTAGTCTTATTAAACTCTTGATTTCTGCCACTAGGCCATTCCTATTTCATTATTATGGGTGGGTCCTGTTTTGCCACCAGTGATTATAGTTGACCCTGTGAGTATTTTATCAGTAGTAGTTGACTGTTCCAAAGGAGAAAAAGCCAGTTACTCTGACATATAAACACCAGTTTGGGGGCGGAGTAAAGATGGCAGTCTAGAAGCAGCAGAAGTTCAGTCCTCTGAATACTCTTCCTTACCGATCACAAACTGAATACTCCTAGGGGACTGAAAATCAAACCTAACAACAAGACAGAGCCATGGAACCCTTCTGCTGGACTCAATTCAAAAGGTAGGGCGCCCCTCCCCCAAAGCCGGAATCCGAGAACACTAGGGTTTAAGGGGAAGTCAGGAGGAAGGTTCCAGGACCCTACGTCCCCACCCCTCGAGCCCAGCGCGCTAAGCCTCCAGCTGCAGTGTGAATCTCTTGGCAGGCAAATGTGCTGGTCTAGAGGGTGTGCCTTGTGGGCAGGGCTGTGCCAGGCTCAGAGCATAAAACACAGACGGCGGGGAAGGAGCTGGAGAGGGACCATAGAGCGAGCAGCCTGGTCAGAGCTGCAGAGACCCTCCATATTGCTCTAGCTTTTCAGGAGGTTTTGTCCTCAGCACACCCAGCCCAACAGCTGAACTTAATCCCATCAAAAGTCTTCAGAGGTCAGGGAAGCCCAAGCTCCAACACCCCTCCCCTCCAGACTGCTGGACTTTAATCAAAAGCCTCCAGAGGACAGGGAAGCTCAAACTCCAACACCTGTCCCCCACAGACTGCATCAAGAGATCTCCTGACAAAACTCCAAGAGGGAGACTGACAGAAAGCTCCAAAACCAAAAAAATGAGAGGAGCAAGAGGACAGACAAATATGGGGAGCAAAGACTGGGTAAATATGAGCAAACAACAAAAAAAGAAGAAAGAAATTACAATTGACAACTTCTGTACAGGCAATGATTTAAGAGCAAACAGAACAGAGGAGGTAGCAAACAATAAAACAGAAATCCCAGCGAATTGGATACAGGCTTTGGAAGAACTCAAAATGCAATTCAAAACATGGTTAAGAGAGGCTGAAGACAATTGGGAAAAGAATTTAAAAACTAAGATAAGTCATCTGGAAACAGAAAATAATGTCATGAAAGTCAAAATCAACCAGCTTGAAAATGAGGCAAAGGAGATGAGAGATGAGGTAAAGAGAATGAGAGATGACCTCCAAAGATAATCAGACCAGAAGGAGAAGGATGACCAAAAAGCCAGGGATAAAATCCAGTCTTTAAGAACCAGAATACAACAACTAGAATTAAGTGACCTCACAACCCAGCAGGACACTATATAAAACAAAACCAAAAGAATGAAAAAATTGAGGAAAATATGAAGCATCTCATTCACAAAACAGGATTTATAAAATCATTCGAGGAGAGACAATTTAAGAATCATTGGTCTACCAGAAGACCATGACAAAAGAAAAAGCCTCGACATAATACTACAGGAAATTATTCAAGAAAACTGCCCCAATATTCTAGAACAAGAGGGAAAAGTGGAGATTGAAAGAATCCACAAATCACCTCCTGTACTTAATCCCCAACTGACAACACCCAGGAACGTTATAGCCAAATTCAAGAACTACCAGACCAAAGAAAAGATATTACAAGCTGCCAAGAAGTTATTCAGATACCATGGAACCACAGTGAGGATAATGCAAGATCTGGCTGCATCCACACTGAAGGACTGAAAGGCTGAAAAGCAAGGGAAGTAGGTCTATAACCAAGAATCAACTACCCATCAAAACTGACTATTTTTACAGGGGAAATATGGTCATTCAACAAAATAGAAGAATTCCAAGAATTTGTAAAGAAAAGTCCAGACCTGAACAGAAAATTTGATACCCAAGCACAGAACTCAAGAGAATCATCAAAAGGTAATTAAAAATGATGGAAAAAAGAAAAACAAAACAAAAACAACTTTTTTAAAGAGACTCAAGTTAAAATGTTATATATCCCTATAAGAAAAGAGGTCATTGGTAACTCTTAAAAATTGTTATTATCACCTGGGCAGCTAGAAGAATTATACTTAGAGGGAACAGTGACAAACTGTATAGCATGAGATGACAAGACATAAATAGGTATATAGATATATGTATGCATAAATACATATAAATATGTATACATACATGTTTATGCATATATATATATACAACTAGAGCTAAAAAAAGAGATTAATATTAAATGAAATGGGATAAAACAAATGGGGATAGATTTATATGTCACAAAGAAGCTCATGGCGGGAGGGGGGAGAACATCAATACACTGGAAGGGTAAAGAGGTTGGAGATAGGAAATACTCAACTCTTACGTGCATTGAAATTGACCCAAAGAGGGAAGAACAATCTAATCCATTGGGGCAGAGAATAGATTTGCGCCCTATAGGGGAGTAGAAGGGTAACAAAAGGACTAGTGGGTAGGGAAGTAGTACAAGGGAGGGAGAGGGTGGGGAGGTAGTTTTTGAAAGACTGCAGGTAAAATAAGGGGTGAATAAGAAGGGAGGGGTGTAGAAAGGGAAGTAAAATAAGGGTGGGAACTAGGGGGACTGATTAAAAACAAACTTTGGTGTAGAAGGAAATAGTGAAAGAAGAAAAGGCAGGTCCAGGAGTAGAAATCAAAATGCTGGGAAATACACAGCTAGTAATCATAACTCTGAATATAAATGGAATGAACTCACCGATAAAATGCAAGCAAATAGCAGAGTGGATTAGAATCCAAAGCCCTACCATATGCTATCTATAAGAAACATGAGGAAGGTAGATACGCATAGGGTGAAAGTAAGAGAATGGAGCCAAATCTATTGGGCATCAGCTGATAAAACAAAAGCAGGAGTCACAATCATGCTATCTGACAAAGCAGTCAAAGTAAAAATAAATTTAGTTAAAAGAGATATGGAAGGTAATTACATCCTGATAAAAGGCAATATAGACAATGAGGAAATATCAATTATTACTACTCAACATGTATGCACCAAATGGCATAGCATCCAAATTTCTAAAGGAGAAACTAGTGGAGCTCAAGGATGAAATAGATAGAAAAACTATACTAGTGGGAGACCTGAACCTTCCTCTATCTGAACTAGATAAATCAAAGTAAAAAATAAATACAAAAGAGGTAAGAGAAGTGAATGAAATCTTAGAAAAATTAGAGTTAGTAAATATGTGGAGAAAAATAAATAGGAACAAAAAGGAATACACCTTCTTTTCAGCAGGACATGGTAAATTCACAAAAATTGACCCTATATTAAGGCATAAAAACATTGCAAGCAAGTGCAAAAGAGTAGAAATAATAAATGCAACCTTCTCAGATCACAATGCAATGAAAATAATAATTAGTAAGGGTACATGGAG
Source organism: Monodelphis domestica (assembly GCF_027887165.1). Classification (NCBI taxonomy): domain Eukaryota; kingdom Metazoa; phylum Chordata; class Mammalia; order Didelphimorphia; family Didelphidae; genus Monodelphis; species Monodelphis domestica. The sequence continues at coordinate 479,159,275 of NC_077227.1, forward strand.
AGGTAAATCAAAAATTAATTGGAAATTAAACAATACGATTCCCCAAAACCGGTTCAAGAGCAAATCATAGAAACAATAACTTCATTGAAGAAAATGACAATGATGAGACATCTTTTCAAAACCTATGGGATGCAGCTAAAGTAGTACTCAGGGGAAAATTTATTCCTTGAGTTCATATATTAACAAATTAAGGAGGGCAGAGGTCAATGATTAGGCATGCAAATTAAAAAACTAGAAAGTGAACAAATTAAAAATCCTCAGATGAAGACTAAATTAGAAATTTAGATTAGAAATCCTAAAAATCAAAGGAGAAATTAATAAAATTGAAAGTCAAAGAACTATTGATTTAATAAATAAGACTAAAAGCTGGTACTTTGATCAGTATATAAGGACACTGGTCTCCTTGCTGTTTCTGGAACTAGAAATTCTCAGTAAAATATGAGATGAGGTCCCCACTCAAGAGGGAGAACAAAGGAGGATATTATGTAATGTATACACTAAAGAATTATAAAATGAGATGTTATGTGTATAAAATGTAATGTTAGATTTTGATATCGTTTAATTATATATATATATATATATATATATATATATATATATATATATATATATATATATATATATGTATATATCAAGGAGATATCTCTTGTGACATTTAGTATGAAAGTTTCAGGTTTTAAATGTCATAAAAGAGGAGTTTATACCATATCTCTTGAATTGTGGATAACACACTGCCTCTAGACTGAAACCACCAGTCAAAAAATAAGAACAACTGATCTGGACATCCTTATCAAAGATTCATCTATCCTGCTCTCTTTCCAGAAAGTACCCCAAAATTTACAGTAGCCCTCTCGCCAAAAAGCCAATTGTAAAATACAAAGCTTCAAGAGCCTATATACAAATAACCAAAATACAGACAACAAAAAAGAAAAACTAGCAATCCTAATGCAAGGGGGCAATACAGGTATCACCAAGAGTGGGATGAAATCCATGCTTAGGGTGATTATATTTTATTCAGAGATGACTATATATAGGTAAAAGGGGCCAGGGGTATGGTAAAGTTGTATATTAACAAGATATACTCCTATGAGGAAATCTAGTAAACAGAAGAAAAGAGCAAGATGGAAAGCATTTGTGTAAAATTCAAAAGAAAAAGAAATAGAAGTGAATTTCTTATTACAGAAAGAAGAAATAGATGGGGGAACTAGGGAACAGAGGATGCCCATTATCACCTCTATTATTTAACATTGTACTAGAAACACTAGCAGTAGCAATTAGAGAAGAAAAAGAAATTGAAGGCATTAAAATTGGCAATGAGGAGACCAAGCTATTACTCTTTGAGGATGATATGATGGTCTACTTAAAGAATTCTAGAGAATCAACCAAAAAGCTAGTGGAAATAATCAACAACTTTAGCAAAGTTGCAGGATACAAAATAAATTCGCATAAGTCATCAGCATTTCTATATATCTCCAACCCATTTCAGCAGCAAGAATTAGAAAGAGAAATTCCATTTAAAATCACCCTAGACAACATAAAATACTTAGGAATCTATCTGCCAAGACAGACACAGGAACTTTATGAACATAGCTACAAAACTCTCTCTACACAATTAAAACTAGATCTAAACAATTGGAAAAACATTGATTGCTCATGGGTGGGATGAGCTAACACAATAAAAATTACAATCCTACCCAAATTAATTTACTTATTTAGTGCCATACCCATTGAACTACCAAAAAACTTTTTTACTGAATTAGAAAAAAAAATGCAAAGGAAGGAGGACATGTAATCCCAGATCTCAAACTATACTATAAAGCAGTGGTCATCAAAACAATTTGGTACTGGCTAAGTGATGGAAAGGGAGGATCAGTGGAACAGACTTGGGGTAAATGACCTCAGCAAGAGAATCTATGATAAGCCCAAAGATCCCAGTTTTGGGGACCAAAACCCACTTTTTGATAAAAACTGCTGGGAAAATTGGAAGACAGTATGGGAGAGATTAGGTTTGGATCAACATCTCACACACTACACCAAGATAAACTCAGAATGGGCGAATGACCTGAATATAAGTAGGAAACTATAATCAAATTAGGCAAACACAGAATAGTATACTTGGCAGATCTTTGGGAAAGGAAAGACTTTAAAACCAAGCAAGAGCTAGAAAAAAATCACAAAATATAAAATCAATAATTTTGATTACATCAAATTCAAAAGTTTTTGTACAAAAAAAAGAATGCATCCAAAATTGGGAAACAATCTTCATTACAAAAACCTCTGACAAAAGTCTAATTACTCAAATTTATAAAGAACTAAACCAATTGTACAAAAAATCAAGCCTTTCTCTAATTGATAAATGGGCAAGGGACATGAATAGGCAATTTTCAGCCAAAGAAATCAAAACTATTCATAAGCACATGAAAAGGTGTTCTAAATCTCTTATAATCAGAGAGATACAAATCAAAACAACTCTGAGGTGTCACCTCACACCTAGCAGATTGGCTAACATGACAGCAAAGGAAAGTAATGAATGCTGGAGGGGATGTGGCAAAATTGGGACACTAATTCATTGCTGGTGGAGTTGTGAATTGATCCAACCATTCTGGAGGACAATTTGGAACTATACCCAAAGGCCGCTACGAGACTGTCTGCCCTTTGATCCAGCCATAGCACTGCTGGGTTTGTACCCCAGAGATAATAAGGAAAAAGACATGTACAAAAATATTCATAGGTGTTCACTTTGTGGTGGCAAAAAATTGTAAAATGAGGGGATGCCCTTCAGTTGGGGAATGGCTGAACAAATTTTGTTATATGTTGGTGATGGAATACTATTGTGCTCAAAGAAATAATAAACTGGAGGAATGACCATCAGGAATTGATGCAGAGTGAAAGGAGCAGAACCAGGAAAACATTGTACACAGACACTGTGATACAATCAAATGTAATGGACTTCTCCATTAGTGGCAATGCAGTGACCCTGAACAACTTGGAGGAATCTATGAGAAAAACCACTATCTACCTTCAGAGGAAACACTGTGGGAGTAGAAACACCAAACTGCTTGATACATGGATTGAAGGGGATGGTTGGGGATGTAGACTCTAAATGAACATCCTAGTGCAAACATCAACAACATGGAAATAGGTTCTGATCAAGGACACAAGTAATACCCAATGAAATTGCGTGTTGGCTGCAGGAAGGGTGGGTGGAGTGGAGGGAAATAATGTGATCCTTTTAACCAAGGAATAATGTTCTAAATTGACCAAATAAACTAATTCAAATGGAAAAAAAATAAAAAGTAAATACCAGTTTGAGCTGAGCCAAAGCTAAATTCTCTACTGCATTAATATAGGAAGCCCTGAGCTGAAACCCTGGAAAAAAGCAGGTAACAGTATCAAAATTGGGGATGTAGGGAGAGACACAAGAAAGGGTGGATCAGGGTCCTGTCTTTGTTTTGCTAAATGCTAAAAATCACAAGGCCTAACACCAATGGCAAAGGAAAAATTATCCATTCCTTTTATGGTATCTAGTTTTGTCTCCTTCAGAAGAATTAAGGAAGGGGAACTACATAGAGACATCAGTAGTTTGTTTTGATACAAAGGGCGGGTTTCACATGTGAATGGTGTATCCAAGAACCGTTTTCTAAGATCTTGATTGTAATCAGAGTGGTCAAAGAATGGGCATTTCTAGATTAGTTGGATTCTGTCATTCTGCTGAAAATTCTCTTACTATAATGGAAATCATGTAAAGTTCAAAGACCCAGTTGTGTACTTCTGCTCCTATGTCACAGAGTTTTTTTTCAGTCTGCCCTATATATAAGAAGTAACAAGTTTTTCTTCCTAATAATGGCATATATTCAACAGAGAAAGGTTTTGCTTTTATGGGAGGGTGTCCAAATAATATTTCATTGGGATCTCTTTGGCCTGCTTCACAGATGATATGAAGTAAGAGGGAGTACATTAAGCCATGTAATAAGGATTTCAGAACACAGTTTGCCAGTCATAGCCTTAAATTCTTTATGTGTTTTAGTTAGAGATTGGTTCAAACTCTGTATATGATAAAGGGGTTATGAATCAACTTAGGAGTTTCCATAGAGTAGAATTTATTTGGGATAGAACTAAATCAGTGAAATGAGAGCCTAGGTCTGAATCATTACATGACAGGCCATAATGGGGCAAAATCTCTTTGGGAACTATTTTTAGCCTCAAATTAGCTACATCTTTACATCCCAGGAAATGCTTCTACTCAGTAAGTAAACTGGTCTATAGTAATAAGGTAAATTTAATAATGACTCGACTTAATCTTATATATAAAATCAATCTGCAGATATTCAAAGGGAGTATAAACTAAAGAATGACCAACAAAGGCAACTTTATAAAAATTATATTGTTTATATGTCTGACAAATTGGAGCAGTAAAATGAGATGTGACCACAGTAATGGCTTGGGCTACCTATACTCTTGATGTTATGTCAATAATTCCCCAACCCTTTTATACAGAAAGATGTATTTGATGATAGAAGATCTGGGTGAGGAGTGGCTTTCTTTTTCCAGTCATCCAGATCCCATTTACCTATTTAGCCTTAAACCATTGTTTACATTTTCCAAGTGTGCAGTATTGTAGATAGTATTCAGATTGTCTCCTTGAGAAAGGGAGAGATGAAAAACATGGTGAGTCCTTCTAGAGCAGTGAATATCATAACAACATTAGCATGGCTATTCTATTGTGAGACTACCAGCTCTATTGGTATTAATGCTGAAGCAGGTAGTAGTTTGGTAGAAAATATAAAATTCTTCATGAAATCTGCATTAGTGATGATTTTGCCAGCAGATGTCAGAAACCCTCTTTGTAGCAACAGCATCAGCATGAAAACACAAAATGCATATCATGAGTTGGTGTAGATGGTTACACTGTGCCTGTTAGTAAAATGGCAGGTTTCTATGAGTGTAAGCACTGAGCTGCTTCGGTTATAAAATGAGATGGCAAAGAGGTGGTTGGTGTCACCCCAGATGGTGTCTTGGTTGGAGACCATAGCAGCACCTGAGTACTAGATGCCATCCCTCATAAAAGACAACCTGTCAGCATGCAAAAAATAGGAATCTGCAAAAAGGTATCAGAAAGATCATGATAAGGTTTTCTAGCCATGTGCACTAGAGGGCAACAATCTTATGTTAGTAACTCTCCAGAGAATGGAGACCAGTGTAGCCGGGCTTAGAGAGACACACTGCTTAAGAGTAAAATTTTCTTTTCAACCTCATGGGGACATAGCATGATTAGAACTTATTCACAAGGTTTCTCTACTAAAACAACATGGCCATAGCCTAATAGCAGGGAGGTGCTGCAGCAGCCACAACATCAAGGTGCACAGAATAATATGCTACTGGTTGAGGAGAGGGGCCAAAGTAAGGACACCAGAGACCATCTCCTCATGCCCATGAACAAGAGAAAAGGGCTTATGATACTCTAGAAGTCCTAGGGCTGGAGCCAATAACAAGGTTTTCTTGAGCTCAACCAGGGAAGTAAGATACTGAGGGCCAGGTTGTAAAGGTTCTTTTTTTAACCTTTACCTTCCATCCTAGAATCAATACTGTTTATGACCAATTTTCTAGGCAGCAAGGGCTAGGCAATGGAAGTTAAGTGACTTGCTCAGGGTCAATATAGCTGGAAAATATCTGAGGCCAGATGAACCTATAGAACCTTTTGTCTGTAGTTCTGAATCTACTGGAAAGGTTGATAGAGTCTTAAGGACACCATATTTCCTATCTGGGTGATCTTATGTATATAATATATCTTTCCTGGAGAGGAAGTAGCCAATAGCTCATTTTCAAGGAGCTGTAGAAGGTCCTTCATTTACAAAAGAAGCAACATCTCTTACCTTAGTAGGAGAGTAGGATAGAGGAGCAGAAGGAGAAGACATAGAGAGAAGAGGGCCTTTTAAGAGACCCCAGGTATATTACATCAGAGAAAGATGCCAGCAAAACCTATTGTACAAATTTCTTTTGGATATTTGCTTTGGAGGAATTTGTTCAGTAGCCAGCCTTAATTTCTTTAATAAGCAATAATCAAAACTACCACCCTGAAGCCAGAATAATTTATCAGCTGAATCTCTTGGAAACTTAGACCAAGGTTCACCCAGTTTAATAGTGTGCATCTTTGTCATACCCACCTTAACTGGGAGTTTGTCTGGTTCTAAGATTTAGGGAACTTTTCCAGGATTCCATTGTCCAATGCTAGACCCATCACTCTCTTGAGGCATCCTTAAAAAGAGAGTTTCTTTTCTTAGAAAATCACTAGCAAGAATCTCCCTAAGAATGCTCTTTCTGGATTTTCCTTGAGTTGTACCAAAATGGGAGCAAAATAATGCCCTAGAAAGTCCTCCATGGGAAATTAAATAGGATCTTTCTCTTTCAGTTACAAATTTTTCAAAGGAATAAAGTGAGATTGATTTTAGACTACAGTGACTTTAGAATCAGACTGATTTCAAATAGTGCTTCTTTGTCAAGAGTTAAAAATTAATTTCAGAGTCTTGTTTTTAGTTTCTTGAGCTCAGGAATTCATTGTCTCTGGGATTTTCCTACTTTTAAGAGAGAATCCTCTATTTATAAAAGGAATTTCTTTGCCGAAGAAATGTTATCTTTTCCAGTTTGGAGAAGAGGTTCCTCTACCTGGAATAGGGATTCCTCCTATCTTCAGGAGAGATTTCTCTATTTGCCCTATCTGAAACAAAATCCCTCAGTCCTACAGGTGATGTTCCCTCATTCAGGGACTTACCTTGGCTCAGTCAAATTTGGATTGAAGTGAGAATGAGGATTGAATCTGACCTCTGGGACAGCCCTCCTTAGAGAAGTCTCTCAGTAAAAAGTTAACTGGAGGACTCTAGGGCATTCCTTGGAGAGGGCTAGATTCCAGGGCTTGACCTCCTAGCTGGCTTACCAAATTTTACTATAGACATCTGTAATAAAAACAAATTGAGGCAACACAGTTCCGAGCACAATCAGTTTATTAACAAAGTTAGAAATTACCAATAAATGGGATCCAAGACTTATCAGAAACCAAGGATGCCATCTGGAGGTTTGCAGAGCATTGTAATAATTGATAATGAGGCTGTATATACTCTTGAGTAAATCTTAGATTATTTTTTAAAAAGAGAAAGAATGAGAAATTAGAAAATTGGACAAGCCTTGCTGATTGACTGAGATACAGGTTTTGATTAATGGAATATTTTACACCAACAGGTAATAATAAATAAAAATAGTATTTGACAAAAATAGGGATTTTTCAAATGGAGGGAGTACTTCCTACACCTACTCTCCTATTTCCCAGTTGTTTTTATTAAAATATTTCTCTTAAATCATATGATTTCATAGCATAGCAAAGAAGCCCTAGCTCACAAAGTAAGGGTAATCATGATATAAATAGTGATTTCACTCTACTGTTAGATTTAAATTAATGACTCCAGGTTCTTATTTTCTATAAATTTTATTAATAATCACTTGAAGTAAAGAAAGCAAATAGGTAAAAGTTTAAAGCCTATTTTCTAACCTAAGTCTTGACCACATGATTGCTCTACCCACATGACTATCAGTCAGCTTCTCGCACTGCTGTTCCAGGGAATAGAGACAGAAGCAAGTCTCTTACTGTCCCTCTTATCCCCCATCCCAAACACATATCCCTGTGCCTTTCAAGTTCATGGATGCAGCATGGACACACAAAATGGGATGAATTGGTTCAACAATACAGGAGGGGGAAGGGATGAAATTCCCTTTACACAATCCCCCCCCCCCCCCCCCCCCTGTGATTCTGTTGGGAGATGAGCATGTTGAAATCTTTCAGATTTACATGCCTACTTTCTAGGATCTCCTGAAGATTGGTCTTTTAATTTAAACTCTGAACATTTCCAGGAATAGGGACCTTACTACTCATGAATTCATTCTATCTCATTATACGTGTATTTAATTGTTCCTTCATATATGAGGGAGACAGAATTATATAGTGAGTGGAGAGTCACCTTGGAGTTAGAAAGCATTGGGGTCCATCTCTGCTTCTGTTACACACTAGCTAAGTGACTATGAGTGTCACTGGCTCTGTATTCTAGGCAGTTCTCTCCAGGAGTAACTTACCATTGAGTGGCCCCACAGTAAGTGCTTCTTGTACCAGTAACATCACTGGTCCAGGTGAAAAAGACAAGCAAGATTTTATTTTACTCTGATTACCTTAACTAGCCATTACATAGAACTGAGGTATATATCATGTCTGATTTATTTTTTTTTTAAGTGTCAGGGGCAAAGGGAAGTGGCACAATTAGTTGGCTCAGTAGATAGAGAGCCAGGTCTAGAGATGGGAAGTCTTATGTCCATACTTCCTAGCTGTATGACCCTGGGCAAATCACTTAACCCCCATTACCTAACCTTTACTACTCTTCTGCCTTGGAACCAATGGACAGTATTGATTCCTAAGATTTTTTAAAAAGAAGAGAAAAAGCAATTCAGAAAAATTTATAAATCCATCAACTATGCTTGACAGTATATACACTATTCCACACCTTTAGTCATGCTCCTATACTATAGTTGGGGGTGAGGGTGGGGTCCTCTTCCAATTTGCAGTGGAGGAATTCTTTCAAATGAGATTTCCTATAAGATCTTGAACTTCCAGCTATGAGTAAACAGCCCTTCTGTGGTTCCTAGATAATATAAATCTATAAAACATTCATGGATAGTTAATCTCTTTTCTAGCATATGGTCTTAATATTTCATTTCTTTTATTTATTTTCCTCTTGTGAATTTATTTTCCCTTTTTCCCCCTTCCTTGTTTAATATTTTGACTTTCTGGAGTCCAGAACCCTGCATCTAGCTTCCATTATACTGCCATGAACCTTTGGCAAAGTAAGAATGAAAACTCAGATCACAGGATCTTTTTGACCACATTAACCTCTTTCTGTGGGTTTTTTATACTAGAAATCAAAGTCACTAAAATCTAGGAAATAAGCTTTCAGTGTTTACCTGTCTGGATAAATGGGTGCTTTGGGCAAAGAACTCTTATAAGACTTGTATGTGCTTCTGCTTTATTAAGGTCTTTACCCTTTCCCAATTCTTACCTACAGGAAGTTGACACTAGGGTAGATTGCATATTTAGAACTGATAGATGGGTTTCCCTCCCCCCCCCCCCCCCCCCCCCCCGGATCTCATAAGAGTTGCTGTTCACAGGGGCAGCTGGGTAGCTGCTCAGTGGATTGAGAGCCAGGCCTAGAGATGGGAGGTCCTAGGTTCAAATCCGGCCTCAGACACTTCCCAGCTGTGTGACCCTGAGCAAGTCACTTGACCCCCATTGCCTAGCCCTTACCACTCTTCTGCCTTGGAGCCAATACACAGTATTGACTCCAAGACGGAAGGTAAGGGTTTAAAAAAAAAAAAAGAGTTGCTGTTCACAGCTTTTTGATGTCAGATTTCATTCCTTTTCTATCTGATCTGAAGCAGCACAACTATTTAGAAATGCCTCCCCCCAAAAAAAACAAGCTTTTTAGGTAGAGATAATAACTAAGCCAAGTAAGGTGAATAATGAATGAAAAATAGGTTTCCCTCAGCATTTCATTAACATTTCAGTATTAATTGATTCAATAGAAATAAAAGATTTAAGAGTCCTACATATTTCTGTTCTTTAACCATATCATTGTAAAATCAATGCCGTTACCTCCCCCCTGCACTCAGCCAGCCTAGCATTTACCCATCCATTAATTCATTCATTCAGGAAATATTTATTATGTGCTGGAACCTGGGAAGGAGAGAAAGGCCTTTGAGGAACTTAAGATCTATGATGAAAGCCTCTCTTGCTATGATGCCATGACTTATTACTCTCCTCTCTCTCCCTGACCCCTGATTTGATCTCTTTTCAGGTTCGACTATGGAGACAGATTCTGGGACATCAAAGGCAAGTTTTTTAGCTGTCAATGTGGATCCCCCAAGTGCAAACACTCCAGTGCAGCCCTGGCCCAGCGTCAGGCCAGCTCTTCCCAGGATACCCAAGAGAACGGGCTCCCTGATACTAGCTCAGCTGCAGCTGCTGACCCTTTTTGAGACCCTGATCATCAAAACTGACATTGTTTCAACTCTCTAGATTTAAATATTGTTTAAATTTCCATTTAAAGAGGACAAGAAATCTACAAATGAAGTCCAAGAGGTCATAAGATTTAGGGGCTGTGCCACCGACTGTTACTTGAGGAATTATGAAATAACATGCTGAATACTTTTTTGTTTCCGGTAAGTTCCCAGTTCAGTAGCCTGGGGCTAGGGGGGCGGGGGTGGGGAGAGATGGGATGACCCATTTCACTAGAGAAAATGTCAGAAACACCATTGATGGGTGTAATAACGGTGTTGTCAGAGGCAAGGGAGGGGCTCCCAGCCATCTTATAATGGCATTACTAGTTAGAAAAGGCCATTCAGTCAAGCAATGTCTCAGACCCTGACAGTGAACTTTGAAGTACTTGACATCACTCTTCCTAAAGTTTCCAGAATTGATTTACTTGGCACAGGCCTTCTGAGTTTCTGATGGTGGTTTTTGAGCATTTTTAAGTTTAATTTCTTCCTCTGGATCTGGTGATTCCCAGTGATGCTGTTGAGATCATTTTGGGCAGTGCACACTCTTCTAAACGAAATCTGTTAGTCATCAAACTCACCTTTCTGGAGTCCTTTTCTTTCTCGAAGCCCTATTTTGTGCCAGCCTGCCAAAGCCACCATCATTTCTACAAGCTGTCTCCGTTAAGAGTCTGGCCTCCTTTGAGGCCTCCTCGGCATGTTACTGGTTCAGTGTTTGTTTCCACGGGTGACACATTACAGAAGGATTTGTCTCTTCTTTCACATTAACAGTCTTAGGGAGGAAGTTTTAATGGGATTGTACAAGACACTAACTTGGAAAAATCGGTTTGCTTTTTAAGAAATATATATATAGACAGACACATATATCAAACCTCTGACTGGCATTTCTTTGAGAGGCTATTGAGCTCAGTAAGAGCTGAGGAGAGCCAAGGATTGTGTAACAGGGAGAAGACTACCAGCGCACCAGCTCGTCTGCTCCTGTCAGTTTATTTGATGCTGGGCACCTTTTAATTTTTAAGCCACATGCTATGATGATTAATAAACTGATTTATTTTCTACCATTATTGAACATTAGGACAAACAAAAAATAAAAAAAAACAACACAAACAACGGTGCTGATTCTGGTGTGATTTTTACTCACCAAGTGAATATAAACTATCAATTGTATAAAAAGAACAAAATGATTTTAGTATAAAATGCAGGAGAACCTTTTTTTAAATTGTTAGTATTGTAGTGTGAATAAATTTGCCATCAACTTTTGTGTGATGGCTTGGCAGGTCATACAATTTTTTTTGCATCTATCTTTTTAAATACTGTAATTAGTGCAGTAACCGTGGGTTTTTTTGTGCAACTCTTCTAAAACATTCATAATGCGGTCATGTTTATTTTTTTCTGTTAAAATGTTTTTGACAGTTTTAAGAGCAGTCTTTTGGCTCAGACCATTTCTTGTTCTGTTTTCAATGAAATCAATAAAAAAGTACTTTAAATGAGTTTTTTATTATGATATTGTGTTTCTCAAATGGTGTCTGCAAAAAAACGCCTCAGCTTCAACTGGACAAGAAGCTTATAGTTTGAAATACAGACTTCATTGAACCAGCAGCTCTAGTCCTAAGAGATTATATCTAGCCCTTTGTCTTTGAGTGTCTGACCCAACTGTGAATACATCAGGGCATCAGGAAGGCTTAGCTGTGTCTCAGTCACCCTCCCTCTCTCACACAGACTGGGCAATTCCATTGCCTCAGTCTATGGGGTGACCTGAACAGTAGCTTCTTCCTTTTCACATCAAAAGAAGGTTCAAAAGATGGACAAAGGCCAGGGGCTTGACCCAGGTCTATAGGGCAGACTGATCTAGTGGCATTGTAATCGCAGACCAGAGTCACTCAGTTACCCCACAGGCACAACCAGTTTTTCTTCTACAGGGAAAGAAAAGGCAAGAGCACTAGAGTTTTTAGGCAATATACCATATTGGACAGAGCCCTGATTTGAAGTCAAGAAGACCTAAATTCAAATCCTGCCTTGGGACATGGAAGAGCCCTGTGACCCTGGGCAAGTCATTCAACGTCCTTGAGCCTCAGGTTCCTCAGCTAACTCTAAGATGCTGGGTAATAATGGTATCTTCCTTACAAGGTGACTGTGAGGATCAAATGAGACTATAAAGCATTTTATTGACTTTGAAATACTACGTAAATTCGAATTATTATTAACATTTTGTTGTTCCACCATTTTTTAAGAAATAATGCCTTCTCATTTCTCTGAGTACTAAAGAAGCCATGGAAAGGTGAGTGATTTTTTTCCCCAGTTTTTCTCTGGCCCATTTCTGAGTACATGTCAGGTCAATGATACTTTTTTGTCTTCACCCAACACTCTGAAGCTCTTTCTTTAGCAAAGAAAAGTGGGTGTAGGTTGGCTCATTTTAGAGTTTTGAACATCAACTACAATAAGAGAAGAATTTTTTAAAAAGAGATATGATGATATGGCCTCTTGGTTACTTTTACCACTGGAGATTCTCCAGATAAAGATGGGACTAGGAAACTGTGAAGTTTTCTGATTGTGGTTTGGCAGGTTGGAGCTCTGAGGCTATAGCAGCCATCTCTCTCTTATTGTGGCAGATGGAGTAAGAGAAGTTGCTAAACTAGTGTCCTCACATTAAGATCAGAAATGTCAACAAATATTTTTGTGAATCCATAAGAATATTTTCCTATCTTACCCTGGAGACTATTTGTGCCATTTGCACTCAGTGTTAACTTAATGGAAGTTGGCCACTTGTGTCACTGTATCTAGATGAAGTTTACTGGATACAGTTTCTCTCCTGCTCCCCAGAACCTGAACTATTAGAATTCTGAAGATTAACTCATTTATTACTTTATCCATCATTTCTTTCTATTTTCCTTGCTAATATTAGACTCAGGGCCTAAGGATTATTCTCCCAGCATAAGGAATTCCTTTTTTTTTCTTTTTTTTCCCCTTCAGCTAATCAGACCAGGTGAAGTACTAGACAGATTGGGGAATTTAGAAATATTTTTTAAGAAACTCCAATGTATGTAACTCCAATGTTAGATTAAATATGTTAGTTATTTTTTTTTTCTGAACTGTTTTTCCCTCCTTTCTTTTTTATTCTTTATTAAAAGGATGTCTCTGTGAAGGGAAGTGGGGAAGGACATTTGGGAACATATAGGTAATGTAAAATATAAATTAGCAATAAAATGTTTTGTTTTTTAAAATTCTCGTATGATGTGGCATTCATTCCACCTGGATGGGTTGGCAAAGGACAGGACATTTCCTCTCACAACTCTCTTTATTTTCAGGAGGGCACTGGCAAACAACTCATCTCTGAGGTGTTAAATAAGAATATATACAATCATAGAGAATACAAAACAATTAGATCAAAACAGGTAATACCTGTGTTAGACATTTCTTTTTTTTATCCATCCTAGGCCCTAATGACCCATATTCATATCTCCCTTAGTGCACCCACATTGTTCACCTTCTGTATATAATACAAACTACTGTCCTCTAGGAAAAAGCTAAAAATGACTGAGACTTTAAATTGCAGGCCCCCCTTGTTCCTACCATAGAACCTTGTTGTGAGGAACACAATTAAAACTAAAGAGACCAGCATAATAAAGAAACTAACCCTAAAGGCAAGGCCTGGGTTCAGTTCCTTTTTCTGACACAGACCAGCAGCATGACCCCAGGCAAATGAGTCACTGAACCTCTCACTGACTGCAAGGATACTCTTAAGAATATAATCAACACCAGTTCATGATGAGTTTTAGCAATGGGAATTTTCCCATTGTGAGTCCCCTCTAGAAGAAATCACAGGCTTGGACCTCCCCTCCTTTCTGCCATAGTGTTCTATAAATATGTGCTATTATTACTGGACTTAAGCAATAGTTCCTGGACAGGATAGGTTTAGAGCTTTGTATAGAATTGTAAAGTTGCAGCTCTCTGCTGGTATGCCAAGTTCTACTTCTTTCCCTGTGGGCACTTAAAATGAAAGAAAAAAAGCCTTTTAGCTCTTCCAAAGTCATATTCAAGGAAGTAGTAGTTTATTACCAAACTAGTAGAGTAGGCGTCCATATCTGTGACCCGTTTGCTCTCCACTAATTTAGGTAACTTTGCTTTTTCTGTGGCCACACATTATACTCCTTATTCCAGTTAGATGTGTTATAAAATGCATATCATTGTTTCATGAGAGTTCAAAAAAGATTAATAATAGCCCAATCCATGTCCATCTCCAACAGGAGAAATCTTATGCATATTGGCAGTGGATTGATGGACTGTTCATTTAATTCTTAGAGAACAGACTTGGCCTGGCCTTGGATAAGACCTTGTTGGATGAACCTGCTGCTACATTTTTTTAAAATGTTTTTATTGCATCTTTCCCCTACCTATTCTCATTTCTTTGTCATTTATAGGGCTCCAACTCTCAAGATCTCAGTAAAAACTAAGGATAAACACACCAAAGTAGGAATTTTTTTTTTTCAGGTTAGAAATTTCAACATTATCCATTAGTATACTTCACATACTTTGATGGATCCATTATCATCAATGCGGATAATTCCTCCCCTGTTGCAGCTTGCAATTTTTCCATGTCTTTTCAGAATGTATTAGAATATTACTGTTAACAAGAAGGGACATTGTGACTGTCAGAAGCATTATGGAAGCATTTATTAAATACGAGGCACTATAAGCTCTGGGAATACAATGAAGTAAAACTAAGGCCCCTACCATAGTGGTAGTTAGGTGACACAGCAGATAAGAGTCAGAAGTCAGTGAAGACCCAAATACAGAGTTGGCCTCAGACACTAAGTTACTCCATTTAACCTCTGCCATGTTTCCTCAACTGTAAAATAGGGATAATAGTATCTCCTTCTAGGTTTGTTGTGAGGACCAAATGAGATCCCTATAGAGTATTTAGCACAGGGTCTGGCACCTTTCTAGGCACCTAGTAAATCCTTTCTTCTTTGCCCTCAAGGAGCTTGTCTTCTAATGATGAACACAACATGTAAACAACCATGTGCATTACAAAATATATACAATATAAATGAGAGGAAAGGGAATGGGGGAATGGGGTAGAGAACCAGGAAAAGTATGATTTGAGCTGAATCTTGAAGGAATACAGGGAGCTCAGGAAGTGAATGCCAGGAGAAAGAACACGTTAGGCATAAGGAATAGGCAGTGTGAAGGCAGAGTCAAGATGCCAAGAGTCTACGGAATGGGACCTCAAGGAGACCAGTGTTGCTGGATCTTTAAGAGTATGTGGAGGGCAATAAAGTATAAGAAGGCCAGTAAGGAAAGGAGAGTTCAGATTATGATGGGTTTTAAAACCCAAACAGAGGATTTTAATATTTAATCCTGAAGGTAATAAGGAATCACTGAAATTTGTTGATAGCGGCTAGGTGCAGGTGGTCATGATGTGGTCAGGTCTGGGCTTTAGGAAGTTCACCTTGGTAGCTTAGATGGGGATGGACCAGGGTGTCAAGAAACTTGAAAGAGGGAGATTTGTGTCAGCAGGATATTGTAGGTGAGGTGATGAGACTTGAATGAAGGTGGTGTGAAAGGAGAGAAAAGGCTTATGTGTAAGAAGGTAGACAACAGATCAGATATGTGAGGCAAGTGTAAATGATGTCAAGGATATACTGAGATTATGAGTCTACATGACTGGAAAGATAGGGCCATAGAAAGTAATATCAAAGTTTAGAAAAGGGGAGAGTTTGGGCAAAGTGGGAGTTCTCTTTTGTGCATCTTGAGTTTAAGATATCTGGGAAATATCCTGTCTACCATGAACTATCCAGTAAGTAGCTGGTGATATGAGCCTGGTCTCAGGAAAAAGGTTAGGGCTAGATAAAGAATCTGAGATAAACAGATATGAGAATCAACTGAGAAAAAAATATGATAATGGATAGGAGCTAATGAAATGATTGTTCCTCTTCAGTATCTGTCCAAGATGAATTTATTGAGATCAACTGAGTAGGCTGCTCTTTTAGCTTCATGTTGCAATATAGGTAGAACATTTTATTAAACAATTTTTTTTATTATGAACTTAATGTAAACATTTCAATCCACAGGGGAGAAATGCAATTGCATCTGGAACATTAAATAATTTATATAATTATATAATTAATATGTTATATAATTTTAAAAAGTATATTATAATAACAAAACTCATACTTGTCTGTTCTCTTCTGAATGTCCATTTCCCTCTGTATATTTGTTTAATCTTGCACTGATAAATCTTTTATTTCCTTTTTTTCCATCACAGTTACTATCCACCAACTCCATGTGAAGCCATAATAATAAATATGTATAGTCAACCAAAACAGATCGGTGCATTAGCTGTATAGTACGGTCCCCCTATCCATGGGTGATATGGCCCAAGACCTACCATGGATGGCTGAAACTATGGTCATAAGATAAAATCTGCTGACCCCATATATGATGTGATTTTCTTGTATAATAAAGTTTAATTGATAAACACCGTGTAAGATATTATCAACATTAAATACGGTAATAACAAAGTACATGGTATATTATTATACAATACTGTAAAATAGTCTCCCCTTATCCATGGGAAATATGTTCTAACCGCCCCGCAGCCCCTCCCACCCCCCATCCCCCGGGATACCTAAAACTGGACAATTCTTGCTTTAACTTTCAGTTCACATGTTAACTTTACTGTATAGTACTGTGCTCTCTCCCTGCTCTTGTACCTTGTCTCCTACCTCTTCATCAAAAAATAAATAAATAAGATAAAATAAAACTTTAAAAAACATTTTGGGTGAAAGCAGAACTGGGGCCACCAGCTGCAGGCAGAGCACTGCCAAGGGCAGACCCTTACACAAAGGTCTTTTGCCCCACTCCACTGACCCAGACTGCAGGTAACTAAAACTGTGGAATGTGAAATGGGAATGGGGGCGGGGGAAGGGGAAGAATTACTGTATATCAAGATACTTTTTTTAAAATCCACTTTGTATTTCCAGTATATCTACTGGATCTTTCAAATGACTGGCTTTTGGAGAGTATTTGCAATTTTTTGAGATTTAATGCATTTAAAACAATGTCATATCAATCCAACAAGCATGTATTGTGAATAATTTACCTGTGAATAGAAATATTTGAAGAATTTACCATCTACGGGGAATTTATTCTATTTATGGAATTGAAATATGTACTCCTTGACTTTGATAAGCATACATGCTTCATATGATATTGATATTCAGCAAGTCATGCACAGAGTGATAATAATATTTGTTTTGCATTTTCGTTGTCCATCATGTCTAGAATGCATTGTTTCCTCAGCTCCACCTCATAAAATCATTCTCTTCCTTCAAGACACAGCCCAGGTAAACCAGAAAGCCCTTTCTAATGTCAGGTGCTCAGATCACTTTGTATTTGTCCATTTTACAGTTATTTTCTTTAGATTCATTCTCTATAGATTCTTATTGTGCCATTAGAATATAAGCTTTCAAAATTATTTGTATTCCCAGCCCAGTATTTGTAAGCACTTAAATACTTATTGACAGATTAAACTACTTATAATCAAATGTGGGGAGATGATACACCTCTCTTCTGTATTGTCCTCAGGGTTCATAGAAAGTCTATTTAAATAAGGCCTGAGGGTAGTTCTGTCTTTATAATCTTAGGAATGGAAAGAGAGGGGAAGAGGAATACACTGGGATGGATATACTCTCATCTGAACTGGTCAACAGAAGGAACATACACACAGAAATGTATTTCATACAATGGTAAAATGGGTGAGAAAGGAGAAAAGGGAGGAGGAAGAATTAGAGGAGAATTAGATTTGAGGGAGTAATTAGTCTCAAGTAAAATTCTAATCATGTAAAAAAATGCATACTTCTTTTTGAGGTGGCAAAAAAATGGGAAAGGGGGGATGCCCTAAATTGGGGAATGGTGATGGTATATAAATGTGATAGGTTAATATTGTGCATACCTGCATGATGCCTAACCTGGATTCCACAGGACTAATGGCAAAACATGTTTGCTACTTTGTGAAAGAGGGAAGGACTTAAATTGCAAAATGAAAAATATCTTTAGTACTTGGACAGTGTAAAAAATTGCTTTGATTATACATGTGTGTAATGAATTTTCTTTTTCTTGTGTTCTCAATGGACATGGGGGATGGAAGTACAAGAGAAGAAGGTGAATTCTGGCTGATAAAAATTTGGGTGTGGGGTTATCAGTGTGCATAAACCTTGGGAACTCTTTATCAACAAAATTACCAATCACAATTCTTGATGACTCAATTGAAACATACTGCTTGCTTCCTGACAGTGATGGAGAAATTTTTTTTAGACATAATCAATGAAAAATTGTGTTTTGCTTAACTATATATGTGCTTATAACAGAGTTTTCCCCCTTGCTTTCTCTTGAGGAGGTGGATGAGCAGGGAACTGAAAGTGGGAGAGAAAGAAGATTGATCTTTGTTCGAAAATAAAATACGATTTAAAAAATAAATGCTTGTTTTGGTTATATATTTATGTATGATTTAAGCATTTGTGCATAAGAGTCTTTTAAGACTATATTTTGTTCTGTCAGTTGTAGTTCATTATCAACCATAGTACACTATAGATAATGTAGATTATTATATATTTTGCACACCTTAGTTATGTGATTGTGGTTTACTGTAGGACACAAACAGCTAGTGTTTATTCTCTTTTCATGCTTTTATCAAGGATGCCCCCAGTTCTCACAAAAACAATCTTCACAATGATTTTGGAAATCATAGAAATGACAAAAGTAAAAATATGGCTGGGTAACTGCTGGCATCTTGGTAACTTGGGAAAAGTATTGTTTTCTATTCTTTTAGAATCTATTTTTTATGAGGTATCCTGAAAATTGGGCCACGAGGATCTTTATTACGCCTCCACCATAGATTTCTTCTGTATATGTTTTGTTCTTCCTGATTTCATCAAATTAATTTCCATTGATTACTTTCTTGAGTGCTGAGCCCCTTCCCATCCTTGAGAATAGATTGGTGTAGACAGTACCATTTTATATCCATTTATTGTCCTCTTTCCAGTTTCATCTGCAAATGCTGTGGGGATGCTCTAGTCTAGCTAGGTCTTATCCAAGCTCTTTGCAGACTTTTTACTTTTCAAATGCTTTTTACCCCCATTTCCTTTTGGTTTGTTTTTAGAGAATACTCATAAACCTTGCACTGGCCTTTGTAATGTTTTAAGGATGAGTTTGTACCCTATACTGATGTTGCCTTTGTCTTCTACATCCCACTCCTCAAGACAAGGATACTTTTTTTTTTGGTCTGAGGCTATTTTTGGACTCTCATGTGTGTTGACTTGTATCTGGTAGGTTTCTCTAAGAAATGATGAATAGGATCAGTGTCCTTACTTGTTCTCCTCATTTTTCAGGAAGTTTAAATAGTTGAGAAAATGATGATGCAATTGCATTGACTTTCCAGTTTTGTGCCACTTTTGACCTTTGTTCCAAAGTTGGTTATTTGCATACTGACAGCTAATTCTGAATTCCTAAGTTACTAACTAGTTAATTTCTGTTTGATAAGATATAATCAGATTCATTTCTTGTGATGTTATTTAGGACTCCACATGTTCAATGGCTTTTCTTGAAGAAAATGGTTGCTATGGTGATATGCTGTGTTACAAGTTAGTAGATATTTATTGATCCTGCTGATCGGAGAAAATCACAAATCTTGACCTCACAGGGCATTATACAAACAGTACACATTGGTTTTCGTAACAGTGGACCTAAAGGAGGACTATTCTTCCTGCCAGCCTTCCTGGTAGTTTAAACTAGTAGCTATGGCTTACTGGAAGCAGCTTTGTGAGTTTTCTTGAACACAGTCAAATAAGGGGCCAAATAAGGGCTTAGTAGCTACAACTACTCTCTGGACAAAGTTTGTTTATTTATTTTAAGGAAGAATGAAAAAGTCAAACTCTCAGTTATATCTTATATAAATCTGGCCTAGTTCCTAGAATTCAAACAGTCAAGCACCTCACCCATGGTAGTGAAATCTTCTCTGCTAGAAGAATAACGAAATTTTGAACTACTTTATGTATTCCCTTTGAAATCTCATTTAGCTCTGACTTAGCATCATAGATTCTGTCTAACCTGGTAAATAACTAAGTATGATTTATATTGTGAATTAGGGGACAGATTGCCCTTCTTTTCCTGTCCTGTGTAAACTCATAGCTCAAGGTCAGGTCAGAATCTAGCAAGAATAATCAATTGAAGGGAACAAAAGTTGAGAATTCACATTTATTCTTCTGGCTGCATGTCTCTGTGAAGCAATATCACTGCATAGTTTCTTCCTTTTTTCATGGTAAAATATTTCCAAAAAGAGGGAAATTATGCCATAAAACAAGCTATGACAAGTTAAGGAAATAATTTCTATTGAAAATCACTTTGCAGTGACTATCTGAAGCCAATTACAGGTCTTAAACTTTCATAGAGTCTACAAGTATTAATTGAAGGTGCCCAGAGATGCTTATTGGAGTAAGTAGGAAAAGCTTGAAGGAGGTGACCTTGAAGGAAGTATATTAGATTAATGAAGAGCAATGGAAAATACATTTCAGTTGAAGTTAAAAAGTGTGAGCCAAAAAAATGGGTAGCTAGGATTTGAGGCATCCATTGATGATACCATTATGACCAGACTGAAGGAGTAATGAAAAGCTATGGAAACTGGATAAAGTCAGCAAGGGCTTGACCTTGATTATCCTATGTAGAAGTCAGGATGGTAATTTGGGGAGGATGTCAAGAATGATTGGAGTTGTCCCAATGAGAAATGGTAATGGCCTAGACTCAAATGGGGACCCTAATAAAGAATAGGAAAGGATTTGAGAGTTCCAGCAGAGGGAAGTTAGCCAGGTCTGGTTCTATATAGGTAACAGAAGGGAATTAAGAAAAAGATTTTTTGAGCCCTGGCAAGTAGGAAGAGAAGGTCGTAATTTCTGGTGGCTCAGCTGAGAAATATTGTCTGCCAGTAGGACCTGCATTTACTAACTTGAATGGTAGGTGAATTTACAGACAGATGGGCAATGCCATTTCGTTTACTGTGAAATGAAAGTGGGCATGTATGGGGATTAAATGTTTATGAGAAAAACCCAGGAGGACAATCAGTGTTCTATAGGAAGGGAACTCAAGCTCATGTTCTGATAGGAGAAACCTTTGGAACCCAACAATGCAATATTGCCAGCTCACAAAAGCCTCAATTTCTGCAGAATCATTTGGACACTGGGAGAGTGCCCATATTCCCTAGGCCAAATCTTAAGATCTGTTGAACATGGGAAAACGTACTAGGGATTTTTCAATAGTTCTCAATAGCCTAACCTTTCAGTTTGACATTTAAAGCTTTCTCCAGAGTCCCAGTTCTAAATGACCCAATGTTAACTCTTGCTGCAGCATTGCACAAGAAGTTGCTGTTTCTTGAACATATTTCTCTTTTATGCCCATCTCCTCCTTACTTTCCTATCCCTCTTTTAAGTTCAAATCCTCCTTGAATCCATATCACTATCTTCTCTATTGTCTGTATCTCATACATTGTTATTTAATTATTTTGTTTTCAATAAGTTGGTAATTTTTATATCTGTGTTCTCTTTACTTGACTTTAAGCTCCTTGAATACTAGATTTGTTCTTGGATAATTTCCCCCACAGGCCTTAACCTAGGGCTGAGACAAGTTTCAGTACATACTGATTCTGTCACAGCTTGTGTCTTGTTCTCAGGACAATTAGCAGGTCAATAACCTTATGGGTTGGGTGGTTGTACACAGTAACCTCCTCTGTAACCTGTCTCCTGGTGATCCTATACAGTCCCAGGGAGAGAGGAGAAGGAGTTTGGGGGATGGAATCCAACTAATACTGCAACTCATTCATGGTTTAACTAGGAATTCTGGCAAATTCTGGAGGTACCTACTGTTGGGGCAGGGGTGGGAGAGAGCTCAGTCCCTGAAATTCCCTGTAGCCCTAAAATGCTTCTTTTCTCAGGGTAGAGTTGTTTTTCTCTGGGCTACCTGAAAGCTACACTGGGTGGGATGTGTTTCAAGGTCCCTTAAGTGCTCTCTCCAAGGGTGAAACTAGCCCCCCCCCCAAAGTATGCCTCTAGCTATAGAAAATTGTGGCCCTTAAAAATATCTCCTCAGTGGAGAATGATCTGGGGGTCAACACCTCTGCCGAATGCCCTGACCTTCCTAGGAGCTGCCTCTTTGCCCAGGGCCAAACCTACTCTGAAAATGCAGCATCTCACCCAGTGAAACCTGTCTCCATTGGCTTCATATTCTGGAACTTAGTTTCAGGGGGACTAAGATCTTTTTCCTGTAGTATGCCTTTTGGAAGTCAGCACCATTTGTGTGCACAGACCAGTATCTTAGACTTGGACTTAGGTCTCAACCCCAGGCCCCTTTGATCTCTGGAATGTGCTGTTCAGAGAAATCTCTTCTTCACAGTACCCTTAAATGAGGCCTCCCTTTCTCCACAAGAGCTGGTGCTAGGTTTCTCACGAAGGTTAAATTAAGTTGGTTTGTCCCCAGACCAGCCTGCCCTGTGGCCACGGACCAGCAGAGGGAGCTCTGGTCTCCCTGACTCAGTCTAGGGACCATTAGGCACCTGGCCTTTGGGAGGTCTAGGATACCCAGTTACCATTTTGACACTAGGGGCCAGGAGAAGTCCTCTGGGTAGAACATTTATCCCCAGTGCCTGTCATAGCCACCCAAGCATGGCGAGTTACTACTCAGCCATGTCTCTAGTTTCATTCAACCTTCTTTTCTTACACAATCATTGACAATATAGAAAGGGGTGGCCACAAAGACCAGCAGTGACCAGCATCCCCTGAAGATTCCTTCTGGGATTAGGAGGGATTAGGATTAGTTCTTAGTGCTTCATTTCAGCAGCTTCCCAGGTGCTTTGCCTCAGATTGGGACCTAGCTGTCCAGACAATGTTTCAAAACAATTCCTTAGACCTTCCTGCTCCTAGATGCACTTTGCAGTAGCCCACATGTGAGAGGTGTACTAGAAGAGAGGTGGTGCCAAAACTAGTGAAAAAGCTGGGCTAGTAGCACTGGGGTCAGAGAGTTTGCCTAGTGCTCAGGATATGGTGACACTGAGGGCAACAATTGGCTGGGAAGCAAGTCAGTCAACAAACATTGTGTGAGAGGTACTAAGCACCAAGGACACGAAGGCAGAAACAACCTTCTCTTCAAGGAGTTTAGTTAATAGAGGGAGACAAGCCAATGTGTACACACATATGTATATAGGGGTTAAACTGGAGATAGTAGCAATAGGATAGAGGTACTCTTGCAGAAGGTAAGATTTAAGCTTTGTCTTTTTATTTTAAATTTTATTTAAAATTTTCTTCCATGGTTACATGATTCATGCTGTCTCCTTCCTCTCTTCCCTCCCCCCTTCCAGAGTTGACAAGCAATTCCACTTGGTTATACATATATTATCACTCAAAACCCATTTCTTTATCATTCATTTTTGTAACACAATAATTTTTAAAAACTGAAACCCCAAATAAACAAGTGATAAATCATATGTTTTCTTTTGGATTTCTATTTCCACAGTTCTTTCTCTGCATGTGGATAGCATTCTTTCTCATAAGTTCCTCAGAATTGTCCTGGATCATTGCATTGCTATTAATAGCAAAGTCAACTACTTTTGATTGGTCCCACAATGTTTCTTTCAGTTACTGTGTACAATGTTGATTCTTCTTATTTCACTCAGCGGCAGTTCATGTAGGTCCTTCCAGCTCTTTCTATAATCATCCTGTTCATCATTCCTTATAGCACAATAGTATTCCACCATCATCATATACCACAATTTGTTCAGCCATTGCCCAATCAAGGGTCACCCCTTCATTTTCCAATTTTTTGCCAGTGCAAAAGTGTAGTTATAAATAGTTTTGTACAAACAGATCCTTTCCCATTTAAAAAAAAAAATCTCTTTGGGGTATAAACCCAGCAGTGCTA
The DNA here is from genome assembly GCF_027887165.1 of Monodelphis domestica. NCBI lineage: Eukaryota > Metazoa > Chordata > Mammalia > Didelphimorphia > Didelphidae > Monodelphis > Monodelphis domestica. The sequence goes on from NC_077227.1 coordinate 479,183,320, forward strand.
TGGTTGGATCAAAGGGCATGCATTCTTTTAAAGCCCTTTGGGCATAATTCCAAATTGTCTTCCAGAGTGGTTGGATCAATTCACAGCTCCACCAGCAATGCATTAGTGTCCCAATTTTGCCACATCCCCTCCAAATTTATTATTTTCTTTTACTGTCATATTGGTCACTCTTTTAAACTGCATCTTAAAGAAGTCACTTGGTCCAGGAGTCAGATATGATGAGAGTATTCCAGATGTGAAGGGCAGTCAGTGAGAAGGCACAAAATTAGAATAGAGAATTAGGCTAATGTGCCTGGTTTGGAGAGGACATAGAAGAAGCTAAAGGGAATAAAGACTAGCAAGGTGGGAAAGTAGCTAGTTATAAAAGGCTTTAAAGATCAAACCAGACTTTATATTTGATCTAGGAATAGAGAACCTCTGGAATTTATTGAGTGGGAAAGTGACATGGTCAGACTTGGGCTTTAGGAAAATCACTGGCAGCTAAGTGGAAAATGGACTGGCACATGGAGAGACTAGACAAGAAAGAAACAAGCATTAGTTACTATGTTCTAGGCACTGTGCTAAGTAAGGGCTTTACAAATATCTTATCTGATCCTCAGAAAAGTCCTTAGAAGTAGGTTTTACTATTGTCCCAATTTTACAGATGAGGAAACCAACCAGTAGTAGTCCCAAGAATGAGATGTTGAGGGCCTGTACTAGAGTGCTTGTTATGTGAGTAGAAGAAAAAAAAAAGGACATATAGGAGAGATGCTGTGAAGATAGAAATGTCATGACTTGGCAACAAATTGATGGTGAGTATTAATGAAGAGCCAAGACCCCATGGATCTCTTGGGTCTTCTTTCCAAAGGCATGGGCTAGATCTTGCTTAATTTTTGTCTTGACCCCTGACTCCACAGAGTGATTGGCGATTAATTCCATGTTATCATTGGGTGCTTCACCTCAGAATTTAACAAATGTTTCTTAAATGTGTACTGTTTCCAAGGGATAATGCTAGGTTCTGGGAACACAAAGATAAAACTCCTCAAAGAGTTTCCATTCTACTGGAGGGATATGAGCTATGCATATCTAAGTATAATGCTGGGAAAACTGAGGCAGAAAAGAAAACTTGACAACCAGGAAGATTAGAGAGAGCTTCACAGAGCCATCCCATAAGCTGAGCCTTGAGGCAAGACAAGGATTCCCCAGAGATGAAGAGGAGGTAACAGTGTATTCCTGTCTTTGAGACATGACTTGCACATATGTAGGAGATGAGGGTCTGTACTGGGGTGATTGTTGTGTGAATAGAAAGATGTAGTGAGTAGACATTAGTAGAAAGAAGAGGATGATGGTAGTAAAGTAGTTGACTGGATCATATAGCAGAATTGTATGAAATAAAGGAGGGATTGTGGAGGGCCTTGAATGGTAGGCAAAGTATGTTTTCTCCTATAGGAAAAGAGAGATAAGTACTTTTCTTATGAAGTTGGAAAAGAGACAGTTTCCAAAAGAAGAGAAATATATTATGATGCCAGAATTTGGGGAGCAGTCCATTCTGCTGAACTGCTGCCAGAGACTGCTGGCTGACAAGGCTCTCTTTCCTTGACCTGCTCTGTTCCTTTCTTCACAGATCATGATACTCCTTGTCTACAAAACCCAAGTGTGTGGTCTGGAGTCACTTGGACTTCTGAGTTGACTTTAGGATTCAAGCATTAGCTTGGAGGGCCCTTAAAAAGCAACATAGAGAAACCTCAGGAATCACCATTTTCTATGTGACCAGTTTGGTATAATAGAGTATCCACCATCAGCAGCTCAGGCATCCCTACTTGGAGATTTCTGCCAAATGTGGTTGGGTCCTGCTCACTGCTTTCCAATGTGTTTAAAGCCCTCATTGATAAATAAAGTCCTCATGATTAGGAAATAGACTCAGGTAGTAAGTAGTAGAGTTAAGATCTGAACCCAAGTCCTCTGTCTCCAAACCCAGGACTATTTTTACCATAGAATCTATTAGCACTGGGTCTTGTGTTAGTGTAAAATAATCCAGACTAGGGACTGGTTACAACTGATGAAGGGAAAAGAAATCCAGAGATCCAGAATGGGAGGGATGAGGAGTATGGTGGCAGGGGAATCTGGCAGTGGCAGGGGCTGGTCCCTAGATTACCCAGTTTGTAGGCGGAGACTGCTCCTCTGAGGTAGAAACAAATGGGCATAATTATGGAGATGTGAACAATTACAGGAACTTCATCATTGAAGAACAGAAAGTTGGGTCAGAGCAAGAACACCAGGATCACTACTCTGGGCTATGGACTCAGGACTGTTTTTCCAGTGCTTTATGGGTAGGAGCAAAGGAAATTAACTCAGGGCCAGGCTTGAACAGGGTTGATCTTGGGCTTGGATAAGAGGTAGGTCTCTATAGCTCAGCTGTGAGGATCAGAAGCTTTAGAACTCCAGTCAGCATGAGTCCTGAGCATATTGATGCCAATGACATCTCTCCCTGGTTGCCTAAAGCCTAGAGTGGAATAAAGAGTTTTAAAGTCAGTTTTGTTGCTCATTAAAAGCATATTTTAACCATGTCTATACCCAAGCACAAGATTTCCAGTCAATTTAGCCTTATGAAGGGTTTACATATTTTCTTTCACCTTGTCCATGTGATCTTGGGTCTGTGGAGAATAGTATGTCCTGAGCACATTCCATCAATGCAATCCCTAAGGATCCCCCTTTTTCTAGCCCCAAGCCTAGTTAATGCTAACTATGGCAATAAGTGCTCATCAGCCCTGACATATGCCTCTGGCAAGAATTGGCTATGATCATCTGCTTCTAGTCAGTCCTGGTTATGATCACAGGACCTCAGCTAGGCAATGGACCTCTGAGAGTAAGTCCAGGCTGTAACTAAAACCCCCCAGTCAGCCTTGGTTGGGACCACAGGGACCTGGTCAGCTCTGGCAGTGACTATAAAGTTCTGTTCTGGTTAGAGCTGGTCTTTGCATACACCCATATACTTCTAGCTGCAGACTAAACACAGATGAGGTCTGCAATGTTGCTTCAAATGGTCTATAGGACATCTGTAGGTAAATAGTATATGTCCTTGTGCCTCTATGAGGGAGGGGACTGCTTTTCACTTTTGTCTTTTTATCTCCTCAGCACTTTGCACAGTGTTTGGCAGGTAGTAAGACTCAATAAATGGTTTGCTTATTGGGTTTCTGTTCATGTGTCTATGTTCATGCCCTTCTCTTATCCTGACTGCTAACCTGACAGATGGGAGCTGGGGAAGGAAAGGAGTTGCTAGCCTTTGGTGATCGAGATGGGATTTGGGGAGAGGTGGGGGTTAGCCTTGGGTGTTCCAACCTCTGGGAGAAGATTTCACAGTTTCCCAGGAGAAGACTCTTGTCTGAGCCAACAACACCTTTCTAATTAGTCCTGATGAGAAGAAAACATCTCACCTCCCTCCGGGAGGAAGGCACAGTGGGACCTCCAAGCACCAACCAGTTTCTTCCTCTCTGCTCAAACCCTGGAGCTTTGGCTCCATTCTACGGATAGGGAGACCAAGTCTGGAGTAAGGATGAAATTCAGTGGGAATACAGACTTTGACCCCTTGGCTTTTTTTACCCTACAAATACAGTGGCATAGACAGTGATGCAAACACAGTTCAAAAGGAAACCTCAGGCAATCTCTTCCTGGCCCCAAATAGGCAACCTTTCCCCCAGTTATCCCTACTCAATCCTGTCTAAATATCTCTGAGTGTTCTTGTGACTGCATTTGGCTGTGTCCTCTCTAATGCATGCTTATATGCCTGTCTACTAGATATTTATGTTGAGGGTAGAGACATTGTGACCCATACCTGAAGCTCTTTCCTGGACCGAAAAAAAAAGCCCTTCCTCATGGCAGGGGTAGTTGTCCTTTGGTCATCCTCTAGTCCCTGTTTTTTGCATACCAGCCTACCCTGAAAGCATCCCCTCTGGCCACAGAGGCTATGGTAAAGATGTGGGAGGGAGACATACTCACCGAGGAGGGATGGGGAACAGTCAGGATATTGTTTTAATGGTTATGATGCTTTCGCTTGCAGAGACTGCCCCCTCATCCTCTCTCTCCATCGTTGTCCAGTCAGTCAACTTCTAAATCTAACGGATCACTTGAATCTTCCTTTTCTCGTTTGGGGCAAAGGGTGGGGCTACAGGAGTTAGATTGGCTCGGGATTGTGTGGGAGTGGTCAAAAGAAAAAAAATTCCAGACTGCCCACCTCCAGATATTTCACTCTCCCCTAACCATGAAAAATTAAAGTTTTTCTTCAACCATGAATTTCATTTCTCCATTCATCTATCTGTTCCAGTGAGCCTCCCACTATTGGGAGGCATTTCATTTGGCTTGTAGAGTTAAGGTCCGTAGGTCTGGCAGCTGTCAAAGGGTGGTCCGTTAGATATGGACAGGTTCCCTCCACCACACACACACACACACACACACACACACACACACACACACACACACACACACACATAATACACTGGATTCCCCCTCCCCTCTCTCTACACTAGTTGGGCTAAGAATCCTTCGCTCTTGACCAGTAGGTGTTGGTTTCTCTATAACTGACGTCCAGCAGGGGTTTTGGAGTCCAAGAAAACCTAGCGGTGAGATTCTGAGTGACTTCTAGGGACGGTACTGAAGCAGTGAGCAGAGATCCATCAGCACTGGACAGCGCCCGTACGGTTGGTTTATGGTTTGGAAGGACTAGGGTGAAGTGACGGAGAGGTTTCCGGGGGACCGAGGTGGGGCGGGGCTGGACTGCCCGCGGGCTGGGAGTTGCGGGAGGGGGCGGGCACAGGCGGGGAATTTGGGTTAGGAGGGGCTGGCGTTCAGATTGGCTGACTATTGTCACGTGGATGCACCCTTATAGGGTCCAGATCCCTGTGGCCGCGGACTCAGAGCTCGGACTGAGCGGCTGGCAAAGCCCGCACCTGCCGCCCCCGCCCTGCCCTACCTCAGCTCCTGCTCCTGTCTTCTTGCCACCTCTCCCAGGCCTGAAACAAGCGGGCCCGAGATAGAGAGAAAAGGAAGGAAAGAGAGTATTCGGGAGTCGCTCCGGGTGCCTCAGGAGCCTCCGCGTCCTCTGCGCCCTGGGATCCGTCGGGGCCCGCGCCGTCTGACCGTCAGTGCGCGCCGGGCCCGAAGGGAGCCGGGAGGAGCCGGCCTGGGGGGGATGCGCCCTGGTCCCCCGGCGGCCGGCACCGGGCACCGGGGTCCGGGCAGCGCAGCGCTAAGACAGGCAGTGGCAGCGAAAGCAGGCGGCCAGGAATCATGGTCCGTTTCGGGGACGAGCTGCCCGGACGCTATGGAGGAGCGGGCCCGGCAGGTGGGGGTCGGGGTGGCGGTGGGTCCGGGGCTGGGCCCGGGGGCCTGCAGCCCGGCCAACGCGTGCTCTACAAACAGTCCATCGCTCAGCGGGCCCGGACTATGGCCCTGTACAACCCCATCCCCGTCAAGCAAAACTGCTTCACCGTCAACCGTTCACTCTTCATCTTCAGCGAAGACAACGTCGTCCGCAGATACGCCAAGCGCGTCACAGAATGGCCATATCCTGCTTGCCTGCTTGCGGGGTCGGGGGTTGGGAGGGGGGGTCCAGTCTGGGGTTGAGGGCGGCCTGGTTTGGGGTAAAGGGCTGGGCGGGGCTGGGTAGACTGGGGCACTCACACGGCCAGGAGGCCTTCTCGAAGGTCTGGGGAAGCTGAGGACTAGGGACTGCGGGGCTGTGGCCGGGTGGGGCTGCGGGGGGGGGGGGGGTAGGGAGGAGAGGAGGGCGGCTTCCTGGGGGCGGAGGACCTGTCTGGCTGAGGGAGATCTGGGATAGAGAAGAGGGAGGTCTTCCTGGATAGTCTTGTAGAGCCTTGGGAAATCTGGTGGGATGAAGGGTGGGGGAAGGGGCAGGAGCAAAGCCGGGGGGCGGGAGGGGGGGGTGCTCGGACGTCTAGGTCAGAGCTAGGTATCTTTGCGCGTACATAGACAGACACTCCCGACCGCGGGCTCAGGGTGGCACAGACGCAGAGCGGGGGGGAGAGCTGCATTGAGAGCCTGGAGGACACCTGAGGGTGAATGGTGCGTGTGTCCAAATGAATGTTTCTGTGCTTGAGTTTGTGTGTTCATGTGCACACGTAACATATGTGCGCATGTAAAGCACGGTTTCCCGTTACATGTGTGTCTGTATACGTGTGTGCGCACACGCGTAGGGTTTCCCCTCCTTACCTGCCCCCAGACCCTGGGGTGGGCAGCTCCAGCTGCCATGGCTCCCGAGGCAAGCCTGAAGGAGGGCGTCGGCTAGGCTGACTCCCGGTGCCACTGTCCGAGGTGCTGAGGCCTCCCCTGGCCCGCGGCCCCGCCCTCTTCTCCCTCCAGAGGGTGGGCTAATCCGCTAGGCTTCTTCGGGTTTTCTGAGACCGGTCTTGGCAGGGAGACTTGCACCTAGTTCTCGCCCGTACTCTGTCCTTAGCAGTGCCAGCATGAGGAGCAGTCATGGAGTAAACTCCCAAGCCTTTCGTTTGAGTCCGAGTTGGAGCCTCACAGGACAGTTAGGGTTAGAAAACTGAAACAGACCCTTCAGGGATGGAAGTGAAATCATCCTTAGATTGGGCTGCCAGTCTGAGGGTTGTTTTATTTCTGACAAAGGCCTGATCTGCCTCACAGTCGGAGAGGTTATAATGCTGGGGGTGTTCTGCGGCTCCTTTTTTATGGGAAGTACAACCTTAGTTTCTGGGGACCTTATTGATGTGCTCCGGAAGGTTTCTAAACTTCTAGGGCAGGAGGTGTCCAGTCCTGCTCTTGTCTCAATCACCCAGCACCCCCACCTGATTTCTGACACCCTTGTTTCTCTGTCCTTTCCTTAACTTCTCCCTTGCTCACTCCCTTTGAGTACATGATCCTGGCGACTATCATTGCCAATTGTATCGTCTTAGCCTTGGAACAACACCTTCCTGATGGAGACAAGACTCCCATGTCTGAAAGGCTGGTGAGTGAACCTGGGAGCTGAAACTACCCTGTCCTGGGGAGGAGGGGACAGAACCAGAGCTTAGAGAGGGTCTAGGAAAACAGGGAAGGATTTCATCAAGGATCTCATCAGAAAGAGCACCTTGGAGGACTGAATTCAGGAAGGACCTAGGAAAAGATAAAAGGGGGGGGTTGGGTGAGGGGTAACCTCTTAGAAAAAAATAGAACAGCACAAACCTAAAGGCAGACCACATTAACTTTGTACTCTTAGTGCCTTATCCAAACCTTCTGATAAATACTGCATATAGGGGCTGCAGCCAGGGATGTGTAGATGAGGCTCTTTCATCAGACCTCTGCTCAGCATGCCCCAGGATGCTCCTGACTATCATCAGGAATTTCCTGTTTAAATGTGCTCTTTACTCCATCCCTTCCTTAAAAGAATAACTACAGCCTTTTGCCTCTAACCCATCCTCTAGCTCATTCCTCAGGTTATTTCTGCTTTTGGATCTTCTCACAAATACAGTCATTTTACTATTATTCACAACAGCTTTATTTGCTATGATTTTAAACTGTCCTAGTTTCTTGGGAAGCCTCTGCTCATCAGGGATACCACATTCCCAGGGAGTACATGCAACATGAAAGAGGCCAATTGGCTCAAAATAAATGTCCATTTTAGAGCTCCATATCACCCCTGCTCTTCCATAGGGGTTTAGAGCTAGAGTGTGAGCTTAGCAGCCATTGATTTCACTGGGTGGTATCGCCTGAGCTTCTGAATAGGATCTTGCTCCCTTAGAGGTACCAATTGGTTTTCATTCTTTGCTTCCCCAGTTACAGGTGAGAAGTGATAGAGATATACCATTCAGACTCAGGGAAAATTAGGGTCCTTGATCCTAAGCAGAATTTCTAATTCCTCAAATCAAAACATATATTTTTAAATTTTTTTAAATTCTTGCCTTCCATATTAGAAATAATACTGTTTATTCATTCCAAGACAGAAGAGCAATAAGGGCTAGGCAATGGGGGTTAAGGGACTTGCCTAGGGTCACACAGTTAGGAAGTATATGAGGCCAGATTTGAACCTAGGACCTCCAGATTCTAGGCCTGGCTATCAATCCACTGAGCCACCCAGCTGCCCCAAATCAAAACATTTATTAAGGATCTGTGTATCCAACTCTGCTGGGAACTGTGGGTAAGACAGAGAAGTGGACCTAGGTTCTACTTCCTTAGGTAGTTCACTGCATGAGGGAAGCCTGCAAGGGAGTAGAGGCAGACCCCTGCCCTGAGGGAGCTCATTATCTGTGAGAGGTGAGACACATATACCCCAAATGGTAAAATGTGTAATACTATCAATTTGTAGGATTAAAACTGAAGCATCACAGCTCGGTGAGTACAGGTACCTATATGACAGAATAGACAGGGAGGTTTCAGAAGGAGATGGTCCTTGGACAGAATCTTGACAGATGGACAGGATTTGGAAACTAAAGAAGAGTGTGAGAGCTTTCTGGGGTGAGGCAGTCTTGGAGAAAGGAGACAAAAGATAGGAATGAATATGGCCTTTGTGGAGGATAGGAAAGAGATTGGTGGGAGGTGGACATGAAAATGCACTCTGGGGAACAGGACAAGTAGGGGATAGTCAGGTGGAGGGAAGGATTCTTGAAGCTAATTTGTGGCTAAGGTGGAAAGGCTCATTGTTCATCTTTTCTGGAGCTGACTTTGAGCTCCCTTAATTTTCTGGAATTACATCTCCTCTTAGAGTGCAGACACTTGAGGGAATGAGACAGAGTAGTTCACATCCTCTCCCATGGTGTATGAATCAGCTCTCTGACCCATAATTGGGGTCCAAGGAGGAGCCAGGGTGAGTAAATGGAGGCTTTGGTTACTATTAGCTTGGCTCTCTTTGACTCACCCTTGTCACAATCTTTCCTGGGGGAGGGGAGATACCTTGGGCTGGGTAGCCTAAGATAGGAGATACCTTTAAACCTGAGAGATTTCCTTGCCCCAGACTAAACTGTTTGCTGAGCTGACCTCATTGGTTCTACACTGTCCCATTCTGCTCCAATGGAGTTTTGAGTCCTTAGGACAGGTGTTCCCAAGATGTCTAATGTGAGAGCCTGTCCCTGATCAGTTGCTCCTGTGGTCACTTCTTTTCACTGTCTAATGGGTTTTCTTCCTCTGACCACACGCAGAACTCATTTCTCTGAGCTGCCCATTAAATCCTTCCTGACAAAGCAGTTGCTTCCTGGCACACCCATACCTCCAGGTGGTGTTCAGAGCCTGTAAATGGGACTTTCTCTGCCCCTGTCTTGTGGTAAATGGACCTGGCCAGGGTCCATAGGCCAAGGATTATACATATTTGGGAATTCATTTGGGAGTATACAGTGTATCTATATTTGAGCAACAGTTATCAATAATTTCTTTAAAAGAATAACCTAGGATCTGAGGAAGTTGGAGACTCCTTCCTAAAGGCTATAGCCAGGAGTTACCTTTGCTGAGCTAAGAACACCAACCTCTTTCTTTATGCTTCTGCCTGTTTCTGATATGATCCCTTATCCCATCAGCCTTATTGTCTGCAGTTAAGGTTTCTCCAAAACAGGCAGGCAGGTACCTGGTTTGTGGTTGAAGTTTATGGTGTCCCATGCCCTAAGGCATGAACGGACAAAAGTATCTATATTATTCAAAATGGCCTTTCATTACCCACTGATAGACCATTGCTGAGTCTCTTGCCCCACCCATGCGTGCTTAGTTCCATATTCTATGCCACTGAGAATCCAAGAATTCCTGGAACCTTAAGGAGATCATTCTCTTTAGGGAACCAAGACTTGGACATAAGGAATAAAGACAAAATAGGATAGGGTGTGGCCACATGCCCAGCTGTAGTTGAGAATCCAAGTGCTAGAGGGAAAAGTTGATCAGGGAATCCTGGGGTCTTCAGAGAGGGCTTCATAGTGGAGGATAGGACTTTAACTAGGCCTTCAAGGATGAATAGATCTTGGTAGGAAAAGAACACAGATGTGAAGAAAGGAATGAATCTGTTTTGTGAGAGTCAGACTGACTGTGAAAGAGTAGGGCATGTGGAGGAGAATAGTTTGAGATAAGACCAGGAAGGCAGGCTTGAGGTACATTGTGGTGAACCTTGAATGCTTGGTTGAATTTATTTCATCCTGTTGTTAGTGAGGAGCCAGTGAAGGTTCTTGAATGGGGGTTGCTGTACTCAGATCTGTGCATTAGATTGCTGTCTTCAACTACCATGCTATGGAGGAGTAGGCTTGTTCTGTTAGCCTTGGAGGGCAGACCTAGAAGCAATGAATGAAAGTTTCAGGGAAGAAGACTCATCCTTGAGGAAATTTAAAATCTTTCAAATTAAAGGAACTGTCCAGACATGGACTGAGCTGTTCTAGGACTTGTCACATTCCTCATCTCGAGAGCTCTTTAAACTGAGCCTGAATGACAGCTTGTCAGGGATGTTGTAGAGAAAATTTTAGCTGAGGTTTAGCTTGGATTAGATGGTCTCTTGCTCAGTGTGGTAGCTTCTGAAGGATGAATGAATCAGAGTAAGGGAGAAACTGGACTAAGGGAGACCGGGGAAGAGATTTTTTGTTGTTTTATAGTAGTCCAAGCAAGAGGCGACAAGAGCCTTATAAGAGTAGGTGCTGGAAGAAGGAAGAGCAGGGAAAGAAAAGAGTATTCTTCCCATTCGAATTCTCCTGAGTTTTTTTTTATTTTTTAAGGCAGGAAATGAGGAAATAATCATTTAAGTAGCACTTACAGTGTGCCAAGAGCATTTACTAATATTATCTCACTTGTTCCTCACAGTAACTCCTGGGAGATAGATGCTATTATTATCTCCACTTTACATTTGAGAAAACTGAGGCAAGCAGGGTTTTGTTTCTTGCACCCTGGGTACCCCTATCCCCACCCAAGCAAGGTCACATAGCTAGTAAGTATTTGAGGCCAGATTTTAAATCAGGTCTTCCTTTCTCTGGGCACTTCACTCTATCTACTCTGCCACCTAGTTTCCTCAAATGAAAGAAATTATTGTTTCACAGTGGAGACAGTATTGTAGGCAGCTGTATACACTAAGTATCTGACACTTCTAGTACTTTTTGCACCTTCCCACCTCCATGCTTTTGCCCTCTCCAAGAAAGCTTTCCCCATTATCCTTATCCTTCAGTTTCATCTCAAATGTTATTGACTCCATAAAACAGAATCTTGGAGCCAGATGTATCCCAGAAATCATCTATTCCAATCTATACCTTAACAGGAGTTCTTTCTATAACCACTCCAAGAAACAGCCTTCTTGTCCCCACTACCTCTTGCTTGAAGCCTTCCAGTGATAAAGCACTGTCTTCATGATCTAGACCACTCCACATTCCCTAATTCCTTCCAAAAGAAGTGGCCTCTCTTCTATAACCCTATGTTCTTTTCTTTTCTTTTTTTTTTAAACCCTTACCTTCCATCTTGGCATTAATACTGCTTATTGGTTCCAAGGCAGGAGAACAATAAGGGCTAGGCAATGGAGGTTAAGTGACTTGCCCAGGGTCACACAGCTAGAAAGTGTCTGAGGTCAAATTTGAACCCAAGACTTCCTCTCTCTAGGCCTGGTTATTAATCCACTGAGCTACCCCGATGCCCCCAACCCAATGCTCTTAATATTCTTTTTTTTTAAACATTATTTTATTTGGTCATTTCCAAACATTATTCATTGGACACAAAGATCATTTTATTTTCCTCCCACCCCCCACCCCCCACCTCTCTCATAGCCGACACATGATTCCACTGGGTATCACATGTGTTCTTGATTCAAACCCATTTCCATGTTGTTGGTATCTGCATTAGAGTGTTCATTTAGAGTCTCTCCTCAGTCATATCCCCTCAACCCCTGTAGTCAAGCAGTTGCTTTTCATCGGTGTTTTTACTCCCACAGTTTATCCTCTGCTTGTGGATAGTGTTTTTTAGATCCCTGCAGATTGTTCAGGGACATTGCATTGACACCAATGGAGAAGTCCATCACCTTCGATTGTACCACAGTGTATCAGTCTCTGTGTACAATGTTTTCCTGGTTCTGCTCCTTTCGCTCTGCATCACTTCCTGGAGGTCGTTCCAGTCTCCATGGAATTCCTCCACTTTATTATTCCTTTTAGCACAATAGTACTCCATCACCAACATATACCACAATTTGTTCAGCCATTCCCCAATTGAAGAGCATCCCCTCATTTTCCAATTTTTTGCCACCACAAAGAGTGCAGATATGAATATTCTTGTACAAGTCTTTTTCCTTATGCTCTCTTTGGGGTACAAACCCAGCAGTGCTATGGCTGGATCAAAGGGCAGACAGTCTTTTATCGCCCTTTGGGCATAGTTCCAAATTGCCCTCCAGAATGGTTGGATCAATTCACAACTCCACCAGCAATGTCTTAATATTCTTATGACCCATACTTCATCATACCTTATATTATATTTATCTATGCTATGCCATACTTCTCCTACCAAACTATAAATTCCATGATAATAGTGGCTAGGTCTTGTTTATGTCTCCCACCCTTCAATCCCATCTCAAAACCAAGGGGCCTGGGCACACAAAGAATCAGTCATTATTGAACATGGTTGACTAAATAGTTGTGGAAGATGAGAGAGAAAGAAGAACCAAAGATGACTCCCAGGTTTTAAGCCTGGGACATGGAGAGGATGGTGATGCTATCACCCCAAATAGGGAAAGTTGGAGGAGACGTAGAGTGTTAGGGTGGGAAATGATGATTTCTATGATTTTTAAAAACAGGTCTGAGCTATCAATAAGACATCCAGAGAGAGAGAGGTCTAATGGAAGATACAAAACAAGATCTTTGGAGTGAGGGGGAATTTCTTTTTTAGGGGGAAAGGGCATCAGGAGCTCTGGGTTCTAGTCTGAACAACGGTTGCTGTCAGTTCCCCTATCTGACTCATCCACAAAATGAATGGGCTGAATTTGATGATTCACAAAGTCCCTTTCTGCTTTTATATACTATGAGTGACTTTTCCCTGATGTGGATTTGGGGCTTGAGATAGCCATAGGCATCATTCTCAGAGAGTTGATGATTAAAGCCATGATTAAAGGATAGGGATCACCAAAGGAGAGAACTGAGTGAAATTGGTGAGCCACATTTTGGGAGTAGGAGGAAAACTAGTCCCACAAGTAGGCTGAGAACTTTCCCCTAACCAGACAGCAAGCTCCCCAGGACTGTGGCACACACCTCCTTGTCTTGCTGTGACTGCCCCACAGTCTTGTTCAGCATTGGAGACCCTTGGGGATGTAGTATGGGGGGGGGGGCATTGCTGAACCTGGCTGATAGTGACCTTGCCCTGTTTCTTCCCTGCAGGATGACACCGAGCCCTATTTCATTGGGATATTTTGTTTTGAAGCTGGGATCAAAATCATCGCCTTGGGCTTCGTTTTCCACAAGGGCTCATACTTGAGGAATGGCTGGAATGTGATGGATTTCGTGGTAGTCCTCACAGGGTAGGTGGCTGTGATAGGGCCAGGCTCATGGCCCAGAAACTCTTGTCTTGGGGGTTCACCATCAACCCTTTCCCTGTTGTGAACTAGTTTTAGAGGGTGTGTGACTGGTGAGGTTGGAGCCAACAAGGAGAGGAATGTGCCCCCATCAGAGGACACTTTTCTCTCAGCGACAGGACTACCCTTTCTACCATTTCTCCCTGCTCCCCACTTCTCCTCTTTCCCCTCCACAAACCCAGAGATACTTCCTTGCCCCCTCATTCTTGGATATAATCACCTCATTTAAATTGTTAGCATTTGCTCCTCAAGAGTTGTATAAATGGAATCTTTTTAGATCAAATCTTATTTCACATGCAGGAGGAAAGGGGTTTGTTTGGAGGAACTTTGGGTTCACCCTTTAGAAATGCCAATAGTCAATTTGTAACAGAAACAATAACAACAATAACATTTGTATATTGCCTTAATGTTTCTGAAACACTACACAGAGGTCACCTGATTTGAGTCTGATAACAACTCTGGAAAGTAGGTACTATTGTGATCTCCATTTTATAGATGAAGAAATAGAAGCCAGCAGAGGTTGAAATAACTTAGCCAAAGTCACATAGTTTGTAAGCATTTGAATCAGAATTTGAACTCAGATCTTTCTGATTTCAAGTCCTAGGCACTCTAATCTACTGCACCTTCTTACTATCTCTCCAAGCATTTATTAAACACGACCACATGTCAGGCACTGTGCTCAGTGCCGGGAATACAAAGGAAGGCAAAGACAAAGAAAGAAATCTGCCCTCAAAGAGCTCACATTCCAAGAAAGAGAAATATCATGCAAACAAGTATACATCAATAAGATAAGCAGAAGACAGATTACAGTTGACCTTAGAGGATGGTCACTAACATTTAGGGAGCCAGAAAGGATTCTTAACAAAGGGATATTTCAGCTGAGATGTTGAAAAAAGTCAGGAAAACTAGAAGGCAGAATTGCAAAGGGGAAGCATTGCAGGTATGAGGGAGAGCCATTGAAAATGTCCAGATGGAGAAGCTAAGTGGCTCAGTGGACAGAGAGCCAGGCCTGGAGATAGGAAGTCCCGAGTTCAAATTTGGACTCAAATTTCAACCAGCAGAGGTTGAAATAACTTAGCCAAAGTCACATAGTTTGGTTGTGTGACCCGGGTCAAGTCACTTAACTACTATTGTCTAACTGTTACTGTTCTTCTGCCTTGGAACCAATGCACAGTATTGATTTTAAGACAGAAGGTAAGGAGAAAGAAAGAAAAAAAGAAATAGAAAGAAAGAAAGAAAGAAAGAAAGAGAGAGAGAGAGAGAAAGAAAGAAAAAAAGAAGGAAAGAAAGAAAGAAAGGAAGGAAGGAAGGAAGGAAGGAAGGAAGGAAGGAAGGAAGGAAGATAGGAAGGAAGGAAGGAAGGAAGGAAGATACGAAGGAAGGAAGGAAGGAAGGAAGGAAGGAAGGAAGATAGGAAGGAAGGAAGGAAGGAAGGAAGGAAGGAAGGAAGGAAAAAGAAAAGATCCACAGTCAGGTGGTAGAGTGTCTTGTGGGAGGAGCAACAAAAAGACCAATGTCATTGGTTCAGAGAACACTTAGAGGGTTGTAAGGTATAAGGCCACTGAAAAAATAGAAAGGGGTGCAATTATGGAGGATCCTTTCATGATAATTGTCTCCTGATTCACCTTCTATATAAATCAGACATTTATACCTTATAGTCATGGAAAGTGAGGGGTTCTTATTGTAGTGGTAGATAATGGAATGGAGTGACAAGGAAATATCAGTGGATTTGCTATTGAATAGACATATGGCCCTCATTAGGGAATAAATCCACACCACTCATTGTGAATATTTAGAAACATCTATTGTGTGATTAGAGGTAGCAACACAGAGCTCTCTGGGAGGAGGCAGGTTAGCCAACCTTGTGGAATGAGAATACAACCCTGGCCTGGGAGTTAGGAAACCTGACTCTGCCACTTGTTGAGTATTAATAGGATGCCCCTTCTCTGGGCCTCAATTCCTTCATCTTTCAAATGGGATCATAATGGCTATGGGTGCCTGGCAGTGCTTCTGTGAGCTGGGGTTGGGTGTTCTATGAACAAAGGAGGAGCATCAGATTGTTCAAGGAGTCTATAATTTGAGGTTTGGGTCACCAGGACTTAGATCCACTCTAGGACTCTCTCCTGTCAATGACACATGGTACTTATTTGCATAGCTGGGTGGTCCCTGTGGATGCCAGGTTCTTGGGTCTGCCCAGTGGGGCCCAAGGTGCCAGGGCTACATTTCAAACTCCACAATCACCATGCAGAGCCAAGTATGGGAACACCTCTTCTGGGGTCTTATGTACCTAGGACAGGTAGGTAGAATAGTCCATAGAATGCTAAGCTTGGAGTCAAGAAGTCTCAAATTCAAATCTGACTTCAGACACTTACTGTCTATGTGATCTTGGGCAAGTCATTTAATCTCTGTCTACCTCCGTTTCCTCAACTGTAGAATGGGCATAATAATAGATCCTACCTCACGAGTGTTGTGAGGATCAAATGAAATTTGTAAAGTGTTCAGCACCGTTCTAGCACATGATAAATGCTTATTCTTCCTCCTCCTCCTCATTCCCTCCCCAGGGAAGAGAATTAAGATGGGGCTATTTAAGCAGAGAAACCCTGCACTCCACACGAGTTTGGGGCTAATGTGAGCCTCATGATAGGGACACAGAATCATAACATCTCAGAGGAAAAGAATTCAGAGATCATTTAATTTCTGTCTAAACATGAATCCTCTAGACAGCATCCCGCAAAGTGGTCAGTCACCTAGCCTCTTCTTGTTCTGTCTCTCTTTTTAAAGACCTGTCTTAGATTTGAGACTAAGTATTGGTTTCAAGGCAGAAGAGTGGTAAGGGCTAGGCAACTGGGGCTGAGTGACTTGCCCAGTGTCTGAGGTCAGATTTGAACCTAGGACCTCTCATCTCTAAGCCTTACTCTCTAGCCACTGAGCCATGTTGCTGCCCCTGTCTAGCCTCATCTTGAAGACCCCCCAGTAATGGGAACCTTTTCAGTTTTGTACATCTCAAATTGTTATGTTTTCTGTGCAAAAATCTGAGTCTGCTCCAGTAACCATTACTCCTAGTTGTGCATCTGGGGCTAAATAGAACATATCCTATCCATGTACCCAGTGCAGCCTTTCCAATACTTGAGTATGACTGGGTCCCACTTTGCCTTCTCTGGGCTAAACCTTTGTAGTTCATTCACCGGACACTTGCATGGCTTGGTGCTCATTTCCTTCTTTATCCCAGTAGCCTTCCTCTGCACACTTTTCAGTTGGCCAATTTCCTGCCTCAGATGTGGCCCCCAGAACTGAATATGATGATCCAGATGTGATGTAAGCCAGATAGAAGACAGCAGGACCATTGCTTCCCTTGTTCTGGAGTAGCAGACCTCTCTTAATTAAGCTAAAGATCATGTTCTTTTGGGGAGGGAACCTAGGGGAGGGTGCCATGTAACACTGATGATTTGGATTGAACTTCTTGTGGCTTAGTCATTTTCAGATGTATCTGGTTCCTCAAGACCCATTTTGGGGTTTTCTCGGCAAAGATAGTGGAGTGGTTTGTCATTTCCCCCTCTGGCTCCAACTCTTTTTCCAGATACAGAGAGAGGCAAGCAGGGTTAAGTGACTTGCTCAGGGTCACATAGCTAGTAAGTATCTGAGACTGAATATGAACTCAGGTCTTCCTGGCTTCAGACCTGGCACTCTATCCACTGTGCCACCTAGTTGCTCCTGTATTAAGCTTGTGGTCCACTAAATCCTCCAGATCTTTTTCACTACCTTGTATTTTCCAAGTGGATTCTTTGTATTCCAAGATATATTCCTCTATAGTCCTTGTAACTATAGTCTCTGTCTATCTAGTGCCAGTTGACACCAGCAGTCAATAAGGATTTATTAAGTGCCTCCTGGGGTATCCTGGCTGGGGAGGCAACATCATCAGTCTAGGACCCTTGGTCTCAGGAGTCATCACCCTGGGTCTGGATTTGCCCAGATGCTAAACCTCTTCTCTCTGGCTTCTTCTCTGACCAGCTTCTCTGGATTGTATTCATTAGAGCTGCATTCTCTAAGGAGACTGGTTCCTGCAGAATGCTTCTGTTCCACTGGCAGGGCCTGGATATCTGTGTGTCATCATCAGCTCCCTGTGCTCACATGAGCCTTGTACATCTGTCTTGCGTTGGCAGGGGACCTATCCATGCTTCAAGGTTCCTCCCCTTAGCACCAACTCAGCTTTTTGGTAGATCCATTCCTGGCCTCTCGCTGAACCACTGTTTTAGGGATGGTTCTCTGCCTCGCTTTGCTAATTCTGCAGCTCTGTTGCCAGGAAGCTAAAGAGGATCCTTTATCACCCAAGAAGCAGGGAAAACATGTTCTGGGGATTTCAAGAGGTACTGGAATGAAATCGGGATTAATAATAAAATAATAAAATTCCCATTGTCATTCATGACAAGCCCCCTGGTTAGAGTTTTCTTAACTGTTGGGAAAGGAAGCAATGAAGCTTTAAACTTAGGGATGTCCCTTTATGTAAATGAATGGAAGAGAAGCTGCCATGTTTCACTGAGAGCCTTTGCAGGGTTCTGTGGAACATGGCCTGTGGTTTTAATCTAGTGTTTCTAGTGGTTTCAATGAGTTCTTGTCCCCTGGATATACTCCGTGGGTTCAGTGAGAGATGCTGTCTGTAGGACATTTCCAGTGGTTTACATGGTCCTGGCCATTGTTGAGGGTGGAGGGTGAGAGCAGGAGAGAGTAGAGAAAAAAGAGACTAGGGCTGTCCATAGAATCGTATTCTGAATATTCAGTGGGTCATGGTCTGAGGGTATGTCCAATGGGTTCAATGGAATGCTATCCAGAGGAAATGTGGAAATCCTTGCTTGGGGACTCCTGAACTGAGGAATGGTAGTAAAGGCTTGCAAGGGTACCAGTGTAACCACAACCAAAGAGCCCTATGGCCTCTGAATACAGAAGCATCTTGCTTCATATAGTAGATGTGTCATAAGTAAATAAGTTATATGCATTTTGGCATTATATAAAAATTTGGGGGAGGACAGTTGTTTGTAAAGTTACATATATTTTTATTTTGTGCAACTATTTAGGAGTTGCACATTGGGTCTTCCCTCAAGGTGGGACAAGAAGAGACAGGGAATAGAATGGAATAGAAATGACCTGAGCCTTAGGGTGTTGTCTGCTCTGGAGCTCCTCTCCAGGGTTGGTGTCCCAAAGTGGGTCTCATTCATCTTAGTGAGTACTTCAATTTTTCCTTCTGTGTGATGAGGAAAGAATTCCCTATGCCAGCCCTGACTGTCTTGAATGGAGACCTTGGCTAAAGCCCAATGGTCACTGTGAAAGAAGATCACTTTATGGTGCTAAAGTCCTGTTTTCTTAAATGGAGGAGAGAACAGAGGAGCTGGAGCTACCAGAATAGATAGGGTTCAAGTTCCTAAAGACTCAATGTTTTCTTCAAGTCCAGGGAGGAGTCTCTGGATGGAAATGGATCCAGGTTTCATTCTAGTATATTTCTTTGGAAGGATCATTTTAAACTCAAAAATATGTCAGCTGCAGTTATGATGGTGCTGTGCAGCCTGGGACACATATTCTGTGAATATAGCAGAAAGATACTATAAATCTCTCTTCCTGTCTAAGCCCTACCATTTTCCCTTCTCCCCACCTTTTAGTCAGACAAAGAGCTTCTAATTCCTTCCTCAGTCCTGGTCCTGATTCATTGTAATATAGACATTCATCCTGGGAAATGATTGCACCTTCTTTTATTGCTGTACCCTTCTCTTTGTATCAATGGTCACCCCAAAGTAGTGGGAACTAAACTGTCTGGGAGACGAGTAACCCATTCCTCTCAAGTTGTACATGGCCATGAATGACTTTCATGCAATCTACCTTTGGCACAGTGAAGATGTTCTCATTTCATTTACAGGCTAATGGGAGGGGGGGGGAGAGAAAATATGTGAAGATAACTATTAATAATATTTTACTGACTTTAGAGTCTGATGACCTGGGTTCAAATGTATCCTCTGATAATTGCTACCTGTATGGCTTTAGGAAGGACACTTAAGCTCCTAGGGTTTAGTTTCCTCATCTGTAAAATGGAGCTGACCTCTAAGGTTTTATCCAGTTCTAAATCTATGACCCTATGACTACAATTACATGATAGGGGCATTTAAAGACAAAGCAGAGTGCTCAGTGAGATCTCATACACTGGACCAGAGACTGGGAAATCAGAAGCAAAGTATTTGATAATTCAATTCAGTAAACATTTATTAAACATTTATTATGTACCAGGTATTGTGCTGGGGATAAAAATAAGAAAAAGTAAGATAGCTCTTGCCCTCAAGGAACTTACAGTCTAATGGGAGAAGACAATATATAATGGGAAACTGAGAAGAGGGAGGCATGAAGAGTTGCCCAGTACAAGGACATGATGTTCCTGGGAGTCAAACCAAACAGAGGCAATGGAGAATAACCTAGAAAGTTCTGAGCCTTCTGCAAAGTCAGTCTTTGGGAGAAGTTTATTACTTCACCCTCCAGCTCTCCAAAGAAAGAAAACTGAGGGAGCTGTGAAGGCAACGAGTCTCAAAAGTCAAGCCAGCCTTCATGGTGATGAGATTTTAAGTGGCCAGATTTTCCTGGGAGAGGCATGATGTTCTGTGGAGTCTAAACCAAGCAGAGTTGATGATGGAAAATGGAGGTGAAATTGCATAATACTATTCTTTGGAAGAAGATGGGGACATATGGTTTAGAATAAGAAGTGGTTAGATGGCAAGACTCTAAGAGGAGTTGTTAATGGTTCAGTGTCCAAGTGGCAGGAGATACTTCAATGGAGTACTCCAGGATAAAAGTATAGATGGAATACTCACCAAATATACAGATGACACAAGGTTGGGATGGAGAGATCAAATGGGGATCAAAGCGTCAAAATCCCAAAGTGTCTTAACAGTCTGTAGCATTTGCTGAATCCAGTAAGAAAAAAATCAGGAAGAATAAATATAAAGTCTCATACTTGGATACAAAAAATCAACTTCACAAATAAAACCTGGAGTAGGAAATTTTAGGAGGTCAGACAACAGTTACTTTGAAAAAAGATCTGAAAGTTTTAGTGCACTGAAAACTCATTATAAGCAGCAGGATGATATGACATTCAAATAAGCAAATGTATCCACTCTAGGCAGGGGAAGAGCTTCCAGGAATAAAGAAGTGATAGTTCTACTATGCTCTCTCTCTTTTATCAGGTCTCATCTGGAATATCCTTTTCTGTCTTTCCTGGTTTTTTTTAAACCCTTATTTTCTGTCTTAGAATAGAGACTAAATATTGGTTTTAAGGCCGAAGAGTGGTAAGGGCTAGGCAACAGGGTTTAAGTGACTTGTCCTGGGACACAAAGCTAGAAAGTGTGAATCCAGATTTGAACCCAGGACCTCCAGGACCTCTCAACTCTATCTCTGGCCCCTGGAATATTCCTTTCAATGCTAGGTACCATAGTTTAAATATATTGATAAGCTAGAGAGCCTACCAAGGAGGACAGCTAGTATGGTGAAGGATCTAGAGATCATGTCACATGAGGATCCATTGAAGGAATCAAGCATGTTTGGCCTGGAGAAAGATGGAGAAGACTTAGCTAGGATGTGATGGCTATCTTCAGGTTCTCAAGGGTCATCACATGTGAAAGCGTCATTAGACTTCTTCTATTTGGCTATTAGGATTACTTTCAAGGGTTGGAAGCTAGAAGAGATCAATTTGGGAAAAACTTGCTTATAGAGTTGTCCAAAATTAGAATGGGTTGTCTTGAGAGATGTTGGGTCCCCCCTCCTTGGAGGTCTTCAAGCCGATGCTGGAGGATCACTTGTTGCAGGTGGTAGAGTGGAGATCTCATTCATGTATAGGGGTGGGGGAACTGGATGGCTGCTTAGCTCCCTCTCAACTCTCCAGTTCTGTGATTCTGTGTCTTGGGTTTACATATCACCTCTGATGCTTACTACCTGTATGACTTAGGGCAAGCCCCTTTATCTCCCTGGGTGTCGGTTTCCTCCATTGGATTCCAAATAATCACTGAGATCTCTTCTAGATCTAGATCTATGATTTTGTGATCTTTGACAAAAGGTCTGACTGGAGTAGGAGTGTGTGTGTGTGTGTGTGTGTGTGTGTGTGTGTGTGTGTGTGTGTGTGAGAGAGAGAGAGAGAGAGAGAGACAGAGAGAGAGAGAGACACAGAGAGAGAGAGACAGAGACAGAGACAGAGAGACAGAGAGAGAGAGACAGGGACAGAGACAGAGACAGAGAGAGGGAGGGAGAGACAGAGAGAGGGAGGGAGAGACAGAGAGAGGGAGGGAGAGACAGAGAGAGGGAGGGAGAGAGATGGAGAGAGACAGAGAGAGAGGGAGAGACAGAGACAGACAGAGAGAGGGAAAGAGGGGGAGAGAGACAGAGACAGAGACAGAGAGAGACAGAGAGAGAGACAGAGAGAGAGAGACAGAGAGAGAGAGAGAGAGACAGAGAGAGAGAGAGAGAGAGAGAGAGAGAGAGAGAGAGAGAGAGAGAGAGAGAGAGAGAGAGAGAGAGAGAGAGAGAGAGAGATTCAGGAAGGAATCCTGGAGCACTTCAGATGAGAATTCTAACAGAGAGGAGAAAATGTTATGGATAAGAAAACTACAAGGTTAAATGATTTATGTGGTCACTTAACTGAATAGAATGCTAGATCTGGAGTCAAGAAGACTCCTCTTTCTGAGTTCAAATCTGGTCTCAGACACATACTAGCTGTGTGACCATGGACAAGTCACTTAGCCTTGTTTGTCTCAGTTTCCTCATCTGTCAAATGAGCTGAAGACACTCAAGTATCTTTGCCAAGAAAACCCGAGTGAGGTCACAAAGAGTCAAACAACAACTGATAAATGGGGCCCCCAATCTCTCACTTTTTCTGCAGTTCTACTCTGCCTGTATGTAGAAAGACTTAAACATATAGAGACACAAACTGAAGCACCCACGCCCACTTGCAACACCAGTGAACATTTAGTATTTATTTACTTTTTAAAAAAAAAACATGTATCATCCTAGTAGAATTTAAGGGTTTTTTTTTTTTTTTGAGGGCAGAACTGCTTCTTTTTTTTTCTTTTTTCTATTTTTTTTGTATTCTTAGAACCTACCATCGTGTCTTACATACAGTAAGTAGTTAATAAATGTTTATTGCATTACATTTTAATCATCGGGAGAAGTAGAAACAAAGACTTTGAAAGAGACGTAGGAAAGCATGAAATGAGTATGAGTGGAAGAAAGGAGGGTAAATATTTGTCCAATTTGCCTAGCATTTTTGAAGGGGAATAAAATGAGGCGAGTCTGAAAAAGTAGATTGCAGAAGGCATTGAATGCCTGGCAAAGGAATTTGATCTTTGCCTATGAGGAAACAAGTTTAGTTCAACAAAATCTATTCTTCATGAAGCCATATGGGGAGGGGGCACTGAAAATTTTTGAGCAGAAGAGTGACATGGTCACATTTGGACCTAAGAACAATTAAACTAACAGTTTGTCAAGAAGAGGTGAAAGCAGGGACAGAATGGAGTTATGATAGTTCTGGTGGGAATGAAGACCTGGATTAGGGTTGAGACTCAATTACTTACTTTGGATTCATAGGAAACATGAAAAGGACCACATGACATTACAAATCTAGTCAGCAAAGAGCCCAGCCTATGCCCTCAGGCCATTTCAGCTCCTGGGATCATCAGGCTGCTGGATACATGCTGAGATGGTCATGAGTGCCGCCATTGTTATTATGCTTAAGTGAGAGGCTTTGTATCTTCACTGACCAGATCCCAATCTCTGATTTGGCATTCCCCAGGGCATGGGGAGAGGTACAGTTTGGCAGAGCCAGTTGCCAGGTAATCTCATGCTGGGCCTACTCTTTGAGTCTGAGCTGATAGGAAGAGAAGGGGTTCTAAATTTAAATTTTCAGATGAAGAAATCGAAGCTACCAATAATCCTATGAAGACTCTCTTTGAGTATCATGTCAAGGGAGCAAGGACTACTAAAATTTGAGAGGGACCTTAAAGGACGCCAAATCCAAATACTACCAAGCAAAAAATTACTTCTATAAGAAGCCATCTTTCAGTCATTACTTGAAGGTCTCAAATGCAGGGGCCACCTACTACCTACCAAAAGGTGCAGTGGATAGAGTGAGGGACCTGTAGTCAGAGAAACTCATCTTCCTGAGTTCAAATCTGTATGACCCTGGGTGAGTCACTTTACCCTGTTTGCTTTCGTTTCTTCATCTGTCAAATGACTTGGAGAAGGAAATAGCAAACCACTCTGGTATCTTTGCCAAGAAAACCCTTAGTTGGGTTATGAAGAGTCAGACATGGCTGAAAAATGACTGAACAACAATAACATCAATTGTCACGGAGTTTTTGCTTTCATCAAGGCCAAATTGACCTTTCTGCAGCTTCCATCTGTTGCTTTTTGTTCTGCCCTCCAGGGCCAAGCAGAAGAAACTGACTCCCTCTTCCATATGACAGCGATTCCAATCCTTGAAGGCAGCCATCCTGTCCCTTCTAAGTCTTCTCTTTTCAGGCGGAGAAAGCCCTTGTTTCTTCAACCAATTCTCAAATGTCATGTTCTCCAGTCCTCTTTATTGTTTTTGTTGCTTTTTGGTCCTTTTGTTTGGATCTGACTGTCATTTGGGGTTTTCTTGGCAAAGATACTAGAGTAGTTGGCCATTCCTTCTCCAGCTCATTTTACAGATGAGAAAACTGAAGCAAACAGGGTTAAGAACTTGTCCAGGGTCACACAGCTAGTAAGTGTTTGAGGGTTGGACTTGAACTCAGGACTTCCTGACTATTCCCCTATCCATTATGTCACCTAGCTGCCCCTTACTCTCTTACTCCCTTATTAATGTCTTTCCTAAAATGTGGTTCACAGAACTGAACACAGTACTTCTATATGTGTTCTGACCAAGACAGAACATTAAAAACAAAACAAAACAAAACTATTTTCTCTATGTTTTTCTGGACACTCTTAATGCAGCCCAGGGATTGCATTAGCTTTAGGAAGGTGCACTACCATTTTATGCCCTGACATTTACCAAGCTTGAAGTCCACTAAAACCCCCAGATCTTTTTCATATGAATTATTATCTAGCCATAGCTCCCTCACTTTGTACTTGTAAAATTAATTTTTTTAAAAGCCCAGTTGTTTTACTTTATATCCAATACTATAGAATTTCATCTTATTACATTTGGCCCATCATTATATTATAGCCTGTCAAAATCTTTTTAGGTTCTGAATTTTTTATCTTCCCAAGTTTTGTGTCATTTGGAAAACTTGAAAGATATACCTTATTTATCTTCATCCAAATTAATTATAAAAATGTTGAATTTTATGGAGCCAAGGACAGATCTAGACCCTGTTAGGGCAGCCTGGCTCAGTGGACAGAGAATCAGGCCTGGAGATCCTAGGTCTCAGTCAGGTCCTGCTGTGTGCCCCTGGATGACGAATCACTTAACCCCAGCTGCCTAGGAGCTGATATCGATTTTAAGGTAGAAAGTAAGACTTTAAAAAATCCTGTTGAACTAATGTTGATCCATTAATGATTACTCTCTGGGTCTGGCTATTTAATCAGTCCAAAGCCATCTAACTCTACCTAGCTTATCACCTAGGCCAAACCTTCCCACTGTATCCACAAATATGGGGAGACTTTTATTTTAAAAAATGATTAAAAAAAATAGAGTTCCCCTGCTTTACCAGGTAGTGAAGTAAATAGAATTTTGGTCTTGAAATCTGGAAGACTTGAGTTCAAATGAGGCCCCAAATATTTAGTAAATATGTGACCCAAGGCAAGTCACTTAACTTCTGCTTCAGTTTTCTCATCTGTAAAATGGGGATAACAATAACACTTATTTCCAAAAGGAAACAAGTTTAGTTTGACAAAATCTTCTTGATAAAGCCATATTGGTTTTGATTTTGGGCTAGGCTATCTCTTCCATTTCATATTCCATAATCTTCATGATGGGTTCTAGAATTCTGTCAAGAATCAATATCAAGCTCACTAGTCTATAGTTTTCAGATCTGTTCTGGTTTACACTATGAACCCTCTAGGCTACATTTCAGACTCTGATTCGCTGAGATTTCTTCCAATAGATCAACTTGGAAGGCATCTTCCTTAGTAGGGCAAATCAGGCACATTGTGGGGAAGAAAGAAGATGAGAAAGAATTCCTCTTGTCCCCATTGGGATTGGGATTGGAGGCTTTGGCCAGAATGCCCTTCCTTCCCCCTCTCCCCTTTCCTTTGTTCTACCTAACTCAACCAAGCAATCCCTTCTATCTAGTTTGAGTGTGAGTAAAAGGACCTTTGCCTTTAGATAACTATCAGCCTGATTGCTGCCTTCTCTGCTTCTGCCTTTCCTACCAACCCAAGGCATCCTTCAGGACTCATTGGAGCACCACCTGCCCCATGAATCCTTCCTTAACCATCAAACACACTGATGTCTCTTATTATAAGCTCTGGCAGCTCTGTCCATCCCATTCCTTGACCAAAGCTCCCAGATGCAGCCTAGGCATCTCTTCCCCCTTCTATAAGATATCTCCTGATTAGATTGTGCTCCTACTAATCACAACATCCTTTTTGGCATAGTTTAGCTCTGTGCATGGAATAAATTGGGTCTGAAGGACACAGAGAAAGAACCTTCAAACTTTGGTGTTGGGAGCTGCACCCATTTCTGAATGGGGGTTCATAGAGTAGAGCTTCTCAGAGCCTGAGGGAACAAACAGAGGTTCAAGTTCACTGAACAAGTGGGACTCTCAGAGACTATAGACCTCAAAAAGTCTCCTGGCAGTTCTTCAACCACAGCACCAGGCAGAGTGTCTTCTGCTGAGTCCTCCAACTAGTTTGATTTAATACATTTTTTATTAAGCACTTATAAGATCCAAGGCTCTGAGGATACTGATACAAAATATAGTCCCTATCTTCAAGGAGTTTGCTTTACTGTTTTGTTTTGGGTTTTTTGCCTTTTTTTTCTTTTTGTATCTCCAGCACTTGGCATGGTGCCTGACACATGGTAAATACTTAATGCATACTTGTCAATTTGACTGTATTCTATTGGTGATGATACAAATATCCAGACAAGTAAATACAAAGTTATAGAAAGTCATTTCAAAAAGAGAAGGGCATTATTGCAATTGGAGTAGGTGACTAGCTTGAGGAATTTGAACCATTTCCTCTTAGTTTTGGGGAATGCCAGCTGGGGAAAGACCTCATGTGGGAGGTAGTGGCCTGAACTCTGCTTTGAAGAAAGATAGGAGAGATAGAAATGAAAAGTAATTTTGGAAGAGGGGGGAGCACTAACAACTGGGGGAATCAGGAAAGGTTTATTGGAGGAGATGGTCCTTGAGCTAGGTATCTTAAGGGCAGAGGTGATGAGGATGAGAATTCCAGGTATAGTACAAAGACATGGAGTCAGAAAATGGAATGTTGTATATGGGACCGGTTTGGCTAGGGTGCAGAATGTGTAAGGCAGAATAATATGAGATCAATCAGGAAAGATAGGTTGGAACCAGACTGTGAAAGGCTTCTCTCTTCTCACAATAGTCCCAAGTCTGGAATTCCTTGTGCAAAGCCTAGTGTCTCATGGCCCCTGTCTTTTGCTATAGTCAGAGGAGGAAAAGATTCCCTGAGATGAGGACTTGGGCTGGGGGACTCAGAAGGATGGGGGTTCTAGTTCCAACTCTTCCACTGGCCAACTTTATGACCTTAAAATGATCCCTTAGAATTATGGATGATAAAACATCAGATCTGGAAGGAATTTTAGAGACCATTGAGTCCATCCTCCTTTTTTTAGAGGGGAGGAAAGCTGAGGTCTGGGTTGAACAGTCTTATCCAAGATTATACACAATGAGCTAGGCTTATTTTGACACTCCAAAAATGAAGGCTTATACTACATATCTCTAGGACACTTCCCATTCATATCTTTGATTCTCTGAAAAGGCTTAGACTAGTGAGCTTTGGAGAGGTTAGCTATAATATAAAAGTGCTATGAAGCTGCCAGGCTGAGGGTGAGTCTGGGCCCACTCCTCCTGTTTCTTTCCCAGAGATCAGGTACCCACAAAACCTTTGTTGTAAGAGATAAGACTAAAGATAGACCAACCAATCTTTTTCTATGGTGAGGAATCGAATGTCTTGTTCTCACCCTGGTCCCTGACACCCATCTTTCTTCCTTCAATCTTTTTGGCTCATTCTGTTCCATTAATCTCCATAGTACACAGTTGGCATATTCCTTACCCACCCAGAAACCTCCATTGTTTCTCATGGCCCAATGGATAAGACCCAAGGTCTATAGACTGGAATTTAACTTGTTTTGCATTCTGACCACCACCTCCTTCCCTTAGCAGTTTTTTTCCTCCTTTTCCTCTTCCTTCAGTTCCTCCCTCCTCCTTCTCCCCCTCCTATTCTTCCTCATTTTCCTTCCTTCCTCCTCCTGCAAGTTTCCATGCTATAAACATTTATTAAATGCCATGAACAAAAGCAATATGAGTACAGTTAGCTTTGAAATCAAGATGTGGATTGTATACTGATGTATGACCCTGAGACAAGTCATTTAATCTCTCAGTGCCCAAGGCAACTAAGACTAAAAGTTTCAGAACATGAGTTACCATTTTGAGTTGGTAGAGATTTCCTTACTGGGAGTTCCTTATACCAATCAAATCAACCCACCCCTCCCACACCTAGAAAAGAATCACGAAAGACACTCAGTGCTCATATCTTTCCCAATTCCTCCCTCTTATTCCTCATACTTTCCCATTCCTCCCTCATGGACGACATGGCTTAGCCTGCCCAGGGACCACTAGGCTCTGTGGCAAAAGAGTTCCCTCCTTTCCTTGGGGCTGGTCTTGCCTCTGTTAGGGGTCAGAGCATCTCAGGAGTCATCAGAGATGCCATCTGATTGGGGGGCGGGGCAGATAAAAGGAGGGATGCCAGAAGATTTAAGCCAGGCATTTGAAGAGTTTCTCATAATATCCTTGTGGCATGATGGAGAAGTGTGTATGGTTACGTGAATTTGAAACTGGTCGAATGACCAGACACAAAGAATTAGTGAATAATGAGTTTATGTCAACCTAGAGGGAGGTTGCTGATGGAGTGCCCCAGGAGGCTGTCCTTGGCCTTGTGCTATTCAATGTTTTCTGTAAATTACTTTGGGTGAAAGCATAGATGGCAGGCTTATCAGCTCCACAGCTGACACAAAGCTAGGAGGGATAGCTAATATGTTGGATGATGGAGTCTGGATTCAAAAGGAATGATGGGCCTATTGCATAAGATGGAATTTAATAGGGAATAATGTAAATGCATACAATGGTTAAAAAAAACAACAACTCTGACCTGTCTTAGAATCAATACTAAGTATTGGTAGCAAGGCAGAAGAGAAATAAAAGCTTCTCAATAGGGGTTAAATAAGTGCCAAGGATCACAGAGCTGGGAAGTGTCTGAGACCAGATTTAAATCCAGGAATTCCTGACTCCAGACCTGACTCTCTATCCAATGAGCCACCAACCTGCCCAGTAAAATAGGGTTTAAAAAAAAATCAATCCCACAAATACAGTCAGTCAGTTAGCTAGCATTTATCAAATGCTTACCATCTGGCCTTATAGACTTACTGGCTGGGTGACCCTGGGCAAGTCACTGAACCCTGCTTGCCTCAGTTTCCTCATCTATAAAATGAGCTGGAGAAGAAAATGGCAAAGTACTCTAGGGTCTTTACCAAGAAAACCCCAAATGGAGTCACAAAGAGTCAGACCTGATTGAAA
This sequence comes from Monodelphis domestica, assembly GCF_027887165.1. Taxonomy (NCBI): domain Eukaryota; kingdom Metazoa; phylum Chordata; class Mammalia; order Didelphimorphia; family Didelphidae; genus Monodelphis; species Monodelphis domestica. Next base: position 479,212,567 of record NC_077227.1, read on the forward strand.
CAAGTGAATAGCACTGGATAAATGATGGAGGTACATACAAAGGTGAAAACAAAAATAGTCCCTGCTATCAAGGAGCTTACAGGATGCAGAACTAAACAGTTCATATGAAAAAGAGTCTTTTTTCACATGAGAAAAGAGAGTCTTAGTGAGCTACAAGCTCAATAATGTGTTGTGGCAGCCAGAAATAATGTGATCTCAGTCTTCATTGAGAGATACTTGCCATCTAGCACAAAGGAGGCCAGAGTTCCTGGTCAGACAACATCTGCAGTCCTGGGTTCAGGTCTAGACACTTTATTTTAGGAAGGATTCTGACAAACTCGAGCATGTTCAGAGAAGGGTCAGGCAATCCATAAATATTTATTAAGCACCTACTGTGTGCCAGGAACTGTGCTAATAGTACATGCCCCCAAGAAACTCACAATCTCCTGGGGGAAGACAACACATAAAAAGATTTTGAAGGGGAGGGAGGCAAGAAGTATTACTGACACGAAAGTCTGATAAAATCTCAGCAGACACAACTGGGTTGGAAATGATAACTTTCCTGGGATATGGGAGGTCATCGCTATCCATCTCCCTCTACCCTATCCTATCAGAGGGGCTCCAGGGGAGAGAGATGGAAAAGGTGCTGAAGAGGTGGGGACATTATGATGCGTGCATGTGGGCCCCATGGGCAATTAGGGGGAGCCCTAGGGAAATGGAGGTGGGGTTCAGGGACCACTGTCCTGGGGAGGGACTGATACACTCATCTCAGCCAGGTTTTCTGACCCCAAATGGCTTCTTTCCTGGATCTGGCAGTCTCAGCATTCCCTCTGTACCAAGACATACTGGGCCTAGAAAGTTGGCCATAGTCTCAGAGGCAGGGGGAAGGGACCCAGAAGGCAAGACTGTGAAGGAAGCAGAGCTTTTCTCCACCCTGTCCATGCCCTCATTCTTGGCTTTCCTCCTGATGTCCCTTCCTGCAAGGAAGGGAATGTCTCTTCAGGCTCTCTAAATCTTCAAAGACTGATGGGAAAGAGGTCCAGAGGGGAAACTGGCTCCCTCCCTCTCCTCCCCTTCACCAAACTCCCTCACACACCCAAAGGCCTCAAGCACAATCCCGGGGCCATGCCTCCAACAAGGACTTCCAGCTGTAAAAGGCCGGGTTGATGCTACCTGCTGCGTCTTCCCTCTGCTCACTTCCCAGACGGTCCAGGGTAGTAGGTGATAAGAACCAAACTCCACTGTGTCTGGCCACTGGGCCCAATGGGAGCAATTCCCAGGAGCAAGGAAGGGGCGGGGGCGTCCTGTGTATTCATGGGAATGGCTCCCATTCTTTAGGGCCATCCTTCCTTCCAGCTGCAGCTTCCTGCTCCTGGTCCCACAAGACCGGCATGAGGTGGAGCAGAAAGTAACTGAATTTGGGGTGCGACAGCTGATTCTGTCTCAGTCATCTTTGGGGATGTCGGAGCTCTATTTGGGTTTCTCCCCTTGACCCATCCCCAAGCTTGATGGGTTTCTGAATCTCAGCATCTCTGCACTCCAGCATCTGACTCAATCTTTGCACAGCATCTATAGATGTTTCTGGTCTTATTGATATTGTGTCTCACTTCTCTGGGTCTGACCACATCTTTTATTTATTTTTTTTGTTGTGTTTTCAAAACCCTTAGTATTAATTCTTTTTTGTTAAAGCCCAACCTTCCATCTTAGAATCAATACTGTGTATTGGTTCTGAGGCAGAAGAGTGGAAAAGGCTAGGCAATAAGAGTTAAGTGACTTGCCCAGGGTCACATAGCTGGGAAGTGTCTGAGGTCAGATTTGAACCCAGAACCTCTAGACTTGGCTCTCAGTACCCTGAGCCATCTAGTTGCCCCCCCCCTTAATATTAATCCAAGACCAAACTTGAACCCAGGTGTCCCTGATGCTAGGTCTGGTGCTGTTCTATGTGGCTGCTCCTCTGACTATGTCTTGTAACCCCAGGCTCTCTTTTCTGGGCAGGCTAGAAAGTGAGGCACAGCGGAGATGAAGAACAAGAGTGAGGTTGGCAGTTACTTCCATCTCCAACTTCCCTGGCTCCCGAGAATAGGCAGAGAAATTAGAGTTCTGCATTGAGGGTAGGGGGACCTTTGGGTAGCTCCTAAGCCACTCCCACCCACCCCCTCCCTCTGGAGAGTCCTGCTGGCTCCAATCCCTTTCCTTGGTCCTCAGGAGGCTGCTCTTTCTAGAGTCCTGAAGGAGCCAGCCGCATGTCTCCCAGGTAACCAAAGCCCACCGGGAGGGGGTTGTCAGGGGAATGTTTACAGTTGTAAGACCAAGCCTTGTCTGGGCGTTTGCCTGCCAGGGCCTCAGGGAGGGGGAGCCCTTTACTGTGAGGCAGGCAGGGGGCCCTTGCTTCGGCCTAGGGGAGCTACTGCCCCTTGCCTGGGGCCCCAGGGGGAGGGACTCCCCACCTGTGAGGCAACCAGCTGCTATCCTGGCTTTCCAGGCAGCGTTTCAGGGCCTGCTGTGGCTGGGCTGGGCTGGACTTGGGCTGGAGAAGGGCCAGGGTCACAGATTTTCTGCTTGGCCCATTACAGAACTTCTGGGATTGTCCCTTCCACAGAAAGCCTACATTTGGCCTGAGCTCCGTAGAGGGGTGGTGGTCAAGGGTGGGCCCAGGAGCATCAGCGGTAAGTGGTGCCAAGACCTGGGCAGTCTGAGCAGAAAGACTTTCCTAGCGACTAGCAGCTGGCATGGGCAGGACATAGATGACCCTCTTACCGATACACCCTCCCTCACCATCTCATGGCTGGCTGGGTGACACCATGGATAGAGTGCAGGCCTGGTGTCAGGAAGACTTGAATTCCTGAGTTAAAATTTGGCCTCAGATACTTCCTGACTGGTTGAACTTAGACAAGCCACTTGACCCTATTTGCCTCAATTTCCTCAAATGGTGAAGGAAATGGCAAACAATTTGAGAATCTTTCCCAAGAAAACCCCAAGTGGGGGCATGAAGAGTCAGACTCAACTTAAATGACTGAACAACAAAAAATAATCACATAATTAACTTGGCATTATTAATAACCCTGGTACTGATGGGCACATCATTACCAATTGTATTATGGGTAAGACCTTGTGCTGACAGATTGCTACCCACAGGCCTTTTGTTGAAAGTTCTGGGCTGACCCCAAGTGGCCTCCTTGTGGCTTGTGATGACTGGGTTGACTTGAGGGTGTGGGGGAAGACCATGGGCTCCTCAAGGGCAATAGACCTGGAATCCACTTCCTGTTTTGTTTCTCAAGCTCAAAGCCTAGCAACGTGTGTTAACTGGGTGCTTGATATTGTATCTGGTGGACAATCTGGCTGCCTGGTCACAGTCACCGTCACCCACCAGAAAATGGAATCGTCATCATCTTGTCAAAAACCAGGTCCGTCACTGACATCAGCACCTCCGGAGCTTTCTTCCTCCTGTGTCTCATCATGAAACATGAGTCACACAGGATCATAGCTTAGGGTTGGAAGGGACCTGAGAAGTTGTCCAGTCCAACCTCCTCATTTAACAGATGAGGAAATAGTCCCAGAGGAGTGAAGAAGTTTGCCCCCTATTAAATAGGAGGATAGAGGGCTAAGAATGGAACCCAGGTCCGATGACTCTCAATTGTCTTTATTTTCCCTTGTGCCATGCAGTCCTAGCCATGAGATGGGCTGATTTGTGTGCTCCTGATCTAGTAACTGCCTTTCTCTGTGTTCCAGTTTCTCTCCCCTGAGGATGTAACAATTTTCTAAACCCTCTATACCATGGGAGAACAATTTCCCCCTCTATTTTCTTAGGCTCCTGGAAAAGTTTGGGGACATTGAACAAAGGGAGAGCAGAGACACCTTGGTAAATAATCATTAATTGATTTAATACTCCTAGCTCTCTGGCTTCTCCACTCACAGAGTAGCATGGGAGTTTTCATGTCATCTCCCAAACAAGTATATGCACATACATGCCTCACTCCTGCATAATCTTAAATACCTGTTTTGCAACATGTCATCTCCAATCTGTGGGACAAGCTTGGTGTCCCGTGATGTCTTATATAACATGCCAGAGGCATGCACAGCCCTGATGATGTGGTGAAATTTCCCATCTCCTTCCTAGGCAGACGCCCCCACAACTTTAGTATTTATAGAGGACCCAGTGGTGGGTGCAGGACTATGTGCATTCCCCTCTCTTCTCCACCTTCCTTCCCTCTTCTTTCCCCTTCTCACCCCTTTCCCATTCTTGCTTTTCCAATAGGCTGCCCTCCTCCTTCTCATTGAACTATTCATTTTTTTTTTAAAGCATCATTGCTAAGAAAGGTGATTCCTGTCACTTCCATGCTCACTAAGTTGTTCTCCTGCCAGTGTCACTCCAGGATTCTGACAGTCTCTATCTGGTCAAGTCAGTCAGAGACTCTCTCTGTGGTAGAATCTGTAGCATCTTGGGGTTGGATAAATTACTTTGGCTGGGCTGGTCTCTTCCTGTGGCCTTTTCCATTACTCTCTTTGACCAAGTATCTTCTCTATTGACCTGGTCAGGATTTCGCTTGTGTAACTGTCAGAATTTCTCTGTTCCATCCTGGAAAGGGGCCTTATGGAAAAGACCTGGATTCTGAGTCTAAATCCTAACTCTGACCATGGACAAGTCTTTTCCTCTCTGGAAACCTTAATTTCTATGTCTATAAAGTGACAGAGTTGGACTAGGTGCTCTTGGAGGGTTTTTTTTTTTTATCACTGTATCCCATGATCCTTTTTCTAGCATTTCTCTGCAGCTGGATCAATGTTTCTTCATGACCTTATTTAATGTCTTTCTCTGTGTAAATGGAGATTTTGAACCTTTGACTTAATTCTATATATCCACTTAAATACCAATAATGTGATCTTGCCAACGTGAAGATGCAGGAGAGCTTATAGGGAATTTTGGGAAATACTAAGGACTTCTGGGGAATGAAGTCAAAGGTTCAAAATCTCCATTTATATCTCCATGGTGAGGTTGGCATCTTCCTTCATTTCTTGCTTGGTTTGCTTGTTTGTTTTTTTGTGTGATGTTGTACGTAGAGGTGCTCTCAGGGAAGAATGTCCTCCACTAATGGAGATATGTGTGTTCTTTTCAAATGATGGTCTTAGAGAGTTTCCTAGGGCTCTGAGATTGCTGGTTCTATGACTTGCTCAAGATCACACAACCAGTATATGGCAAAAGCAGGTCTTTCCCATGTTGAGGATAGTCTTCTTTTTCTCATCCTCTCATCCTTTCCTTTCCTTTCCTTTCCTTTCCTTTCCTTTCCTTTCCTTTCCTTTCCTTTCCTTTCCTTTCCTTTCCTTTCCTTTCCTTTCCTTTCCTTTCCTTTCCTTTCCTTTCTTCCTTCCCTTTCTCTTCCTTCCTTCCTTTCTTCCTTCCCTTTCTCTTCCTTCCTTCCTTCCTTCCTTCCTTCCTTCCTTCCTTCCTTCCTTCCTTCCTTCCTTCCCTTTCTCTTCCTTCCTTCCTTCCTTCCTTCCTTCCTTCCTTCCTTCCTTCCTTCCTTCCTTCCTTCCTTCCTTCCTTCTTCCTTCCTTCCTTTCTTCCTTTCTTTCTTTCTTTCTTTCTTTCTTTCTTTCTTTCTTTCTTTCTTTCTTTCTTTCTTTCTTTCTTTCTTTCTTTCTTTCTTTCTTTCTTTCTTTCTTTCTTTCTTTCTTTCTTTCTTTCTTTCTTTCTTTCTTTCTTTCTTTCTTTCTTTCTTTCTTTCTTTGGCAAAAGAGCAGTGAGGACTAGGCAATTGGGGTTAAGTGACTTGCCCAGGGTTACTCAGCTAGAAAATTTCTGAGTCTAGATTTGAACTCAGTATCTCTCAACTTCAGGCATGCCTCTTTTCCTAATGAGCCGCATAGCTTTTATTCGTTATTCCATAATTTTTCTCTATTTCTTATTCAGTGACTCTGGGACCAGGTCAATATGTCGCTCTGGCCTGATCTATAAAGCTTTTCATAGACTGGTCATGTAGCAGTCCAGCCCATAGGTATTATGGAGAGACAAGGATTGTGAGTGAGCACATGGCCATCCTGTGCATGGCAATGAACTCTATTCCCAGCGTGGCTGAAGTTTAGGCGCAAAACCTTGCTTCCTCCTATCTCACTCACCTGAGGATAATAACCCCACCTTCACCTTGTCATAAGTTGCAATTATCCAATGGCAATACACTAGGTAACTCATCCATATGTATTGAGGCATCATGTAACTGATCAATATGTATTGAGCTCATTTGTATATCAAAGAGAATAAAAGAAACGGGACACAGCCAGCTCAACCACTTGGCATGGAGCAACTTCTCCCCTTTCTCTCTCCTCTCTATCTTTCTCCAAAGGCCAGGCCTTCCTATCTCTCTCTCTTTTCCAATGCTAATACCTAGCATTATCTACCTCCTTTAGTTTCTAATCTCCTTTCCTACTGAGCTAGCATTATCCTCTGACCAGTGCAGTGTTAAATTGAGATCATTGGGTGGAATAGCCTGGATAGTAACGCCCAGTGGTCAGAGCAGGCTGTGGCTCCCGAATATCAATAATTGATTACTGAGATTAGAGATTTAGAGATTACATCTCTAAAGCCAGTTCGTTCACGCCCTTCGCAGGATCCAAAACTTCTATCCTGTCTCTATTTTCCTTCCTTAAAACTTCTCGCGGGCCGGGAGGTTTTAGGTCAGTGTTTCTTTCCATGCTTGAGTCACTATCTCTGTGAGAGACAATTGTCCTGCCTTGAACCTATCTTTAGTTAGGGGGCTATCAAAGCTAAGCATATGAAGACTTCCCTTGATGGAGTGGATAGACGGATGAAAACAATTTGTTCCAGTGGCTATGAAGGTGGCTCAAGCAGATGCTGTGGAGTGCTTAAACTTGATCAGACATCAAAGACCCCAAGGTCACCCAATGCATCTTGGACCAATGCATTGCCAGTTGTCTTGATTTTTGTCTTGCCACTGGACATCAATGACTCTGGAAGAGAGGGTGAGGCTGACACCTTTGTGCACCTCTGCCTCACTTGAATACAATTCATGCTTGAGTCAAGACATCACCCTGTGATGTCATTGGTCCTCTTAGGGAATGAAGGACAAACAAGAGCATCTTTCTCTGTATCTGGGTCAGTCTCCTCTCCTCTCTCTGTCCCTGTCTATGTCTCTGTCTCTCTTTTCTCCTTTCCTTCTCTCCTCCCTCTCTTCTCCTCCCCCATCACTTTTTGTCCAGGTCAGAGTCTCTCCTGGTTGATTCAGCTTCTCTCTCCATATCCTAGTTAGCATCCCTCCATCACCAATTCAGCACATTCACTCTTGTTCCAAACCAGCCGATGACCATTATCCCCCAAATGATCTCTGATACCTAATCCTGCCTTCAGACTAACTCCTCTTCTCAGCCACAAATTTAGCCCTGATCATGGTTCTCCATTTACCTTTGACCCCATACTTAGACTGGTTCCTGTGTCTAGTCTCAGATGTTTTCCCCGAACCTGTCTTATGCCTACTTTTTGAGAGGTGGTGTTGTATAGTGGTTAGAGTTCTGGATCTAAAATCAGGAGCCCTAGGTTTGATTGCCACCTCAGGTTAGCTTTGTGCTCATACTTAAGCCATTTAACCTGTCTGAACCTCAGTTCTCTCATCTGCAAAATGACGATAATAATCCTATAACCGCCTATCTCACAGGACTGTTGTGTTTTACAAGAATAAAGTATTGAAAGCATTTTACAAATCTTAAAGTGCTTTATAAAGTGCTGTGTTCTTGTTGTTACTGGGCCTGGAATTATGGATAGTTTAATACAGAACATCTCTGCTGCTGGCTGGGGACACAGCCCTGAGCATGTCCTCAGGTCCAGGAGCATCAGCTCTCCTGGCAAATGTTTTGTTGTGAACAGTAGGGCCTTGCATAAGCGCCTGTTTGAGGTCATTACTCCTCTGTGTGCTTCCAGGAACCAGGTTTGCCTGAGCTGGGTCTTAGTACTCATAGTCACATCTATTTCTGATGTTTGGCTTAATGCCAGGCTGTGAGGACGCATTTTATTTTAGCTCCTTAATTTGTTGTGATATGTATACATCAGCATCGAGGGGCCCCCTCTGGTCTAAACAGAGAGGAATGTCTCTGCTGAATCACTGTAGCCTTAGCTGGGCTTCCTAGGTGTGTGCTGGCTACCTGTGAGGCTACCTGGGAGGCCGTGGAGGCACAAGCACACACCTGCCATGCATCTGCCCAACCTCCTTGTGCTGGGCACACACCAAGACATCCCACTTGTCCCCCAGGATTCTGGGGATGCAGAAAGTGCTTTGCAAACCTTATAGAACAGTATAACTGTGTGCCATTGTCACTATGAGACATATCTGCAGTGTCTCAGGGCTCTAGTCATCTGCATAAAAGCATAGGAAAGTGCTTTATAAACCTTAAATTATTATAGGAATTTGATTTTTATTGTTGGTATGTAGCCTTGGGAGTTTTAGGCATATACAGGAATTTCTCACTTCTGGAGAATCCAGGTGTATGCAGAAGTTTATTACTGGTCCTATTTCCAAAACTAGAAACAGGCAGGATCTTGAAACCTGCAGTATTTGGGGGGGTTTAAGTGGATGTGTCACTGCTTTTGACCCTTTTCTGACTCTCATGCTCCTCTCTGCCCTTCATCTCAGTTTGTCCCTTTTAAAAAACAGATTATTTCTTCCTCCCTCCCTCCCTCCCCTTCCTCCTCCCTTCCTCCTTCGTTCCTTCCTTCCTCCTTCCTTCCTTCCTTCCTTCCTTCCTTCCTTCCTTCCTTCCTTCCTTCCTTCCTTCCTTCCTTCCTTCCTTCCTTCCTTCCTCCTTCCTCCTTCCCTTCTCCTCTCTGTGTTTCTTCCTTCCTTCCTCCTTCCCTTCCTCTCTCTGTTTCTTCCTTCCTTCCTTCTTTCTTTTCCCTTTTCTGTCAATTAATTATTTAATTATTAATAGTATTAATAGAATTAATAAGTATTAATAGAATTAATACTAAGTATTAGTTCCAAGGCAGGGCAGAAGAGCCATAAGAGCTAGGCAGTTGGAGTTAAGTGACTTGCCTAGGGTCATTCAGGGGCCAGATTCAAACCTAGCCTCTCCCTTCTCTAAACCTGGCTCTCTATTCACTAGACCACCTAACTGCCTTTGGTTGTTCTTTAGACTAACTGAGCATTGAATAAAAACTCCTGAAAGTGATGTTTCTTTCAATTCATTTGATTCAACTCATCAACCACTTATTGAACACCTATTAGGTACCAAGCACTGTGCCAGAGATATGAAGACAAAAATGAAAATAATTCCTTGTCCTCAAAGAGCGTGTGTGTATGTGTGTGTGTGCGCGCACACGTGTGCATGCACACGTATATATATTTGCAAAAGCATGGGGTCAAGGTTATGGACCTGAGTGACTAAAAAGGTGATAGTCTTTTCCATAGAAACAGAGAGATTAGGAAAATGGATGGTGTTTTTTTTTTGGGGGGGGAGGAGGGAGTAAATAACGACTTTCATTTTGGTTATATTGTTTGAGATAAGAGGATATCCAGAGGGAGATATATATGGTCAGTTGTATTATAGCTCAGGAGAGAGTTGAAGGCTGGATATAGCTTTGAGAGTCCTGTTCATAGAGATGATCCTTAAATCCTGGGAGCTGATCACCAAGAGAGAGTGAAGAGAAAGAAGAAAAGATGGATCAGGATAGAGTCTTATTGACCACCTATTCAAAGGGGGCAAAAAAAAAGATGATGAATCAATAAAATAAACTGAGAAGGAATGGTTGGAGAGGTAGGAGAAGAACCAGGAGTGGGCTATACCATGAAAACCTAGGGTGAAAAAAGTGTCTAGGAGAAGTCAAGAGCATCAGAAGCTACAATTAGGTCAAGAAGGATAAAGACAGAAAAGGCTATTGGATTTAGGAGATAGGAAATCGTTGATTATTCTGGAGATAGCAGTTTGAAGGGTTAAAGTCAGAGCTGTCCTCAATTTAGGGGAGCTTTATCCCTGCCTCCGGATGCCACTGTTTTTCTTCACGAGGGTCAAGTTATGGAGCAATATACAAGTGTACCATTATTATGGTCCCTTCCCCTTGAAGGAGGGAGCCAGAATTGTCTATGTGGAATGTATGAGGAGTTGCTGATCACCTGATGAAAATGTAGGTTCTGGGCTGCCTGATACTATTTGTCTCATGGCCTGTGGAATCCAGGCAACCTGTCTGTCTGTCTGATAGGATGTCTGATATGGGCTGTCTAATAAGTCTCTTGACCCTGGCTATCTGATTCTGGCTGCTTGAGACTGGTATCTTGTCATGTCTTTGTTTGTCTAATGCTGGGTTCTCGATAGGTTATGGAAAGACAGACCAACTAAGATTAGCTGCCTGAGGGACTATGGGGGATGGGACCATCTGACCTTAGTCACCTGGAACCAGCTGCTTGCCTGATAGCTGAGGGACATAGGTCTCCCAGCACTGATTATCTGATGCTATTTGCCTGACTGAGCTTGAGATGTAGGGCACCTCACACTGCCTGACAGGATTGTGATGGGTGACAAGGCTATCATTTCTTTCCCGTGAAAAGAGTATTGTTTGAAGGATTTGACTATTTTATGGAACTGGAAAAGCCATTCGCAACTTTCCCATCCTGCTCTGCAATTTTTCTCCCAATTCTATGGTCTTCGGTTCTGGCTACTCATTTTTCTCACAAACATGAGGATTTTTCTGTCCTGGAAGAAGCTGCAGAGCTTGGGAAAGTTCATGCCATCTGCCTTGGTTGATTTTGTTTGCCTGTCTCCACTGTTATGAAGGTGCTAGATACCCTGGACATCCATTCTACACCCCTGGGGGAGAGCCATGAGTTTTTGCAGCCCTTACCTGGCTAGTACAGTTTTCCTCATCTCCTACTTTGTGCCTGGATTTAGTGTGTGACCACCTGGGCAGAGAGGATGCAATTTTCTGATCCATCACATAACCTTTTTGTAACTCAGTTTCCTCAACTATAAACTAGGAATTATAATTCATCTACCTACCTACCTCATGGGGTTGTCCTGCAAGAAAGTACCATTACACTAAGCTTTTGAGTTTGCAAAGGGCTTATGTACATTTATTATTCAGTCTTTTCAGTCATGTCTGACTCTTGGTGACCACTTTTTGGGGTTTTCTTGGTAAAGATCCTAGAGCAGTTGGCCATTTCCTTTTCCAACTCATTTTACAGATGAAGAAACCAAGTCAGTAGGGTGAAGTGACATGCCTTGCTCACCCAGCTAGTAAGTATCTGAGGCTGGATTTGAACTCCAGGCCTAGGGCTTGCTCCAATGAGCCACCAAAGCTGGCCCATAGGTAAAGTCTTTAAAGGAGAAAGTCTTCAATCCAGTTGTTGTTCATTTGAACTTACATAATGTCATCTAATATCCATTGCTATGCCCTGAGTTAGGTACTCTTGTTATTAGTCCCATTTTACAGATAAGGAAATGAGGATCAGAGAGATTAAATGATTTACTCAGTAATATTTAGTGTGTGTGACAGACTGAAGTCCTGCATGCAATCTACTATTTTGAACTGCCTCTTTACGTTCAACCCACCCTCTTCTCTATTCCTTGTTCTCCCTTTCTTTGCTGTAGTCTCTGATAAAGATGTGGCCAGGGGATAGTTAGGTGGCTCAGTGGATTGGGAGCCTGGAGGCTAGAGGAGTTCCTAGATTTAAATCTAGTCTCAGACACTTCCTAACTGTGTGACTCTAGGCAAGTCACTTCACCCCCAATGCCCTAGCACTTACTGCTCTCCTATCTTGGAACTAATACGAAGTATGGATTCTTTGAGGGTTTTAGCTATAAACAAATAAACACACAAATAAATAAGTATGGCAAACCCCCTCATTTGTACTCCTCATCCTACCTCCTATATGAACTTTCCCCTTTGATTATGCCTTTTTCTGCTATTTATCTTTCCTTATCTACTGTCTCCTTCCATTTTATCTACAGACATTCCCAAGCATATCCTTTAAGAAACCTTCCCCATCCCTGCCATCCCCTCACTCTTTTGTCATTTATAGCTTTCTTTTTCAGACAAATTAAAAATGATTCTCTTTGCTCATTCATTTCCTCATCTCTCATCTGGTTTCTGATCCCATTACTAAACTGAAACTTCTCTTTCTAGAGTTACAGTAACCTCCTAATGGCTAATTCAATGACTTTTCCCCAGTTCTTCTTCGTAACACTGTAGCTTTTGACACTATCTATCACCTCACGCCCTGAGTCCTCCCTTGGCTTCTCTTGACAGTATTTTCTCTTGGCTCTCCTTCGAGTGGGATCAGTTCCTCTCAATCTGCTTTGCTAGATTATCATCTTTCTCCCAGTCCACCAAGGTTCTGTCCTGGGTCCTCTCGCCTATCTAAATGTTCTGTCTTACCTTCTCTCTCCTCTTGTCTTCTCTCCTCCCCTCATCCCCACTCTCCTCCTCCCCCTAGTTTCCCTATCCCTTCTCTCATTTCCTCTCGAGTCTCCCCTCTCTTTCTCTTCCTTATTCTCATCAGCTGCTATGGGTTGAAATGTCCTTCCTATGCATGACTATCTCACACCAACCCATATATCCAGCCCTGATCCTTTTTCTTGAACTCCAAGCCTCTGGACAGCTACACTTGGACATCTTGTAGACATCTCAGTATCCAAAATAGATTTTATCTTGTTTTGTCCAATATCCACCCTCTGAACTTCCCTTTTCCTGTTTTTGTTATCACCATCCTTCCAGTCGTCCAGGTTTGCAAACCCTGAGTCATCCTGGACTCTTCCTCTCCCTCACCCACTATATCCCATCAGTGCCAAGCACCATCAATTCCACCGTCACATCTCTTCAATCTGTCCCTCTCCACTAACATAGCCACCAGCCTAGGTCAGACCCTCATAACCTTGTCTTTAGTGATAGCCTCCTAATTGGTCTCCACCCCCCCCACCCCGCCCAGTTGCCAAGTTGACATTGATAAAGTATAAGCTATTAGTGTGTATCACTTCTAGTGATACACACTCTCCTGTTGGGCATTGAAAGGCCTTCATAAAATGGCTCTAACCTGTCTTCCCAGATGGAACCCCCTCTTCACGCACTGTACATTCCAGCCAAACTTGGCCAAATGTACTGTTGAACATTCAAACCCCTATCTCTGGGCTTTTGTGGTCCCCCTTACTTAGAATGTCCTCCCTCCTCACCTCTGTCTTTTAGAGTCCCTATCTTCTTTCAAGTTCCATTACCTGCAAGAGTCCTTTCCTTATTTCCCCCATTCTTAAGTGCCTCCCTGCCTTTCCCTCAATCTTGCCCCAAAATAATTTCGTACTTATTTTGATGATTAAAAAAAATCTTACCTTCCATCTTAGAATCAGTTCTGTGTTTTGGTTCTAAGGCAGAAGAGTGGTGAGGGTTAGGGAAGTGGAAGTCAAGTGACTTGCTAGGGGTCACACAGCCAGGAAGTATCTGAGATCAGATTTGAACCCAAGATCTCCTGTCTGTAGGCCCAGCTCTCTATCTACTAAGCTTCCTAGTTTTCCCTATTTTGTTTGTTTTTTATATTTTTCCCCTATTTTAATGTATTTTTTTCTCTTCCCTCCTCACCAAGATCCTCAAGGAAGGAACTTTTTTTTTTTAGTATTCTCATCACCTAGTATAGTGCTTTGCTTCATAAATACTTATTAAATCAAATCCAAGTGCCCCTCATTTCTAAAATGTAATACCCCTTCATCCCTGCCTCACATCATCCCTTACTATTATTCAGTTGTATCTGACTTTTCGTGACCCCATATAGGATTTTTTTGGCAAAGATATTGGAGTAGTTTGCCATTTCCTTCTACAGATAAGGAAACTGAAGGAAACAGGATTAAGTGACTTGTCCAGATTCACATAGATAGTAAGTGTCTGAGGCTGGATTTGAACTCAGGTCTTCTTAACACCAGGCTCAGATCTCTATCCACTTCGCCACTTAGCTGCCTCTAACAGAATCCCTAGTTTCCTTCAAAGAACAGCTCAGGTTCCTACCCTGCATCACATTAGACCTTCCCACTTCAACTGTTAGTACTTTCTCCCTCTTGAGATTACTTTGTTTAATCTTGAGCATACTTTGTATTTCCTCATCTGTATAATCATGTTCTGTTCTTAAACTGGGATTTGCACAATTAAAAAATATTTTGAGAATCATCTTTCATTATACCCAGTTACCTTTATAATTCTGTGTATGTTATTTTGTGCATTTAAAATATGATTCTGAGAAGAGGCCCATGGATTTCACAAGACAGCAGAAGGGGTTTGGTGACACACAAAAAGTTAAGTGCCCCCTGGCACGTGGTTGCCCTCCTGTAGAATGTGAGCACACCTTGAGGGCAAGGATTGGTTTTTGCCTCATACATAATGAGTATTTAAGAAATAGATTGATGAACTGAATTGATTTGGATGGAAGAAGGCTGACCTAAGGGGGTTCTGGCCGAACTATGTCTGTAAGTTCATAACTGGACTGTGAACCCTGGGACTGTTGGACAAAGTTTGGGTACCATGTGAAAGGTGCTTGGTTTCCTCTAAAAGATGCATGGCCATAGGAATTATGGCAGTGGAATTATGTGAAGGAAGTGTAGGCATAGGGGAGGATTATTCCATTGATAGTGGTATTCACTGCATCCAAGGAAGTCTGTTTAGGGAACAGTGCTGGGCCAGAAAAGTGGTCAAACCTAAATAGTGTGGGATGAAGGGAATTGATTGCATCTGGGGTGTGAGGCTCTCTGTGGAGTGATGTGAAGGGGGAGGGCTTTCTTTGCACTGAGCTGGGGGAGGTTCACTGTGCACAAAGATGAGGGAAGGCTCTCAGCAAAGAGATGGGGAAAGGAATCTCTGTACAAAGATGGGGGAAGGGTCTCTGCATAAAGAGATGAGAGGGCTCTTTTTTGCAGAAAGAGAAGGAAAGAGGTCTTTACCTAAACATGGAAGTGGGCTGTCTTTGCATAAAGATGGGGGAGGCTCTCTCTGCAGAGAGGAAAGAATGCAGAAAGGGTGGAAGTCTTTTTACACAAAGATGGGGAGAGAGGGCTATCTTTGCAAAAGGATGGAGAAGGCGCTCCTCAAAGATGTGGAGAGGCTCTTTCCCTCCCCCCAAGAAAGATGAGGAGAGGCTCTCTTTGCATCAAATAGAGGTGATACTCTTTGTACAAAGATGGGGGTAGGGTCTCTGTATAAAGAGAAGAGGGCTCTTTTTGCAGAAAGAGAAGGGAAGGGGTCTTTACCTAAAGATGGGAGTGGGCTGTCTTTGCATAAAGATGGGGGAGGCTTTCTCTGCAGAGAGAAAGGGGAAGATGCAGAAAGGTGGGGAGTCTCTTTTTGCACAAAGATTGGGGGAAGCTATCTTTGCAAAAAGACGGAGTAGGTTCTCTCTTTTCAAAGTTGTGGAGAGGTTCTTTCACCCCCAAAGAGGAGGGGAGGCTCTTTTGGCACCAAATGGAGGGGATTCTCTTTGTACAAAGATGGAGGGAAGCTGTCTTTGCATAAAGATGGAGAAAACTCTCTCTTCTCAAAGATGTGGAGAGGCTCTTTCCACATCACCCCCCCCAAAGATGAAGGGAGTCTCCCTTTGCATCAAATAGAGGTGATGCTCTTTCCACAAAGATGAGGGAGGCCTCTGGGAAGCATTGCAAGGGGAGGCTCTCCAGGGATTGGTTGTTGCAATTTTCTCAGTACTGAGATGGGGAGGAGCCCCTCTATGTGGGGATGCAGGCTAAGAAAGCTCTCTGTTCAAGGATGAGGGGGATGCAACTGTTCTGTGTTCAGGGATGCAGAGTGTCAATTCTCTGGTGCATGAGTAAGAGAGCTGGAGGGAGAGTATCTCGGTGCAGGGATAGGGGACAAATCTCTCTTCAGGCATGAGGGAAGTAGGCTCTCTGTATAAAGATGGAAGGAAGCTCCCTCTGTGCAGGGAGAGGGAGGAGACTTTCTGCTTATAGGGTTGGGGGAGGTGGAAGAAAAAGGCTCCCTCTGTGAAGTGATGGGAGGAGTCTCTGGGTTGGAATGAGGGGACAAGTGCCTCTATGCAGGGGTGGGGGTGGGCTCTGTGCAGGGACTAGAGAGAGGAATCTCTGAGCAGGGATGGGGAGAAGAATCTGTGTGCAGCGATGGGGGAGGGGACTCTAAATGCAGGACTGGGGGGAGGAGGAGGGAGCACTCTCTGGGCCATGATTGTAATTGAAAACAGCCATTAGATCTGTCTAATGGTATAGATCTATCTCACAGGGCCTCTAGCCATTAGGGATGAGGAGAGTTTCTGATCCAGACTGAACTCCCCACTCCTTAACCCCTTCCAGCCCGGGCCATGTGAGACTCCTGCTTTTCTCCTGTCTTTCTGCATCAGCCAAACTAAAGAGAAGTTCAGAATTTAAACAATCGTGAGCCTCAGAAGCTTGAACTTTCCGAATTGTTGAAACAAATAGTTGGGGTTGCTTTTACACGGGGCAGTGGCCTGGAGGTGAAGACAAATTGGGGATCAGCCTCGTTTATTCAGAATAAAGTCCAAGCTCACCAGACCCAAGTCTCATGGTCGAGACACATCCATATCAACTCTACCTAGAATAAAGCGTTTTAATGATATCTTTCTTGTTTCTATCCTCTTTGTCGCTGCATCTATCGCTACCTCTTCCCCTACTGGATGAGTCATTCCTTCCAACAAAAAAGGGAAAAGGTAGCAAAACTAACTAATCCAGATACTAAGTCTGACAGAGCAGGCAATGTTCCATGCCCCACGGCTGGAGATTAATGAAGTTACTTGACTACTTTCCCAAATCCCAGTCTGTGCTGTGTAGACATGGACCATGTGCACATTACAGATGGTCTTTGCAGGATGGCCCAATGGTTCCATGGAAATTTTCATCAACGTTACTCCGAGGAGTGCCGAGGAGGCAGACCGAACATTGGAAAGGATGAACTTTCCCCTTCCAGACTGTGGCTGAGCCCAGCTTCTAAGGAACTGTGAAGTTTGGCCAAAGACCCAGGAGTCATTCTTTTAATTAATTGTTATTAAGTGCCTACTGTATCTTGCTCTGGCCATTGTGGGGAGCCACAGATGAATCAGAAATCAGCCCGGTCCTCAAGGAGCTCATAGTCTTGAAGAAGGCACAAAACCCATACACATATTCAAAAAATGTAATTTAATGATCCTTTAAGTACCTCCTCTACTATATGTTGGGCTCTGTATTAGGCTCTGAAGATACTTAGACGGATTATGACACGCCCTAATTAGAACACTTCAGCTTAAGCACTGGCCATCCCTCATTCCTATAATATACTCCCCCTTCACTTTCTTTTTGGAGTCTCTAGCTCCTATGTGAGGCCTTTCCTGTTGGCTAGTGCCCTGCCTCTCCATGTTGTTGTTGTTATAATTCAGTTGAGTCCAACCCTTCTGGACCCCAGGGACCACACCATATCAGTTCTGCCCAGTGGATTTTTTTTTTTTGGCAAAGATACTGGATTGGTTTTTCTAGTGGATTAAGGCAAACAGAGTTTAAGTGACTTGACCAAGGAAGGTCACACAGTTGGCAAAGACAGACGGATTTGAACTCAGGTCTTCTTGACTCCAGGTCCAGAGGTATATCCTCTGAGCCACCTTGCTGCTTCCCCCTTTCCATATTATCTTTGTTTATTTTGTATCTAGTCTGTGTGTACTTAAATATATGTATATGTATTTCCCTGATTTGAATATAAATTTCTTGAGAGCAGGAACTTTCACTTTAGTCTTTATATCTCTAGAGTTTAGCACAGTACCCATTATAGAATAGGCATTTAATAAATCCTTGTTGATGGAGCAAAATATGTAACTCTGGGATGAGGGAATTAGATAAGTACAAAGGAGGCATCCAAATGAATGCTAGAAAAAGTCTGAGAAGGGAGAAAAGGTGAGGGAAGCAGAGATTAAATAAAGGAAAGCTTCCTGGTTGGGGGAGCATCTAGTTGGCCTTTGAAGAAAGTAAAGGATGATTTAAACCGAGAGAAACTGGTGGGGGAAGGAGGAGGGGAGTCCATTCCAGGCGTCAGGGGGAACAAAGGCACAACAATAAGAGAAGGCTGAAGAACTAAGAGGAAGACTGTAGAAAGAGGGAATAGTCTGAGCCCAGGCTAGAGGGGGCAAGAGACACTGCAGCCATGTGTTGAGAGACCTGAATACCAGAATGAGGAGGTTATATTTTATTTCATGGGTAATCACATTAGTAAATGTGATCAGAATGGAGTTTTTGGAAGATTATTGGAACAAGCATGTGAAGAATGAATTAGAAAAAGGAGGAATAGGAATAGGAAGTTAATTAGAAGTTGATTGCTACAGTTCTTGCTCTCCCTTCTCTCTTTATGCCTTCATATCGACTGCTCTGATAACTGTAATACTTTTTCTCTCCTTACTTTTCTGTCTCAGAATCCTCGATTTCCTTTAGAATCAGCTTGTGACACCTTCTGCATGAGGCCTCTCTTGGTACTTCCAGTTGCCTCCCCAACTAGAATTACTTAGCATCTGCTTTGTCTAATCCTCACTGTAAAAAGGAGCCCTATAAGTAGACAAAAGAAAATAAATGAGAAAGTTGTTATGGAGGTAAGACTGCTAAAATTTGGTAGATAGAAAGGGAGGACTTAAGATGATTTCAAGGAAAACACCCTATATTGGAATTATAATATTTGAATACAAGTCCTGGTAAATGGAAATAGTTATCATCATCATTATTATTACTTAACTCTGATCTAATCAGTCAGTCAGCAGCATCTCAGGGACCACCATTAGCCTTAGAGAGCTGGCAGGTTGGCTAAGGGCAGGGGGGAGAAGACTATAGTCTTCTAGTACAGTGGAGATTCTCTCTATGGTGGAGAAGAGGGAGATTTATCTGAGAAGGAAGAGATTTTTCTTGTAGTTTCATTTATATCCTTCATTTGATAATTTCTACCCTCTCCAGATCCCATTCTCTTCCTTCCCTCCTCACCAAATAGTTCAATGATACAAGATTACCCAGAGATACAGATGAAGGGGGACTTCCCTTTATGAAAGAGGTATGATCCGGATAAGTTGCCCATAAAGTCAATTTCTCTCTGTTGAATCTGATTTTCCCATTGATTTTCCACACACACAAAAGAGGAAATCTATTTATTCCTCTGGGATAGGGATGGGAGTGGGTGGAAAGAAACTTGACCTCAAAGTCATAATGAAATCATGCTTAAGAATGTGACAAACTCTTTTTAGATAGCCTATATTTAAATGAAAAAAAATATTTTTTCAAATGATAAGATAATAGAGTTAGAGCTGGAAGGGATATTAGAAGACATCTAGATTAAACTCATCTTTTGGGCTTCAAGAGGTTACAGTCACAGATAGGATAAAATTGATCCTCCGAGTTAAGTCACAAAAGTCAGGCTATGTGGCTATCCTTGTATGCCCTGCCTAGTTCATTCCCTTAGCCATCATTCTGTTCCTGAATTGAAGGAAGGATGCTTAAGGCCATGCAAAAGCTATCTTCCAAAATTTGGATCTGGGGGCCTGAGAGGGACTTAGAAGATCCTCAGAGAAAGGAGGTTAAGGCTCATTTTTGAGAGGTATTTCCTACTGGCATCTTCCTCAGTCTTCTGCCTTATCTTCTCTACTTTTCCCTTTCCCTTTCCCTTCTCCATATCATTTCCTGCCCCCATCTCTTACTCTCAACCTCCCTCAGGCTCCTGAGTTGGTCCCTTTGGGGCTCCTTCCTATGAAACTATCTTTCATAGACACCCGATAGAAGATTGAGGAAATCTGTGGGTATGCCATTTCTCCCTGACTCAGGAGATATCTAGTGCCCTGGTGTGGAGTATCTCACTTCTTCAGGTAATAAGATAGATATCAAATAAGCATTACATCTGAGGCAGATTCTGTGGTGGGGAAGGCTATATATACACTGTTCACTCTTATTTCATCTTTACAAAAAAGGCACTTTCAGAACGGCGTGTTTTCCTCCAAAGCTCCATTATATTTTGCTCCCTTAGAAAAAGTAATTGCCACTCACTGGATAATTGCTTCAGAGTCCAGAGCTCAGGGAATTGAGGAGTTGCCTCAAGGGTGGGGCACACAGATGGCATCACAATAGCCTTTTGGCTCAAGGCTCCTAGTTTAACACTCAGCGTGGCCCTCATCCTCCCCTCAAGTTCAGAACTAGAAGGAAATTATTTAGTCCAACTCTTTCATTTTACAAATCAGAAAGCCGAGGTCCAAGAGGGGAAGTGACTTGCTAACAGTCACACTATTAATGAGAAGTAGTCAGAATTTGAACCCAGGACTTCTCCAGATTCATTGATTTTCCATACTACAATATGAAGTACTTTTCTACAAGCCTATTTGAACGGGTTCTCCTTTTTCCATTCTTCTGCCCTTATTCTACTGTTTTAGAGGTGGGAGGAGGAGCCAGTGAAGGTAGCTGAGGATAATTGTTTTGTGACATCTAGTAAAGGCAAAGTTCAGGGACCTTAATTATCTCTTTTCCTGGGAAGGGGCAAGGATGATCTATTGCCTGTTTTTGCTTTGATTCAGCAGGGCTGGTGGGCTTCAGGCAGGAGATGACACAGAGCTATAATTAGGGTTGGGCAATGAGGGTTTTGCTTCAGGATACAGAATTTAGAAGGTGTGAAAGCTTTTGTAGTACTTTAGGAGCACAGAAACAATAAAGAGCCTCCTTAGTGAGGAAGAATTAAAATAGGAAGCTACCAAATGGCTAGCTACCTCCTCCTCAGTAACCAACCTACAGGTGAGCTTGTCTCTGCTCTCAGTAAACCACCACAGCACCTCTGTGCTGTGGCTTGAGAAGCTGATTTGAGGGAATGTTCTTTGCCACTGGCCCTGGGCATGGTTGGTGCTCCCTTGAGTCAAATGTTCCTAGTTATGGCTCTGAGTACAATGGTTGCCTGGGCTAGGTGGGACATAGCTGTAGGTGGGGAGGTTCTCCATGTACCCTGAAGAAATCTCTGACCCACAAGATAGGGAATAGTAGGGGAGATTGGGGAGTTGGAAGAGTTAGGGAATTAACCATCCCTGCTGGACACCTCAGGATCCTTCAATACCCAGATTAGAGCAATTTTTGCTTCTGGACAGGACTAGAATTGAAATTGCTTAACACTGATCTCAGTGCTATCTGATATCATGCAAGCCTTGTGACTATTGAATGTGTGTGTGTGTGTGTGTGTGTGTGTGTGTGTTTTCATCATTGATTAGGGTTAAACAATGGGGGTTAAGTGACTTAGATTTGAACCCTGGTCTTCCTGTCCCCCAGCCCTGGCTCTCTGTCCACTGAACTACCTAGCTGCCCCCTAGAATATGTTTGTTGGTAAAAATCACTCACTGGTCCCTTTCTGCCCTGCTTTTCCGCTTAGTTCAATAGGTTCTAACTCTGAGTTTGGACTTGGTCCCACAGATAATTGGGAGCAATTACTGGTCTTAAAGCAGGGTAGTGCTATGATCAAAGTTATGTTAAGAAGATTAATTTTTCAATGTGTACAGGATGGATTGGTGGGTTGGGGTGAGCCTGGGGTAATGGGAGAGATTGTCTTAGTGTTGCAAATGTGGTAAATTTGTTTTCATAGGCATCTATGAATTGTGGTGGGGTGAGGTTCTAAATGGAAATATGACTTGAGGGATAGTCCTCATATTCTAAAGGAATAGAACATGTGTGTATGTTTGAGATGAGGATGGTAATACACACACACACCTCTCTCTCTGAGTAAATTCAAGAATCGGAGGGAGAAAACATTGGAGAATATTTGGATAAATCAGTAGGCAAGAGATAGAACTTTGTTTCTCTCTCCCCTCTCTTCTTTCTGAATTATCTGTCTTCCTTTAACTTTACCTCCTGCAAGAAACTGTTCCCAGTCTTCTTTAATCTTCATATCTTCCCTCTGAGAGCACCTAAAATTTATCCCTACTATATTACTTGTTGGTTCATAGTTGTTTATATGTCTCCTTCATTAGATTGTGAAGCTCCTTGAGGGCAGGGACTGTCGTTGGCCTTTCTTTGTACTCCAGCACTGAACACAATATCTGGTACATAGTGGATGCTTATTAAAGGCTAGCCGACTAACTTATTGACTGATTATTGTTGTGGGAACATTCGGTAGACCACTTGGACAGGAGGAGAACATGGATGAGGTTTTCAGCCCAGAAGTGGAGATAAATAGTGATAAAGTCTTTAATTATTTAGACTTCTATTTGAAATTTAATTTCCTCTCTGCCAAAAGCTGAACAATATTCTTGGCTTATCCTAATGACAGTTTCATATTCCAAAAGGTGGAGAAAAGCAAAAAAAAAACCAAAAATCTGTTCTGAATCAGATTCTGAACAAGAAAGAACTAGTTGTTTGAAGTACCTTGAGAACCTTGGAGGGTGGGAAATGATCAGTTTATTTAGAATACATGATGAAGGAGAGGAAATAGCCTGACATTCACTGCAGAGTTTAGAAGAATAGATCTCAAAGTATTCAGAGAAGGAATAGGTAAGGTTCCATGGCTTAAAATTCTACAAAAGAAGTCAGCTCAGGACAAATTCTTGAAAACCCAAAGAGAAAGCTCTAAGGAAGAATTCTGAAGTGAGCTATCTAAAGTGACTGATGAGGATACATAGGCTATCCATTGACTAACCCAGATTTTTAGAAGGATGTGGAACATGTATTGAAGATGGAAGAAGGGCCAGGCAACAAAGGATCAAATACAAAAAATATGGCATATTGTAAGAATGTCAGAAATGCACAAATTCAGAATGGACTGGAGCTGATGGAATAAGGTAACCTTTAAAAAAAAAAAAAACATTACCTTACATCTTAGAATCTCTGTATTGGTTCCCAGGCAGAAGAGCAGTAAAGACTGGGCAATGGGGGTTGCCCAAGGTCAGACAGCTAGGAAATGTCTAAGGCCACATTTGAACTTAGGACCTCCCATCTCTAGGACTGGTTCTCAATCCATTGAGCCACCCAGCTGCCCCCTTTAATACATGTTTCAATTGAAATCAATAACTGAATTCATATCTACAAAATAAGGAGTTGAGCATTCTAACTTCTATATATTATCATCTAATGCAACTTGTTTTGAGATACATCAGGGAAAAGAGGTAGCCAGAGGAAGGGTGAAACTTAATGCATGAGATGATAATATATAGAAGTTAGAATGTTCAACTCCTTATTTTTTGTCTCCATTTTTCTCTACCAAGTACTATAAATGATCTTTAGACAGGAAAAGATGGACTAAAAATGACTAGCTGGTGGTTAATGCCCAAGATAAGTAAAAAGATAATGAGAAGCCCCTTGATGCACTCAATGAGTTCAAGTCACCAATTCTATACAACTTATCCTAGGATACTGAACCAATAGATATGACTGACAATATCATTTCCAATGGGCTTTGAAAGATCATGGAGAATGAGAAAGGTGCCACAGGCCTGGTGAAGAGCAAATGTTATCTGTTTTTTCAAAAAAGCAAAGAGCAGTGGTTTGCCAATCCTTGACCAGTAAGATTGACTTTGATTCTTGGCAGGTAGAATGTATTCATCAAGGGATTATTAGCAAACATCTAGGGGGAAAAAAAGCATGATCACAAAAAGCTAGTATCATTTCACGTATAAATAATAGCAACAGATCTTTCTAGAATAACTGAATTCTTGGGGGGAGGGCAGGATTGGCTTGGGATTAAAGAGAATGCCAGAGACTTAGATTTTATAGATTTCAATAAAGCATTTGACATAGTCACTCATGTTATTCATGATGACAAAGAGGGGAGTTATAGGACAGTTCAGTTGGTGGCAGAGTGGGTAGAGCATTGGACCTAGAATCAGGAAGACTTGAATTCAAATTTAGCTTCCTATACTTACTAGCTGTGTGTTCTGGAGCAAGTCACTTACTCAAGCTCTATCTGCCTTCGTTTCCTGAGCTGTAAGATGAGGATTATATCCTAGCAATGTTGTTGTGAAGATCAAATGAAATAATATTTGTAAAAAGTACTTCGCATGGTGACTGGCACATGGTAGGCACAATATTCCTTCCCTCCTTCCAAGGGGTAGATGGCAGCAGTTAGATAGATTCAGAACTATTTGACTGACTTGACCTAAAAAGTAATCATTAACAACTCAACTTGGAGTCTCTAGTAGGACTTCCCTAAGAGTCTGTATGGGGTTCTGGATTAACATTTTTATCAATGACTTGGACAAAGGCATGAATCATCAGCTTATCACATATAGAGGACAAAAAGCTGGGAGGGATAGCTAACCCACTGGATGACAGAGTCAGGATCCAAAAAGATCTTGACAGGCTAATACATGGGGCAAAGCTAATAAGATGAAATTTAATAGGAATAAATTATAGGGAACATCTTTGAAATTATCTGTACTGAGATCAAGCCAGGAACCTTGTTTGGCACCAGTGTGTTGAGTGCTTTCCAGCTGCTGAGAATTTTCAAAGTCACAAAGTAGGTCCAGAATCAGTCCCAGAGCTTCTTAACTTGGTTTCTGCGAACTCGGTTTCTTGTTTGTTTTGTTTTTCCTAAGCTTCAAAGAGTACCAATAGTATATAGTTTATTAATCTTTATTATATGTATTATTTGTATGGTTTATTCATTTTACTTCATAATGATTCCCCGAGGAATCAGAGGCTACTTTTTGTGTAGATGAAGTTTCTTTAAAAATTTTTTTTAAATTAAGATTTTATTCATACCTTCTGTTTCTTATATCACCATTTATCCCAAATCTCCCTCCCTGTGCCCCTTCTAGAAAGTCATCTCATATGACAAATATTTTTGAGAGGGTAAAAATTTAGCACAACTGATCATTTCGTTAAAAAAAATCTGAAAGCGTGCAATGTGCAACGCTTGTGGACCTCCTACCTCTAGGAAGGTGTGGGTTGGGGGTGTCTTCTCATATCATCAATACAATCCTGCTTGATCTTAATTATTTTGTTACATTTACTTTTGATTTTTGTTATTTGTAGTTCTGTCCGTTTACATTGTTGTAGTTACTGTCTATATTGTTTCCTTGACTCTGCTTATATCAGTTTCCATCAGTTCACATAGACCTTTCCTAGTTTCTCTGTATTCATCATGTACATTATTTCTTACAGCAGTATGATCTTTAATATTAGGGTTGCATAACCATTTAGAATGATCTGAGTTTAATTTCTGCCAGACTACTTTCCAGTTTTCCTAGTAGTTTAAAAAAAAAAATCAAATAAGGAGTTTTGTTTCTAATGTAGTAGATACCACTATTAGGGGAATTATGGTAATAGGAAATGCTAGAGCCAGGAAGCCAACTAGGGGAAAGACTGGATCTTGCGCTCCTCCCCCTGCACCACTTCCTCTTTCCCTTCCACTGTCTTGAATGGTCTTCTCACAAATAGTAAGTTTGAAAGTTTCCTCTAATAACTAACTTTCACAATCAAATCTTTCAACTAAGAGATCTTTTATTCTTTTAAATAGAGGAGGTAAGTTGAGGGGAAGGGGTGAGAGGAAAATAGGTCTCCCTAATTTTATAAGTTATCCCCATTGATTGAGGATTCTAAGATGTATTCAAATTCAGGAAATAATGTTATCTTTCCCTAAGGAGAGATGTTGACGGGTTTCTTCTGAGCTAAACCCCAAAGTCTTCTCAGCACTCAGTCATATGGATAATCAATGACCAAAGAGAGAGTTTGTCTTCCACCTTCTCTTTCAACAGCCAGAGAAGGAAGTGAAGTTCAAGCAGCTGGACTTCCCCAACTGCCCCCTTCAGGATTCCTTTGGAACTCTCCATCTCAGTTGACTGGCATTTTACCATGTTCCAAGCCTCTTGCTTTTTATGCAGATCCATTTTGTCACTTCTCAAAATCTTTGTTTACATTAAGTAATTTATGTTTTCAACTTTATCAAACACTGGGCTATTGAGTTCCATTTTTTCCCGATTTTCTCTTGCCTGGTCTGTTACATTGATCTGTCTTTCTTTTTTTTTTTTAAAACCTGTACCATATGGTTTTGAGGACTACTACTTTGTATTATAGTTTGAGGTCTGGAAGTGCTATTCCCCTTCCATCCCTATTTCTTTTCATCATTTCCTTTGAATTTCTAGGTTTAAAATAATAAAATTAATTTTGTTAATTTATCAAGTTCTTCAAAGTATTCTTTGGTAATTTGATTGGTATTATAGTTATTAATATAAATTTAATTTTGGAAGTATTGTCATTTTTTCATACTAGTGGCCTATTCCTTCAACTTTGTAGTTGTTTTTTATTTCTTAAGGAGGACTTTGTAATTGAATCTATACAAGTCTTTAGTATGCTTTGGTAGGTTAACCTCAAGATATTTTATGCATTTTTTTGTTATTTGGAAAGAAATTTCCCTTTTTATTATTGGTTCTAATGTTTTGTTATTATATAGAGATGTTTTTTTTAATTTTTGAAGATCTATTTTGTAACCTGCAACTTTATTTAAGTTATTAATTTCATCAATGAATATCTTCAGTGATTATGTAGGATTTTTCTAAGCAAATTGCCATATCACAAGCAAATAAGGATAGTTTTATGTCCTCTTTATCTATCTTTATACTTTTATTTCATTTCCCTTCTTTTATTGCCACATCCAGAGCTATATCAAATAATAGTAAGGAGAATAAGTGTTCTTATTTCACTCCTATTTATTGGAAAAGCTTCTAGCATATCCCCATTGCATTCTTGTTTTTGGTTTTAGATAGATGCTTTTTAGGATATTTTTAAAAGTTCTTTATGTGCATAAACTTTGTAGGGTTTTGTTTTCAGCATAAAAGTTTTGTATTTTGTCAAAGACTTTTTCTATCTCTGTTGAGATAATCATGTAGTTTTTGTATGTTTTGGTTTTTAATACAATTAATTATATAGATTGTTTTCCTAATGCTGAACCACTTTATATTCCACTTGGTCATAATGAATGATTTCTCAGATAAATCATTTTGGTCTGTTAGGAGTTTGCTTAAAATTTTTGAGTTAATGTATTTATTGCATATTTACATTCATACATATATTCATCACAATTTTCATTGATTATATTGGCTTGTAGTTTTCTTTCTGTGGTTTTCCTCCCCAGGTTTAGGTATTAGGACTATATTTGTCTTACAAAAAGAGTGTTTTTCTCCTCAGTTTTTGAGAACAGTTTGTGAAGTATAGTTCCCTAAAAGTTTGATAGAATTCTCCCGTGAATTCATCAGGATAAAACTTTTTTTCTTTGGTAATTTCTGTACAGCCAGATATCTTTCCTTTTCTGAGGCTGAATTATTTAAGTTCTTTAGCTAGTATTCTGAAATCTGAGTGTTTTTTATTTTTGAAGATCTGTCTGATTATTCTTTTTATTCTGGTTTTGCTGTGACTTCACTTTGTTCCTTTGCTATTTTATTGATTTGCTTTTGTGCTCTCATCTTTTTAATAAGATCATCTAAGGGTTTATCAGTTTTATCTATCTTTTCAAAGAATCAGCTTTTAGTTTTATTTATAATTTCTTTGAGCTTTTTTCTAATTTATATATTTCCCCTCCAATTTTTAATGTCTCCTGTGTTTATTTTAAATTTATTTATTTGTTGCTTTCTAATTTTTAAAATGTATATTAAGTTCATTAATCCTCTCTTTTTCTATTTTGTTAATGTATGTTTGTAAGGATATGATTTTTCCCCTGAGGACTGCTTCATCTGCATCCCAGAAATTTTGGTATGTTGTTTCATCATTATCATTTTCTTTTACACAGTTATTAATTATTTCTATGATTTGTTTTTTGACCCACTCATTATTTAGGATTTCATTATTAAATCTTTATTTGGGTCTGTACCTTTTATTTGGGGAACCAATATGTTCATTGTGTTATGATCTGAAAAGAATATTTTAATTATTTCTGCCTTTTTACATTTATTTTCAATTTCTCTATGCCTTAGTACATGAACTGCTTTTGTAAAAGTTTCATTTGGTGCTAAGAAATATGTATATTCTCTTGTTGTCTCATTTAAAAGATAAATATATTTTAACTCTAGTTTCTCCAGGAATTTGTTCCGTTACATATTTTCTCTTTTGTTTAGTTTTCTCTTTGACTCATCAAAAACTGAGAGAGATATTTGTCTCCTGTAACTATTGTGTTATTGTCTATGTCTTCTTGTAGCTCAGATAATATTTCCTTTATGAATTTGAATGCTAAGGCATTTGGAGCATACGTATTAGTTACTGATATTGGTTTGTTGCTTATGGTTCTTTTCAACATAAAATAGTTTACTTATTTATCCTTTTTAATTTTTGAATGTTTGTTTTTGCTTGTCAACTCTTGCTTTTTTGGATTCACCTAATGCATAATAACATTTCCCTATACCCTCAGATTTATTTTATATATACTTTTGTTTTTGAAATGTGTTTCTTTTAAGTAACAGCTTGTAGGATTTTGTTTTCTTATCTAATATGGTCACTTTTTTGGTTTTATTGGATCATTTAATCCATTCACATTTAAATATATTAATGTTAGTTTCTCCTCAACTGTTCTGTTGTAAACACAGTGCTATCATCTTTCAGTTACTTTACCTTAATTTTTTAAGGTGGCCCTGTTTCCATTGGCTCCCTTTCTCTTACCCCTTATCTCCATCTCTTGTTTGTTACTCCTTTCCCTTTAGGGTTTTGTTCTTTTTTCTCTCTCCTGCTTTTATCTGGTTATATTATTCTTTCCCCCCTTTTTTCTTCTCAATCAAGTGGATCCCCCTTCTCTCCTCTCAATCAAGTAGATCCCCTTTCTCTCTTCCCTTTCAACTAGACCTGTTTAATAATTAAGAAAAAAAATTTTTTTTGCCCTTTTCAAAAAAAATATCTCTCCCTGTTATCTCTCCTCTCTTTCTACTCTAGACCCTCATTCTCTGATATGTGACCCCTTTAATTATTTGGTCTCTCTACTCTGTATTCTTCATGCAATCAACATTTACAAGGTTTCCATTCTAGGCTCTTCTTTAGAAGATTTCTGCCTCTACCTCATAGAGGTTACCAAATGAGTTCCTCTATTCCACAGTGCCTCATTCCCAGAAGCATGCCAGTTATTGTAGTCCCTGATAATTCTACTCACCACAGATACCCTCCCCTGGTTACCTGCCCCAACTCCCATTTTTTCAAAATCCCCTTTTGGATCCATGTCCTCCTACTTCCCCAGGTGCCAGTTGCCCCCAAGCGTTCCAGCTCCCCTTATCTCAAAGCAGGATAAATGAACTTTTCAAGCACCAAATCCTTTTGTCCACACTTTGTGTAGGGTTCCTATGTCTCTTGACAGACCATTGCTCTTTACCCTTAAGGGAACATTTATCAGTAGAACTCCCTCCCGTGATAAAAGCATGACCTCCTTCCTTTCCCCCTTTTTCAATTCTTCCCTCCTCCTTATGCACTCCCCTGTAGGTTTTTCTTTTTGTATGACCACAGGAGTCTTCTCATTGCTAGCCCTAGATTTGACCCTGCACAACACATATTCCTCTGTCCCCCTGCTTTCCTTAGTGCCCCCTTTAATATACCCTCTCATATTGTAATGTAATTGTAATGAATTCTTTCTCTCTCTCCCCTTCTCCCCCCCCCCCCCCCCCCCACACACACACACACAAGTGATTTGCCCAGGGTTATGCAGCTGGGAAGTATCTGAGGTAAGGTTTTAACCCAGGACCTCCCATCTCTAGGTCTGGCTCTCAATTTTTTTTACCTTTATAAAGAAGGTTTTTACTGTTTTCTCTGCTGTAACTGTATTGCCGTTGCTGTCCTTGGCTGCTGCTTTTATTTATTCGTCTTTTCTGTAGCTTGAGAAGCAAACAATTTCTTCAATTCCAGTTTTCTTTCTAAAATTGTTTCAAATGTCTATTATTGTTGAATGTACATCTTTCACTTATAGGTAAACTCATATTTGCAGGGTAGGTCACTTTGGCCTATTTCCAAAGTTCCAATGCTGTTTAGAACATATTATTCTGTTTCTTCATTTTCTCCGATATTTTCTGATTGGTGCAAAATATTCCTGAATTATTTAAATTTCCTTTCCTTTTTGTATTTGAAGGTTTTTCTCTTGATCACTTGTAGAACTTGTTTCTGAATCAAACTGTGAAATTTAGCCACCATATGTCTTGGATTTGCAGCCTTGGGTCTTTTCTAGATGTGATATGTGAATTCTTTCAATTGAGAATTCATTTTCTATGTTCAGAAGTTCTGGAAAGTTCATTTCTATTATTATCCATGTTATACCTTAGAGGTTTTTATCCTGTTGTGTTCCTCTGTAAGACCTATGCTCCTTAGGTTGTCTCTACACATTCTGTCTTTGAGATCAGCATGTTTTGTTTGCAAAGTGAGAATATTTTCTTTTGATATTATTGCTTTTTGCTTCTTTTCTTTTAGGTTGTCCTTCACTTCTGTATTTTTGTGTTCTGAATCTATTATCCCCTTTTTTAATTTGGTGAGACTTGCCCACACAGATTCCAGTTTCTATTCTGCTAATTAATTTTGCTGTGCAGGTCATAAATTATCTTCTCATAATTCTTATTTGTCTTTTGAACCAATAACGAATGTTATTTTGTGGTTCCATGTTCTTCTCAAATTTCACAGGATTCTTCATTTAGATCATTTTTCTTCATTTTGCAGTATTTACTCATAGATTTCTGATCTCACTAACTCTATCTGGAGACCATGTTTCCTTCTGTTGTTAATATTTTTCCTGTTGATTTATCTGTAAGGTCTTTAAATTTTCTTCTTTCTGAGAGCCTTGGAAATTTTAGTCACCCCCCCTCCCATTTATTTTCCCCTATTTACTTTCTGACTTGGTCCCTTCTGATGGTGGGTTTGATTTCAAAGTGTCTCAGCCTCCTCCCACTCTGGGCAGTTCAAAGTTCACCAGCTGCCCTGAGTGCCTTTTGGATGGTCAGAACTGTTCCCAGCTGGATGCTGTGTTCTCTTTCTCAGGCTTCGTGCAGTGCCACCCCCTCTGCCCCAACCCCCAAACACTCTGTTTTGCTCTTTTCCCTCTGGACAATTCAGAGTTTTGTCACGTTGGTGCTACAGAGTTGTGACCTCCAGCAGGCTTTTGCTCCTGAAGGGCTGTCACTGCCTGAGCAAACTTTGATAGCAGCTTGGATTTGGGGGTCTCTGTAGCATTGGAAAAAGGAAGTGGGGCCTGAGGTGAGGGCTTGGGTTTTGTTGCAAGCCCTAACTCATATATTAGTTCCTTGGTCTACTAGTGTAGCCTTGTTGGTGGTAGCATGGGAGTTCTGAACGAGCTCAGGGTTTGCATTTTTTTAACCTTTTAAAAATCTCTAAAATACTACATTCTGGGTATTCTAGATCATGGAAACAGCTGAAATTGCTTTTTATTTGGCACATGATTTCTGTTTTGGAGAGGTTTGAAAAGTTATGGAGATCAGAGAAATGATCTTGTCCTCCATCTTATTGCTGGACTATGATTATGGTCCATGATCACAAAGTTGAAGTTCTTTTAAAAAAAATTTAATAATTATATTTCAATATAATTGGTTTCATTTAGGATCTTATATATTTTGTTTTATACATTTAAAAAGATTATTCTGGGAAGTGGTCAATAAGCTTCACCAGACTGCCAAAGGGGTCCCTGGCACAAAAAAAGGTTAAAGGCCCCTATTCTCGATTGCTTATGATCTTTTTGACATCCTTATCTGAGCAGCCTATGGGGAAGCCATCATATTCCTAGACCCATAGAGGCTCATGGTCTAAAATCACTTTCCCATTTTCCTGGAATGGGCCTGCCCTGGTTACTCATTCTGATGTTGCTCCTGACATTAGGTTTTCCCCTGGTTAGTTATCTCCAGGGGAGTAACTTCTCATGGTCTGTTGTCCTCTGGCTTTGCCCTGGTCCATGGCCAGGATTGCTTTCCAAGTCTCTGATATAAAGTCTTCTCAGCAGTGGGACTACCGAAACTGTGGTGTAAAGCTATGATATTGATCCAGTCTTTAGTGTAAAATCTTGCAGTTTGGAGCCTATCCACATCTCTAGTGTGAACCACTGGTTATGGGACTGTCCAAGTCTATAGTGCAAAGCTCTGTAGCTCATAGGGCTACCCAAAACTTTGTTAGCTTTGTAATTCTCCAAATGAAGTATTATGAACTTCAAAGTAGGGAGCAACCACTATGAAATGTTCCCTTGTTGCTTGCTCTTGTAGAGCAAGAACTGGTGGAAGGAATTAAAAATTTCTTAGGATTGATTCTGGAAAATTTGTTCAAGGGTCTCTGGGATTCTAGGATTTCCTAGCCCATAGCTGTGTCTGCAGGAACTTGGGCAACCCATAAATATCAGTAGATGATAGCTTGTCATGACCATTTGTCCTAGTCAGTCCACCATCATTAGAGATGTTTGTACAAAGCCCAGATGACAACTTGTTCAATGTATTATAGGGGAGGACCATTGCTTATTTATAGGGTGAACTAAATGATAGGTTACTCCAACATTAGCATTCTTGAATTCTGTAGTTTTACCTTTGGGTTAAAAAAAAATCAGTGTCATAACTACAAGATGGGGGAAGTGTTGGACTATGATATGAGTCAACTGTGATATGGCAGCCAAAGAAGAGAGATATTATATTAGATTGTATAAAGAGAATCACTGTGTGCAAGAGGGAAGTGATACTCAGCCCTGCTATACTCTGCCCTGACCAGACTCTATATGGAGTTCTATGTTTAGTTTTGGATGCCACATTTTAAGGACATTAGTAAGCTGAAGAGGTTCCAGAGGAGAGCCACAATAATAAAGGGCCTTGTGATTATATTAAAGGATTTGGTGCTGATTAGTCTGGAAAAGAGATTTATGGGAGACCTGATCACTGTCTTCAAGTGTTTGTAGTTATCATGAAGGAGAGGGAATAATCTTATTTTACTTGTCCCTAGAGGGCAGAAACTAGGAACATTGTCAGAAGTTGCAGAGAGATGATTTAGAATCCATACAAAACAAAACTTATTAATTATTAGACTGGGATGCCTCAGAAGGAAGTAGGCTCCTGATCACTAGAGGTCTTGGGTGAATTTATATAAATTCTTAGTGGGTTTGATGAAATTCTCAGTTAGGTACAGGTTGGGCCAGGTGATCTCTGTGACCCCTTCTAGTCCTGAAATTATGATTCTGTGAAGAGGTAATGCATGTAGTGGCAGTAAGAAAAGAATGAATGATTGAATTATTATAGATCTTGAACCCATGGCAACTTAGTAGAAATAGGGATTGATTTGGAAGACATAAGAACCTATGATAAATTAAATGACCAACTGTGATTCCAAATGACCAGTAATAAAGGATGCTACTCACCCCCTGATAGGTGATAAATTCCAGGTACAGAATGAGGCATTTTTTGACACAGCTAATAGAGGAATTTGTTTTTCTTGATAATGCATATTTATTATAAGTTTTGTCTTCCCCCCAATGGATTGGAGGGGATGAGAGAGAGAAAATAAATTTGTTAATTGAAAAAAATTTAAATCTCTAAGTTATGAGTACTTCTTAAAAGATGTGGGATTGAGGAAAAGGAGAGAGGTAAAAACATCACTGAGATTTAAAGTCTGGGTAATCTGGAGGATGATGATACCATTGGCAAAAAATAGGGATGTCAAGAGGAAGAACAGGTTCTGGAGGAGATGATGAATTTGGTTTTGGACATGTTATGCCTTAGTATGTGGTGAGATGACAGATGGAGATGCTGGGTAGACAATTGGAGATATAGAACTGGAGATTTAGGAGGAAATCAGGACTGGAGATATAAATATGAGACATTTACACAGAGGCTTGTAACAAATCTGAATTAAGTGCCTAGGATGAGCCCTGTTTGTGGCACTGAAAGATGGATGTAGCATTTAGATAAGTCCTAATTATAGCACTTTGGGAGAACATAACACATATACAAATAACATTACTCCAGTAAGAAACAACATAAGATAAGAATGTAAGAGATGGATGGAGAGGCATCAAGGAAGAATGTCAGACCAAAAAGTTTACACTTTATACTGTAGGGAAAGGGAGTCCCTGAAAGGTTTTGAGCAGAGGAATGATATGATCAGATTTGCATGCAAGGAAGATTAGGTGATCTTCATTTATCCCACTCTTTTTTTGCTCTTCACTTTCTAATCTAGTCTCAGACACTTCTCCAAAGCCTATACCTCTTCTTAACCTCCCTATTTCTGTCAAGGTGTAATAGAATGTGAAGCTCTTGAGGGTAGGTATCATTTTTATTTTTATTTTGTATCTTTAGAACTTAGTACATTGCCTAGCACATAGTGAACCACTTATTAGATTAAACTAAATTCATTTGAATTGAGGGCACTACCTACCATCCTTCTAGTTACCCAAATAAGCAATCTTGGAATCATCCTTGACTCTCCATCACCTACTATATTCATTCAATTTTCAAGTCTTGTAGCTGTTCCTTCTCACATTTTCCCCTTCTCCCTATTTACATGGCCACCACCCTAGGTTAAGGCCTCTATAACTTTTCACTTGAACTCTCACAATAGACTCTGGTCTCCCAGCCTCCACTTTCTCTCCTCTCCAACCCATCCTTGGCTTCCATTTTCTCCAATCTATTTTTGGCAGTCATCCTTTCCACTACATCCTCTAGCTACCAAATTGATATTCTTGAAACATAGTTCTGACAACAAGTAGCTCAATAGTCCAGGCCAGA
Organism: Monodelphis domestica; assembly: GCF_027887165.1. NCBI lineage: Eukaryota > Metazoa > Chordata > Mammalia > Didelphimorphia > Didelphidae > Monodelphis > Monodelphis domestica. The sequence goes on from NC_077227.1 coordinate 479,247,159, forward strand.
TGACCTAAACTAGGCCGGTGGTTGAATAAGATATTTTGGATGTAGAATTGACAAGACTTGGTACCTGAAGGGACAGGCTAGAGTAAAGGATATCTCGAGGGTTTTCAAGTCTGAGTGACTGGGAGTAGGGATAATGATGGCATCAAAAGCAACTAGTATGTTGGAAGGATAGGCAGATTTCAGAAAGAGATCATAAGTTTAATTTTGGATCCATTGATATTGCAGTGTCAGTGGGACATGTAGGAGATTTTCTTTTGGACAGTTGAATTTTGGGTCTGAAGCTTGGAAGAGAGGCCAGTTAGATACAAAAGACTAGAGCATCATCTGCATGATGCTTGTGTCTAGGCAGCCTCCCTGCCTCCATCTTATGCCTGGAATAGTTTCTCTCTTCACTTCCACCTCTTGGAATTCTTCAGGATTCAAGTGCCACCTCCTCCAAGAAACCTTTTGTGATTTGCCCATCATTTTGTCTTTATTTTTCATATGTTTTATATTTATTTATTTTTGCATAGATTATTTAGCATTCACCCCTTCCCAGTGGAATGTAGGTTCCTCAAGGGCAGAAGCTGTTTCTTTTCTCCCCTGTCTCAGGTATTTAGAACAGTGCCCCCAATGCCTAGTATAGTGCCTGGCAGATAGAAAGGCCTAATAAATGCTTATTGAGCTGGATTTAATTGAAATATTAGGGGAAAGAGCAAGAATATAACGAATAAAGACAATTCTAAATCTTGGTTTGGGATGAGCCTTGGGAAGCAGCCACATACTTGGGTCACTGCCTTGGGTTCTTATTTGCCTGATGTTGGAAGGAAGGAGGGAAGGAGAGAAGAAAGAGAGGGAGGAAAGAGGAAAGGGAGGAAGGAAGGGAGGGAGGGAGGGAAAGGAGGCTAAAAAGGAAGGAAAGGAAAGAAGGAAGGGAAGGAAGGAAAGGAGGGAGGGAAGGAAGAAAATGAACATTTATTAGCACCTACTGTATGCCAAGCACTATATTAAGTGCTTAACAAATATTCTCATTTGATCCTTACAACACCTATTTGCTATTATTGTTTTTGTTTTACAGTTGAGGAAAATGAGGTAGATATAGGTTAAATGACTTGCTAGTAAGTATCTGAAGCTGGATTTGATCTTAGGGCTTTCTGACTCTAGGCCCAGCACTCCAATCTGTGTTACCTAGTAGCCTCTAAGCATTGAGGGTCAATTTAGAAGTCGTGGTCATTGTTGTTCATAGATGTCAAAGAGGGTCTTGGATTCCTCTTGATGACCTCTTACGGACCATTCTTAGATGTCTGTGATACCCACTTTGGCTCCTTGCAGTCAGTCTCTGCCTGGGGAGCTGGGTTTGGGTCTTTGCCAGTATGGTGGGTGGCCCCCAGTTTGGTGTGGAGCTGGGGGTTGAGGCTGCACATGTTCATGATAAAATTAGGTGGGATCTCCTAGGATATCGCTCTGGCACCCAACGAGGGTGAGTGGGAGCTGGGGATGGGGGTGGGAATCACGTGGTGGGAACTCCTGCAGCTTCCTGGCTATTGGGGCCTGCCCCGCCAGTGCCAAGGACTAGTTGCTCAGTGGTTAGGGAGCCCGTAGCAGTGTCTGCCCCATACTGCCTGCCCTGATCTGACCCTTAGTCCTAGTATTACTGCTGGCCTCAGACCAGGAAGCCCCAGGACTTGCTGGAATGGAGCCCCAGTTAATGTCCCTCAGTCACCGTGGGCAGTTAGTGGAGGGAAGCAGGTGTCTTTGGAGCAGTGGGGGGGAGAGGTCTAGGGGCTGACCCCCCCAGAAGTGAGGTTTGAGGGGAAGGTAATCAAAAGGTGAAAACCATTCTTCGCAGTTTCCTGGGCCACTCCAGAGGACAGTGACTGCCTCTGCATTCTTTTGAAGAGGACAGGAAGACACAGAGATAAGTGGAGTCAGATGTGATGTGCATACACATAGAGAGAAAGAGACCAATAACAGGGAATGTGAGGTGGGGGAGACAGAGGCAGACAATGACACCAGAGGGATAGCAAGGCGTTGACCATTGGTCCATGAGAACAGCTCCTGCCCTTCTCCCAGCCTCCCTGCTGTTCCCATGGCAACCTCCTGAACAGAGCAAGAGGCCAGAGGCGAGGAGAATTGAGTTCTGAGGGCTCCTGGAGATGCTGGATCAGCTCTGGCTTCTGCTCCCTCCCCCCAGCCCGCGGGGCTCCACAGGGCATCAGCATCGCTGTCTGCCCAGTCTGTGAAATGGGGGCTCTGGCTTGGGCTGCCTGTTAGACATGGACCCTCCCTGTTGTAAAACTGAGGAAATAAAAGCAGAGACGTGAAATCCTGCCTGCCAGTCCAGAGAAGGCCACAGAGAACCAGAGCCAGAGAGTGGCTCAAATGGGGTGGGAGTCCCAGGGAGGGTGATTTTTTTATACCTAGAAGCAGGGCACAGCCTCTGCTCAGGAGAATGCGGTGCCACGGTTGGCACTTCTCATAAAATCCTCTTTCTTGCCCAGGGAAGGTGCAGCTGCCCCTTCTGCCTGAGCCTTCTTTCCTCATCCCAGCTGCTGGAGAGGCCCCGAGGAGTGGCTGTAAATTGTCTCCTGGGCTTTTCTCCGGATGCCGGGAATTGTCTGCCTGAGAGTGCGGGAATCCCTCCTCCCTCCCAAGCCAGGCCAGCGGGTTCTCACCGTGTGGTCCCGCCTGCTCTCAGCTGGTACTATCTAGTTCCATCCGGTGCTCTCAGTCCCATCTGGTGACGTCTGGCCGCATCTGATCTGCTCTATTCTAGCCCCATCCTGTTCTGTCTGGTTGAGGGAAGTCATCTTTCTCCATCCCTTTCCACCTTCTGACATCCTGTCTGGTTGGGTCTTGTTTGAGCTAATCTTGTTGCCTCCTTTACCGCTCTGTGCCATCTGGCCTGGGGCAGTTCTTATGCTCTGTCCCCACAGGTCCCAGAGTGGACCATATGACCTTCACTTCCCAGTTTCCAGACTTTGGCTCCAAAGTAACCATTTCCAAGGGATGGGGAGAGGAAGACTTGGTCAGAGGGAGGAAATGGGGACAGGAGAAAATCTGAGCTCGCGTCTCCATTTCACTGAGATTCAGGAATGCCGGTCTGGGGCCCACGGAACATAGGATCCCCTCTTTCTGGATTCCTAGGCTTGTCTAGTGGGGCAGGAGAGGCATTCCCACTCCGCCTCTCAGGGATCTTATCCAGAGAGCCACCCAATTCCTCTTTTGAGAATTCATTCCCAGCTTTGCAACTCCCTTGGTATAAGGAATTTTATAAGTTTACTTCCCACTCTGGGATATAGAATAATGCCCCATTATTCATCCCATGTTTCCACCTTTGGGCATGGACGTGCTAGGATGTCAGAACACATCTGTATTTTGCACTCCCCACAGATGATGAAAATGACATTTTTGGGGAAAGGATAGCTCAAGTCTATCACAGATTCACACTGATAGATCACACCTTTCTCATCAAGGTACTCTGTGAGTGTCAACATGGGTGCAAGCACCGCAAAACCGTAATCACATTGGGTGCTCATTTGGTACATTTTGAATATCTGCTATCTGGGCCGTGTGTGTGTGTGTGTGTGTGTGTGTGTGTGTGTGTGTGTGTGTGTGTGTGTGTAAAACAAAGATAAATAAAGCACAGCTTATGTCCGGTAGCTTGCTACTATGTGTATAAACATAGATTGTGTAAACACTATCTTTCAGAAAGCTGTTCTACCTGCATGTTAGTATAGAATCTGTTTCAGGAAATACTATGGACACCTGAAAACGGTGGCATTTGAGTTGGTATTATACAGTGTATGCTGCCTGTCCCTCATGCCTGGAACATATTCCCAATTTCTTCACCTGGTTGGGGCCTTGGAGAAATCTCTCATTTCTCTCAAAACTCTAAACAAGTAATGCCTTCTATAGGAAGCCTTTTCTGAAACTCCTGAATCCCCTTTTCCAATGGCTAAGGCCTTCCTTGTCCCTTCCCCCACGATCTTATATTTATTTTGAATTTGCTTATTTATACATATCATCTCCCACAATAGACTGTAAGCTCTTTGAAGTGAGAGACTTTTTTTTTTTGTATTCCCAATGGGAATACCAAATACCACGGGCTCTTAATAAATGCTTGTTGGTTCATTGGTTAAATACAATATTCTTTGGGTATCAGCATGGTATTATTTGTGAGTCAATATAGTCCTCTCTATGGAAAGATGGTAGTATGGGAGTAAGTCAGGCATCCTGCACATGAGTAAACCTGGTGTAGTGGATAAAGTCAGTTAGTCACTTAGTCAACAATCATTAATTAAGCCCCTAATGTCTGCCAGCTTCTTGTGTTAAGTACTGAAGATATAAACAAAGGTTTAAAAATGGTCCCTGCCCTTAAGGAGCTCCCAATTGAATGGAGGAGACAATTTGCAAATTGCAAAATATACAGTAGGGGGCAGCTGGTTGCTCAGTGGATAGCGAGTCAGGCCTAGGGACAGGAAGTCCTGGATTCAAATCTGGACTCAGATACTTCCTATCTGTGTGACTTTGGGCAAATCAGTTAACTCCCATTGCCTTGGAACCATGTAGAATATTGATTCTAAGATGGAAGGCAAAGGCTTAAAATCTCTCAATTGCTCTCTCACGCTCTCTGTCTGTCTGTCTGTCTACTTGTCTGACTGTCTATCTACTTGTCTGTCTGTCTACTTGTCTGTATCTATCATCTATCTCTGTCCATCTGTCTACTTGTCTGTCTATCTATCATCTATCTATGTATCTGTCTGTCTTTCTGCTTGTCTATCTACTTGTCTGTCTGTCTGTCTATCTATCTATCGATCTATCTATCAGTCTATCTATCTATCTGTCTGTCTGTATATCTTTCTGCCTATCTGTCTATTTGTCTGTCTGTCTGTCTGTCTATCTATCTATCTATCTATCTATCTATCTATCTATCAATCAACAGTGTAAGTAGAAGGTATTCTCAGAGAGAAGGCACTGGGTGTGGTGAGGTGAGGAGGCAAGTCAGGAAAGACTTTACTACAGGAGATGAGATTTGAGCTGGATCTTGAAGGAAGAACAGGGGAAATCAAGAAGTGGGGAGGAGGAGAGAGAGTATCCCAGATCTGGGGGACAGCCACTGAAAAGTACAGAGTCAGGAGATAGTACAACAAAAAGGCCAGTTTAACTGGATTTTAGGATACATGGAGTAAACTAAAGGGTATGAAGTCTGTAGGAAAAGTAGGACAGAGCCAGTTAGTGAAGGGCTTTAAATGCCAAACAAAGGATTTTATATTTGGTCCCTAGGGTAATAAGGAGCCACTGGAGTTGATTGAGTAGGGAGAGATTGTCTGATCTGTGCTTTAAGAAAATGACTTTGAGTGGAGGATGGATTAGAGGAGGGACTGACATGAAATGAGACCAACCTGAAAGGTTTTTAGCTAGTCCTGAGAGGTTCTGAGATGATGAGGGTCTACCCCAGGATGGTAGTTGTGACAGAGGAGAGAAGGGATTGCATTGGAGAAATGCTGTGAAGTTAGAGGCAGCAAGACTTGGCAACAAATGGGCTATGTGGGGTGATCCTAGGTAACTGGGAAGATGGTGGTGCCCTGGCCAATAAAAGAGAAGGCTAGAAGAGGGGAGAGTTGTGGGGAGAGAAAATAATGGATTCTGTTTAATCATATTGAATTTGAGATGTTTATGGGATATCCAGTTTGAGATGTCCTAAAGGCAGCTGGTAATATGAGACTGGAGCTCCAGAGAGAGGCGTGCTATTATTGTTTAGTGGTTTCAGATATGTCTGATTCTTCATGATCCCATTTGGCATTTTCTTGGCCAAGATTGTGGAGCACTTTGCCTTTCCTTCTCCAGCTCATTTGACAGATGAGGAAATGGAGACAAACAGGGTAAAGTGACTTGACCAGGTTCACACAGCTAGGAAGTGTCTGAGGCAGAATTTGGGCTCAGCAAGATGAGTTTTCCTGACTCCAAGTCCAGCACTCTCTCCACTGTGCCACCAGCTGCCCTCCAGAGAGGTTAGGGCTATTATGTAGTTCTGGAAATCATCTGCATAGAGATGATATTGGAACTCATGCACTATAATATATACATGTGTATATGTATATATATATGTATATATATATATATATAATATGTGTAATATGTAACCAAGTAAGAAAGGAGATAGGGAGAAAAGAAAAGCATGCAAGACAAACCCTTGAGGGGCATCCCATGGTTTGGTGAAAGTGACATAGCTGAATATTCAGAATAGGAGACTCAAACTGGATAGTGTGGATGATATGGATTTGAATTCTGCCTTATATACTTTTTAGCTGTGTGACTTTCTACAAGTTGTTGAACTATGCAGTCTCAACTTCTTTATATATAAAACAGAGAAATAATACCCAGACTGGACCCATAGGGTTATTATAAAGGTCAAATGAAATATATGAAAAGTACTCATTATTATCCTGTGAAAATAAAGATGTCTGTCTGGGTATAAAAGTATGGCACTCTGTTAGCAGTACCACATCATCTTCCTGAGTTCAAATCTGACCTCAGACACTTTTTAGTAAGTGACCCTGGGCAAGTCATTTAACCCTGTGTGCCTTGATTTTCTTATATGTCAAATGAGATGGAAAAGGAAATGGCAAGCCATTCCATATCTTTGCCCCCCCAAAAAAAAAACCCAAATGGGGTCACAGAGTCAGGCACGATTGAAACCACTGAACTACTTCTCCCTATATGACATAGTGAGGTTCCAAAAGGATTTTGACAAATTAGAGCACTGGGTGGATCTCTAGCCGGGTGAAATGAAATTCAGTAGGGATGAAGGGCACAAATACCAGCTTCCAAAGCACAAAATGAGGAAGGCATGGCTAGAGAATAATAGTTCTGGAAAAAAACTTCAGTGAACAAGGTACTGTGGCAACCACCAAAGCTCATGTAAACAGGCTATATTAAGAGGGAGCAAAACTGGGAAAAGGTAGAGAGAGAGTCTCATTGTCCTCTGACTTTATCAATCCAGAGTGGAATATTGTGTTCAGTTTTGTATGCTATGATTTAAGAAGGACATCCATAAGTTGGTGAGTGTCCAGAGGAGGACAACCAGAGAGGATGGTCAAGGCTCTTGAGGCCATGTCATATGAGGATATTGCTTCTGATGATGGAATTGGGCATATCTAGCCTGAAGAAGGGAAATTTCTGGGACAGGGGGAGGTGAAGATAGCTACATCTAATTAAAATAGGCTTGTAATTTTGAAGAGGGTTCTCTGTGGCTCTAGAAGGCAGGACCAGGAGCACTGAGTGGAAGTTGGAAAGAGGCAAATTTAGTCTATAGTTCAGAAAATGTTTTATGGCAATTAGAGCTATCTAAAAGTAGAAAAAGTAGGATAAGTTGCTTTAGGAGATAGTTCCACTTCCTTGGAGGTTTCCAGGCAAAGTCTCAATGTCTATCTATTGGTATGTTATAGTAGGGATTCCTTTTGCATTTGGCTTAAACTAGATAGCTCTTGAGGTTCCTCTGACTCTGAAATTCTATGATTCTTCATATTCTATATATTCTGTAGGTGCGAGCAATGCTCTGTTTATGAGAAAACTCAATATCCCTATATACATAAAATACTCTCTACATTCAACACTGAAACACAATAGCTAAGCCCATTGACTACATTGTCTCAAGACACCTGAGCCTTTGATGAAGGGTGTACTTTGTTGGATGGTTGAGACTGGTGAGACTTATAGACCTTTCTTAGAGTAATTGTTTTAAGTGCATAAAACAAAATACCTAGGATTGCAGACAGAACCAACTGGGTTGACATACAGTGATCAAAATGTGGGCGGGGGGAACCAAGTTCATAGAGTCAAGGATAAGAACCCCTGGAGAAGGTAACTATTGAACTCAGTCCTAAAAGAAACAAAGAAGTATTGGAAGAAAAAAAATGGACAAAACCCCAAGAAGCAGGGTAAGGAAGGAAGGCATCTAAGGAATAGGGAACAGCCTGTGCAAGGCAATCGAAACAAAAGAGGGAATATCACTTGGGAAGAAGAGTAAAACTATTTTGGTGGGGCTCAAGTGTGGATAAAGGTGAGTAATGGTCAATAAAACTGGACCGGAAGGTTGGGGCCATGTTGAGAAGGACTTAAGCCAAAGAATAGAATTTATATTTGAACTCAGAAGTAATATGATCTACTGGAGTTTATTGAGTAGGCTGTGCTAGTGGTGAGAGGAGAAACCTGAGATCAATTAGGAAGCTACTATAACAGTCTGGGAAAAATGGACTGAGGATGTGAACTTGAGTATTGGCCATGTGAGTGAGAAGGAAGGGACTGAGGGGAGTGATATGGTGGAGGCAGTAATGATAAGATTTGGCAGCTGATGTGTATGAGGGAGAAGGAGAGTAAAGGCAAGGCTGACCTTTGTGAATCTAGGTGACTAGAAGGAGAGCGATCCCCTTGACAGAAATAGGGAAGTTCAAAAGAGATGTGAGTTTTAGGGAAAAGAGAGTGTTCTGTTTTAGACATTTTGTATTTATTAAGTTATGACTTAAATATTAAGCAACGACTCCCTATGTCCTAGGGACTGTGCTTATAGGATAGCTATCCAGGCCAAAATGACCAATAGGCAGTCGGTAATGAGAGATTAGAAGTAGCTAGGTGGTATTGTGGATAGAAAGCCAGACTTGGAGTCAGGAAGACTCATCTTCCTGAATTCAAAGCTAGCCTCAGATGCTTCCTAGCTGTGACTCTGCCTAAGTCTCTTAACCTTTGCCTCAGTTACTTCATATGTCAAATGAGAAGGAAATGACAAACCACTCCAGTATCCCTGCCAAGAAAATCCCAAATAGGATCACAAGGAGCCAAACACGTCTAAAACAACTGAACAATAAGAGATTGGAGCTGGTGAGAGCTACAAGGTAGAATGCATGGTGCTAGAGTGTGGAGGGCCCACAGTGCTAGGCTAAGCAGCTTGTGCAAACCTCGAAGCAATGAGCAAGAGAGTGACATGGTTAGACCTGTGCATTAGGAATGTTACTGTGGCAGCCTTATGTGAGAGATGGATGGAAGAGGAGAGAGCCTGGACAATCAGACAGACCAACGAGGAGATAATTCTAATAGTTTAGGCTATAGATGATGATGAGTCAAACTAGACAAGGCCTGGGGGATGAAGAAGAGGAAGGATTCTTATATCATTAGTCTCTCCTCAGTCCTTATCTACAGCGTGTTTTTTTTTTCTTTTAAACTCTAAGCAGCCTTCCTTGGACATACTGGGCAGGGGGATTGTGGAGACCCACCCGAAAGGCAAGTCAATGGTGGGACTCTGACCTTCATGAGGTCTATGAATGATAGCCTTGGCTGGGAGCAGTGGGACAGATGGTACCAGAGAGAACAGCAGCCCCTTCCAGCTGGGCAAACCTTCAGGGAAGCTTGCTTTTGGTTTAAACTGCACATGGAACTGAGCTGCCCACAGAGAGTTATTAAAGCCACAGATCCATTTTCAGGAAAGCACGACTGCCCACAGTACAGGCCTCTGCCCCTAGGGAACCCCAATTTCAGTTTTGTGTATAGGCTGCAGGCCAGATGGACCCAGGCTACAACTCCAGAGCCTGAATAGGCCACCTGAGGGCCTTGAGAAGGCAGGAAATGAGCTGATCCCCTTTCAATGTATGTGGGCCCACTGGCTGGTTCCACTACCATTTTTTAAAAAATTGCTTATCCTGCTCAAGTTTGAAGTCCAATGAGCACTCATTGGTCTAATCCCACTAGTGAATGGCATGGGAGCTTTGACCTATTCCATTTCTGACCTGGGCTGGTCTGCCCCTCTTTGGGCAGCCTCATGGTTGCCCCCTACTCCCATTTTGCTGTGGGATTTAGGGCAGACACCCAATCAACTTAACCTACTGTAGCTCAGAGTCTCCCCAATAGCAGAGATTATACCACCATGCCTAGCTCCATGCCACCATTTCTTATTGAACACCAGAACTGGAGGAGACCTCAAAGATAATCTAATCCAATCCCTTTATTTTGCAGAAGGGGGAGACTGAGGCCCAGAGGAGAAAAGTTGCATGGCCCATGTACTAGTGAGTTAGCTTAAGGGTCAGGCTTTTTAAAATTCCTTTGCCCTGTATGTTCTCTGCCTCTGCTCTGCTGTCTTCTTCATCTTCCCAGACATATAGTCTTTTCTAAGAGCAGATTCTGGGACAGTGGTTTAGCACAGGGGCAGCGGAGTCTGAGCCTGTGGGTATTCTTGGGTGCTCTGACTTCTCAGCTATGCAAGTGGTCAGTCTATGGCTGGGATCAGGTTAGTTGGTGAGTCTGACTTTGAGGTCAGTGGCTAGGTTTCATTCGTCAACCAAGTATTTAATTGAGCACCCCCTTAGGTGTTCAGACTGTGTGCACCACTGGGTGAGATAATCAAGTTTAGATAAGATATAGTTCTAGCCCCAGCTTGGGGAATTTGTCTTCTAGAAGTCCTTCTCCTCCTCCTTCCTTCACAGGGTTCTGGGATCAGGCAGAGAGGTCTGAATAGGTCAAGCCTGCTTAGTGGTCTTCCTCTGAGATTAGGAATGTTTTAAAGGAAACTACTTAGAAGCCATCAATGTCTTCCTCTTTGAAGCAGACAAGTGTAGAGTGACTGGACACATTATTGAGAGGGGCTGGAGTTTTGTAACTGTGAAACCCTGTAATTGTCTCCTTAGTCTTGGCTCAGTATTAATATACCTGAGGAAATCATGGTCCACAGACATACCACTGATGCTGAGCTCTTCCTGTGGGGTCATTTCAACACCCTGAACCAAATCCTGGGGGATATTAAGTCATAAGTAAGGTAGAGAGTAAATATTTATTAAGTACCTACTATATACCAATATATTTTTTTGTTGCATTAGACACTCTGGGGCTAGAAACCAGGTCACACAGATTTAGAAACACAGAACCAGAGGAAGATTTTTCCTTGGGATTTAGCTAGATCTTCTACCTGAGCTGATTGGTGGCTTCCCCTTTAGCCTTCCTATTCTAGCTTTCCATTCTCTAGCAGGGCTGAATAAGATGGAAATAAGTCACTTTTTCTCTAGGGGCATTAGAGAGTAGAGGTCCCCCATAGTTAGAAGGATTTTCTTTCCTGCCCCTTGGGACCAGATTCCTGGGGGTTTGAGTAAAAGTGTCCAATTGGTACAACAACATTTTCCCACAGTGGAATATGAGCCCAAGAGACAAGACAACTTGGGGAATGGGGCAGTTATTAGCCTCATGGAATGTTAATTTTTTGGTTAATTATATTCTGAGTGAATAGTGTAACTGTTGACATCCCATGTGGATTCCTAGCTTTCACAAAATGAGAATCCAATCAAATTCAAAGATTCCATGTTTCTGCACCGTGAGCAATCTGGGCTCCAGGGATGAGACGAGGAAATGAACCTCCCTCCCTTTTTTTCAGACGTGGGAGTCTCCAGATGTGAAATGTTGCATATCCTGTCAGACATATTTGATGTGTTGGTGGGTCTTGCTGACCAGCTTCCCCCGCCCCAATCCTCTGTCCCTTTTTTTCATTCTTTGTCACAAGCGATGGTTTTCTGGATAGGGGAGAGGGTAAGTATATATTCCACAATAAAGGTGATGTAGAAAACAAAATATAGCAATAATCTATAAAAGATCCTATGATTCTAAGTCACAGAACCAGAGAAAGATTTTTCCTGTGTATCCTGGAAGCTTGTAGGATCCTTGCTGTTATTGTAAGGCTTGGTGATCAATGAGGTAGGACTATGGATGTAGTAGGGGAGACTTGCTTGGTTCAGACCCTAGTACCCATATGCTCTGGATCAATCTGCTTCCTAGCTCATTCTGTCACACGAGAGCCTGAGGCAGACAGTGCAGAATCCACTGAGTTCTAGGAAATGATTAGTTCTGGGTCAGTAGACAGCACTGACCAGAATGGCATATGTTGTCTTTGGCTCTACACAGCTCTTCTCTCTACTCCTCTCCAGTGTTCTTTAGGGTAAATAATAGACCAGCTTTTCCCTACAGTCTCCCATCCCATAGATATCTGGGACAGAGGGAGCAGATCCTGGAGAAGAGTCAAGACATCTATGGATGTTGAGATCTTCCCATGGGGCTATTCCTACACCCTGAGCAAGAGGCTGGGGGATGTCAAAGCTGTGGGTCAGGCAGAAAGTAAATATGTACTAAGTGCCTTCTATGTACCCTGGTTCTCTGGCACACCAGGCTAAATGCTGGGGTTATATAGAAAAGCAGAAAACCAGTCCCTATTTTCACAATCTAAGGGAGTTAGAGGGGCCTGGGGCTCAATGACTATGTACAAATAATATCCTTGCAGGCAAATTGGGGATAATCAAGAGAGGGAAGGTGCTAGAATTAAGGGAGTATGGGAAGCATTATTGACCATTATGTGAGGGAGAAGAGGGAGCTTGGAAAGTAGTCTGGAGGCAAGGGCCTTCCCCATGTATCATCCTCCAATGTAAGAACCTGAAATGGTGTACCTTATCTATGGAGACCTCATCTCCCCACTGAATGGTGTGTTCCTAAAGCCTGAAGATAGAACTGCGGCCATATTTCTGTTGTATGCTCTTGGATCCCAGCTTGGGGACAGCATTCACAGATAAATCCATCAACACAGAGGAGACAGCAAACTCTCAGGGGAAAAGGGGAAGGGAAGAAGAAGATAATTCCATTTTATTTCCTTCATCTGAAAATGGACTTTCCTTTTCTCTCTCTCTGGTTTCCACTCAGGATTCTGGCCACAGCTGGCACTGAGTTTGACCTCCGGACCCTGCGAGCTGTGAGAGTGTTAAGACCATTGAAGCTGGTGTCAGGAATTCCAAGTGAGTTTTGCGAAAGTTGTTTTGTGGCTTCTGGGTCTATCTCAGGATGGTCTCCTCTCCCTTCCCTCTACCCCCCAATCCCCACCATGCCAAAGCACCTCCTTCCTTCCCCCCTCACCAGGTGCTGCCCAGAGATAGAGACAAGCACGTTAATTTTGGAGGTTTTTTCCAACCCTTGCAGACCATGACTAGACCCCAAAAATGATGTAGCTGTTGAAACAGAAAGGCTTTTATTTCTGAATGTGTAAATGTGACCCAGGAATAATAATAGTAACAAGAGGCATTTATAAAGACTTCAAAGTTTGTAAAGCACTTTACATACATTCTCATTTAAGCCTCATAGCAATTCTGCAATTCAAGTAGCACAGTTATTATTATTACCATTACAGACACAGAGACTGAAGTTCAGGGGAAATCAAGGAACTTACCCATGATCACATAGCTGATATGTGGGATGTGAACTCAGCTCTTCCTGATTTCAAATCCAGTATTCTATCATTACCCTCCAAAGCCTCTTTTTTTATTTTTTTAAACCCTGATCTTCTATCTTAGAATCAATATTCTGTAATGGTTCCAAGGCAGAAGAGCAGTAAGGGCTAAACAATGGGGGTTAAGTGACTTGCCCAGTCACATAGCTAGGATGTATTTGAGGCCAGATTTGAACCCAGGATATCCCATCTCTAGGCCTGGCTCTCAATCCCCTGAGCCAACTAGCTGTCCCCATTCCAAAATCTTTCTAGCCTGGAGGAGAAATTGATGATGATGATGATGATGATGATGATGATGATGATGATGATGCTACACAGAAAGCCAAGTACAAATTCAGCCTCAGGCACTGACTAGTTGTATAACCCTGGGCAAATTATTTGAGTTTTGTCTCCCTCAATTTAAAAGCAACAGCTAGCTTTTATATAGCACTCTAAAGTTTTCAAAGCATTTTACAAATATTTTGTCATTTTATCCTCATAGGAACTGGGGAAATAGATGCTATTATTATCCCTATTTTATAAATGAGAAGACTGAGGCAAAAATGTTAAGTGACTTGCTTAAGATCACACAAATAATAAACGTCTGAGTCCAGACTTAAACTCAACTCCAGACTTCCTGACTCAATGTCCAATTGACCGTCCTCATCACCACCTAACTGCGTCATTCATTGTCCTCCCACACCTGAGGAAGGGGATGGCTGGGCTGTTGGAGCTGATGCCTTTATCTTTTTTTTTCCAGGTCTCCAGGTTGTGCTCAAGTCCATCATGAAAGCAATGGTGCCCCTGCTACAGATTGGCCTCCTGCTTTTCTTTGCCATAGTCATGTTTGCCATCATTGGACTTGAGTTTTACATGGGCAAGTTTCACAAAGCCTGCTTCCCCAATAACACAGGTGAGGGGCCAAAGGCCGGGACCCATCCCCACATGTTTATAGTTCTAGATCTGCCCCACTTGGCTTGAGGTACAGGGCCACAGTATGATTCAGTGGCTGGCCTTGGACTCTCTGGCTGTGTTTGTGTTCTGAGACTTGGCCTCCCTGTCTCACCTAGGATGGATGCATAGTGACCTCACTGTTGAGCAGGGAGAGCTTTGATGTGCTGTTTCCAACACAGGCCTCCTTGGGCTGCCTGGTGGTTCGCCATATTGGTGCCAGACTCAGTGAGGACCCCTGATCACCTACTGTAGTTCAAAATTCCCCAACTCAAGTGATTCCCTAGCCTCAGCTTCCTGGATAGCAAGGATGATAGATCCCACAACTCCTACAATATGCTTTTTTGTATTAACATCAGAAAAAGCCTTTGATCCTAGGATTCTGAGAGTTGGAAAGGACCTCAGAGATGGAATATTCCATTACTGGCCATCCTTTCCTTTGTTTCTGGATTATTGGCTTTCAACAGCTCCTTTAGGAGGTCAATGATCATGCTGACTCCTGCCCTAAAGGCCTTTCCTGGGAGGATGGATTCCCCTCTAGGGAATCCCTCTAGGTTCCTGGGTTCCCTTCTAGGAATATGGAGAAGGAGGACTTCACAGTACAATAAATGTAAGGACACACAGCAAACAAGTGCCAGAGACAGGATTTAAACACAGATCTTTTGTTTCAAAAGATGCAATGGCTAGGAAGCTCTTGTAGGCTTTGGGGGACAATGAACAAGGCTCTGTATGCCCAGAACTGAGTTCTAGTCAGGCTCTGAGGGTCAATCCAAGGGATACCAGCACTTCTCCCTGAAACTTGGGTAAGTGGACCTGTGGCCCAAACAGAAAAAAATATCTTGATTATCTAGGTCCCAAAGGAGGGCAAAAAGCATTAACTCAATCTTTGACTGGAAGGTAGTGGTTAGTTGCCCTGGAAGGAAGAAAGGATATGACCCTGATATTTAGCCTAAAGGAGGGGTCTGAAAAAGTATTGAACTGGAGAAGCAGAACTGTAGAGTGGAAAGAATATTGGCTCTGGGCCTACATTTAAATCCCAGTTCTGACACTTATTACCTTTGTGACTCTGGGCAAATTATTTCCATCTCCTTGGATATCAGCTTTTCCATTTGTAAAATTAGGGGAAAGAGAACTGACAGAGTTAGAGTGCACATTGAAACATTTTCTTCTCTCTCTTTTTCTTTTTTTTTGGTTGTCTTGGATCATAGCTAATGCAGAAATTTGTTTTGCTTGTCTACACATATTTTTTATTACATATGCGTGTAATGATCTTCATTTTTCTTGGCTATTCAATGTATGGGGAAGGGGAGAAAGGAGAGAGAAAATTTGGAAATGAAAAGAGTGAATTAAATATTTTAATTGAAAACAAAGAACAGTTATTAACTAAGATCAGAATTTCAAAAATAGAGTATTAGTGACAAACTAAAAAAATGAGGGAATTGGACTAGTTAGTCTCTAAGGACCTTTCTAGATCTATGAGTCCATGATGTACATAAAGCATATAGGCTGAGTCCCTGGTGGAAAGGATAAAAACTTCCAGGGCTATAGTCCATGGGAAAAGGTCCTAAATTCCCATAAAGGGTAGCAGCAGGACATTGTTTAGGGGACTGCCTTGGGGAATGACCCCTGTCCCATACACATTGCCCTTCCTGGCTCTGGATGAGTCTCTGGGTTTTCAAGAACAGGAAGGGTATGCATATCTTCACCTGACATCTTGCTTGCCAAAGGCTCTATCACTCTGGTCATCTGATCCTGTGTCTCTGGACTATTAACTCTAGACAGCTCCTAAGGGAGATCAAAGATTGTGCTGGTTCCTGCCCCAAAGGCTTTTATCAGGAGGACAGAGAAGCTACTAGCCTTGTGTTCTCTTCCAGCCTGAGCTCTGGATGAGTAAGTCATTAGGAACTGTGGGTACTCAAGGACCAGAAAGTGAGTATCTGGCATAGCTTTTGCTCAGGGTCTACATTTCTGTTGCCCTCACAGTGGACCCACAAGCAGATCCCGTGGGAGACTTTCCCTGCGGCACTGATGCCCCAGCCCGACAGTGTGAGAATGGCTATGTCTGCCGAGAATACTGGCGTGGACCCAACTTTGGCATTACCAATTTTGACAACATCCTGTTTGCAATCCTGACTGTGTTCCAGTGTATCACGATGGAGGGCTGGACAGATATCCTCTACAATGTAAGTCAGAACTCCAGCTCTGGGAGCTGGGGGCTACAGAAGGAAAGTCTGTGGTTCTTTTAGCCCTGTTTTGATTGCAATTCTCCCTTTATGCTTCAAAACTGATCTTACCCCAATGATGCCAGGGTTCATGGCCTTCAGATGTCATCAGTCTTTCTAGTAGCATGACTGTACCCACTTCCATAAGAGAAGAAAGAAACACTTCATCACAGGGTCTTTAGGCAAGGTCACTGCTATAACAGGAAGATCATGGACCCTCACGCAGGGGAAATAGGTTCCTGCTTGACAGGATGTCCAGTGGCATTTACTTATCCCTGGTCTCAGGGTCCTGCATCTGGGAGGAATGGACTTGATTCATAAGCCTTCCACTATGGGAGGAAATTAAGTGATGCTCCCTCATCCCTTGGTCCCTGAGCATGAACTCTCTGAGGACTAGGAAAGATTCCATTTCAGGACATTTGTCAAATGATGCTACAATAATTTTAGGGTATAAACCTGTAGGATAATGAATGTTAACAGTGTAGAGGTGTGTCTTCAGAGAGATATGAGAAGAGAAATTTCTGGAGAATTCAGCTGGCCTGATGACCTCTCTGTTCCCTTCTAATTCTTCAGTTCAGTTGGTTTTAGGGAATTAGGGGTTTACAGAGTCAGAAATTACTGGGAAAGAATTCTAGAGGCCACATAGTCAAATGTGTCTATTTTTTTAGATTAGAAAACCTAGGAAATGATTCGTCCAAGGGTACCCAACTAAATTAGTGGTAGAGCATGGTAATGAACCAAGGTCTTCTGATCCCTATTGATCTCTTCTGATCAATTATGTTCTTTCTACTACACAGAATCATAGGCTTTAAGAGTTTGAAGGGATCTCGTCCAGGAATCTCAATTATAACATACCAGAATAGCCTCTGATTGAAGAATTTCAAGGAGGGGGATCTCACCTCCTCCTGAGGTCATACACTCCCCTTTTAGATGGCTCTAATTGTGAGCAGACTTATTTTTCCTGATGTCAAGCCTAAATTGGCCTTTTTCCCCCTAACTCTCTCCCATTACTCCTAGTTCTACCTTCTGGGACCAAATAGAACAAATGTAATCCCTCTTCCATATGATAGCATTTCAAATAATTGGAAATTTTAATAGAATGGGATGGATTAGTTATCAACACATAAGGCACTTGTATCATTGCCTATAGTGGTGGTGGTGGTGGGGAGGACCTGTTGATTTAAGCACCTGTTTTTTCATTGAACACTCTATGGTATATATAGGACAAATGATCCATAACCTCTTAGACTAAAAAGATTTAGAATTGGAAGGGACCTTGGACATTATTTAATCCAGCACCCACACTTTATATAGGGTGTCACATTAAATCCCTTCCCCCAGTCTTTTCTTCTCTGATCTAAACATTCCAAGTTCTATATTCTTTTTTTGAGTCCGTCCCAGAATTGCTTTCTCCAAAGGGTGTGAAGAGCCCCAAAGCAGAAAAAGAGGGTGGCCCTGAAATCCCAGCCCTATTTCATTTTTTATTTTCTTTAAGGAGCCACACTCTGGAGCTGTTCAGACTATCTCACTTCACTCTCGCTTGACTCTTGGCTCTCTAGATTTACCCAAGCTAAAAACTCTTATTGAAGATGAATACCCTTCTTCCCTTTGTCTTATTCAAGACAGAATACATTAAAAAGAAATAAGGACTATCAACTAAAGGAAATTAGTTAAAATAAACAACTTGCTAGAAAATTGGCAATACAGAGAAGAAGGAATGAGATGGAGGAGAAATTAACTTGGCCTTGGGTAGTCATAGAAGACTACCTAAAGGAGTTGAGGCATCAATTTCATTCAATGTGGATTTATTAATCTTTTACTATGCGCCAGGTACTAAGTAAGTTGAGAGCAATACTTGCTTGAGTTGAGCTTGAGAAACTCTTTTGAGGTGAGGGGTAGCTATTTTGTGACTGCTTTAATGGATAGAATGCCAGACTTGAAGTCAGGGAGATATGAGTTCATATCATACTGGCTGTGTGACCCTGGACAAGTCATTTAACCTTTCTCAGCTTCAGTTTCCTCAACTGGAAGATGGGGATGGCACCTCCTTCACAGGGTTGTTATCATATGTTAAGCACTTTTTCAAACCTTGAAACACTTTATAAAATGTTCACTGTTATTATTGGTATATATAAAGACATATCTGTAACTTGGGACTTTGCAACAATAAATGCTATCCTTCCTTTGTGTATGTAAAAAATAAATATGGGAGACAATTGGGCATGTTTGAGGACAAGAGAAGGAACCAGTAGGTAATAAGTGAACAAAGACTAAAGAAACAGAAGGGATAATAATAATAGAGAGCAATCTGCTAAAGAAGATGGGAGGGGATGGGATGCGAAGAAGGGCTTTGGTGAAATGAAAAGCCATTTCTTTATCAGAGACCAAAAGAGGAAATGGTGGGGAATGATATTAAGGAATTGTGAGTTGAAGGTAAAAGTTAGAGTTCTTTATGGATCATATTCTTTATCAAGAAAATCCCAAATGGGGTCACAAAGAATTAGATGGAACTGAAATGACTAACTAACATTTTGGAGGGTGTAAAAGGATGAGTTACGGGTCTCAGCTGTGATGAAGGGAAGAGGAAGCTGTTGAAGGTTTGAGGAGAGAGAAAATTTGGAACAGACATGGCGGAGAATGAGAAGAGAATATATTAGGGAAAATCAAAATTTGATTTTTTGAATGCCTTGTTGCCATTAGGGCCAAGATAAGATAACAAAACATAAATTCATTGTGAATCCAGGCAACTTGGGTGCCAGACTTACTTCTGCTCTGTTCAGCAATATATGAATTGGTTGATAGTAGGAATAATCCAGCCTTGGCTTTTGGCAAACTATGACTAGAGAGCAAGGAATTCAAGAGTGGAGGATATTATAGAGTCAATCTGATTCATTAAGGGGTTGAGACTGGGAAAGGAGAAGATTATAGTCAGAGCAGGGATGAAGACCTGGGAAGATCCTAAGGGGTAGAGATTAGAAGTCAGGATAAGAATAAACAATTGGTTGGGGCATTTGTAAAGCATATGGAGAGATGGTATAATTGGGGATTGTGATCAGATGAAGAAATTTCAGAATTTTTAGTTTTGGAAATGGAGCACATGTACATGATTAAATTAAATTAAAGACATGAATGGCTCATATGTAGCTGGGAGGAAGGAGAAAAATTCTAGGATTTGAGTAGATTGAGGAATGGGGAAATGAGGATATTTAATGGTATATCAACATGTATGTTGAGTACTAGTATGATGACAGGATTGGATGGAGAGGGAGATTATGAACCAGGCTTTTAACTCATTGAGAGCAGAGGAAGGATGTATTGGGAGTTTATAGATAATAACCAACAGAAAATGGTTTGTATGATGCATTTGGATAGCATGAACCTCAAAGGAGGTGGGGCTGCTATGAGACAGTGGTAGAGGGAGGATCTGGAAGTGACAGTAAGGTGCAAGGAGCATTCTGACAGCCTCCAAACCAAGAGACATGAGAGAAGATGAAAACAATATTGGAAACAATCTCCTGGGAAGCAGAGCATCTAGGGGGAGCAGGGTCTCAATGAGAGCCAGAAAGATGGAAGAAAAGTAGGAGCAGTAAGTCTAAAAGTAAGGGAAAGTTTGTTAGTTATATAGTGAGATTTCTAGATGACAGTGGCAAGAGTGGGCAGATATGGAGATATTGGGGGGAATCAATGTTGTTGTGGTTCTAAGGGATGAGAGGAAAGTCAGGAGGGGTGGAGGGTTCTCTTTGATAGTCTGGGACTCAGTATCACAGGGATGGGGAGAGTAAGAGGGAGTAAGAACTTTGTAACCATTAGGGAATGAGACCAGGCAGAATGTCAGTGGATGAGAGGAGCTCCACCAAAGAAGGTAAGTGAGTAGGATGTTTTCCATCTGGTATTACTTCATGGTTTCCATGTTTTGATGCCAACAGTAGCAACCCATTGGTGTGGGCCTTGGGAGGGGCACGTGCTCCCTTGATGGCAGGAACAGCAGCAGTCTGAGACAGGCAAGCCCAGTGGTGTGGGCATGAGTGGGCGCTTTATTTCTTACTGGGATAACTGCTTGTGCTGCTTCCTAAGGAGGTTTCTCCTGGTCTCCCGCTGTTTCTGCCTGGGCTTCCTTGCTCCCTTTGGTTTTATTCCTCTCCCACACCCTTACCCTTACCATATGCTGCCTCCCCCTAGGGTCTCTCTGGAACTGGGAGCTGGGTGGGCTCTTTATTACTGGAGCTATTTCCTCCTATTTTTAGTTCTCTTATTTTCATCCATTCCTAGAATTTTCAAGATTTATGTCTCATGTATTGGTGCTTGAGCTCCTCAGGGACTTTGTCTCAGGAAACCTAGTGTATAATGATGCTTAACCCTATCCCCACTCTATCACTTACAGCCCCAGCCCCCTTCTGCTGGCAGATTGTATTGGGGATAGGTAAAAGGGAGAGAGGAAGTAGCTGTGGTACCAACGTAATAGATACATCCTCTGAGAATTCCTGCTAGCTTAGGACTGACATCATGCTCAACTCAGGCCTCTGGAGTTCTTGCCTCTCTAACAAAGGATGGGTCTAGGGTGGGTTATGGGCCTATCCAGGGCCACTTAGACAAGGAGTCTATGGTTGAGAAGGTATTAAAACCCATACTGCTTGAGGACTGTGGTTGTGTTGGGCTTGGCTTTGAGAAGAAATTTAGATTTTTGCCCTGCTCCTCCCCAGAGAGCTGGGTAGCTTCTTCTTCCTTTTTTTTAACCCTTCCTTTCTGACCTAGTAACAGCTCTCCAAGACAGAAGGACAAGGGCTAGGCAAACAGGGTTAAGTGGCTTGCCCAGGGAGTGTCTGAGGAAAGATTTGAATTCAGATCTTTCCAACTCCCAGCTTGGCATGCTATTATCTACCTTGTTGCCTCTCTGGTCAACTTCTTGTGGCATCAGTCTCTGGTTCTTGTCAGAGACATATCTCCCAGGCTATACTAAAGAGGAAAGTAAGGCTGTGGCAGTCCTTTCTAGCCAATAGCATGGTGGCCTATCATTTCACACCTATTTCCCTGGGGGAACTACGTCCTTCTTTTTACCCTACAACAGGGAGAAAGCCCTTCACCTATTGGTGATACTAGGAACCAGCTCCCCAGTGCCCTTGTAGTATCTAGAAGCACATAAGCTCCTTACCAGGTATGGTAGTGCATAACTGCAGCTACTGGGGAGTTTGAGGCCACTGGGGCCCTGGAACTTGGGAGTGCTGAAATGCAGTGAATTAACCCAGTATCTGAAGTAAATCTGGTATCAAAATGGTGAGCAGCTCCCTGGTTGCCTAGGGAGAATCAACACTGCCCAGATCAGACTAGAGCAGGTCAAAGTTCTTGTTCCTCTTAGAGGTGGGATCAGACTCATGAGTTCATCTAGTACTTCCAGCCTGGGTGAGATAGGGAGAAGCAAGGCTTTATTCAAACAACAGAAAGGATGGAAGTTCCTTGATAGCCGGGATTATTTATATATCCAGTGCTGAGCTCAGTGCCTGCCTGACACATAATGTTGTTCAGCAGTTTCAATCCTGTCCTGCTTTTTGTGACCCTATTTTGGGGTTTTCTTGGCAAAGAGCCTGGAGTAGTTTATCACTTCCTTCTCTAGTTCATTTTACAGATGAAGAAACTGTAGCAAACAGGATTAAGTGACTTGCCCAGGGTCATACAGTTAGGAAATACCTGAGGCTGGATTTGAACTCAGGAATAGGAGTCTTTCTGACTCCAGGCACTCCATTTACTAACTGCCTAACTGCCTCTCAGACACATAGTGATTAATAAATTCTTGGAGATAATAAATAAAATAAAAATAAATGCATTTCTCTATGCTACTGGGGCCTGTGAATTAATATTAGCCTTTATGCAGCAGTCTCTGAATCTCTCAGCTCCCTCAACCTATCCTTCCTCTTCTCATCTAGAACTAGGGCTTTTTCTACAGGAGCTTAATGGTTGGGAAGGAGGGCAGAGGGGGAGACCAGGCACCTATATTCCCTTTACGAATGCAGGGCTAATTCTAGCTCTGTGAGGTGGGGGAGAAAAATCACAGAGCTCCTACTGGCTCCTCCATCTCCTGTGTGATCTTGAGCAAATCCTGGGTCTTCTAAGAACTGCCAGCCCATTACCAAAATAATCACTGATTTCTAGAGGTTTCAGCTAGGAGGTTATGGAGATGACTGGGTTAAGGCTTGGAAAGTATGGAAGGAAGGAAGGAAGGAAGGAAGGAAGGAAGGAAGGAAGGAAGGAAGGAAGGAAGGAAGGAAGGAAGGAAGGAAGGAAGGAAGGAAGGAAGGAAGGAAGGAAGGAAGGAAGGAAGGAAGGAAGGAAGGGAAACAGGGAGAGAGGAAAGAAGGGAGGAAAGAAAGGAGGGAGAGAAGGAGGAAGAGAAGAAAGGAGGGAAGGAGAGAGGAAGGAAGGGAGGAACAAGCTATGTCGTATGCCTCTAGAGCAGAGACTATCTAGGTTAGGATGGAACCTGGGGAA
The DNA here is from genome assembly GCF_027887165.1 of Monodelphis domestica. NCBI lineage: Eukaryota > Metazoa > Chordata > Mammalia > Didelphimorphia > Didelphidae > Monodelphis > Monodelphis domestica. Next base: position 479,270,073 of record NC_077227.1, read on the forward strand.
GGAGGTTTCCTCACAAAAGAAGTATTGTTTCTTATCTGAAGAAGCATTTACCATACAAGTCTCATAGATGGACATAGAGATCTGACTTGTTCTAACTGCTTCACCCTCATGGGCCTGGCTGGGCAAGGCAGAGCTTTGGGGCTGTGTGGGTGATGTAGCAGGAGGGAGGACCTTGGAGGAGAGCCCATGTGGGCACCACTCAATCCCTCACACCATCCACCTGGCTCTGCCCTCACACCCTCAAGGGCTTTGCTAAGCTCAGCTGCACAAGCAAACAGCCTAATTGGGGAGTTATCTTGCCTGAAAGACTGTGATGCATTAGGTGCCAATGCATTCAATGCCTGTTGCACTGGGAGCCTGTTGCAATGGGCACCTGTTGCATTGTGAATTATATAGAATACCCTGGGTTAAGTGGTTTGGGCCATTTTAGAATCATCAAGTTTATAGTCAGAGGAGGAAACTGAGGCTCCATCAGAGAGGTGGTGACTCACTCAATATAACACAGACAGTAAGTAATAGCATATGGGCAGTGCCATGCATTGTTATGTATTAGTCCCTTCAATCCATCCATCTCCTAACTGACATTTTGAACCTGTCGCAGGAAAAGGGTGATCCACGTGCTGAATGCCATAATCAGCCTGTGAGGGGTAGCCACTTTCAAATCCTCGATGTCCCTTCCCCTGGAGAGACAGCTCTGAAGTGTAAAGCCCAAATCAGATGCTAGGCAGGTCTAATTTAGAGAGTGTGCCTTTCATGTGGAATGATCTAATGACAGGATCTGGCGAGAAAAAGGCATCGCGTGCCTGGTGGAGGGAACAGAGACAGCCAGGGACAAAGGCGGTAATGAGGATCTTGGCTGTCCTCTCCCTGCAGCCACCAAAGGAACCAATTTCCACAAAGAAACTTTAACAAAAGACAGCCCCTAAATATAGCCAGAGAAGTCAGTGATAGCCCCGCCCCCAGTGTGGAACTTCACAAGCCAGTTCTGAGCAAGCCTTGCAGTTCCCAAAGCCCACAGGGCTCCGGGGAAGCGTGTGTCTGGCTCTGTGTAGTGGGAGGGCAGGTGTGTGCTGGGGGGAGAGGTCAGCTGGGAGCTATGAAACATGCCACATATCAGGGCCAGGACTAGAAGCCCAGGCCAGGCTAGGCTGGGCTAGTGCAAAGTGGTTACCATGATTCCTGAGGCAGAAGTTGGGGGCAGAGGCTGGAGGTATCTGTCCTAACTAGGGAAAGGAGATAATTTTGAATTTGACAGTTTAGGGGCAGGATTGATGTATCAGATTAGGCTAGCGGGTCAAGCAGAAGCAGGGGTGAGGTCAGGACTGGGGATTTGAGCAAGAAATGGAGTTTGGATGGAGAACACCTTAATCTCAAAATCCTAAATATATGGAGGAGGAGAGTGCCAGGCCAGAAGTCAGGAAGACATCCTCCCAAGTTCAAATCCAAACTCAGACACATTCACTGTGTGACCCTGGGCAAGTCTCTTAATCCTATTTGTCTCAGTTTCTTTATCTGAAAAATGAACTGGATAAGGAAATGGAAAACAATTCCAGTATCTTTGCCAAGAAAACTCCCAAAAGGGGAGTAAACCATGACTGAAAAGACTGAGCAACAACAAGGCCCATACAACAACCAAATCATGGAGCTGGTGCCTATGTATTAAGTAGCCTTCCTGTCTCTATCTTTCTTCAGTGTCCTCAGGGCCTTTATTGGTCAGGTCAGGTACTGATTGTCTCACCTGACAAGGAGACAAACAGAAATGGAAGTCTTGTGTTGGATCCTAGGAGATGGCCAAGGCTGCCATATGCATGGAGTGGTAGGAGCTGTCCAAGGTCTTTTATTCCTTCCTCCTTCTTCATGTGGTAGCTGAGACTCAGACATGCCATTGTTCATCAGACATTTGTGATGTAGACAAGGATTATTTTCGACATCCTTCCTCTGGTGAGGGGCACAGGAATAGGGTAAGCAGTTGGTCTCCTAAGGGGCTGAGGAGATCTAGGGTGAGTGATGGAACAGAAGGGGAAGCGACAAGGTGAACAGTATTTCTTGCCCTGGGTACTGGGAAACTGTCGAGTTGAGGTATAGAAATGCTGTCTTCCCCTGGGTGATCTGGAGCTGTCTGTCTAATCCTGAGAACAGGGAAGGTCTGAAGTAGGTGAAGGAAGAGGAGGGGAGGCACAGGAGCAGGGTGAGCCATCTGTCTTGCTAAGGGACAAGAGGATTTATAAAGCAGGGGTACTTGATTTGGGGTCTGGGAACTTAAAAAAATTTGATAATTACATTGCAACGTAATTAATTTGTTTTGTAAACTTAAGAAATTTTTATGCATTTAAAACCATTATTCTGAAATGAGGACCATAGGCTTCACCAGACTGGCAAAGGTGTCCATGACAGAAAAAAGATTAAGCACTCCCTTCTGCAGAGGGGATGTGTGTGTGTGTGTGTGTGTGTGTGTGTGTGTGTGTGTGTGTGTGTGTGTGTGTATTTGTGTGATAGTTTGGGGAATAGTATCTAGTGGCTTTTCAGTCTCCAATTTCTTCTTCCTTTCCTGTTAATTCTAGACTAATGATGCAGCGGGGAATACCTGGAACTGGCTTTATTTCATCCCTCTCATCATCATTGGATCTTTCTTCATGCTCAACCTGGTTCTGGGAGTGCTCTCAGGGTAAGATGGGAAATTGTTACCTCATGTCCCAAGATGTTCTCTGGGTAAGATGGGACCACATAAGGTCAGGAAGTTGGGAGCTCGGGGGAGAGTTGGAATCAGGCAAGAGACACAAATGTCACATTAGTGCCTGAGGTTCTAACACCAGCCCTGTGATTTGCAAAGTGCCCGAGACATCTAAAAGCTTTTAAAGCTCTCAGCCTTGAAGGGAGGATGAGGTTCCCCACAGCTCTCCTTAACTCCTTCCTCCCCAGGCTAAACCTGGAAGGAGGCATGAAAACAGGGCAATGGAAGGCCCCACAGTGGCCTGGATTTGCATCCCTAGAGACGCCTGTGCTGTTCATTCAGGCGCTGCAGGGCTCATGTCATCTGTTAATATTTAATAATGAATTAATATTTAATGCCTTGCACCGGGAACTGTGATTTCACAGTCTCAGTGGAGACTAGGCCCACGCAGTAAGCACTCTTAGCTCCCTCCTTTGCCCTCCCCTTATCCTTTCTCCCCCTTTCCTTCCCCTCCTTTCCTTTCCCTTGGCTTTGAACACTGTTTCTCATCTCTATCCCTGGACACTTCTGTCTCCCAGAGCCACGATCTTCCCCCCAGCTCTTCCCCTCAGTTCTCCAGAGCCATGGAGCCCTCAGCTATTCCTCTCTGTATTCCAGATTCATAAACTCACTCATTATTCCCCTCTGTCTTCCAGATCTGTGATCTCCCCCCACCATGCATTATGCTGTGGCAAACAGAACTAATTACCCCTCTCCTCTAGATGGATGGGGTAGGGATGGAGTTGAGGGTAAGGGGGGCAGTGAATGATGAAACCAGACCATATTCCCCAGGTGTTGACTATCAGAAGCTCAGTCCAGATTCCTCTCTTCTTTTCTTGGGACCCAAGAAATGAATCCCTTGAAGCTGGGCCCATTTGTAAGCCCTCCTCCCCTAGGGGGGAGAGCAGGGAGGAGAGGCAGGAAGCTTGACCTGAAAGAATGGGCCCCTGGCCTGCTTTTGTAGCCCATGGGATCAGACCACTGCCAAGACCCCACAGTGTGTAGATGGGGGCTTAGAGAGCGACGTGGGGTAAACAGTGCCCAATTTGATCTGAGTGGGGTATGCTCTCATTGCCCTCCTGGCCTTGCTGACCTTTCAGACGTTGTGATGGCTCCGATGGTGCCCGGGCTACCACTTGGCTTAAGTAGACAAATAGAAATGAGGCTGAAGGAAGTTGAGTTTGTAAAGGCCAGAACGACAGAGACGTGGATTACACCAATTCCAGAATCTTCAGGCCATTCCCTAGTTGCATGCCCCCTGGTCTGTGGGGCATTTCTGGAGTCTTAATCTATCCTGAGGAAGTTTGCCTTCCCTTGGGGACTGAATCCGGGAGGATGAGCGTTCACTTGAGCCCAGGTTAGTTCATCTGATCACAGACAGGAAGTCTTCTGACATCATCTGGTTTAGGATGAGAAAACTAAAGTCCTGGAGAGGGTCAAACAAGATAGGAAGTGGCAGATGCAAGATTTAAACTCGGGTTTTCTGACTAAATCCAATTGTCTTTTCACTGCCCCAGTGGGTTATAGCCAGTTCTGCACACGAGGAGATCCCACTGCTACCACTCCTGTAGGAGGGGGTTAGAGCTTGCAGAATCAAGGCAATCCATACAACACACCACAATATGTGTCTAAGGCCTTGTTCTCTTGAAGGGGAAACTGAGTCTTGGACCAGTGCCAGGATTTGCCCTAGAGAGACTGAGGAAGGAGGAGCCATTGGAGGCTTCTTCCAGGGGCCCTTATCTCAGTCTCTGCCCACAGATCCACAGTTGCTATGCACATCTGGATGGTGGTCATTTTGTAATCTGTCCCCTGGGTAGAAAAGTCTTTGAGCTATGCTTGGAAGTTCCTCTCAGAGGAGAGATTAGATACAGACCCTGGAAGGTCACCACAGGCATGCATACTTGTAAGCTGATGAAACATGATTATCTCAGGAGCAAGAACAGCCTGGGTCTCCTGCAGTCTGAGGCTGGCAAAAAGGGCCCACAGCACGGTGCCCTGGTACCCGCTACCTGCAGGAGGCCTGGTGCTCTGATGTCTGGGCTTCAAAGCTCAGGGAAGGATCATGCTTTGAACTGATATAGCATCTTTCTTCTTTACTCTCCAGGCCCCACAGACATTTTCTCATGAATCCTTGGGGCTTCCAGGAAAAAGTGGAAGGGAGTAGTTATTGTTAAACACATTTTACAGATGGAGAAACTGAGGTGCTCAAGGTGGAAGTGACTCATGCATCATGGAAGGAGAGATACACCAAGCTCTCTGGTTCTTTTGCCTGGTCCTGAATCAAAGGCCAGGCTGTGGGCAATTGAGTTTTCAAGTATAATTTTAAAATGACAAACTGTGCTTTTCTAGTCAACAAACATTTATTGAACACTTGCTATGTGCCAGACCTTGTGGAAAGTTCTGGGAAAACAAATGAAAAGAGAAAGAAGGACCATACTTGCCCCCTGGAGCTTATATTCTAATGGGGGAAGACAACATATAAAAAGAAGCTGAAAAGGTAGAAGGGTGGCAAGTAGATGATGACCAGGGCAGTGTGGGATGGCAGGAGATGATTCAGAGAGCCTGGAGTGAAGGCTGAAGGAGAATGAGATGGCATGTCTGTGTTCCCTCTTTAAATAGAGGTTCCAATTGGAGGGAGAGGCTCCAGGGATGGAGGGTACTTCCAGTGTGTCAATTCCAGGGGTGGAGAGAGCTTCCAGGATGAAGAGGTTTCTGGGGTATTCTAAAGGAAATCTGGAGTGCAATCTGGAGGGGAGAACTATGTTCAGCAGTCCTTAGGCTGCCCCCTGCCCCGACCCCGGAGGGATCCCTCTGGAGATGTTGAAGGGGCAGGAATCAGACCTCTTCTTGTTTAAAGGGACTAAAAGGGTAATGTCTTCACTGGCCTCTCCCTTTCCCTTTAGGAGATATTGTACTGTTTGGGGCTCAGGGGAGAAACAACAAATGCCAGTGAAGCTATGGGGAGGGGAAGATCTTCAGACAGCAAATTAAAGGTCTAATTGGATCAAATCTATTCTGCTGAGGTGTGTGACCACCTAGATCTGGGATCAGACTGACCTCTGTGTGTGACCACCTAGATCTGGGATCAGACTGACCTCTGACCTCAAGGAAGGCAGCAAAGATTAGTGGATAGAAATTTGGATTTGGAATCAGAAAGATCTAAATTCAAATTCTGCCTCAGACACTTACTGGACAAATGACTTAACTTTTCTCTGCCTGAGTTTCCCCATCTTCTGAATGAGGTGTTAAATTTAGTGGCCTCTAAGGAGATGTCTTCCAGCTCTAAACCTGTGACCATGATTCTTCACTGTGGTTAGAGATAAGCATGTGCCAAGGGTTAAGGTTAGGCACAAGTGGAACCTCTGTTTCCAGCAGTCACATCTTCTTCCTGTTTCCTAGCCCCCTCCAACTTTCCCTGGAACTTCTAAGGGGTGCTACGTAAATCTTGAGCCTTCTCTTGCTCTGGGATTCAGAAGGCTCGATAGGTTCAGGTATGGAGCTTTCTTTTCTGGTTCTGGCTAGAGAGATGCAGCCCTTCCTCCCCAGAGAGACTGACCAGTCAGACTTCAGCAGCCAGGACATGATCCGGGGCTCTTAGTCCACTCCTGCCCCAAAGCCAGAAGATCAAGCAGCCTTTATTCTCCCCAGGAGGGTGTGAGAGTGCTGGACACCAAGCCCAGGGCCTTTGAGGTGACGATGGTAGGAGGTGGAAAGAGAACTATGTGCCTTCCAGTAGTGTCCTTTAAGTAGTCTATTTATCTGGGCCTCAAAGGTCCTTGTGTGTGTAAGTGAGGATCAGAGTAACTTCAAAGGGAAGGCAGCCCCAGTGCTTTTGAAATCTTATCATTCCTGCCCATCTCCCCAACATCCCAGTCATCTTCTTGCTCTTTAGCTATCTTGCCTTTCTTATATTTCCCTGGGGCATTTTTCTACATTTCTCACAATTTTTTAATCTCACCTATTTCCTTCTTATCTCACCTATTTCCTTCTTATCTCACCCATTTCCTTCTTATCTCACCTATTTCCTTCTTATCTCACCTATTTCCTTCTTATCTCACCTATCTCCTTCTTATCTCACATATCTTTTTCTTATCTCTCATGTTTCTTTCCTTCTTCCTCTCTTGATTCCTGGCTCTCTCTTAGGATCCAGTAGCTAACTCAGTAATGACAGAGGAACCAAACCACAATCAATCAGCCCACTGACTGAGTGGTTTTGTGGAAAAATCATTGGCTCTGGGTTCAAATCCTGTTTCTGATAGTATCTCTGTGACCTTGGGCAAGTCATTTAAGCTCCCTGATCTTCATTTTCCCCATTTTTAAAAAGAGAGAGTGGATTTGATGGCTTCTGGAATCCTTTCTATCTCCAGGTCCATGATTTCACTGCATCTGCTCTATGTATATAATTTCAGCCTTCGTCATCTCCCACCTCTTTGGGATGTTTGTTGCATTCAGTGGTGTCCAACTCTTCATGACCCTGTTTGAGGTTTTCTTGGCAAAGATACTGGAGTGACTTGCCATTTCCTTCTCTAGATCATTTTGCAGATGAAGGAACTGAGGCAAACAGAGTTAAATGACTTGTCCAGGGTCACCCAACTAGTAAAGTGTCTGAGCCAAATTTGAACTCAGGAAGATGAGTCTTCCTGACTCTGGTCAGGGCACTGAATCCCTTGTACCATCTAGCTGCCCTAGTGATTATATATGAATATTATTAGCTCTGGGGAGCTGTGTGGTTTGTTAAGACCCAGCCAGCTTGGTTTAACCACTACCCTTCCCTTGATCTCATCCTCAGGGAATTTGCCAAAGAGCGAGAAAGGGTAGAAAATCGCAGGGCCTTCCTGAAGCTCCGCAGGCAGCAGCAGATTGAACGGGAGCTTAATGGTTACTTGGAGTGGATCTTTAAGGCTGGTAAGAAGCTTACTGTCTGGCACCAGGTCAGGAGCTGCCATCTTGGGCTGCAGTGGGATGGTGAAGGAGGGTCAGGAATGGGCTCGTCTAATGGGGTTTGCTCCAGAGTTTAGTGTTGCTATCTCCCCTTCCAGAGGAGGTCTTGTGGGCCAAAAGAGATCAGGGACTACCATCTTGGGCTGTGGTGGGATAGTGAGGGAAGGTCAGGAATGGGCTTGTCTAATGGGGGCCAAAAGGTTTGCTTCAGGGTTCAGTGATGCTGTCTCCCCATCCAGAGGAAGTCATGCTGGCAGAGGAGGACAAGAATGCAGATGAGAAGTCTCCTTTGGATGGTAGGTGGCTTTCTTGTTTATTTTCCTCTATCCCAAGGGACCCCAAGATGTCTGTTCCCACAATTGTGGTATTCTCAACTCCCTCCCTTTATAGATGGGAAAACTGAGCCCAAGAAAGGTCAAGTGACTAGCCCACTGGCTCTCAGCTAGCAAATAAAAGGACTGTGATTCAAACTCTAAGTCCAGTACTCCAAGGCCAGAAGACTCAGGGCCTGAGATGTGCTCAGTGTTGAAAACTAAGATGCATTCATGAGAAAGAAGTAGGACGTTGAAGCCTGGGGACAAGCTTTGACCCTCAGTCTTGGCCTGTGAGGCTGACAATCTAACCCAGCTTAAGGAAAACTGACTGGCTCATTGTAAACTCTTAAGAGATGCTTCTTGATTGACGTGATGATGGTGTCTAGGGGCCTGGGATGTTCCCCTGCTGTACTGCTCACTGGGCCTGTTTCTCTTATCTCTACTTTGTTTAAAGCAGTGCTGAAGAGGGCAGCCACCAAGAAAAGTAAAAATGACCTGATCCATGCAGAAGAGGGAGACGATCGCTTTGCAGACCTTTGTTCTGTTGGTGAGTTCAGCATCCTTCATGTATGTTGGCAAGAGGAGAGCCCATGGAAATAGCTGTGGCCTGTAGCCAGCCCTGCAGGGTTCAGGCTGACTGCAGCTCACCTTTACTTGACTCAGAGGAATTTCTATGAGATTTGGACCAATATCCCCACGAGGGGAGGGCTTCCTGAAAGCTCACCCTCACTGTAGGACCAGAATGTCAAACAAAATCTCCAGGAAGATCCTGCTTGCCCACAGTGGGCAGCTCAGGGCTCCATTAGGGAGAGGGATGGTCAGCCAAGCAACTGCTCAATATATGTCATTGAGGCCTGATCCTTTAATTGGTCTGTAAGGATAACTTTCAGGGATTGTTCATCTTCCTGGTCACCTGTCCCTGCAATTCAGATAAAGTGAGATAAAAATCAACCCAGTCAGAAATGAATATCACTGGGGTTGATGCCCCACTCTTCCTGAGAGTTTCCCTTCTTTCCAATAGCTGTTCCTTCTTTCATTCAACAAACATAAAGGGCAGCTGGGTAGCTCAGTGGATTGAGAGCCATACCTAGAGATGGGAGGTCCTATGTTCAAATCTAGCCTCAGATACTTTCCAACTGTGTGACCCTGGGCAAGTCACTTAACCCCCATTGCTTAGCCCTTACCACTCTTCTGCCTTGGAACCAATATACAGTTTTTACTCCAAGACAGAAGGTGAGGGTTTAAAAAGAAAAAGGAGAAGATGAGGGAAAACTTTTTTCAACATAGTACCTGGATTGAGCCTTGCAGGTGAAAGTAGGAAAGGAGTCCATTCCAGGAATGGGAAAATAACCTCTGAGAACACCCTGAAGTTCAAGATGAAATATGATATGCCAGATTTGGAGAAGAGTTAGAAGGGCAGCTATGAAATAAGTTTTCAGAAATAGATTGGAACCAGATTTTGAAGAGCCTGAAGTACCAGACTCAGGATTTTGTATTTTGTTCTAGAGGCAATTGGGAGCCACTGCAGATCTCTGAGCAGGGGCGTGATGTAGTCAGACCCATGCTTCAGGCATGGAGAGCCTCTGAAGATTTTTGGTTAGAAGAGTAACATGAACTAATTTTATGCTTCAGGAAAATTATTCCTGCAATGTAATGAAGTATGGATTGGAGGGAGCAGAGAGTGGAGACAGGAAAGATCTGTTGTATAGGAAGTTTTCTCATTAAGTCCAGGTAGGTGGAAATGAAAACCCATAATCAGATGGTGGCTATAAGCAAAAAAGAAGAAACAGATATGAGAGACACTTCACAGGTAGAATCAATAGGACTTGGAAATGATTAGCTGTGCCAAGAGGGAAGATTTGCAGAAAACCAAGGGAGATTATAGCCCCTGGAACATCCCATTCCTTATCTTTCCTGGACTCACCTCTGTTTGCTTCTTCCTCTTGGTTCACCTAAGGCATACTTTTTTTTTTTCAAAAAGAATTTTGAGTTTATTCAGAGAGAGGGTAAAATAAAACAGGACATTGAGCATAGAAAACATTGAGTGACAGGGACTAGAGAGAGGGCATCTATGAATAGAATGCCAAGGCCTGGAGTCAGGAAGACTTGAGTTCAAATCCAACCTCAGACAATTACTGACTGTGTGACTCTGGGCAAGTCATTTAATCCTGTTTGCCTCAGTTTATTTTAAAATGAGCTGGAGAAGAAAATGGCAAACCCAGCCAAGAAAATCCCAAAAAGGATCATGAAGAGATGGACCAGATTGAAAAGCAACAAGAGACTAGAGTTCCTGAGTCCATCACAAAGGCTGGAATATCTATCTCTTAAGGAGTTTCCAAATGTGACTTCAATCCTGTATAGTCCACAGTTTCAAGCCAGACTTTACTCATGGGGAAAATTCTGGCCTTTTACTTCTTGCTCCAAGGAGACTTCAGACCTGTCCTTGCCACAAATTCTGGGGATGGGCTAAGCAGGAAGATGCTCCTGCCAGTGCCCAGAACCAATCCCTTTACTTTTCTCCTTTCAAAGTTGGAACCTCCTACCATGTTTGAAGATGTTATGTAGCATTAGATCTCATAAGCAGGGCTTAAAACACCAAGAAGCAAAATAGTTTAGGATCCAGGAGTTTGGAATAGGCACCAGGAAGATCAAAGCTGGTCTCAGATACTTACTAGTGATGTGACCTTGGGTGAGGCAATTAACTTCTGAGACTCAGTTTCCTCATCTATGAAATGAACTGGAGAAAGAAATGGTAAACCACTCCAGTATCTTTGCCAAGAAAACCCCTAATGGGGTCACGAAGAGTGAGACATGACTGAAAAATGACTGAACAACAACAAGCAAAATGAAGGTCTGGCTCTCAAGAGGCCCCCAAGGTCTCTACCAATTTTATGACAGGTCTAACGTACATTTCAAACCTGACCAAATGCCAGGCCCACTCCCTCATCCATGCTTCCTATCCTACAATTTTATAACCTCACAAATCCTTTACATGTCATTAATATTATGTACATAGTTCCCACTAATGGTAAGGAAAAGTCATCTCATCATAAATTGCTAATCGTTGGGCAGAGTTGCCTTGGTCACGTCTTTCTTATATAAACAGTTTGTCTTTCCATTAGGTGTGGTCAACCAAGGCAAAGATTAGAGCACCTGTTCACTCAGTTTTTGCTTTTTCTATAAAAATCATAACTTTTTATTGAAACAGCTAAGCATAATTTTTTTCAGTTTTAATATAAGCATAAACATTATGGTTTAAATAAATTATAATTCAGAACAAGGTTTAAATGATTAGAAACCCCTAAGTCAAATAGGTATTTGTGCTTCGTGGTTCATGGTTCATGGAATCCAAGTTTTCATCTCAGGCTTTTAGAGGACGCTTTCTAACTCTAACAACCCCTGTCTTGAGAGTTTTAGCAGAAAGCTTTGCCAAAGTGGATGCCCATCTCTGGTTCAGTGCCAGTGCTTTAGGGATTCAAAGCAGCTCAGTGTCAAAGGGCCAGGTAGATTTTGTTTTATTACAGGTTTAAATTCTTTTCGTTGGCACATCCATTTCCTGTTTCCAGCCTTTTGAGGAAAGGTCCTCCAGCTGCTCTTCCAAGTTCCCCATTCTCAGTTTGTTTCTTTTTTCCTGACGGCCAGCCATAAAGAGATAAAAACAGTGTGATGCCACTGCTGTGTGTGAAAGCCTCTGATTGTCTGTCTTTGATTGGAATGGAGTAATTTTCCACTCTTCTTCTGACTGGGTTGCTTCAAGTTCTCCCCCCACCCAACTTCCTCTCAGCACTGAATTTGCATATGGTGCATAAGTTTGCTCATTAAACAGCCATTTGGCAACTTAGCCTAGGGATTTCTGACTTGAGCTCCAGAGCTCCTCCTGGCTTAGCAACAGCACTTTTCTGGTGCAGCCAAAGGTGCTGAGGGGAGGGAAGGCATTTAGGTAGAGGACTGGAGAACTGTAAAAAGACATGAAAGCAATGCAGGATGAGCAAATGATGCAGAGGCAACAGGAAGCACTTAGCTGGATGAAGGAGAGACTAGAAAACAAGGTTGGTAGAGCTTTAAATGTCAGACCAAGAAGTTTGGACTTTATCCTGTAGGTAGTTGAGAGCCACAAAACATTCTGGATTAGAAGAGTGACATGGTCCAGGATGGACTTTATGAAAATTATTCTGGAAATCTATTCTTTATGGCTAGAGGGGAGAGGTAGCTGTCCAGATTCAAGGCTGTTATACTAGTCCAAGTAAAAAATGAGGAGGAAGAGACTGGGGGAGGGGCTGGGGGAATAGAAAGTTGAAGATGAGAAGACAGCTTGAAGCTTGGATATGGCTCTTGAGTCTCAATCACTCAGGTGTATTGGCATGAGAAGGTAGTGAAATGTATGTGGCTTCAGATGGATGTCCATGTCAACTGAAATGTATTGAATAAGAATAAACTCTTATAGGGGGCAGCTGGGTGGCTCAGAGGATTGAGAGCCAGGCCCAGAGATGGGAGGTCCTAGGTTCAAATATGGCCTCAGACACTTCCTAGCTGTGTGACCCTGGGCAAGTCATTTGACCCCCATTGCCTAGCCCTTACCACTCTTCTGCTTTAGAACCAATACACAATAGTGATTCTAAGACAGAAGGTAAGGGTTTTTTTATTTTATTTTATTTGGTCATTTCCAAACATTATTCATTGGAAACAAAGATCATTTTCTTTTCTTCTCTCCCCTCCCTCCCACCACCTCTCCCATAGCCCACGCGCAATTCCACTGGGTATCACATGTGTTCTTGATTCAAACCCATTTCCATGTTGTTGGTATTTGCATTAGAGTGTTCATTTAGAGTCTCTCCTCAGTCATATCCCCTCAACTGCTGTAGTCAGGCAGTTGCTTTTCCTCGGTGTTTCTACTCCCACAGTTTGTCCTCTGCTTGTGGATAGTGTTTTTTCTCCTAGATCCCTGCAGATTGTTCAGGGACATTGCATTGCCACTAATGGAGAAGTCCATTACGTTCGATTGTACCACAGTGTGTCAGTCTCTGTGTACAATGTTTTCCTGGTTCTGCTCCTCTCACTCTGCATCACTTCCTGGAGGTTGTTCCAGTCTCCATGGAACTCCATGGAACTTCTCCACTTTATTATTCCTTTTAGCACAATAGTATTCCATCACCAACATATACCACAATTTGCTCAGCCATTCCCCAATTGATGGGCATCCCCTCGTTTTCCAATTTTTGGCCACCACAAAAAGTGCAGCTATGAATATTCTTGTACAAGTCTTTTTCCTTATTATCTCTTTGGGGGTACAAGCCCAGTAGTACTATGGCTGGATCAAAGGGCAGACAGTCTTTTATCGCCCAGAAGGTAAGGGTTTTTATAAAAATAAAATAAAATAATAAACTCCTATAGGGGGCAGCTAGATGACTCAGTGGATTGAGAGCCAGACCTAGAGACCGGAGATCCTGGGTTCAGATATTTCCTAGCTGTGTGACCCTGGGCAAGTCACTTAACCCCCATTGCCTAGCCCTTACCACTCTTCTGCCTTGGAACCAGTACAAAGTATTGATTTTAAGATGGAAGGTAAGGGTTTAAATAAAATATCAATAAAAAAGAATAAACTCCTATATGTGTATAACCCAGTGGAATTACTTTTCAACTCTGGGAGGGGGGAGGGAAGAGGGGAAGGAGACAACAAGAATCATGTAACCAGGGAAAAAATTAAAAAGAAAAAGAATAAACTCCTAGAATGTGAGAACTGAAGGGGCCTTAGAACACAGAAGATGAACACCAGAAGGGACCTTAGAACGCAGGCTGTCATAATTACATTTGAACCCAAAACATAGAGAGCCGAAACTTCAAGAGACCTTAGAACTTGGCCCATTGGAACTGAACAAGTGTCACTGAGGGAAGGGACCTTAAAACACAGCCTTTCAGAGACAGAAGAGATCCTTGGAACATAAAGTATCACATCTGCAAGAGGCCTTAGAACATAACCTGTTTAGAAGAGACTTTAGAACATAACCTGTCAGAGACAGAAGAGACTGTAGAACACAGCCCATAAGAATTGGATGAGACCAAAGAACAGCCCATCAGTCCTGGAAGAAGCCTTAGAACATTAAATGTCACAGCTGGAAAAGACTTTAGAATGTAGCCCATCAGAGATGTTAGAGATGCATAGAACATAAAGTGTCAGAGCTGAAAGAGACCCTAAAACCCTGTTGGCCCAGAAGGGTCCTTAGAATTTAGTGTCACAGTTGCAAGAAATCTTAGACTCTAATGTAACAGCTGCAAGAGATCTTAGAACATATCCCAACTGGAAGAGATCTTAGAACATAGCCTGTCAGAGATAGAAGACCTTAGACTATCATCCCATAGCTAGAAGGGACCTTAGAAAATGGCCCATTAGAACTGGGAGAGACCTTAGAATATCAAATATTATAGCTGGTAGGGTCATTGGAATTGTCAGAGACAGAAAAAACTTTAGAACATAGCCCATCAGAGCTGAAAGAAGGAATAGACTAAAGAGGGGTGCAGGGGTAGGTAATAATTGCCTGGGGATGCACGCTGACTGTCCCATGGCTTCTTCTGTGTCCAGGTTCTCCATTTGCTCGAGCTAGTCTGAAGAGTGGGAAAAATGACAGCTCTTCCTATTTCCGGAGGAAAGAGAAGATGTTTCGCTTCTTCATCCGCCGCATGGTGAAAGCCCAGACTTTCTACTGGATTGTCCTCTGTGTTGTGGCTCTGAACACGCTGTGTGTGGCTATGGTTCACTATCACCAGCCCCAGAGGCTCACCAACGCACTGTGTATGTATGGGGCTCTGCACCCCCATTCTTCCCCTTCTACTTCTTGGACCCCTTTTCTGAATTTGTCACCTACTTGTCTCTCCTCATTCTTTTCTTTCCTGGTTCTTCTGGTCTGTTTCCTTCTCCCTCCTTGCTTTCTCTCTTTCTGAGTTCCCTCTAGTCTAAGCTTTAATTGTTACGATTAAATTGATCTGGCTGGGGAGAACAAAGTGGGGTTCCAACTGTCAGAGAAGAGGTTATGTTCCCTGCATCCTTAAAATCCCGTGTGCTCTCTTCTACCCCAGAGATCCCAGATCAAAATAGGTACAGGAATCCAGTCCTAGGCAGGCAATTTCTAGGTCAAGAAGCTAGAAATGCTCTAGAGAGGCCCTGGTCTCTGGTCAGCACATGCCTTAGCTGGTCTCTGAACTCCTTTAGGGCAAGGGTGAGTGGGAGCTAGGCTGGAAGTAGACCTCAGGCGTCATCCCAGCTCATGGTTGAGAGGATTTGATTGAAGAGGGCGCCTTCAGCAGGAGGGAGGGGGTCTTTCTTTCATAGTGGCCTCAGCCTTCCTGCTATAGGGTCTTCCCAGGATGCAGATTCCAGGTGGTGACCCTTTGGTTCCAGGCCAATGGGAGCAATGAGGGGGAGCCTGGGGGTAGTAAGGGGAGGGGAAGGGGGAGAGGCAGTTATCTGAGGGTGCCCTATCTTCAGGTCTTCCTAGGGGAGTACATATTCCTCTTGTCCATCTCTTTTTCTCAAGGCCTGAGTCAGAGTGGGAGTAGGATCAGTAATTACATGGGCCCTGACCCTTTCTTCCTCTGGTCCTTGAAATCCTGTCCTGGGAGCAGATTCTGAAACTTCACGATACTTTCCCCTGCCGGGAGTTATGATTTTCAGTTCTTCCTAGTAACCATCATCATTGCCATCATCATTACTACCATCATCATCATCATTTATTCATAGGGTCATGGTTTTATATCTGAAAGAGACCTTCATGGTCAGTTATCTCTTCTAGCTCTTGCATTTTGCAGATGAGGAAACTGAGGCCTAGAGAGTTTAAGTTGGTTGTCCAAGGGGTAACATATAAATAATGGATTCAGGGGGCAGCAGGATGGCTCAGTGGATTAAGAACCAGGCCTAGAGACCAGAGATCCTTGGTTCAAATATGGCCTCAGACACTTCCTAGCTGTGTGACCCTGGGCAAGTCACTTGACCCCCATTGCCTAGCCCTTACCACAACAAAGTATTGGTTCTAAGGCAGAAGAAGGTAAGGTTTAAAAAAAATAATGGATTCACATAGCAGAAAAGTGACTGGGTTCAAACTCAGTTCCTCTAACTCCCAACTATATACCACATTATTCTGGAGCTACATTTATGCTGAGAAGGAAGAAGTTGGGACTGAAGCTATACCTGTTTCTCATTAGGCCAGCGATTCTTGAACTTCTTGGTTTTAGGACCTCTTGACACTCTTAAAAATGACTTAGGATACCCCCAAGGAGCTTTTAGTTATGTGGGTTAAATCTATGGATATTTGCCACAATGGAAATGAAAACTGATAAATATTTATTTTTAATTCACTAAAAAATAATAAACACAATAAACAGCAAATAACATTAAAAAACTATATTTTCCAAAACAAAAAAAAATTTCGTGAGAAGAGTGGCATTACTTTACATATTTTTGCAAGTTGCTTTAATGTATCTGACTTAGCAGAAGACAATTTAGATTCCTCTATCTGGTTCTGCATATTAACTGCTAGGATCTATTCTTTTGGTTGAAGCATATGAAGAAAATTGGGTCTCACACAGAGAAGAAATTGGAAAAGGGAATAAAATAAATAATAGGGTATTTTAGGGAGAAGTATTATAATAGGCAAAGAATGTACTAGCCTATTTATGAGGACAGTTTTGGCCTTGGGAGCCCCTTGTATGGGTCCAGGCCCTCCCAAGGGGTGAGGACCACCCCTTTGAGACATGCTGCTCTAATACAAAGAGAAATGGATGTTTGCCTTTGAGTTGAAATGGTAAAAATGGTCAATATTAAAGCCTGAGTCAATATAGGATCAGCAAGTTTTAGGACTGGCTGTAAGAGAGATAGGAAAGTCTATCCAATGGTGGAGTCAGACAATTTGGAAAGGTACCTAATTAGGGTAGAAAGAGGAAGATATTAGGCAATAGGTAGACCATTGAGAGGCAGGCAGTGGGCATTAGGGAGATCCGGTGGTAGATGTGGGACTGGGTAAAAGTTTGGCATCAGAGAGTCCTGTGTCAGGTAATGAGATCCCAGCTGTGGCCTTTGGGCATGACTGGCTTCTGGGAAGACTGGTCACAATCGATCAAAGGTCTCCATCCTGGAGGAACTGGAGTCTTAGTGGGCTCCTGTGGGAGGGTCCTGGAAATGAGATGTAAGATGGTGACCCATTTACTGGAAATGGTTGTAAGACAAAGGCTTGGTCTAGGGAAATGAGGCACGAGTCCAATGACTAGGACCAGAGTGCACAGTTGGAGCAGGCCCAGCCAGGTTTTTCCTTATATTCCCCTGCCTTTGTACTGGCTTGTTCCTTGTTCTGGGCTGAGCCTGGGGACTGTCCAGGAGGCGGGGTAGGAGGAGAATTGGGGGGAGGATTGGTAAATGGACCCAGCTGGGGGACTGGAGGGATGTGGGGACAGTGAGCCAGGATGGTCATTAGAGAAATAATAGGCTATTGTGCAGAGGCAATTAGAAATCATAAATTTAGAACTTCTTCTAGCTATTCAGTTTCTGGAAATTTCTCAGCTTATAAAAGAAAAAAAAAGACTTTAGATTTCAAGCCCTGTTGGGGAATTTCAATAGCCTGGTTACGGTTCCTGGCTAAACTGTGAACAACTATTGCCTATGGCGGGGGGTCCTGTGAGGGCAGGGGGCAGTTTACCAGGTGCTTAACTCACCCATCTCAAAATTCTTTTTCAATTGGAGGAACACTTATAAAGCACTGGCATCTGTGGAGACTTATGCTTGGTGGGAGGAGATAAAGCATTCAGGTCAAAACCACCGGTCCCTGCCCTCAAGGAGAGAGTGTAGAACACATTGGAATGGCTATAAAACAAAATGGAGCATGATGGAGGTGTGAGGCGGGTATAAAGCAAACACTTTCTCCATGATACCTCTTTAGATATGAAGTCTGATGGAGAGGGCAGTGTCTAAGATGACACCAGTTTTGAAAATGGGCATCAGGCTGGGTGTTGGAGTCACAGGAGGGGATAGTTAAGCCAGAAGGAGGAGGAGGAGGTTGGGGGGGGGATAATAAGCTCAGTTTTGGACATGTTGAATTGGATATGTCATTCTTTTATTTTTATTTGTTTATTTTTTAAATGGAATGCTTTGTGGAGAGAGAAATGGGGGGGGCACTGTCTTAAGCCATTGACCCAAGACAGAAATGCCTATTGCCCCCCCCCCCCCAAGGATTTACAGAGAAAATGTGGGGCATTGCCTCAAGTCATTGACCTAAGACAACTGCCTGGTTTTCTTTCTTTCTTTCTTTCTTTCTTTCTTTCTTTCTTTCTTTCTTTCTTTCTTTCTTTCTTTCTTTCTTTCTTTCTTTCTTTCTTTCTTTCTTTCTTTCTTTCTTTCTTTCTTTCTTTCTTTCTTTCTTTCTTTCTTTCTTTCTTTCTTTCTTTCTTTCTTTCTCTCTCTCTTTCTTTCTCTCTTTCTTTCTTTCTCTCTCTCTCTCTCTCTTTCTTTCTTTCTTTCTTTCTTTCTTTCTTTCTTTCTTTCTTTCTTTCTTTCTCTCTTTCTTTCTCTCTTTCTTTCTTTCTCCCTCTCTCTTTCTCTCTCTCTCTCTCTCTCTCTCTCTTTCTTTCTTTCTTTTTTTTTTAATATGGAACACCACACATTTGCGTGTCATCCTTACACAGGGGCCATGCTAATCTTCTCTGTATCATTCCAATTTTAGTATATGTGCTACTGAAGCAAGCACGCCACATCATTCTTTAGAGCCTACCATTTGGTAACAGTGGATAGAGTGTTAGGTCTGGAGTCAGGAAACCTAAGTTCAAATCTGATCTCACACTTATTAGCTTTGTATGTGACCCTGGATGAGTCACTTAACCTCTGTTTGCTTCTATTTCTTCAACTGTAAAATGGGGATAATAACAGTAAGTACCTCCCAGGGGTATGGTGAGTGTAAAATAATTATTATGTTCTATAGATTAGTGGAGACGTAGTCTGGGACTGAGAAGAGATCTCAGTGTTAGAGGGAGAGGTAGAGGGTGAGTCATTTGTATGGGGAAATAACTGAGACCATGGGAATGAAGAAGACAGATCATCAAGAGAGAAAAGGTATCGAGGAAAACTAGGAACAATTGGATCTGAGCCTACCTAACAGAGTACCAAGAAGTGTGAGGATTTATTTTTCTTATTTTTCATCTACTGTATTTTTCCTATCTGCATCCTGGATTACAGGCTCCAGTCAGTCTGCTGACCATCACGTCTCCTTTACTTTAGGAACCCCAAGGAATTGCATTCCCCCCACCCCAAACATGGTTAATAGGCAGAGGAGACAATGATTCTCTTCCTGCCTATGTGATCCCATTACTTACAAGGTGGGAGAAGGCTTGAGAGTTTGAGGAGCCACAACCCCATGAGCTATTTACTGATTAGAAATGTCTTGGGATGTCAAAGAAGGAGCTGAATAATGAGCTCCCAAAATTGTATTTAGGGAACTGGGCCAGGGGAGTCAGGGTCTTTTGATTGTTGAGAGAATCATTTGACCAGATTAGGCTGTATTCTTGATGGGTCAATTAGTAGATTAATTAAAAATCCAGAAATACTGCCTCTCAAAAATGTCATTCGTCGAAGTTGGGGTGGGTGGTGAGCATTATGCAATGATGCAGAGAAGTCAGCAAGGAGGAAGACTGAGAAAAGGCCTTTGGATTGGGTGATTTGGGGGCAGCAGTTTCAATGGAATGGTGGGGACCAGATGAGCAAGGGCTGAAGAAAGAAACAGGAAAGTAGCGATGTTGGCTACATAAGGACAACTTCAAGGATCTTGGCTTTGAAGGAGAAACAAGAAAGAGATCGTGGCTGTAGGAGGGGAGGTTGGGCCAACATGACTTGTCCAGTTGCAGTGATAAAGGAGGAGACTGAAGCTGTGAACAAAGCAGCAGGGCAGCTAATTAGTGGGATAGTTCTGAAATTTCTACTCTTGACAGGGGAGAGAGGCCAATCTTGATTCATTAACTTCTTTTTTTAAACCCTTATCTTCTACCTTAGAATCAATACTGTGTATTGAATCCAAGGCAGAAGAGTGGTAAGGGCTAGACAAAGGGGTTTAAGGAATTTGCCCAGGGTCACACAGCTAGGAAGTGTCTGAGGCTAGATTTGAACCCAGGACCTCCCATCTCAATCCACTTAGCAGTCCAGCTGCCCCCGATTCATTAACTTTTAAAAAGCATTTTAAATTGATATCTTTTGTTTTTACATCAGTTTCATTTCCAGATGTATCCCTCCCCCTCTTCCTCCTGCAAGCCTGCTCTTGTAACAAAGAATAAAAAAGAAAGAAGGGGGAAAAAAGGCAGTTTAGCAAAACGAACCAACCCCTCAATAGCAGCAGACAATGCTTACAATGTTCCACGTCCCTCCAATCCCAGCAGAAGAAGGGAGGGAGGTGTGCTTTCTCATCTGTTCTCCGGGTCCCAGCACGGTCATTATAATTACACAGTGTTCTGTTTCATTTTTTTGTTGTTGTTCTTTCCATTTATATTGTTGTCGGCATTGTGTGTATTGTTTTCCCAATCCTGCTTACTTCACTCATTTAGGTTTCTGGTATTGAAAGTAGAAAATGCCTCTGAATCCTAAAAACTTTTCTGAGAGACTCAATATATCTGTGTCTCCGTCTACATGTGTTCTATTTCTATGCCATCTATATAGGTGGCATAGTGGATAGATTTGTTGGGCTTAGAGTCAGAAAGACTCATTTTCCTAAATTCCAATCTGGTCTGAGACACTTACTAGCTGTAGGATCCTGGATAAATCACTCTACCCTGTTTGCCTCACTTTCCTCATCTGTAAAATGAGCTGGAGTAGGAAATGGCAAACCATTCCAGTCTCTTTGCCAAGAAAATCCCAAGTAGGGTCATGAAAAGCTAGAAATGGCTTAAATGACTCAAAAACATATCTCTATCTATGGTTACATCATCTATCTCTATTTCTGTCTTAGATGTAGGGACTGGACCCAGAATCTGATTGTTATAACAACCTCCCAGAGGAAAAAATTCCTTTCCTCAATCCAAAATGGTGCCTTCTTTGGACCTTATCATCTTAGACAATTGCTCAGGTCAGAGAGATTGAGTGACTTGCCCAGAGTCGCACAGTCACTATCTTCTCTCTGGGTCTTACATAATATTGATAGGGAATTGTCTCAGGCTGTAAGACTGGAAGCAGCAAAGCAGCAGTTGCTAATCTACATGGGTACGGGGAGTTTCCTCATTGGGATTTCCTGTAAGAATGAAATCATGGGCCCTCCCCCCCTTCAAAAAATGCCTTTTAGGGGGCAGCTGGGTGGCTCAATGGATTGAGAGCCAGGCCCAGAGATGGGAGGTCCTGGCTTCAAATCTCACTGTAGACACTTCCTAGCTGTGTGACTCTGGGCAAGTCATTTAACCCCCATTGCCTACCCCTTATTGATCTTCTGCCTTGGAAGTCAATTCACATTATTGATTCTAAGATGGAACGTAAGAATTTTTTCTTTTTTAAAGTCCACTATGAGCCAAGAACTAGGTAAGTCCTGGGTTAAAAAACAAAACAAAACGGAATAAAGCAATTCTTGATTGCAAAGAGCTTATATTATAATGGGAGAGACAAGAGAAACATAAAAATCTATACAGTGTCAATACAGCTTTTAATAGATATCCTTGGGCAGTTGAGTATACACTTCCTAGCTTTGTAACCTTGAATGAGTCACAACCCCAAATGCCAAGCCTTTCCTACTCTTTTGCTTTGGAACCTATATGTAGCATTGATTCTAAGATGGGATTAACAAGATAGCCTTGGCCAGAGCCTTCTGAGATTGCCACCTGCCCAATTAGATAAGACTTTCTGGTCTTTGGGCTCCCCTCTCCTGCTTTAAAAAAAACATTGCAAAAAACAACCCTTATCCTCTTTCTTAGAGCTCATGCGAAGTTTCCATTCTAAGGCAGAAGAGTGATAAGGGCTAGGCAACTGGAATCAAGTGGCTAAAGTCACAGGGCTGGGAAGTGTCTGAAGCCACATTTGAACCTGAAATCTCTCATCTCCAGGTCTGGCTCTCTATCCAATGAGCCCCTGAGCTGCCCTTAAAATATAGCTTTAATAGCTTAATATCATATGAAGGCTTTTGGGTCATCCTGTGAAAGTTGATGCATACATAGATGTTTATATGTTTATTTGTACATATACATATGTGCATACACACACATCTGTACCAAGAGATCTCTTGCCTTGCCTTAAAAATGGCACTTAAAAATAAATTAAAATTATTATATTATATGTTTATAATATAATCATATATAAAAATCACATAATTTAATACATAATGAAACAATATAATAAATATATAATACAATATATAATATATGGCAAATATATTATATATTATGTCATGAATAATGAATACATAATAACCTATAAAATTAAAAATAAAAAAATTTTAAATTAAAAGGATACTTTCCCTGCAAGGCATCAAGGATGGCTGCTCCCAAGTTTCAGCCGGTGTGTGAGGCCAGTCAAGCATAAACTAAGATTGCTGTAAGCCAGTCTGTACTCCAGGCTGTGGGTCTTTAAAGACACAGCCAACTTCCAATCAGCTGGCTTTTAGAGCTAGGCACCATGCTGGCACTCATGTCTCTGGCTGAATGACTTCTCCAGGCTATTGTGGAGCTCAGCTTTTATAATGTGTTAGAACCTATGACTATTCCTGATTGGTCTGGTATGTGCCAGAGGTAGGTCTTAGACCCAGGCCACCTTATTCTGAGGTCAACTCTCAGTCCCTATTGTCAAGATGCCGCTGTCCTCCCCCTCATGACATCTCTGAATGCTGCCTGTTGGGATTTTGCCTTCTCTGGTCCAGCTCCAGAGTCAGGGTTTGAGTGCAGCTCTTTTCCTGATGGCCCTTTAAAGAAACCTAAAATACTGTCCAGTTTTTGCTCCTACTGACCACATAGGACCAAATAGTGGCACGATAACTAGAAAAAAAGTCCAGAGATGCAAAGTCACAGAACTGAGTCCTACTTTTGGGTTGATTTCTGGATGGGGAGAGGTTTGTAGAGATTGCTTCCTGGCTTCATTTTTTTTCTTACTGAGTGTCAGTCTTGTTTTTCTGCACGTCTAGGAGAGAACCAGCCCTCTTTTCTTTCTTGTGAGCCAGTTTACAGTACCCTGGCATCTCTCATGTGCCCTTTGTATCACCCTTGCCTTCAAGAATGAGTTCATTCTCTGCCTTTAGACTCTGGGGAAGACATACTATAATATAAAATTCTCTTGCTTGGATCATAATGTAAGGTCTTTGCTAGGAGCATGACTCAGATCAGACTCAACTATTTCAAAGAATAACCCCTTTTCCCTCTTTTTTTGGAGCTTTTTAATATAATTTTATTTTAAAAATATTTTTCCATGGTTACATGATTCTTGTTCTCTCTCTCCTTTCTTCCCTCCCTGCTCCCAGAACTGACAATCAACTCCACTGGGTTACATATGTATTATCACTTAAAACCTGTTTTTCCAAAGAATAACCCTTCCTTGACTCTCTTCCCAGGTCATTGCCTGAACTAGACCAGTTCTTGGACCATAAGCAGTAAGAGCCTGGACAGTCCATTGAGGGTTTTACTAGGTGATAGTGTTTACACAGAAATCTTATGCACTTTGATTGGGCCATCTTGTGCCGTGGCAATATGGGAGACTGTTTCATAGGGCACTGTGGTTAGGAGACCTAGTTTTAGAGGTTGAGGCTGAGATGGTGGGAAGAGACTAGAACTGAGCCTTTGAGAAATTCTCCCATGCCTGGAAACACTCCCCAAAGACCCAGTTACGCTGTGAGTCTGCAGGGAAGTCAGTTACGGTGTTTTCTCTTAATTCTCCTAGGAGCTGCTTGCTTGTAAAAGCAGGCATGGATTTTTCCCTTCTGGTTTATTTTCGTTGAAATGTCAAGGCCAGTGAATTTTTATTTTCTGCCTTCCTCTTTGCTCTCTTTCCTGATTTTTCCTGATCCTGATTTTCTGTCTATCTCTTTTCTTTCACACACCTAAAATGAACCTTAGCAAGCTCTTAGGTTCACAAAGAATGATGAAAGCGTCCTACCTTTCCCATAGCTAGTTCATCTTTTGTCTGTCTTGGTGATCCATATTTTCTCAAGCAGCTCTTGAATTAAGGGAAATCAGTCAGTCAATCAATAGGCATTTATTACAAGTGCCTACAATGTACCAGGTCCTATGTTAGAGATACAAAGAGTGAAGCAATCCTTGATTGCAAAGAGCTTACATTATAATGAAGTAGATAAGATGAACATATAAAAATCTACACAGCATAAATACAGCTTTTAAAAAGATATTCTTGGGGAAGCTAGAGACATTTCTTAGCTATGTGACCCCGGGCAAGTCACTTAACCCCAGCTGCCTAGCCCTTGCCCCTCTTCTGCAAAATTTCTCAATGCAGATTGAAGTCTAATTTTTTCACTTCATTTTTCTTATTTTGTTTTTGCAACATCTCTAATACAGAAATATATTTTGCATGATTTCATAGGTATAATTGATATATTTCTTGCCTTCTCAATGGTGGGGAGAGGTGCAGGCAGGAGAGAAGTCAGAATAAAAATTTTTTAATAAATGTTAAAAATATATAATAATTTTAACATTTTTATAATGGTTAACACACACAGAAACACAGACACACAGAAACTCTCTGTGACTATTGTTGATCAACCTAACCTGGTGATTTAGTCAGAAAGAGGTCTGAGATTATTCATTCTAAGATGTGGTCAGTTACTTGAGAGTTCATCTTCCAGAGAAAAATTAAAACTCCCCTGTCCTGGGAGACTGAAATCATTGACCTCAACAGTAGGACAGTATATTAGAGACTTGCCCCTGGGGCCAGAGTGATCAGGACTAGCCAGAGATTAGAATATTTGTGCTAGGGACCTGGGGATGGGATGCTGGCCAAAGTCAGCTGAATGCTGAGCAGCGAATGAACCAGAGCTCTTCCATCTTGAGGAATGTGTATAGGCCCTCAGATCATGAGCAGTGAAGATGAAAAGTTTTTCTGGCCTGCCATACTGATGCCATTCATGTGCATGACTGCTAAGATCTATAGAATGCAGTCCTTTTTTTACATATAGGTAGCATATTAGGTTAAAAGAAGAATTTAGAAATTATTATTTCTTTGGTGTTATCTGTTTATAGAAGACGAGGATCTTTTGTTTTTATAGTCTACAATAATTTCACATGTCTTCCTCTCCATGGAACCCTTTTTTTATAACAGAGAAAAACAATTAAATAAAACCAACCAATATGACGAACAAGACTACCATTTCTAACATTCTCACCTCTCCTCCAGAAGAATCAAAGGATCATAGACCTAGACCTGGGAAAGATCTCAGAGGCCATCATCATCTGTCCCCTGGGACCCAAACTGGTCATTGTATTTAATTTTGAGATCAGCATATGGAATGTGAGAAAGACTGACAAGTTATGGATGATTCCAAGGCAGAGAATTTGTGGACTGGTAGTGCCCTTAAAAGAAAAATTTTAAAATTGGAGGAGTATGTGTGTGAAGATAATGACTTTTATCTTGAGCATGTTGAGTTTAATATGCTAATGGGATATTGAGTTGGAGCTAGCTAGCAAGTAGCTGGTGATATAAGGCTGGAATTTAAGAGAGTTTAGGCTAGATATACAGATTTTATTAATTACCATACCACAGTTTATCTAGGCAGTCCCCAATTGATGGGTACCTACTTTATTTTTAGTTTTATGCTACCACACACACAAAATCTCAAACCATATTGTATGAACATTTTGGTACATACATGATCCTTTTTTCTGTGTTTTGACTTCCTTGGGGCCTATGCTCAGAAGTAGAGCTGCTACATCAATGGATGGGTTGAGAGAAAAAGGGTACACTCTATGATATGGCCCAGGACAAGAAAGGGTATGTCTAGCCAAGCCTGATCTCAGTCCTTCGGTCCTTAGGAACAAGAGCAGATAAATGGTCATAGCTTCTGGTAGACCCCAAAGAGAACTGATGGATCCTAAACCCCGTAGTTTAGGTTACAGTGGTTGGCTGGTTCTAGGGTTTGCAACCAAGCCAAGAGCAAGTTCTGCTTGCTGAGGGATATGAGATATAAAAATAATGGGCACTGACCTGGGCGAACAGGTATGAATGAGATCTGGTGAAATGGCCACACACAAAATTTGAGCCCCCATCCTAGCTCATTGCCTACTACTAAATGGAATTGGCTTTCAACTCTTATTCTCTGGACATGGCACCTGGCCCAAAGGCTAGGAATAGGAGACCTCTATGGAGCTACCATGGCCTACTTTGTGATCTAGAGGAGGTTACTGTCTGGCTTTGAGAATTCGTAACACCTGGATGAAAGATAAAAAACTCTGCTATCACATAGATGAGTTCTACTTGTTTTCCCAGATGCTTATCACCAGCATTATGTGAACTGACTGAACATTTCACCTTTCCTCTGAATGTTTGGGGATTGGGTAGACATGGCCAGTGACCTATGATATTCCCATTTTCCACATTTTTTGTATCTTTCCCCACCTCGGGCTTTGCATGTAATGAGCTCTTAATAAGTGTCTGTTGAATTCAATTGAATTGGACTGACTAGGAATGTCATTTGTCAGTCAAGGGGGTGACAGAACTGAGTCGCTACCTGCCTTTAGGGAATGGACAGGGCCAACAACCAAGCCAATAAAGAAAAAGAACTGGCATTGCCTTGAAACATTTTAAAAATAAGATTACATTATTTTTACCAAACTTTTTTCCCTCTATTAAATTGCATTATGAAATGTTTCTGTTTTGGACAGTTCAATTGAATTTTCAGTCTGAATAGATGTTGGGACT
The DNA here is from genome assembly GCF_027887165.1 of Monodelphis domestica. Classification (NCBI taxonomy): domain Eukaryota; kingdom Metazoa; phylum Chordata; class Mammalia; order Didelphimorphia; family Didelphidae; genus Monodelphis; species Monodelphis domestica. The sequence continues at coordinate 479,296,888 of NC_077227.1, forward strand.
CAAGGGACATTTTCAGCTCCTAGACGAGGCTGCGTGTCACAAGATCCTAGACTCATGGCTGGGGCTCAAGGTCATCTAGTCACTTCCATCTAAAGAACCCTCATCCATCTCTAATGTTCTGACATCTATAGAAGTACATTCAATTCAGTTTGATTAAACACATATTCATTGGATACCTGCTATGTGCGAGGCACTATGCTAGACACCAGAGATACAAAGAGTTCAGTCCTCAAAAAGCTTATAGTTTGGGGGCTTCAACATGTATATGGATATATGTATGTATATATGCGTGGTTGAGTCTTGGTGACTCCAGTTAGGGTTTTCTTGGGAAAGACATTAGAGTGGTGCTGTTTCCTTCTCTGGCTCAATTTGTAGTTGAGGAAATGGAGCCAAACAGGGTTAAGTGATGTCTGAGACCAGATTTGAATACATGAAGTTGAGTCTTCTTGATTATAAGCGCACACACACACACACACACACACACACACACACACACACACACACACACCTCAATTATGGGAAAGGGAGGGCTCTAAGAATTGAGGGTCATCAGGAAGGGCTTCCCAAGGAAATGGCACTTGAATTTAGCCCCCAAGGAAGCCAGGGATTCCAAGAGGTGGGGAGCAAGGATGGTCTATGCAAAGGCAGAGAGATAGGGATTATATTTAGTTTGGGGGTAAAAAACAGCAGGCCAATTTGTGAGAAAGGAAATACTATGAAATAAATTTGGAAAGGTAGGTGGAAGTCAGTCAACAAACAATCATTAATTTCCTACTACATGCCAGCCAGCTTGTGGAGGATTTCAAATGCCATATTGAAGAGTTTGCATTATATCCTTGAAGGCAATAGGAAGCGAGTGAATGTTCTGTATAGGGGGATGAATTGGTTAGATTTGCATCTTAGAAATATGCATTTGGCAGCTGGATGGAAGACAGACAACCCAGAGAGAGGAGAAGGGAAAGGAATGTAATTGCAGTCATCCAGGTGAGAGGTGATGAGAGCCTCAGTCAAATTAGCAACCACTTGAAATGGCAAGAAAGAAAAGGCTCCAAGAGATTCATGGAGGTATCACTGGCAAACCTTGGCAGCTGGTAAATATGAGAGGTGAGTGAGTTAAGGTTGACTCTGAAGATAGAAAACTGTGTGAATGGTAGAGGATGGTCAAGCTTTCAATAGAAATAGGAAGGTTTGGATTTTTTGGTTTGGGTGGTGGGGGTGGGGGTGGTAGAAGAATATGGCTCCTCTGGGGCCTGACCCTAGATGTCTTTTTATAGAATGAACTCTCCTGGGAGCCTTGGAACTTCTGGTACCTCCTCTTTGAAAGGATCAACCAATTCCCACCCTAAGGCTTTTTTCTAGTCTCTACTGATAACCTGAATTTCTATTCAACCTTCTCCCATATGTGGTACCCCCTCTCCATGGATAAGTTCTATCACAGTTTTCGATTATCCATTTCTTTTCTAAAAAGTGTTACAGTATAAAGGAAAGAATATTACATTTAGAGTTAAAAGATTTGAGTTCAAATCTGAGTACTGCCACTTATTGAGGAATCTGGGGAAAAACCTTTAATCTCATTGTCCCCATTTAAAAAAATGTGTACATAGGGGTCATGCGACATAACCTTGTTTGCCCCAGTTTCCCCATCTGTAAAATGCAGGGTGTGAACTAAGATGGTCTCTGAAGTGCCTCAGATACTTACTAGCTGTGTGATCCTGGGCAAGTCATTTCACCCTGGTTGCTTGGATTTCCTTGTCTGTAAAATGAGCTGGAGGAGGAAATGGCAAACCATTCCAGAATTTTTGTCCCCCAAATCCTAATGGGGTCCCAAGGATTTGGATGCAATTAAAATGACTGAACAATAACAACAGCAACATGGGAGTGTGTGTGTGTGTGTGTGTGAAATTTCAGCTTTAGCTTTCTAGCTTTAAAAATCAAAAATCTAGTGACAGTCCTTTATATATCAACCACTGCTTTATTATATTCCTCCTTTCTCTCAGTGTTACTTGAAAATCCTGGAAGCCAGCCTGCTAGCTTCATTTGTTTAAGTAGCAAACACTTGAACTACTGTGTGGTCCCATGTGGTACAGGACTCCTCACTTACTAGCTGGACAAATGTGACATTGTGTACCCTTCCTTGGCAGAATGTCCAATGGGAGGAGAGTACAGCAACAAGCAGGATACACAACTGCCTGATTAGGCACAGAGAGGGATGTAGGGGGGCTCTGCTAGGGACTGGGGTGGCCAGGGAAGCTTTCAGAGAGGAGACAGAGCTGGAACTGGGCTTGGGAGGAATTGTAGAGTTGGGAGAGGGGATGGGGGATAGGAGAAAGAGGAGCATGGGACGCAAGGGGAGCAGAGAAAAGAAATAATAGGGACACAAGCAGGAGGGTGGCCTGACTGCTTGGGAAGTTCTGGAACATGGCTTTGGCCCTAATGGAGGGACTGGATTTAATCTTTCTAAAGATACTGTGTCCCACCTTGGAACACCTCCAAGATGAGGTAGGTGGGTGTTTGCATAGCCTCAGCTTAATTTTTTTTTTTAAGTTTTGGAAATTTTTATTTAATTAATTAATTTAGAATATTTTTCCATGGTTACAAGATTTTTGTTCTTTCCTTCCCCTCCCCCGAGCCCCTCCCATAGCCAACGCAAAATTCCACTGGGTTTTCCATGTGTCATTGATCAAGATCTATTTCTATATTATTGATATTTGCACTAGGGGGATTGTTTATAGTCTTCATCCCCAATCATATCCCCATTGACCCATGTGATCAGGCAGTTGTTTTTCTTCTGTGTTTCTGCTCCCACAGTTCTTCCTCTGGATGTGGATAACATTCTTTCTCACAAGTCCCTCAGAATTGTCCTGAATCATTGCATTGTTGCTAGTAGAAAAACCCATTACATGAGAGTGTGCCACAGTGTATCTGTCTCTGTATACAATATTCTCCTGATTCTGCTTTCACTCTGCATCATTTCCCTGGAGGTTGTTCTAGTCCCCCTGGAATTCCTCCACTTTATTATTCCTTTGAGCACAATAGTATTCCATCACCAACATATGCCACAATTTGTTCAGCCATTCCCCAATTGAAGGGCATCCCCTCATTTTCCAATTTTTTGCCACCACAAAGAACGTGGTATGAATATTTTGGTACAAGTCTTTTCTCTTATTGTCTCTTTGGGGTACAACATAGCCTCAGCTTTATAGCTGGGAGTTTGAGGAGGTTTTCTGCTCCATGTGGATCAAAGAGCTTGCGAAGAGATCTGAACTTGATTCCAGCTTTCAAGAGAGTCACTTAGAGGATCCCAAAGCAGGCTGGTTACAAGGGAAAGGGCAGAAGGGTCCCCTTCCCAGCTGACAGCTTAAACACATTTAGAAGTACACAAACAAAGAGCTATCTAGAACTATGTTGATGGGGACATGAGGCAAGTCAGGACTTGTGCAAATGGATTTCTTTGCTGAGAGTGGAGCCATGTTCCTTGGATGGCAAAGCTCTCCAAGGGCTAGTTTTTGACCTTCTCAGACAACCAGAGCAAGGCACACAAATCCCTCTCATTCCCCCAGATCTCTCAGGGCAGGAAGAACATATTTGTAATGATTCAATAAGCAAAGAAGTAGAGGTAATGACATGATACTACTTTGGATTGAGAGTAGGAGGACCTGAGTTCAAGTCTCATCTTTGTCATGTGACTTTGGGTCTTTCTGGGCCTCAGCTTCCATAAAATGAAAAGATTAGGTTAGATGACTCTAAATCTGTTTCCTCTCATCCTACAAGTTGAGAAGTTAATGGCATGATATTCTTTTCATTTAGTCTTAAAACATGGCTATCTGTCAGCAGACCTCAAATGGCAGGACATTTGTTGCTTAGGTGGTTAGTATATCTCAGAAAACCTCCTCACACCATTTGGGAAAAAAACAAAACAACAAACCCCAAACCAACAAGCCTCCCTCCATCCTCTCCCTAGGGTGTAGGCTATGCAATGTGCATATAGAAATTTATTCTGTGATCTTGTGCACCATTGTTATAGAATGGCTCCTTGGGGATCGTCACTCTCCCTCACTCCTTGTCATCTGTTGTTCTTGGAGGGTTATGGTTTCAGGCAAACCCCACAGAGACTCTGTGTTTCTTCTTCAGGATCATTTCTGGGGTCTCTGCTCAGGCTGCCACCGTCAGTTTGACTGATGATGCCTTGAGTTTAGTCTTATGCCGATAAGACACATCAGATCCAGTCCCTGAAAGGGGACAGGACATATATGAGAAGTTACAAAGAAATAGTCCTGGGATAAAGTACAAATAGGGCTCCCCTGGGTTCTCGAGTCCCCTACATTCTATACACACCTAGGGGAGTGGCTCTCAGCAGGGACTAGACTGTTCAGGGATTCAGTGAGACCCTGGCTGATTCTCGATTGGGTGAATTAGTATCTGCTTAGATCCTCACATGTTCCCACGCAATTAGAATTCTTGGAAGAATTACGTTTTCCCCTTTAGACCAAGTAAGAGCAGCCAGGAATAAGAGAAGGGGAAAAGTCCATGGAATTGGGAGAGAGAAATCAGTCCACAAGGATGTATTAAGCACCTTATTTGTATGGACTTTCCATCTACTCTGTATGTGGTCGCCCATTAGAAGGTGAGCTCCTTAATAAGGGCAAAGACCAGATTTTTACCATTTTTTATACTCCCAGGATGCTTAGTATAGTGCCAGGCACATGTTGTTATTCAATTGTTTCAGTCATGTCAGGCTCTTTGTGACCCCATTTGGAGTTTTCTTGGTAGAGATTCTGGAGTGGTTTGCCATTTCCTCCTCCAACTCATTTTTCAGGTGAGGAAACTAAGGCAAACAAGGTTAAGTGACTTGCCCAGGGTCACTCAGCTAGTAAGTGTCTGAGGGCAAATATGAGTTTAGAAAGCTGCCTTCCTGATTCCAGACCCAGCACTCCATCCACTGCCTTACCTATATAGATGACATAGACACACACTACACATAGACATAAAGACATATATTGAGTCTTTCATAAAAGTTTTTGGGATTCAAAAGTATTTTCTAATTTCAATACCAGAAACCTAAATAAGTGAAATCAACAGGATTGGGGAAACTCCAAATGGGGTCACAAAGAGTCAAACATACCTGAAATGACTGAACAACAACAACATGTGCTAGCCTCTGTGCTACGCATGCTGGGGGCACAAAGACAAAATTCATCTTAATTCCTACTTCAAGTTTCCAAGCTCAGGCATTCTTAAAATCTTGTTTCCTTCATTTCCAGTGGAGGAAAAACTTTCACTCTTAGCTCTAGAAAGAAATGAATTCTATAATCTCATTTGACAATGAGAAAGATGCTCTCTCTCCTTACTACTGCTGTTCAAATGTCACTCCTTAACTTTTTCTGAATTTCTCAGTGTAGACACACCTGGCGCCATCTTTACTTGGTTCATGTCTGGTGGCCCAGTCAGAATCAAGGCCCATGGTCCAGAGTTTTTCTGATCCTCACCAAAAAGAGGAGATATGTGGCTTAGGGGCAGTGGATAGAGCATGTTTGGCCTAGAGTCAGAAAGACTCATTTTCCTGGGTTCAAATCTGGTCTCAGATATTTACCAGCTGTGTGACCCTAGGCAAGTCATTTAACTCTGTTTGCCTTAGTTTCTTCATCTGTCAAATGAGCTGGAAAAGGAAATTGCAAACCAAAACTCCAAATGGGATCATAGAGTCAGACAACTGAAAAATGATTGAACAAAAACACTTGACTTAAATCAATCAGGCAACAAGCATTTATTAAATGCCTACTGTATGCTGGGCACTGTGCTAGATGCTGGCATTACAAAGATTAATAGTTTTTGCAAAGGTGAAGGGAAGAGAAATTGTTTTCTTTCTTAAGAAAACTTTAAAAAATCTTTTGACATCACCATTATGTCTCAATATATCCCTCTCTACTCATTCTTCCCTTCCCAGAGAATCGTTCCTTATAATAGAGAATTAAAGAGAAATTTTAAAAAGGCAGTTTGACCAAATGCACCATCACCCAATCTGACTGCTATGTGCTCTATCTCTGCAAAAAAAGGGAAGGTGGTACATAATTTTCTCAACTCTTCCATAGGGCTAAGCTTAGTAACTAGGATTATACCGTTTTTAGGATTTGGAGGGTACGTGTATGTGTTCTATTTTCATTGGAAGTCATTGTACGGAATGGTTTGCTTCACCTTGTATCAGTTCATATGAGTTTCCAGAGAAAGAGATTTTTGTTTCTCTATAAATAAGGTTGCTGGGAGGCAATCTCAAAAGTCTCTGGGACTCTCGGGAATGGGGAAAGGACACCCCTTTCCCTTGCCATTCCCAGAGAAAGGTGCCACCTGAAAATATTGTGTCCTAGATAAACTCAGAGGGAAGAGGCTGCCAGAGAAGCCCACCATCTGAGAGGCAGGGCCCTTGTAGGCATAGCCATTGTGTATATCAAAACCCAAGATTCTGGAGCCTCTGCCTTACTGAATGAACTAGCAAAATGGAGTTTCTGAATACCTGATCCTTGGAAAAGGAAGGAGCAGGCTTGCAACCCTCCAAGCCTCTTCCTCCCATCAGCCATTTAACTTGGTGCCCAGGACTGCTTCTTATCATCGCTCTGCTCCCTGTATTGTCGTCCCAGGGGTGTCAGTGCTTGCCTGCCATGAGGGCTAGGCTAGCCAAGCCATTTCTTCATGGGAAAAGACATGCAGCAAGAGGGACAGTAAAGGGTCTCCTGTGTCTAGCAAACATGGGGGGAGTTCCCAGGGAGGGCCTACAGATAATCCAGCCTCTTTTCTGGCTTTTAGATTTCGCGGAGTTTGTTTTCCTGGGGCTCTTTCTCACTGAGATGTCTCTGAAGATGTACGGCCTGGGGCCCAGAAATTATTTCCATTCGTCCTTCAACTGTTTTGACTTTGGGGTGAGTTAACTGCCCCACGAGGGCCCAGGCTGGGTGTTAGTAGGGAGCAGAATGAGGGCCATGCCACGGACCTTTCTGACTCTAGTTTTTAATATGGGGAAGGAGAGGGAGGGAGGCCATTCAGTTTTCTTCCCTCTCCTCATTTTAGTGTAGATTCTCCTGATAAGATATGCATGCATCTAGCTGAAAATGTTATTCCTAGTACCTCAGGAGATTCACCTTGTTCCCAGACAGGAACTCCAAATTCCAAGATCTTAAGCCTTCAGAAAACAAGTTTTAATCCTTCATGTGTAGACAAAGGCAGCTGATCACCTCCCGTAGTCTTCTCTATCTTCCAAATCTACAGTTTTCAGTGGAAGAAAGCACATGCCCATAAGACTCCCCCATCCCTACACAGGACTTAATGGTCACTTTCTAGATTTCTTTTGTCATTATGAAAGAGTTATGGAACCTGGAGTCAGGAGATGGTTTTAAAACTTGCTAACTGTCTAACCTTGCATAGACTCACTCAACCTCAGTCTTCTTATCTCCAAAATGGGGATACCTCAAAGGACTGTTGTCAGGAGAGGACTTGGTTTGCAAGGTTTGACTATTCTATTTCACCATCTCAGCATTGCACAGTGGAGAGGATGCTGAACTTGGAGTCAAAAGACCTGGGTTCAAGTGTGCCTTAGACCCTTACCAGCTTTGTGACCCTAGACAAGCCAATTAACCTCTCTCGCTTCAGTTTCTTCATCTGTAAAATGAGAGAGTTGGACTTAAGTTACTTTTCCTGCTCTTTAGACCCTGTGAAGGGATCAGCAGGTTTGACTAGTCTCCTTGGCTTCTCCATCTCTCATATACATGCTGTAAGGAGATAATGCACTCCCAATCTAGGAGGAGCCAAAATAATAAGCCTATAGATGTGCTGAGAGGAGGAAGGTGCTGGGATGATGTGGTGTTCATCAAAGGGGGCTCTCTGAGGGATGTGAGCATTGGGCTAGTTTTGAAGGAGGGTGAAGAATGCTCTACACAGATGAGATGAAAATGAGAGTGCCAACAATTCATGTGGCCTCTGTTGGGGTAGGAAAGCCCAGGGTTAGGGTTCTGATGAATTGATACTGAAGAGACTGGTGAAGCTATTGGGGTCTGAGTCAGCCTGGGGGGTTCCTTGGGCAGTAGCTCCATCCACTCAGACCTAAAGTCATGTCCTGGACCATCCCTCCTCCTCTCCCCACCCTGACTAGGTAACTGGATCGGGGAAGGGGAGCAGCTCCCACATTTTGATCCTCATCTCATCGAGGGTGTGTATCCTTGCAGGTCCTTTTTGGGGCATCTTCCCATGCTTCCACCCTAAGTGATAACACATCTCCTTGCAGGTCATTGTGGGAAGCATCTTTGAAGTCATCTGGGCAGCGATCAAGCCAGGAACTTCGTTTGGTATCAGTGTGCTGAGGGCTCTCCGGCTGCTGAGGATTTTCAAAGTCACCAAGTAGGTCTCGATTGCTTTGGACCCCTTTGATCTCTGCTCCAGAGAATCCCCCTTTCCTTTCCAACCCCTTCCCCAAAGTCTCATCATCTGCATGACTTCCCTGTTTGGAGGCAGGTCTGCTTTGGCTGTCTCATTCCAGTGCAGTCATTGAAATTAGATTTCCTCATTGTCCATTCTGTGACCAGCTCCCCAAAGAGTCAGTTCTCAGGCTCTCTGACTTGGAGCCTTCAGACAAGCTTGCTGTCTAAGTGTCTGGTGTGAGGCGCTCACTCTTAGTCATGGGGCTGCCTGCTAGGGCATGAAGACTTTGTAGCACAGGACAGTACAAGTCTCTGGCTTGCTCTGGGGCACACGAGGTAGCCCAAGTCTCTGGTGTGAGACCCTGATAGGCCATTTTCTGATGGGAAGTCCTGATAGCTACGAGATTTTCCACATTGTGGTATGAAACCCTGTTAGGGACTGTTCCAGTCTGTAGTGTATGGGGCGGCCCAGGTCTCTGATGTGAAACTCCGTTAGTCTCGGAGCTATCCACATTATGAATCCCTGTTAGCCCGGGGTCTAGTCAGGTGTCCAGTGTGAAGCTTGGGAGCCCGAAGCTTCTTGCCCAAATCTCTGGTGTGAAGCCCTTTTAACTAGGATATGAAGCCATCATTGCCACGATAAATGCTCTTTGCTGTTCTGGTAAGGCTGCAGTATTTAGGAGTTTAACAATGACTGTGGGGTCTACTCTTATTAGAAATTCTGGGGTTTGGGGGGAGGAACTCTCAGTGCCTGGAGGAGACATTAAAGATGACACATATCCTGGTTGCCTTGTGGCTAGTGGGTGGTAACAGTCTACCCTTGCTGGAGGTGTTCAGACAGTGGCTGGATGATCATTTGTTGGGTATGTTATCAGGAGAATCCCAGCTTAGACTCAGGTTGGGCATCGAGGATTCCCTCCAATTCTAGGGTTCTGGGATTCCATTGCTCTGATTCCTGAGAATGGATGGGGATCCCTGGTCTGAAGCTGGGTCCCACTTCCTCCCCTCCCCTCCTTTCCCTACCCCCCAGCTAGAAGCCAGGACGAAGTTGGTCAGCTAGACACCAGCAGCCCCTTCTTCTCTGGCTCCTGGACAACATTGATTTGAGACCAGGCTTGGGGAGATGCCTGTTCTGATCCTGAGCACTCTCTGTGTCTGTCTCTGGGGAGATGATGCCTGTTCTTTATATGCAAGGCTTTAAAAGACTTGACATTTATTGGGATCTGCTCTTGAGGCTTTCTGTGTTCATGCATATTGGCTTTTTGTTACTCACATGCTTTTCAGAAGGAGATTCTTGAAGGAAAAGAAAATAGCTTTTGTCTTCATTTCCTTGTGGGTTTTAGTGAATTAAATGCTTATTTTGGCTGGTGGCCAGGAGGAATAATGAGTATTTTCAAATCTTTGACCTCAAATAGTTATCCCTCTTGTCTATTGCTGGCCTCAGGGATCTGGAGACAATCCTAGAGAAGGGTTCACTCAGTCAGGAGGTCTTTCTTCATCTCTTACTCCTACTCTCCTATCCTGTCACCCCCCAAAATGAGCAGTGTTTTACCATGGAAAGAACCCTTGACCTTGAATTAGACATCTAGGTTCCTGGGCTATTTCTGCTTTGTTCCAGCTGTGTGACCCTGGGTAAGTCACTTAACCCTGTTTCCCTCAGTTTTCTTATCTGTAAAATAAAATGGAGAAGGAAATGGCAAACCACTCCAGGATCTTTGCAAAGAAAGCCCCAAATGGGGTCACAAAGAGTTGGATGCAACTGAACCCACTGAACAACCAAAACAAAATGGGTATAATGAAACCTCTCCCACCTACTCCCCTCATTGTGAGAATCAAATGAGAGAACAGGTGAAAATCCTTGACAACCTGTAATATGTCATAAAAACATTTTAATAACAGTTATTAATTAAAAATACTTATTTTTCCAAACAAAAAACCAGAACACATCAAAAGCATATTGCTAGGGAATTTGAACTACTCCCCTGAAGGCAGTGATATGAACTTGGTAAAAGCCCCAGACTATCGTAGCACTGTAGTTGGAAATCTAGGGCCATCCAGGGGTTGGGGGATTAGGCTATCTTGCCTTTTTCTGGGTGTTTGGCCTTGGGAAAATGCCTTTGCCTCTCCAAGGCAGAGTAAGTAGCCGAGGAGGTTTTTGTTATTGTTTTTGTTTTTAAATGTCAGACCCCAAACATGAGAAATGAGAGCAGCTGCTGGATCCAGGCTATTTTTTGCAGCCAGTTTTCCCAAAAAGCCACTAAGCAACTGAAAAAGAAGGCAGAGTCTGAGAGGGGTCTAGAATAAAGCATGGGGCTGAACCCCACTCATGGCTTACAGCATTTTCCTTTCACTTGGCTTGAGAAATGCCCTGAATTTACCTTTTGTTCAGTCCAGGGACACACATCCATCCTGGATGAGAAGGATGCTAGCCAGGAGATTATCCATCCTGCCTGAGGTTCTCTTCTCCCTTTGTCCAGTCCCTTCTCTTCTTTCTTCTCCTTCTGCACCTTCTTTTTGCTTCTCAGTCTTTTTCTTTTCTCCTTCTCTGCCTTCTTTCCCTCTCTCTCTTTTCTCCTCTCCTTTCCTACCTTTTCTTTCCTTCCTCCTCTTTTCCTACCATCTTTACCTCCCTCCATCATTTCCACTTTACTCTGTTTACATTCTTCCTTTCTCTCACTGCCTTCCTCTTGGGGTTTTCCTAATGTCTAAGAACTCCTCGAACTGGAGAGGATCTACTCTGAAGCCCTGACTTCTCAGCATCCCACAATCCACCATGAATACTGGTCTCACACCACCTAGGCTAGACAGACTAGGATTCTTTCAAATTTCCAAAGGTAGCTAGGTGGTATGGCTGAGAGTCAGGAAGAACTGAGTTCAAATTTAGTCTCAAACACTAACTGGGCAAACCACTTAACCTCTGCCTGCCTCAGTTTCTTCAACTGTAAAATGGGAATAATTATAGCACCTACCTCCCAGGGTTGTTGTGAAGATAAAATGAGATATTTGTAAATCCTTTAGCACAGTTCCTATCTTAATCAGTGCTTGTACCTTCCTTCCCAAGGAGGACATAAAGCCTCCAATCTATCTGTCAGGCCTCAGCTTCCTCCTTCTCTCCCCAACCCCCCTTCCCTTGGATACTCTCCAGTTTTCTCTTGGCACTGAAGAAGATGTGCTTGAGCTAGGCTTCTGGTCACCTGCTCTAATGGAGTGGCCGTATCATCCTTCTCTGGTGATGGCCTCTGGTGGCTACTGTCTGGCTTCTTTCTAGTTTTTGGTCAGCTGTCACTATCCAGAATTTCCCAGTGGCTTTGCTTACAGATACTCTTTCTGAACTGAGTGTCAGAGTGGCTGACCCTCACCTTGACTGGCTGGCCATAATTTTTTCTCCATTGCTTTCTTTGAAGTTTCCCATCCTCCTGGGTCAATTTCCTCTCTCTTCCTATTTCCTACTCTTAGAAATGTATAATGATAATCATAATCATAATAACTCACATTTCCATAGTGTTTTAAGTTGGATAAAATTCTTTCCTCACTACAATCTGATAAGAAGAGGTTATCATTATTATCCTATTTTACAGATAAGAAACCTGAGATTCAGAGGGAATAAGTGACTTTCTCAGTGTTATGGCAGCTAAGTGTAAAAACTGCACCAGGGCTCAGGTTTTCAAACATGAAGTCTTTTCCCTATAAGGTTCTCACTCTTCTAGAACCCCTCTTGGAAATTCCCCTTCTATTTCCCAAGAAATGGAAATCTTGCTCTCTCTTCAGGGATATGAGAGAGAGAGAGAGAGAGAGAGAGAGACAGACAGACAGACAGACAGACAGATAGATAGACAGAGACAGAGACAGAGAGAGACAGAGAAAGGGAGGGAGGGAGGGAGAGAGACAGAGACAGAGACAGAGACAGAGAGAGACAGAAACAGAGACAGAGAGACAGAGAAAGAGAGAGAGAGAGAGAGAGAGAGAGAGAGAGAGAGAGAGAGAGAGAGAGAGAGAGAATGAATGAATGAATGAATGAGTGATATGTGCCTTTGAGTGTTCCTCGTTGTTTCTGCTCTTTACCAGATACAAAGCTCTCAGGGACCTCCCTCTATATAGCAAAGGTACGTGGTATGGTCAGGCCCTCAGCTCCTCCAGGAAGAGGCTGTGTACCTACCCCGTGCTTTTCTGGAATGCCCTCTCTATTTCTGTTTGTAGTTAATTGAGCAAAGGTCTGATTCCTTAGTTTCTCCAAGGTAGCCATTATCTGGTCTGCTATTTCTGCTAACATGTAGCATCTGTTGAGAGAACCATGATGGGTCAAAGTTGGAAGGGACCTCAGAGATCACGCTCTCCATGGAAGGGGACCAAGGCCCTGACAGAGGAAGTGACCTCAAGATAAATCCTGAGCCAATTTTTTGGGCTGCCTTCTAGGGATCCTGAGTCTTTCGTGCTCCTTTGTTTGGGAGGGGGGAAAGGGAAGGGCAGAAGATCATAGAATCATAAATAATCATAGATTTAAACCTGGAAGGGAACCTCAGAGTCCAACATCCCCACCCCCACTCCAATTTTGCAGATGAGGGAACTGAGTCCCAGGCGGTTTCCTATAGTAGTAAACGTCAGGGGTAAGATTTGAACTCATATCCTCTGACTTCATAGCCAGTGATTTTCCCACTATACCATAGTAGAGGGTGGGGGAAGGTACTTACTATCAGACTTCAGAGTTTTCTTATATTAAGTGCCAGCTCCAATTAATGCCTTTCCACTATAGTATGTGTGTATACATATACATACATGTATACATATATACAGAAAGATAGATTATAGTTGTTCAGTTGTTTCCTTCATATCTGACTCTTTGTGACCCCATTTGGGGTTTCCTTGACAGAGAGGCTGGAAAGGTTCACCATTTCCTTCTCCAGCTCATTTTACACATGAGGAAACTGAGGCCAAAAAGGTTAAGTGACTTGCCCAGAGTCACCCAGCTAGTAAGTGTCTGAGGCCAGATTTGAACATAGGCTCTCCTGGCTCCAGATCCAGCATGCTATCCATCACACCACCTACCTATACACACACATGCATATATACGTATATGTGCACACACACATATGGCACATTTCATCATGGCACTATCCAAAGAGCACCAGTTCTGAAGTCAGGGAACATGGGCCTGGCTCCCGCTCTGCCTCGTGGTGTGGTAGAGAGAGCGCGGCAGAATTCCTGGACCCAGATGAAGGCCCTCTGGACTAGACAGTCTTGGAAGTCCCTTTAAGCTTGAAGTCTATGATTCTTGGCACTAGTGACTGGGCAGACATTCCCTGCGGCTGCTAGTTATTCCCTGCCCCATCCAGACCTGTGCTGGACTGGAAGGAGATGACCCATAGAGTACAAGAATCCACCTGCTGGAGACCAAATGGAGAAGAGAATCCTGGTAGATCCTTGGGGCAAGGCCTTCCTGCCTGCCTGGCTAGCACTGTCCTAGAGCGAGAGCTTGGCTTTCATCCCAGGACAATGGCCAAGTCTTGAAAGTCAGCTTGGTCCTCATTCGCTTTAGGTACTGGAATTCCCTTCGGAACCTGGTGGTCTCCCTGCTGAACTCCATGAAATCCATCATTAGCCTGCTCTTCCTTCTCTTCCTGTTCATCGTGGTGTTCGCCCTGCTTGGGATGCAGCTCTTTGGAGGACAGTAAGTGGATGAAATGGCCTTTTCCTCCCTGGCTGTTGGGGTGGGGGTGAGGTCTGACTCACAAAGTGGGTGGCACAGGCTGATGGCATCTGTCAACGGTCACCCTGGGAAGGGTGGCTATGAGGAGTGGCCTCAGCTTGGGAAGAGTGTGGCATTGGGTTGAGCCAGAAGTAATTTAACAAAATACCAATGGAGCCATTGGCCTGAGCCTCCATTTTGGCTTACTCTTTGCTTGATAAATAATGACTCCTGGGGATGGTATCACTCTAGGACCTGGCCTGTTCTTAATCTGTCTAGTGTTGAAAAAAATCAGAGAGAGAGAGAGTGAAGGCACTGTGTTGGGGGCCCATAGGGAAAGGCCAGGCTGCAAGACTACGGCAATGAGGTATAATCTGTGTCAGCTTCTGGAGCTACACTAGGGATATTTTAGGATAAGATTTCCATTTCCTGTAACCTGACAATTCTGGGATCTGTAAATCTGCTTCATTTTACCCTATTCCCTTGCAACTACTAGCAAAGGCTTTTTGAGAAATCCAGCTTCTGCCTTGGGAATACTCGTGAGATGTCCAGGAAAAGACCGATTGATCATTAGTGGTGTTTTTCCTCAGGCTTCTGAGTTCCTTGTCCAAGGAAGGGTTCACTAGGGAAATTGGTGTGCCTCAAGAACTGAGGACCTGGAGTATGGGAGAGAGCGTAATCAAGAGCAATGTGAGCTTGCTCCTAGAATTATCAACATTGACAACCCATTCATGTAGTAGAGATTTAGATAGTGTATAGGTTCACCTGCTGACTATTTATCCCCATGTGGGGGGCTCTGAGGGAGCCAGCTGAGTTCCATCATGGACTGCCTCTTCCCACGACTTTTTGTTTTTCTTAGGTTCAATTTTAAAGATGAGACTCCGACCACCAACTTTGATACTTTTCCAGCTGCAATTCTCACTGTATTCCAGGTAAGGCTCTCAGTTTCAGGATGTGTCATTTACATGGTCCGATGTGAGCCTTTCTAGTCAGGAACCCAGTCTCCAGGCATAGAGCAGTCCTGACCATGATGTTCTGAGTACAGGCAGAGGAGGTAATGATGAACTAGCAGGAGCTAAGCAATCAGACCCTCAGGAGAAGGTGGAAAAAATGTCATATGGTTCTTAACTATTAAAGTCTGGAGTTTGCTCCCACAACTCGCCTCTGTGTGAGGCTAGAGGAACCTGGGTCTGACCCAGGATGGAATCTTTGGAGTTCTTTTAAAATAAAACAAAACAAAATATTTCTGCAGTTTCATCCATTTAGAGACCTTCCCGGTGAAGAAGTTCCTTCCACCAATGCTGGTCATCTTCTTCTCTTCAACTTATTTTCTTAACTAGTTTCTTTGAGGATGCTGTGAGGTGAAGTGACTTCTCTAGTGTTGCAGTCAATATACATCAAAGGCATTTATGCTACAGAGTCTTCTTTCTGAGGTTCTTATGGCTTTTTAGAAGATGAAAAATGAACTAGAGCAGGAATATATTAACAATCAGGGGGTGAACCTGGACCATACGACTTTTTTCTACAACTCTCCCCCCTTTGGATGGTCTCTGAGTCCCTACCTAGTAAGATAGAGCCTCCCTTACCACCTCCACCCCTACCTCCTCAGGCAAAAGACTTGATGGACAAGCTCTCTCAAAGTTAGAGAAAAGGATGCTTTTAAGACCTTTTAAATACACCAAATGCTTCTGGCTAAGAAGGACTTGCTTGATAATTATTTTCCTTCTGTGAGCTGCTTGGTGGGCCTGGGGGCCTGGAATTATATTGACATCCTCCCCCTACTCTACCCCCAAGAATTCTGCATGAGGCATTCAGGGTAGCCACAAGGATGTTCTGTCCAGATCTCCCCTCCATCCCTCCTCCCTGACCCAGCAATGACCTCTTAGCACAATGTGGTTCTAGTAGTGTCTCCTTCCCAGCCTCCCTTGAAAGTACTTAAAACTCCTTTGTCTTTAAAAAGCAGCTTTCCTTTGTCCCTGTTGTTCCATGGTAAGGGGCCCAGCTGGGACTCCCTGGAATGAGGAGTGAGCCTGACAAAGGGGAAAAACGTATCCCCACTCATTGAAGACGTGATGGATTACTTTAAAAATATCCTAGAAAGTCAGCAAAGAAAGTGAGATAATAGCTTGATTAAAGTAGCATTCAAAATAAACTCAGAAATGTCAGTAGCAAGGATTCTTAACTAGAGCCCCTTTGGTAGCCTGGTGATAGCTATGGACCTTTTCTCAGAATAGTGTTTGCTCCCTACGTTCATGATTTAAGGAAATTTCAATGAGAGCTTATTGAAAATAATTTTCAATGAAAACATTTTTTCCATCCTCTGAAATCTATCCACAGAACTTTTGAGGGGTCCAGGGACCAAATACTAAGAATTCCTACTCTATAGCAATAAAAGAATACTGGAGGAAAAATAGAAAGGGAAGTTTTCATAGAGAAATTCATAGAGTATCTGGGAGTCAGTCTGCCAAAGCACACTTGAATACTCAAGTTACAAAATGCCCTTTCATGAAAGAAAGGCTAGAAAATGGGTCTGAGTGTGGTCTCTCCTCTGAAGCTCTGAGCTGGCAAGGTTTGTGCCAGTGGCCTCTCCACCTGTTCCTTCCAATTTCAGAAGCTAAACTGATTCAGAAACCCTCGAAGACCTATTCTGGGTTCCTGTAGGGGTGGGTGGGTGGGTGGTGGTGGTGGTGGAAGGATATACGTCTTTTGTATCTATATGTGCCTATCTCTGCGTGGGCACATTTCCGGCTTTGCTTCCATGTTGGAGACTTTGAAGGGTAAGATTTGGGGGGCCTGGGTCTACTCTGGTTTGGCTGGGGAGATTCAACTAATGGATTGAGGGCTTGTCTTGGCCCCCTAGCCTGTGCACTCTTACCTTAGGCTCTGTTTTTGTGTATATGGGTGTGCATGTCCATCTATGTACACACACTGAACTCTCTCCTGTGTTTTACCCTACAGATCCTGACGGGTGAAGATTGGAATGTAGTGATGTATCACGGGATCGAATCCCAAGGTGGAGTCAGCAAAGGAATGTTCTCTTCTTTTTATTTTATCATCCTGACGCTGTTTGGAAACTGTATCCTTCTGTGAAGCCCGATCTTTGGCCTCGAAGTCAGAGGACTTTACAGCTCTGATACTTAATGAAATAGATGACCTTCCCCTTTCTGAGTTGGGTTTTCTTCTATCTAAAGTGAAGGGATTGGAATAGATGATTCTTAAGGTCTCTCCCAGCTCTTGCTCCAATAGTGTGAGTTGGCTAATGGTCCATCCTGAAATTTTTCTCCTCTCATTGATCTGGACAGCTTTGGAAAATAGCCTCAGCCTCACTCAATTCCTGAGGATCCTAGCCTCTGGAAGAGAATAAGTTAGGGATCCTTTTTGAAGATGTAGGGAATGTATGAGGTGGCATCTGACAAATTTATTTGGTTCTGTTTCCATGAATTCCAAAAATCCTTATTAAAGAACCTAGTAGGGTGGTGGTGGAGGAAGCTAGATAGCACAATGGGTAGAAACAACAGACCTGGAGTGTGGAGGATTTGGGTTCAAATGTGGACTCAGGCACTTCCAACTGCAATCCTGGGCAAGTCACTTAACTCCAGTTGCTTAGCCCATATTGCTCTTCTGTCTTAGAAATGATACTAAGGCAGAAGGTGATGTTTGTTTGTTTTATTTTAAAAGACCTTTGGGGCCCAATTAATTAACCAAATCCATGTTTCACCTGCTATCCCCCAGAATGTGGACAGAGCCCCATCTCATGTCAGACTTCTCAGGGAATTCCAAGCCCAGAAAAGATAAAGGCTGAGCAGATTAATGCTCACTCTCATTAATTAATTAATTAATTAATTAATTAATAATTAATAATTAATTATTAATTAATTAATGCTCACAGAAGACTCTAGTCTTCTGTGAAGGGAGACCTAAAAGAAAAGGGAAAGAACTGATCCTGAGAGGCACAGGTCAGCAAAGATGAATCAGGATATGCAAAGCATTTGGGAGATCATCTGCATTGCCCAGGATCTGGAATCAGAAGACCTACATTAGAATCAGGCATTTAAATACTCTCTGACCTGGGCTAAGTCCCCTCCTCTCTCTTGCCCTCCAGTTCTTAATTTGTAAAGTGGGGGCATTGGATGAGGTGATCCCTAAGCACCTTTCTAGGTGGCACAGTGGATAGAGAGCTAAGCCAGGAATTAGGAAGCCTGGAGTTCAAATCTAGTCTCAGACACTAGCTATGTGAACCGGGGCAGGTCACTTTGCCCTGTTTGCTTCAGTTTCTTCATCTGTCAAAAGAACTGGAGAAAAACATGGCAAATCACTCCAGTAGCTTTGCCAAGAAAATGAGGTCAAGAAGAGTCTGACACGACTGACATGACTGAAAGGACCTTTCTAGCTCCGTCCCAAGCCAGAGGCTGTCAGCAGCTGAGCAGGGAGGGCTGCCAGAATCCAGAGGGATCGGCGAGGTCCTGGCTCACTAAGGTGGGCTTCCCAGGCCTGTCGCTCGAAGGAGGAGGGCATGAAACGGTAGAGGGTTATTCCTGGTAAGGAAGGCTCAGGGTTGGGGATAATGTGCATGAACTCAGGAGAGCAAGTGATTTGTCTACCCAGCAAGCCAGGCGGCTGTGGCCCAAAGTCTGAGTGGGCAGAGTCACAGTTATTACTGTAACCATGACGTCTCTGTTACTATCCTTTACATAGAGGCGCGTAGTCATACACAGCAATAGGCCAAGTCCCATGTACAAAGTCACCCAGAGATCCAGGGTTACACATCCATGCACACCTAGCCAGAGACAGTCCCAGAGGCACACACACACACACATCCATGCCCACAGCCACATACAGACATCTACACATTCAGCAGAGGACATACCCACACCCTAGTAAGGTACACATGCATACCTATAGCATCACATAGACACAACACATGCATACCCAAAGCTATGCAGGTATAATCTTCATGTAGACATCTCCCAGAGTCACATGTGGTTACAGATAGACTACAGTTATACAGTCACACACCTATATGGCCAGAAGAAGGAAGGGAAGGGAAGGGGAGGGGAGAGAAGGGAAGGGGAGGGAAGAGGAGGGGAAGGGAGGGGAGAGGAAAGGAAAGGAAAGGAAAGGAAGGACGAAGGAAGGAAAGAAGGGGAAGAAGGAAGGAGGGGAAAGAAGAAATAAGGAAAGAAAGGAAAAAAGAAGGGAGAAAGAAATGAAGAGAGGAAGGGAGGGAGAAAGAAGGGAGGAAGGAAGGAATACCCATTTGTAACTAGGCATACACTGACCCAGCCACCATCTAAAACATAGACAGTCATGTCCACATGCCAGACAGTAGCTCACCCTGTGGCACTGACCCCTACAAGAGTCCCAGAACCTCTTCCTTGTTGCTATGGAAATGGAAACTGGGAGACGTTATAGAAACCTTAAGGTACTATATAAGTAGAAGTGATTATCATTGTTATTATTTGTAACTGAGTTTCTTCTGCTATGGAGGAGCTATCCTTTAACTATCCTTTCTGGAAGAAGCAGTGCTGGAGTATGAGACTACTTCCTCTGGAGAAAACAAAAGACTTTGCTGGGAAGGCAGGAAGATTGGGACCTGGGGAGGAGCTGGGAGGGGATCCTGGGGGTCCTTGGGGGTCTTGGGTTTTGCCCCCATAACTTGAGAGCTGTTGTCAGCAGTGCTGTTATAATAGTTATATTTTCCAAGGCTCCAGAATCCAATTCCCAGAGAGCTCAGAGCTACAGGAACTGGGACAACAGGAGGGGCCCTGAGCAGCTGAGTATATTCCTTGAGTTTAGAGAAAGAAGTTCCATTGATATCTAGTAGTCTCAGATCTCTGAAAGGAAGCCATCTATCTGTTGGTTCTCCTGGACTCTAAGAGGTGCCTTTCTGAGCAGGAGCAGCCAAGTCCTCTCTGAATCTGATCCTGGTCCAGCCACAAGGCAGAGAAGGTTCTGGAAGCAAGGGAGGCTTTTTAAACAACCTGGAGTCTCATCTCCTTCCTATGGGCACTGGACTTGGGAATCAAAGGATTTGGGTTTCTATCTCCCTTCTTCTGTACTTTCAACCTCTATGACCTTGAGCAATCGACAATCTTTTTGTACCTCGGTTTCCTTGTTGGTCAAAAGAGGTTAAACTAGTTGATCTCTGAGGTCTCTTCTTGTTCTGACTTTTATAATCAGGAAAACCAGTGCAAACCAGCCATTTGCACTTTCCCCCCTCTCTGTCCCCATTCATTTATTCTTGTGTTTCAGAAATTTATCATGTTCACATCTGTGGTCAAGACCTATTTTCTTTCCCTCTTGCGTTGGGGCAGGTGGGTAAGATCCAATCGCTGATCTCACAGCTCTGGTAAGGGCTCTCTGCAGGGCTAGTGATGCCTGAAAGATACATGTGATTGGGCCCTGGGGGTGCCTGGTCCCCGTGTTTTTATAGAGAAGAACCAGCCTTTTGGGCCCAGAAGACTTGGAAAGGGAAGGAAGAAAGAAAAGCTTGATAGACACAGGGTCCTTTGTGGGCTTTTTATCTTCGGGGGATCCAGAGATACAGGAATTAGTAAACCAAGAAAGGTGATCATAAGGAAAAGATGCAGCTGGGTTTCTCAGCTTTATTGTACCCTCGGCACTCTTGGAAGTGTGGTGAAGCGTAACCCCAACCCCTCTCAGAAGAATATTTGTAAGTGAAAAAATAGGCAGCCTTACAAAGGAAACCACTTATAATTGAAATCTAGTCATCAGTATATTATTTTTTAAAATCCATGAAGCCCAGGTTAAGAACATTTGGTGTACAGGGAGGAGATATTTATCTCTTGGGGGGTTTCTGATGGAGCTCTGTTCAGCAGAATGAGGAGTGGAGGAAAGGATTGGTGGTGTTGGGGTTCACATTATCCCAGAGCACGTTCTTAGTGCCAGCTCGGCCCAGAGTAGGAGATGAGAGGAGGAGATGGGACTTGTCTGTATATTCCTTCCTTAGCTGAAACCTGATCAGACACCCTCCTGAATGTCTTCCTGGCTATTGCTGTGGACAATCTTGCCAATGCCCAGGAGCTGACCAAGGTGAGCTGGGAGTAGACATGAATGGCTGGTGAGATGCTAGAGGTAGGGGGCAGTGGGAGAGGATTTCTCTGTACTTGGACCAGGGCATGTGATTGGGAACCAAAGCCCTTCTGTTCTGTATCAGGCCTCCCTCTTCAGGCGTTAAGGGATAGCCTGGGCATGTCCATTCTGTAAATGGCCTTGACTACAAAGTAGAAGCAGGGCATGGAGACCTTCTCCTTGAATTCCTATTTCTTCAGCTGCCTCCCTGAGATTGTGCTGTGCAGAATGTATGCGATGGTTCTAGTCTCTTTAGCGTGTGTGTGTGTGTGTGTGTGTGTGTGTGTGTGTGTGTTTGTGCCTGAGCATGTGAGCGGGCAAGCATCACAGGTCACTGGGCTGAGAATACTTTGTTTCACTCCTTGAGTCAAATTTCTGGAGCTCTGTCCAGCAGTCCTAGCAGTAAGCTAACCACTTAGCAGAAAAGAAAACTCTCTTTGATCTTTGAGTGGAGACCATTTTTAAAAAAAAATTCAGAACAATTCTTTCCTGAAAGATCTGGCCATAGCAGAGAAAGCCATGATGATGAGAGACCCAAAGTGTGATTCCATTCCAACCCTAGAAGTGCCTTAGAAGTGGGTGCTGTTTTCCTAAAAGAGCAGAATATTTCCCAGTGAGTTTCTAGACTCTGCCTAGGGCTCCAGGATCTCTCTGAGGCCACAGACCTTGGGCTAGCCAACCTCACAGCCCCTGAAGACCCTTTAATCCACTCGTGTCCCCTCCCCAAGTCCACATGTGACCCTTCTGTTCTGGTCAGACTTAGAGGTTACTTCTTTGCTGGATTCACACCTGAGCTCTTTGGAGAAGGGAGGTAGGTCTCTGATGTTGGAACAGAGGCTCTGAGCACCAGTGACTCCTTGAAGTTGCTTATTCCAATATTTGAACAGGCTAGTATTACCCATTTCAGGCACCAGCCAGCCTGGGTCCTCCTCTTCTTAGGCAAGCATAGTGCTGATGACTGCAGAAGTCCTACTTGTTAATATATTACATCTGTAAGATTGCTTGGTGTGGGGCAGAGAGGCGGTATGATATTGTACATGGATTCTTAGCCTTTTTTTCTACATGTCATGAGCCCCTGTAGGAGTCTAGAGAAGCCTACAGACAGCTTTTCAAATGATGCTTTTAAATAACTGAAATAAATGCAAAATTTCAGTGAGAGGTTAGTAAAAATAAAGATTTAAAAAAAAAAAGATTTTTCTTAGGAAAAAAATATTTCCTACCTAAATTCATGGACTCTAAAATCTAGCCACTGTGGACTCTAGATTAAGAAGTCCTGGTATAGGGAATGGATAGAGTTCCGGATTTGACATTGGGCAATCTATTAGGAACTTGGGCACGTAATTGCCTTGTAACCCTGGGAAAGTCATTTAATCTCACTAGTCTCAGTTTTCTTATCCATCTAATGGGGCTAATGATAGTCTCTACCTCACAGGTTACTGTGAAGCTCAAATGATAATATATGTAAAGCACTTTGCAATCTTTAAAGTGCTTTATATATGTGTGCTATTATTAGTAATATTTTTATAGAAACCCACAGATATCACAAGACTTAGAGTTCTGGGCAATGCGTACCCAAGTTGGATAAATACCAGGGAAGCTGATTCTAGGGTATTTGAAATGGCTGCAAGAAATGGAATGGAGAAATTCATGTATTCCTGGGACCCTTTCCACTAGCCAGGAGCTGAAAAGTTCCATTTTTTTTCCTTCCAACCCCTGTGCCTACCTCAGTAGTCTGCCTTCATTCACTGGCCAGGTCCCCAGATCCGGAGGGATCGGATGATTAGGCTGCTGCCAAGATATCTAGAAAGTGACAAATATAGCAAAAAAAAAAAATTCAAGCCACCTAGAAAGCTGGAACTCTAGCCAGAAGGGACAAATATAGTCAGGAATCTATAAACACAGTGAGAAAGCTGGAAATTTAGCTAGAAAGCAGGAAATGTTATTTTTGGCAGAGTGAATGGACAGATAGGGCTAGTGAAAGATCAGAGAACTAAGGGGGACATTTGACAGTCCTCCCCTTTGTCAGTGAGCTTAGCCCTGCCCAGGCTGGCTCATAGATCCTGACAGTCGGGATCCTAGCTTCATAAAGCTGAAGCCAGAGGGAATCTGAGATAGCATCTAATCCAAAATGTGTTCATTTTACAGATGAGGAAACTGAGACCCACAGAGGGTAAGGGAAATGTTCAAGGTTGCTTAGCTAGCAAGTAGTAGAGTCAAAATTCAAACTCGGGTGCCATGATTCAAAGTTCATGGTTCTTTCCACTTGGGACAATGTTTCCTATTGATTGGAATCAATTTGCCATCTTGCATGTCCATAGGGGAGGAAGATGGCTATCCTCTGCACAGGGAGACTGTTGTTCAGAGACAACTAGGTGGCACAATGAATGGAACATGTAGCTTCCTAGTCAGGAAGTTCTGAGTTCAAATCCAGCATCAGACACTTAATAGCCACACAACTGGGCAAGTCGCTTAACCTCTGTCTGCTTCTGTTTCCTCAGTGGTAGCAACCTGCCTCCTGGGATTGTTGTGAGGATAGAATGAAATGATATATGTAAATGTCAGGCACATCGTAGGCATTTAATAAATGTTTGTTCCCTTCTCCTTCCTTTCTCTTTCCCCTCCCCAGATGTGTTGCAGAGCCTTTGGGCATCAACTTGTTGTCCCGTATCCTCATGTGGGAGGGGGGACGGATACACTGGGTGCTGGGTGGTTGACTTTGGAGTGTTTCCAAATCCCCCAATTCTGGAGACAAAATGAACTATAATCTTCTATAATTTAAGTACTAATTGTGGCTATTTGCAAGATGAGGGGAAGAAAGATGGGGGTGGGGAGAGGAGGCACAGTTAAAAGCTTGTTCCACAGGTGTCTCGAGCCCCCGGGCTAGGCATCTTTCTACCCCAGAGTCCCAGCTGTATTAGCGGGTGAAGCATTCTATAACTTTAGAAATAGTTTTAATTGCTTTCATTAGGTTAATTAAACTGGAACCCTGGCCTCATTCCAAATCTCCTAAATTAGATTTTGAAACAGCAGCGACTCTTTCAAATGATTATATAAAATTTCCAATTCTTCTCCCCTTGTCCCACATGACAGACAAATGGGCTTCTGGACTGTACCCTCTTGATTTAGGCACTGCATTGTTCTCTGCGGTTACCTAGGAAAGAACAGAATAACTCAGAAGCCAAAAAAAATCTCTTTAATGAAACCCGAAAAATGTCCCACATTCCCTTCTTTGTAGAGAAAACACAGGCTTGGCTTATTAGGCATATTGTTCACTGATTAACCGGTCGGTCCAGATTCTTCAGCCTTTTGAAACTTCTTGATTTAAAATGTTTTATCCTATGGGTTTGATTTTGCAGTCTGATTCCTGGAGGTACAAAGCAATTCCACTTGCCCAGACCAGACCCTCCGTTAAGTTTATAGTGTCTTTTTACCTTCAAGAATCCACACTCATGCCTTTGAAGGGACCTGCTTTTAGCATGCTGTGTGACCTCAAGCAAATCACGAAACTTCTCTGGGTACCACTTTCCTCCTTGGTGAAATAAAAGGTCAGTAACTTTGTAACTCTCTGACTTTCCCAACAGGATGAGGAGGAGTTGGAAGAAGCAGCCAATCAGAAGCTTGCTTTGCAGAAAGCCAAGGAGGTCGCTGAAGTCAGTCCCCTGTCTGCTGCCAATATCTCCATAGCAGCGTAAGGATGGTTTTCTGCTGGGGGGAGGAGGGTGTCCGGAAGGGGGATCTGCTTTGTAGAGCCAGGGTGGGCCAGGGGATGGCGTCTGTGGTTTACCGACTTCTGTGTTCTGGCTTCCTTCTGACTAGACCTGGAAGGAAGGAGGTAGATGATGGGGCTTTCCCCTTCCCTCTCCTAGTGAGTTCCTGGAAAGAGTTCACCAGGTGAAACTTCCCCATTACTGGGGGTTGGAGCAGGAGGAATATTTGAAGGGGAAAGACCTGCCTTTGACAGATGGGGTGGAGATGGAGGAGTACTGGGAGCCCACCCTGGTCTATTATTAACATATGAGAGACCTTAGGTTGCATGGATGATCCTCCAGGAATGTCTGAGCTGGAGCGGGGAGGGGGCTCTGCTGTTGCAGAAGCCTTTAGAAGGAGATGCAGAGAAAGACAGTAGAGGAAGATTGGTGGTGCAGTGCTGTACCTGGAGTCAGGAAGACTCATTTTCCTGGATTCAAATATAGTCTCAGCCACTTACTAGCTGTGTGTCTTGGGGTGAGTCCCACCACCCTGTTTGCCTCAGTTTCCTCATCTGTCAAATTAGCTGGAAAAGGAAATGGCTAGCCACTCCAGCATCTTTGCCAAGAAAACCCTGAATGGTGTCATGAAGAGTCAGACACAGCTGATAAACAACTGAACAACAACAGATCAGTTAAGATGAGGGGTGTAGAAAAAAGTTTGATTTAGCTTAAAGGACCTGTGTTCAAATGTTGGTTCTGCTACTTACCATTTGTGTGTCTTCCTATCTGGACCTCTGAGGACAGAAAAATGCAAAGACACTGTCTGTGGTTGAAGGCTACCTTTGTCCAAGTCTCTCCTGCAGTGGGGTTTGGCATTTTCATCAATGTGAGTGATTAATGGACCACCAGCCAGCAGATCTTTAGCCCATTTTAGCTTTCATTTGTCTTGGTCTGGTTAGCTGATTCTACCCTGAGAGGTCCTGGAGAATCTGACAACAGTTTTGAAAACAGTTCACTCTACTACTTCCCCTGCTGCTCCTTATTTCATTTATTACCCAGCATTTTTGTTGGACCAAATTGTCTTAGGCTAACCTCTGGGACTTCTGGGCTGAGAATTCCATTCTGTTGTTGGGTGCGATCTCGGGGAATAGACCTGTGGAAAGGCTGTGAGTGGCCAGTCATTAACCAGGCTGATCACACCATGGGTAAAGGGTGATCCCTAGGTTTTAGTAACATTCATGAACATGAAATAGTTCTGGCTTGGACTGCCAGAACTCTCATCCCCTCACCCTCGTTCTGTGGCACTTAGAGAGAAGATTCCTCTTTTGTAGAAAGAAGAGAAATGTCATGGGATTGGTTTCCATTTTTTCCTACCTTTTTCACCTGGTGAACTCTGTTGGGGAGATCTATCTCCTGGCTCACTGTGACAGGTTATGTTGGGGGCCAAGGGTTGGGGGCAGGGGGGAAGGAGTGGCAAGCGTTCTTTGGAAATATGTCTGTTTGAAAAGAATAACCAACCAAGACAAGTTGACTCTTTAATGTTCTGACTGCTCCGTTTCAGCTCATGGTTTCACTCGGGCTTTGTGATTTTTTTCTGTTTAGCATTTTCCATGCTTTATTGTTTCTAGAGGTGAGTGAGTTTGTTTAGTTTGTCTCCCGTCCCCTCTGAAGCCCTCTGTTGTGTACAGCAGTGAGCCTGCTCCCACCCTGGACCTGAGCTCCGGGATCAGATGGAAGGGAGGGCAGTGGGGTGGGCTGTCAGGGACATATCCATTGGTGCACAGGCCTTGGAAGAAGCAGAGATGGGAGGTGAGCCCTGCCCCACTTCCCCTTCTTCCCCATCTTGGATGTATAAATTGGTTTATCTTCTCATGGATTTGGAAAATTCTATCTTCCTAAATTCCTTTTATCCTTGAAGGTTCCTCCTCTCTGACTCCTTCTCTCCAGGCAGGATTGCACCAATGCTGTGTACAAAAGGGGCTGTGCCTAGCACATCTATCAACACCTTCCTTTCTCACCCACCTCTGGGAATGCCAAAGTCACCTGTCCTGGGGATAGGCCCCTTCTGGTCTCAGAGCTTGCTCAGAGGGGTGGAATATCATGCTACCTTCTAGCCCTTTGCTTCCATGTTTCCAGAGCAGGTAGTCTTTGAGGTGACACAATGCCAGGAATGGTCCCAGTCAGGGCCCAGGGTGGAAACACTCAGTCCAGTGAGTGTGCATGGCACACACCGATGGTCTTCCCCCACCTTTGGCTTGTGTTTTATGGTCACTCTTGGTAATGGTGTCTATACATCTGTAGACAGAACTGCTGTTCATGGAGGCTCCTGAGTGAAAGAAGATGGATACTAGACAGGGCAAATCTTTGAACTGGGGCTCCTTGAGTTGTTTCTTTGTAGACTTATGATGGGCAAGGAAACCCCCGCTCCCCTCCAAGGGTTCAGCCTCCTATGTGAAAGCCTCAGGGGAGCACACTCCATCATTGCCCTATACACAGAGTGATTCAGACCCAAGAACATCCCCCCGCACTCTCACCCTGTGGGGCACTGATTTTCCTCTTTCTCTCTCTCCTCTGTCCCTTTTGTACATATATTGGGGAGCAGGGTTGGGAGTGTGGGCCTATATCTTCTGCAGGCTCTGACTGTCATGAAGGCCTCGTGGTTCTGGATTCTGTGGTTGTGTCTTTTATAAACCATCACTGGGCATGGCTGTCCATCATCAGATCTAAACTAAAGCTCCCTGAAAAAACCTTCATGAATCACCAGCAAGTCCAAAATGAAGGGCTCCTTAGATGGCTTTTGGATCTTTGGGGGGTTCTCTGTTCCTCCCCTTTAGCCTCCAGTGCGCCTCTTTTCCCTGAGTGTTTCCGGATGTGTGCGTGTCTCCGTGTGCAAACCTGTGTATGTGCCTCTCTGTACATGTGTATGTCTCTCTTATTGTCTGTGTGTATTTGTTTGAGGATGGAGGAAGAGGGGCAGAGAGGACACGGGTGTGGATTTCCCAGTGTTTGCTTTTTTGCCTTCGTTGTGTGGTGCAGCCATCCGACATAAAGCCATGATGCCCAGTGAGGCAGGCGTCTACCAGTCTGTCTGTCTGTCCGTCCATCTGTCTGTGTGTCTTTGTGTTTCTCTCTCTCTCTCTTTCTATTCCTCTCTCTGCACAGTCATGGTAAGTAATGGAATGGAATGACAATGGTGTGTGGGGGTAGGGAGTGGGGATGCTTCTTAGTGCTGGTCCTTTTCTGCCAGGTGTGGTATGGAGTTCCTTAAGTGTCATTCATGTCAGAGGTCTTGAGAAACCGATGTCAGATGGAGTGGAGACCAACCTCTCAGGATCTGGGTCTGAGAAATAAGATGGAAGGATGGTCCCTGCATATTTGAGGGGCAAAACAATGCTGAGGTCTGGGTTCCCAGAACTCCAGATTGCTGGCTGGAGGTAGGGCATTGGGGGCCTGGCCAGTCATCCAGAGGGCTTTAATTTAATCTATTCCTTTGGGCTGGAGAGAAAGTCATTTGTCAGGAAGGGAAAAGAGAAGTTGTGTTGGGGGCTCACCCTCCACTTGGCAGACTATGATAGCGACTGCAGACATCTGTCCTTTTCCTTGGCCCCAGGGACCCCTCTGTGGATGGTGTTCCATGACACTCTCTGCGTCAGGCGTGCAGTGAGTCCCACAGCTGTGCCTTTTCCTGGTTTAATGGGCAGCTGACGGCAGAGACCAGCTTCTTTTGGGTTCCTACTATGATTAGACTCACTTCCCACTCATGAACTTTTAGCAATTCAAGTTGTCTAGATTTGGACTGTGACTCAGAAGGACTTTGGTATTCCTAGGTCCCACACTGCCCCTTTCTCCCCAGGCTCCAGATCCTCCCTGGTTCTGGTATTCAATCCTGAACAGGACTGAAAGCTGGCCAAAAGGACATGGTCAGGCAAGTCTGCTGCTGGGTCCTTCAAGAGCTGTTGTTGTTGAATTGGAAAGTCCAAGGTTTTATCAGCTTTCTCACAAAATGGAAGCAATCTATTAGCCTCCCCAAGAAGCTTCTTCTGTCTCCTGGCCCAGGAGTCCTGCTTAGTCCTGGCTCTCCAGCAAAGCACCCAGCCTCAGGCTTACAGCAAGTGTCTGAGGGAAATCTCTCAGTCCTAGGCCTTGGAGAGGAGCTAAGACAGGGGTTGGAAAGGAGAGGCCAGTCTCTGACCGCCCATGAGCCTTGTGCAATCATTCCTGGAACTGGCTCACTGCCTGATTTCTCTTATGTTACCAGTCTTAGAAGGAATCCGACTTCTTGAGAACCTAAATCTAGGAAAAATGGAGCTTGAGCTCATTTCCTTGCTCAGATCAGAAGTCATTAGACTAGTGGAACAAATAGTAAAGGACAGTTATTGAGCTGCCTTCTTTCAAGAAGCTCAGATGGAAAAGAAGCCCATTAGTTTATCTCTGGGGTAGTTTACCCGTCTTTTGGGTAACAGGGATGTAAATGAAATTCAGTGTTCAGATTTCATGGAGGTATTCTGGGTCTTTGGAGGCAAACCGCCTAAGGAGTAGTCAGGAGAAATGCATTTTATTCTTAGCCCTACCATTTACTGTTTCCCCATGGACAAGCCATTTTCTTTTTCTGCCCTGACTTTCATCATCTGTTACAAAATTTGGAACTGATTGACTTCAAGATTCTTTCCTACACAGAAGTGATGTGTCTGAATCCAGCCAGAGGTGTGCTGGTAAATGTTTGACAACCAGCTCTCTTGGGGGAAAAACTGTATTTAATCCACTATTAAATTTAATCTGCATTATTAACATTTTCTCCATCACTTTCTTAAGACTAACAGAGTAAGTCTCCATCGCTTACTTAAATCTAACAAAGCAATCAATCAAGCCCTGATTTTTGTAGCATTTGCTGGTTTTAAGATTTAGATGTTCATGTGAAAATGTAACGGTTGCTTGAGCTGGTACAATCTGACACCAGCACATCCCAGATTCCAGCATTACAATCAAGTGTTCAAGAAAGGGCTTGGTTTTAAATTTATGATAAAAAATTTAGGCAATGAGATGGCACAGAGGATAGAGTCATGTTCTTGGAGTCAAGAAGATGAGTTCAAATCCTGCCTCAGTACTAGTGACCCTGGACAAATCACTTTTCCATCCTGAGATTCCTCATCTGTAAAATGGGGATAATTTGCACGTCCATCACAGGTTGTGAGGATCCAATGAGATATGTGGTTTTTCAAACCTTAAGGCACTCTACAAAGGGTAATTATTATTATTTTTGTTGTTGATGTTGATGTTGCTATTGGCTTAAATTTAAATCACCCCAGATGGTCTATAAACACCAAAGCTTTGCAGAAACCTTCTTACCTGAGCCTATATTCAGGGGGAAGAGAAGCTCTTTTACCATAAATAGGGGCTGCTTGACTTGGGGTCAAGAAACTAGAAAAGTCAGTAGAAGTTTTTTTTATTGGTAGCCCTAAGCTAACTGGGACATGGAGAACAGTGATCTTTAGCTCATGGTGAGCATCTTCATCCTCCACCCAAAGACAATGCCTGGATGTAAGTAGCTACCGTTCACCCCTAGTCACGGCTGGGTGTGAAAAAGCCCAAGTAGGTTCTGGGTCCACCTTTTGGCTGGCTGGGAATGAGAGAGCCCCAGAGACTCAGATTAGTTTTTAAGGGGGGCTGGAGGGTTGGGGTAGGGGAATGGGGGTTGACTCCAGGGTTAATGGCTTCTCATTCTCTTTTAAGCATTGGTTGTGTTTCTCAGGGGGAATCTTTGGAAAGGG
Organism: Monodelphis domestica; assembly: GCF_027887165.1. Classification (NCBI taxonomy): domain Eukaryota; kingdom Metazoa; phylum Chordata; class Mammalia; order Didelphimorphia; family Didelphidae; genus Monodelphis; species Monodelphis domestica. The sequence continues at coordinate 479,327,522 of NC_077227.1, forward strand.
ATGGGAGTCAACTCTGGTGTCATTGCTTCCTACCTACCTGCCCCCACTTTCCCTTCTTTGAGGAGATGGTTTTCTTTTGTAGCTGGTTCACTTTTCTGAAAGCCTCCCTGGGCTCCTTCCAAGACCAGGTTGCTTCTCCTGATGGGTCAGGCTGGGCCAGACCAGGCCAGACCGGGCCACGGCTGCCTGAGTCTCCTCCCTGTGTGTTAGAATTTTATCTTATTTTTTTCTCACCTTTGGCTCTGTTCTGTTTTTTGCATGTGCAGTTTTGTAAAGCAAAATCGAGGCACTGTATCTCGCAGCTCATCCGCCTCCAGCGTAAATTCACCGTGAGTTGCTCTCTGTTACGATATTCCATAAATGGCTCTCTGATATATGCACCCATGTGGCTCATTTCTTCGCCTGCTTTAACTCCTCTTCCCTCCTGAAAGCCATTCACATCATTGGATCCAACACCTCCTAGGCCTGGATGGGGAGTGTCAACTAGCTTCACCCTGAATGGGAGCTGCCTGGTGTTTTATACAGGGAATATTTTGACATTCTAAATGTAGTTCGATACTACCCCCTACCCTTCCCTTTTCTTTCTTTGTCTCTGTCAGTCTGTCTGTCCATCAGTCTGTCTGTCTGCTGTCCCTGTCTCTAACATGCCTGAGTTCATTGTCTTGGTTTCTTTCCATTTTGGATATTGTGCTTTGTCAGTGATGATTTCTGTAGTCCTATATGTTTGGTCTTGGTCTTAGGGGAAGGGCCATGAGTGCAGTTAGAGGTCTTTCAGGGTCCTGACCATCTCAGCCCTGCATCAGGTCTCCTCAAACACTGCTCAGCTATGGATACTGTACAGTGAGACCACCTAGCCCGCAGGATTCCGCAATCCCTCACCTGGGAGACTTGGGGTGAGACATTAGGCAGGGGATACACAAGGCACTTGTTAATTTATTCCCTAAGCAAAAATAGGGAAGCTTGAGCCAATTTTCTAGCTGAGTCATCTGAGGCCAGAGACTAAGAAGAGTCCTGGAGACAGGATCTGAGAGGCAGACCCAGCCTGAGAGCAGTCACATTGGAACAAGGCACAGTGGCAAGACCAGCCAGCCTTGGTACTCAGCCACCTGACTCGAGGGCCCGCTGTGTCCCTTAAACGGTGTCTCTCTCATTTGTCTGAACTTAAGCTCTTCATTTGAGAGGGCCTTAAAGTCTGTTAACTCACCCTTTAATAAAAAGGCTCATTAGGATGGGGTCTATTTTGGTTATAATGTGACATTTTCCCCAGGCTTCATTCCCATCTCATTGGATACATGAATGAGGATCTCACTCAGGTTGGTCCATGAGTGGCAACAAGCTGACCTAGCCTGGAAACTGAGCCTTGATCTTTTCTACCGGAGCTGCTGCCGACAAGCTTCATGAGTCAGACCCATCACCCCAAATATAGAGCAGGAGCCTGAGTTCCAGGGAAGATAATACTTCTTGTATGTTCTCTCTACACTGTCTTTTTCTTCAAGGAGAAGTTTCTTGCCTTTCCTTCCTTCCTTCCTTCCTTCCTTCCTTCCTTCCTTCCTTCCTTCCTTCCTTCCTTCCTTCTTCCTTCCTTCCTTCCTTCCTTCCTTCCTTCCTTCCTTCCTTTCTTTCTTTCTTTCTTTCTTATCTTTCTTTCTTTCTTTCTTTCTTTCTTTCTTTCTTTCTTTCTTTCTTTCTTTCTTCCTTTCTTCCTTTCTTTCTTCCTTCCTTCCTTCCTTCCTTCCTTCCTTCCTTCCTTCCTTCCTTCCTTCCTTCCTTTCTTTCTTCCTTTCTTTCTTCCTTTCTTTCTTCCTTCCTTTCTTTCTTTCTTTCTTTCTTTCTTTCTTTCTTTCTTTCTTCTTTCTTTCTTTCTTTCTTTCTTTCTTTCTTTCTTTCTTTCTTTCTTTCTTTCTTCTTTCTTTCTTTCTTTCTTTCTTTCTTTCTTTCTTTCTTCTTTCTTTCTTTCTTTCTTTCTTTCTTTCTTTCTTTCTTTCTTTCTTTCTTTCGTCTGTTATGGCAAAAGAAGTGCTCCCATGAAGCGGACTACTAAGTGGTTGATTCCCACTGGCTGGTGAGAGCAGAAAGTAGGACAGATACTTTCAAATATACTAGTCTAGAAGCTACCCTTTTCTCCTTTAAGTGCACTCCTCTGGGCTAACTTGAATGAAATTATCATCTTCCCAGAGACCCCCATAACTGAGGAACTCAGTGAATAATGACTTAGGCCTTCCTACAAGCCTGAATCTTTTCCTCAGAGTGGAGAGTGACTTTTGGAAGTAATAGCTGCTAGGCCTGGCACTTACTGAAAGACACCTGGGAGAATCTACTTCAGCTTTGAACAATCAGTCTAAATAACTAATATTTAAGGGTGTTGATATGCCTGTACAAGGTACAGTTCATCTCTATAGTTTATATTTCTGTTGATATTTTGTCTGGAGCAAACCAACCTTCCTCCAACTACATCAGGGAGGACCACTACTCACTTTTCTGTGTGTTGATTAGGGGTGGAGAATTCCTTCAATGTTATAGTCCAATAGATCCTGTCCAACAATGGAGATGATCTCAGACACCCCAATAATGTTGGGAAGGAACAGTGGGTCCAACTTCAACACTCTCAAGGAGATCTTTGCTTCTCGTTAATCAGAATGGGCTGTAAATAGAAATTCTACAAATTAGTCATTGGGAAGAGAGAGTAGTATATGTTAATCAGAGATCTGGCTTTGAAATTAACAAGAGCTAGGTTCAAGTCCTACCTCCAAGTCATACCAGCCATGTGACCATGATAGTCAACTATCTAAATTCTCAGTGACCCAGGCAATGAAGATTCTTAGTTACAGAGGAGTTGCCAATCTATGTCACCGAGGGAGTTTCCACATACTGAAGAAGTCACCACTCTAGACATCTCCCTCCCAATACCTTTCCCCAATTATTTGAATGCGCTATGACTTAAGCCATTTAAGCATCTTATTTATTTATTTAAGTCTGAAGTTGACGTGAAGCTTGTGGCTATCTTTCTAAAGCTTGTTGGTGGTGTTGGAGACCATTTGATTAGGATTTTTATGGGCAGAAGTCTCTAAGTCCACAGGGATTGGGTGAGCCTCAGTAAGGCTCCATACTTATAATAGCCCTTCAGTAAGGGCCTTTTGGTAAGACAGCAGATCTTTCTTCATAAGGACATTTAGATACAACCAGAAGAAAAGGAAGAAGAAAGACCCCAGAGAAGCTCCTCTTTAACCTATATACATATAGACAGTCAGACACACCTCCACCCATCCTGAGGATTCTGGATCAAGGGATTACCTGTGAATGAGGTCCCAGAAAGGATAAACTGAATTTCCATGGTGGGGAGGCAGGAGAATAGGTATTAAAGGGGGGAAAAACCAACTATGTTTCACTATTTTCTTTCACTTTATGCTAGCTGATTCTAGTGGAACTTCTTGGAAACTTCCTTGCGGGGAGGGGAGTGGGTGAAGGAGATTCATACAAGAGAGGGACAGGAGGGTCTGGGTTCTGGACCCATAGAGCCCAGGGAGCTACAGCCACTTGTGGAGTTTCCCTGAGCACCATTGACTCTAAGCAGAGGTTAGTGGAGAAACAGCTAACCAGACTTTCCAAACCCAGCAGCTTCATTTGCCCTATCTTCCAGGGAAAATATCTGGGCCCAGAGGGTTTCCATCTAGCATGACTGCTCCATCTCCATCCATAAATATTAACCCATTGCTCACTCAGGTGCCTTCCTGTGCTGGTGCTGCCATCTATCCGCTCTCATCCATTCCCTATCCCTGTTCATAGGCCAGGCCTCTGAAGCTGAGACATTGCCTTCTCTGCTGGGTCAGATGAGAGGATCCAAGGATCTAACTTGACGGAAAGTTAGTTGTATGAACAAGTCCAAGCAAATGACTCAATGAAGAGTAACCTTCCATCCTGGAATTGGGCTGGATAGTGCAGTAGTTAGAACACTTGCTTAATGAAGTTCTGGGATCAGATCTGGGTTGACCATGGCCACAGTGGTACAATGAAAGGAGCAATGGAGCTGAAGTCTGAGGATGTGGGTGCAAATCCTGCCTCTGAGGCTTACTCCTTGTGTGACTAGAGGTAGACAAATCACTCAACCTTTCTAGGAATGTAGTTGGGCAGGGGGATTGAACTGAACTGCCTCTGAGGTCCTTTCAACCTCTAGATCCTTGCTCCAATGACTCTGGGTTAACAAGACACCACATCTTCCATTTAACTGTAAAGTACGGTGATTTGATCCCCACAAGGCCCAGGGACCTGCCACTGGCCACAAAGGTGACCAGACAGTACAGAACCAAATGAGAGGATTTGTGAGAAGTACTTTGTAACAAGAGGGAACCCTATAGAATCAGTAGTTATGATACAATTGTGTGCATGCCTTGACACTGATGCTGACAGGGTGGTGGTGAGGTGACCAGAGTCACACAAATTGGTGGCTGGGGTGGCTTATTTGTTTATATTTTGCATATATATATAGTATATATTTAACCGAAGCACCTCAAGCAGACTCTTTTCTAGGGAGAATGATGACTGAGGAGGTCAAGGGCATACAGCTCAGCTTATCCACAGGGATGCAAGCTTGGGGTAGTTGCCTAGTGCTGGGGTACTGATAGAGGTGCCTAGACTGTGGTACATTGAGGACAGTGAAGGCTCTGCCAAGTCCCCAGGAAGTTTGGTGCCTTATGGGGGTGGGGTGAGGGGAGTATAAGAGGGCTCAGAGCTATGTCTCTCTAAGCGTCCATGTATCGGGACTGAAGGGAACCTCAAAAGTGTCTCTGTTTCTTTAATCCTGGAGAAAAGAAGGAATGGTTTGTATTTAGTTGGGAGAGTTGCAAAATGCTCATCCTAAAATGTGGCTGGGTCTGCCAGGAGGGGAGATGGTCCTTCTGTGGCCAGAGACCTTTAGGGAGATAGGGCTAACCTTCTTCCCTCTGAGGAGGCTCAGTGGAGGTGGGGGAGGGCAGAATCAATAGAATCCTTGGTCGCCGAGCCCTTGAAGAAAGTCTGGGCAGCACCTCGTCTTTCAAACGATTGCCTAATTTCTCCTATGATGTTTGTTCCATCCCCCTCCCCCATTTCTCTTCATGAAATAATCTCTTCATTTCTCCTGACTCCTTCACAAACTAACCCATCTCCAGCTTGCAACTGAAATCAGTGGCTTGGGGCTGGGGGGGATGTGTGTGTGTGTGTGTGTGTGAGCATGCATATACATGTGGTTTAGAGTACAGCCCTACAAGCTGTGTAAAGCCCGATATGGTTCCCATGGTTACAGGGCATCCTGGGGAAATTACAATTTTCTGTCCCTGTGACAGAGAATTCAATTGTGGCTCCCAGTCATCCCCTGGATCTAACCAGCTTTTCCTTGGTAAGCCCAGCCCCAGTCCCTGGGGGTGAGTGGGAGCAGAGACCAATTTCCAATGAGGTCTAATTACATTCCTGCCAATTTCTTCTTCTTCCCTGCACTCTTAGTCTCAAAGTAACTCAATGGCTTTGGCCAAGGTATTTTATTGGGGGGGGGGTGTGAGGGGTGTAGAATCAAAAGGGGGGTGGGGTGGAGAGAAAAAAAAGAAATGCAAAATTCCTTAAGCAGGAAGAATCAGACTCTGCTTACGGTTCTAGATTTGTTGGGTCATCTGTCCAAGAAAGTGGAGGTTCCTGAGGCCTTTCCTCACCTTTTTAGGACCTTGATAAAGCTAAAGCATTGAATATCTTCTAAAGGAACCCCCATAATACCTTTCTAAAATACCTCTTTGGGTGTTTTCTGCTCCTTCTGTCGGTCCAGGATACACCTGTGAACTCGTAGGACCACACTCAGGATACCCCTTCTACTAGTTCAGTCAGTTGGCCACCCAAATTGCCATCTGAAATCATACACAAGTAGTGCCCCACTCCCAAGCCATCTCCCTAGTACTTCCCATTTCCCCAAGACAAGGGCAAGGATTGGGAACCTAGGAAGGATGTTTGAAAATCTAAGTGTCCCAAGGGGGTAAAATAGGGTTCTTGGGAGCAATTTGGGTTTAGCTGAGACATCAGCTTTGTCTCTTTCCCAAGAGTTCTCATGAGATCCATCAACTTAGGGAGGGACCCCAGTAACAGGGATCTCCTCAGAGCCCTGAATGAGGATGGAGAGCATAAGTCTCTCCTCCACTTGTTTATGTGAGCCCCAGGATTATCTGGTCCAGTTCCCAACTGGACCACCCCAGGCCAACATTTGAAAATACCGACCTTGAGCAGGTAGGAGGGCAAGAAATTCCTCTTCGGGGGATGATCCCAACCCAGCAGGTTGCAGTGATGATAAAGCCATAGGTTTGTGGTGGTGCTGGGAGGTCTGAGTAGGGGAATGAAGGTGGAGTGCAAAGTCATGGGAGTCAGAGCCCAGAAAGACCCATGGCAACTTCATAGTGTATTGGCTAGACTCAGAGTCAGAAGACCTAGGTTCAAATCCTGCCTCAGATACTTACTAGCCCAACTCTGAGCCTCAGGTTCCTCATCTGTAAAATGAGCTTATACTCCCTGGACTCTAATGTCCCTTTCAGTTCTAAACTTCTTATCTTGCTCTGGGACTCTATGAAGTATTGTCCCCTTCCTCCTTCCCTACCCCGCCACCCCACCTAGTGCAGGCTCTTATCACTCTAGACAATCTAGGAGCTTCCTTCACCCATAATTCTGCCTATACTAGCCATCTCTTCATCTCTGTGTGCATACTTTGGCTTCCCTATGTGATTTCCCCTCCAGAATAAAAATTTTAGACCTTTTAAGATAAAACAAGTTTAAAAAGAAAAGGAAGAGTGGAAAAGGGGGAGTGGGTGGGGATGTGAAGACAGGAAGGTATTCACTCCCTTGTCTTTCTTCTTTCTGCAGCAAGCAGCAGAACTCAGCCAAGGCCAGGTCGGTGTGGGAGCAGCGCACCAGTCAGATTCGTCTACACAATTTCCAGGCCAGCTGCGAGGCCCTGTACAGTGAGATGGACCCTGAGGAGCGCCTCCGCTACACCACCACCCTCCACATCCGGCCTGACATGAAGACTCACCTAGATCGACCACTAGTGGTGGAACCCCGTAGAGAAGAAGGGGTCCGGGCCCCCACGGGCAAGCCGGGGCTGGGGAGGCTCCGGAGGCCACTGAGCCAAACAAGGTGTCCCCCAGTGCGGCTGCAGAGGGCCCCGAGGTTCCCCGCAGCACCACCGGCACAGGGAGAAGGAAAAGGAGAAAGAAAGGACAAGTCAGGGCTGGGGAGCAGCAGGAGAAGGGAGAAGGGCTCAGGGAGGAAAATGGGGAATCGGGCGTCACCTGTAAAGAGGAACGGCACCGGCAGCGCCGGAGCAGAAGCAAGGAGACCGGGGGGAAATAAAGAGGGGAAATGCGAGCGTTCCAGGGGCCAGGAAGGGGGCCGGAGGCACCACCGCCGGGGTTCTGTGGAGGATGTCACTACTGAGAAGGAGCACCGGCGGCACCGTGCCCATCGGCACTCGGCAGAGCCACCCGGCAAAGAAGGCAATGGCACCGTGAGTGGGGCCAGGACTGAGCGCCGAGCACGGCATCGGGGAGGCTCCCGCTCAGGGACCCGGGAAGGAGAGCCTGGACCCAAGGGAGAGAATGGAGAGGAGCCTCCCGGAGGCACAAGACCAGACACAAAGCCCTCTCCATGTATGAATCGGTGGAAAAGGAACCTGGAGAGAAGGATGGGAGACTGTGGAGAAGGAGCTGCGGAATCATCAGCCCAAGTGAGTGGGTGGGAGCTGGGGTGTCAGGGTCCCATAGGAAGGGTAGGGCAGATTCTGGGGAGAGGGGTGGGGACATAGTTGGACCAAAATGGAAGGGGATGGAGGTCCATGAATCTTAATGAATGATCATATTGGCTTCAAGGGAGGAGTCAGTCAAAACTTACAGATGGGAAGTAGAAATTGTGAGAACAGGCAAATTGATCATGTATGTACATATATGTACACATCTCTGTGTCTGTCTTTCTGTCTCTATCTTTCTCTCCTCTGTCTCTCTCTCTGTCTCTCTCTGTCTCTTTCTCTTTTCCCCCTCTTCCTCTGTCTCTGTCTGTCCATCCGTTTGTTTGTCTGTCTGTCTCCCCCCCCCAACTAGAATCTCAGAGTTGGGAGACCCTCAGAGGCCATTTTGACTAACCTTCTTCCCATCTTCCCAATATATTACTAGCTTGGCCTTGAAAGATAGTCATCTAACCTCTGTTGAAATACCTCTAGCTCTGGAGGGCTTGAGGAGTCTCATTACCTCTGAAACAAGCCCATTCCATTCTTCGAAAAGCTCTGATTGCTAGGCAGATCTTCATTAGATTGAGCAGAATTCTGTCTCCCTTTAATATCCCTCCTTTGTCTCCAAGCCTCCTCTCTGCGGGGTGACACGGAATAATTCTAATCCCTCCGGAGCACCTACTATGTGCCTGATCTGCAAATCTTCAGATGGCCCTTGTGAGGTCTGAATGAGAATCCATACATCATCCTAGCAGAACAGTTCTCTTAAATTTGGAATTCAGACTGAAAAGAATTCTTTGGATATGGTACATAGGGCCATATGTCCTATGTCATCTTCATTCTGGACCTTCCACTTCCATTACTGCAGCCTAAGGCCAAGTTAGCTTGGTTGATTGTCAATAAACTAAGGCAGAAGCAAATTAAGAGGGTTGAGTAGTTCTGATTTTTCTCAGTCTGACTCCAGACATTCTTTAAGTCCATTAGCATTATGCTATTTGCCCTAAGCATTCAATCTCTCCTACCATGTTCTTTTTCTTGCTTCGTTAATAAAGTAAATAAAATAATAATAATAAAGGCCTACAAAAGGCCTTTATGTTGCCTTTGCATTTTTTTTTTGCAAGCCTAAAAGATTTTCAGTTTTGTTAGAAAGAGAAGACATTTGGACAATGATACAATTTAGAGGTAGAAGGAACCTCAGGAGTCATTTAATCCAATTCTGTCATTTAACAAAAAAAGGAAACTGAGGCCCAGAGACAGGAAGTAATTGGCCCAAGATTACATAGCTATTAAGTGGCAGAATTAGACCTAGAATTAGTCCATGCCTCTCTCCATTTAGATAACTCAAAAATTGTTTTGGGCACAACCCAACTTCCTTTTCTCTGTGATTTTGAACAAATTATTCCCACCACCACCCACCCCAGTCCTTTTGAGCCTTAGTTTCCTTATTTGTAAATGAGGGGTTTTAAATTCAATAACCTCTAATATCTCTTTCCAGTCCTAATATTCTTTGGCTCTGGTTAGATTACTACAATGACTCAATCAACAAACATTTTTAAGTATCTGCTTTGTGCCAGGCATTGTGCTGAGTGCTAGGGATTCAAAAAGAGAAGAAACACAGTCCTTGCTTCCAAGGATCTTGAATTCTAATCTTATATTCTAACTCAGATAACGGGAAGGTACTTGTGGCCCAGAGTAAGTCAGAGAAGACTTCTTGGAGAAGATGAGTCTTTGGTTGGACCTTGAGGGAAAATTTAAGTGTTGCAGAGCTGAGATGTCTTCTTTTCCATACTAATTATACTTAGAAATCAGACCATTTGCTGGAATTTTCCATCAAACACTATCTAATGGTACTTGAGCTCCTGACAATTCCTGCCTGTTCACCATCACATACGGTCTTCCTCTCAGCAATCTTGCCCTGAGGAAGACTAAGGAGAGTAGACTAGGGAGCTGTTCTCACCTATTGCCAAAGGATTACAGATTTAGTGCCAGAAGGAACCTTAGAAGCCATCTACTGTAAGTCCTTGTTTTATAGATGAGGACACTGAGGTTCAGTGAATGTGTATGATTCACACAAGGTTATACAATTAGTATGAAGAGCCAGGTAGTAGATGAGAGAGGGAGCATTTGAACTCATGTCCTCTGACTCCAGAACCAGTGCTCCTCCAAACGTATCCCATTGCCCTGTTGCAAGCAAAGAAAGTGAGGATGCATAGGAAGTGTCTCAGACAGAGCAACAGGCTGTAGAAGTCATCACTCACCTTGACTGACAAGTATTTACTGGGAGACCAGTTTGGGAAGGGTCTGGGCTGTGGAGCAGGCGTGTGGCACCTTTTGTTTGTTTATTCTGCCTGGCTTCGGGCACTGGCCAACAACGATGTGACTTCTGCTCTTGGGTTACAGGGAGAATCAATGTGAGGCAGAGGCCAGTGGCGGGATGGTGGCCATCCCCATTCATACCCTGCCCAGTACCTGTCTGCAGAAGGTGAGCGAGCAGCCAGAAGATGCAGACAACGAGAAGAATGTGCACCGCATGACCCAACCATCCCTGGAAACCCTCACCATACGCATCCCAGTGACCCTGACTGCCCCTGGAGAGACCACAGTTGTTCCAAGTGAGTGTCCCCTGGCCTTCACTCCAGCCTGTCTCCTCCCTGCAGGCTCCGCGTCCTTGGTAAAAAATGCCATCCAGAGGGTTGGCGTGCCTGGGGACCTGCCTGCCAGAGCTGTTTGGGCCCATCTTGGGCAGGCTTGGGAAAAGGAGTTTCATGTGGTCGATGGGGTATTAGTATGACAGGATTATCATCCGTCTCTTTCTGGCAGTCTTCTGGCTCTCCCTCTCTGGGCTCCTCTGCTGCAAACTGCCTCTCAGATCACCTCTTCTCCCAGTCTTCAATCTTCAGTGTGACACACTGAATTGCTGTGGGCTCTCCCCATGGGGTTGTTGTGTATATGTGTAGCATTTTAAGCTTTCTGGAGCTCTAAAGGTCTTGTCCCTTCTTAAAAGATGTTCAGGAATAGCCAACAAAGCTGGGCTGCAGAAGAAAGCATTTTTTGAGTGGAAGCCTTCCCTGCCATGCCCAGCATCACACCTAGAATCAGCCTTCTGTGAGTTCTGGGACCCTGGCTATCCCTCCTTATATCTCTATCCCTCTCATTCTGGGTCTCTTGGAGTCCTTCGCTCCACAAGTCAAGGATGAAGCCCAGACGACACGGGAGAAAGAGCTTCCCTGTAGTGGGAGAGAAGCCGACCGGCTGTTTGAGAAGCTGTTTGAAACCTAACCCCCCACCCCCAAGGGCCATGATCCAAGGAACAGATCAGTGAAGAAATCAGACAACAAACAAATATTAAGCATTGATTCTGGGCCAGGCACTGGTGAAAACTCTGGGGATACAAAAAGGGCAAAAGCCTTTTTTTTTTTTGCTTCTTCATTTATTTATTTATTTATTTATTTAGAAATAATTTTCCATGGTTCCATGATTCATGTTCTCTCCCTCCCCTCTTCCTTCCCCCCTTCCAGAGCTGACAAGCAATTCCACTGGATTATACACCCATAGTGCCTTCCCTTAAGAAGCTCATATTGTAATGGGAATGACAACATCCAAACAGCCATGTTCCTAGAAGATATATGTAGTATAAATGGGAGCAATATCAGAGGGAAGGCACTAGTATTTAGGTGGGAAGAAGGTGTCGGGAGGTGTGGGAAAGGCTTCTTTCAGAAGACTCCTGAATCAATATTCTTTTTTTTTTCCTTTCCTACCTGAGATCAACATACCGGCTTGCCTTGCCTTAAGAAAACCTAATATGTGAATATCTAAACTTGGAAAACAGATTAACTGAGGGGGAGTTCTTGCACATCAAGGGAAGGAGTTCTTTTAATCTTCTTTCACACATTAAAATAGAATTTGACCTACAAAAATGAGATGTCTTCCCCTACGACTTCTCAGGAATACATCGCATATAAAAGTACAGTTCCCCATGTGGTGACTGTGTTACCCAGGAAGCTTTGGCAGCCTGGTCAGGGAGGAGGAAATGGGGCTGACTCTGCCCTCAAAATGTTCCTTCTTGATTCAGTCCTTTTTGAGTCATCCAATTTGATAACCATTTATTAAACACATAAAAGTGTATATACTTGGTTCTAAATACCAAGTCAGAAAGGAGCAAAGAACCCCTGCCCTCAAAGAATAATATGCCCCCCCAAATACCCCTCCAAACAAAACCAGAAATTAAGGAAATATTTAAATGTGAAAATCCAGCAGATGTATGTGAAACATGGGCAGATACATAGGAATATCAGTTCTCCCAGAGTCGGTAAATTAAAGACAGAGTTAAAGGAATAATAGAGTAGGCAATGTGTTAAGGGGCATGATATAAAACAAATCTGGGCCAACCAGGAGGCCATAAAAACAGTCCAGGCAAGAGATGAGGAAGGCTTGAAATAAGAGGGCATCTGTGTGGGTGGTCCAAGGACACAGAAACACTTCAATTCACTTTAATTAAGTTCAACAAACATTTTTCAAGTACCTGAAATGTTTGAGGCACCGTGCTCTGCTCCAGGGTTACAAGAACAGAAAGAAACAAGCACTCAGATGATTTCTTCAATCCTGAAGGAAGCAGTCTGTAAACAGATAAATCAATGCAAGATAATTGGAGGGAGGGGAATGGACGCTAAGAGCAAAAATAGGCTGAAACTCTTACCCTGGGGTTCATGAACGTTTTAAATAAATATTTTGATAACTCTTCTATTTTAATATAATTAATTTCCTTTGTAATCCTCTGTATATTATATTATATACTATAAAATGCTACTATAAAGGACAGTTAGGTAGCTCACTGGATTGAGAGCCAGGTCTAGGGACAAGAGGTCCTGGGTTCAAATTTGACCTTAAAACCTTCCTAGCTGTGTGACCCTGGACAAGTCACTTAACCCTCGTTGCCTAGCCCTTGCCATTCTTCTGTCTTAAAACCAGAATACGGAGTTGATTCTAAAAAAATAAGTCAAGAGGTTAAAAAAAAACCTCATTATTATGAGGAGTTCATAGATTTCAGCAGGCTGCCAAAGGGGTCCTTGACACCAAAAAGATTAAGGACCTGTCGAATAGGGTGATCTAATTTCCTATAGGAGATATCTAAGTGGAGGAAGCTAAGGATTCTAAGGGGTTGAGAAGATAAGGGAATATACTTCAGGAATAGGGTAGATAGCAGGAACAAAGACATGCAGCTAGGAGTTTGAATGCTGAGTTGGAAGGGAATAGCAAGAAGATGAGGCAGTGGGTAGAGTGCTGGATCTGGAATCTGGAAGATGCTTCTTTCTGAATTCAAATCTAGTCTCAGCCACTTACTAGCTATGTGACTCTGGGCAAGTCACTTCACCCTGTTTGCTTCCATTTCCTCATCTACTAAATGAGCTAGAGAAGAAAAGACCAACCACTCCAGCATCTTTGCCAAGAAAACTCCAAATGGGGTCAAGTTGGGCATGACTGAAAATAACTGAACAACAAAGCAAATAGAGCAGGTTGGAAGGGATGTGAGATCCATGAAGGAGAGTAGTGTCAAATAAGTCTGAAAAGATAGTCTGGAACCAGATAGTTGAAGACATTAGATATCAAGATGAAAAGTTGTATTTTATCCTAGAGACCATAGGGAGTCACTAAAGATTCTTGAGGAGAATGACATGGTCAGGACTGTGCTTTAGAAAGATTATTTTGGCAACTGTCTGGAAAATAGATTGAAGAGGGAGAGAATGGAATTCGGAGGTCAATTAAAAGACCTTTGCAATGAAAAAGAGAAAAGTGACAAAGGTCTCAACTAGAATGGTGACTGTATGAAGAGAGGGGAAGAGTGCTAAAGATGCAGTGAAAATAGGATTGACAAGACTTGGCAACTGATTGAATGTGGGAAGTGAGAGAGAAGACAGGTGGAAGATGAATGCTAAGAATGGAAACCTGGAAGAATGGTGGTGTCTTCAACAGAAATCAGGAAATCCAGAGTATACTTAGGAGGGAAGACAATGATTGTTTTGAGTTTGATGCTGAGTTTGCATCTTCATCAAAGGAGACTCCACTTAAGACATTTCTTTTGAAGGCCACCAGAAGTTGGCCTTCTTAGAGATCCCATTGTGAAGTAGGGCTTCCCACCTCCTCTTTTGGCATCTCTTCTCCTTCTTGCCCTTGCTCCCTGTGTGTAGCCCATACCTCTCCAAGCTTCCTACTCCCACTTGCCTAGATCTCCTGGGTCTTGATAATTAATGAGGAGGGGAGTGCTTGCTATCACTGAACCTAGGTGATTGATGATAGGCTTTGTTTTCTTAGTGAGTGTATTTACTGCTAGAAAAGAAAGGGAAAATTGGGGCAGTTGTTGGGGAGGTTGTATGTATATTTTTAAGAGCAAAAATAGACTCTTTTGGAAAAAAAGATTTTCTTCTAATGAGAGTAGGAGGTAGGTAATGAACAGGTGATGACACATTGCCAATCTCCCAGTGATTCTATGAAATGACTTGGGTTTGGTGTGTATTCTATATGCATTCTCTCAGGAATTGTTTCAGGACTTGAGAAGGGTTTGAACACTAAATTAGTGGAGATAAGTCTTATATGTAAACCTTGATTATAGATAATCAGAAAAGCAATTTTCTGTCCACAACATTCTCCTTTTAAGGAACTCATACGTGAATAAAATTAGCATTTTAAACTGCTAGTGACTGCCTATTAGTATAGTAAGGCAGGGCATTGTTGTTCAGTCATTTCACTCACGTCCAACTCTTCATGACCCCATTTGGGATCTTCCTTCCTTCCTTCCTTCCTTCCTTCCTTCCTTCCTTCCTTCCTTCCTTCCTTCCTTCCTTCCTTCCTTCCTTCCTTCCTTCCTTTCTTTCTTTCTTCCTTTCTTTCTTTCTTTCTTTCTTTCTTTCTTTCTTTCTTTCTTTCTTTCTTTCTTTCTTTCTTTCTTTCTTTCTTTCTTTCTTTCTTTCTTTCTTTCTTTCTTTCTTTCTTTCTTTCTTTCTTTCTTTCTTTCTTTCTTTCTCTCTTTCTTTCTTTCTCTCTTTCTTTCTTTCTTTCTCTCTCTCTTTCTTTCTTTCTCTCTCTCTTTCTCTCTCTCTTTCTCTCTCTCTTTCTCTCTTTCTTTCTCTCTCTCTCTCTCTCTCTTTCTCTCTTTCTCTCTCTCTTTCTCTCTCTCTCTCTCTCTCTCTCTCTCTCTCTCTCTCTCTCTCTCTCTCTCTCTCTCTCCCTCCCTCCCTCCCTCCCTCCCTTCCTTCCTTCCTTTCTTCTTTCCTTACTTCCTTCTAATTTCTTCCTTCCTGTGTGTGTTTACTAGTTTAGGTCCACACACACATATGTCTATATGATATACTTTATAGGCTTATGTGCTTTATATGTTTTCTATGTATTTTTATTAGCTTCTATTTCTAGAGCACTTTATAAAGAGGAGGCATAGGGCATTGGATAGAAAGCTGGCCTTAGGGTTAGGGAAACATGGTTAAAGCCACATTTCTGATTATATGACACAGGGCAAGACACAACTTCCCTGTGTTCTGGGCAACTCTTTAAACCAGGAAGAGGCAGACCAATTGCTGCCCTCACTGGTGGAGCCATTTTCCTCACCTAAGAGTTTCCTTCCCCATTGAAATCTCATATCCAAATGAGTAGATTTCATTGGTTTGGGGATTTCTCAGGTAAGGGAAAGTGTACCCACTATTGCAAAATAGTACCTGCTTTGCAAGTTGTAGTCTTAGAGAGTTTTCTAGAACACCGAGAAGTGGGAGATTACGTATCCATATCTATAGTTAAAATCTCTTTAAAGTTTATAAAAGGTATTCCTCATTAGAACTGTGAAGTAGGTGGTGTAGATACTATTAGTCTCATTTTATGGATGCCAAAACTGAACTTTAGAGGGATAAAAAGTAATTTATCTTTGGGGGAAAAGAAGGGGGAATTTAATAGTTATTATCATTGACATCACACTTGGAGATGTAAATTAATCGTGAATCAATTATATTGTATTTGCTCCAAATCAGGAGAAGTGATAGTTAAATTTCTTTTTTTTTTTAACCTTTACTTAGTAACAACTCTAAGACAGAAGGACAAAGTCTAGGCAAACCAGGTTAAGTGACTTGCCCAAGGTCACACAGCTAGGAAGTGTCTGAGTTCAGATTTCCCAGCTCCAAGCCTGGCTTTCTATCCACTGAACCA
Organism: Monodelphis domestica; assembly: GCF_027887165.1. Taxonomy (NCBI): domain Eukaryota; kingdom Metazoa; phylum Chordata; class Mammalia; order Didelphimorphia; family Didelphidae; genus Monodelphis; species Monodelphis domestica. Next base: position 479,343,432 of record NC_077227.1, read on the forward strand.
CCTAGCTGTCCCATGATCCTATAATCTTATAATCTGTAAAATGATCCCCCAGTTGATAACTGTATTTAGACCAAAATCTTCACCAGACTGGACAATCCTGCTCAAACGAATTTGTTCTGAAGTTAGGATCTTTTAATATAATAATTGAAGTCTTTGGGGAGAGGTTATAGCTCTTGAGGGCAGACTGGCATTTGCTTCACTTTCTAGTACAGTTGTTGACTTTTCAGGAGAAATCACAGCACCTTTTGCTTTTCAGTGCCTGGCATATAATAAACACCTAAAAATAGCTTATTATTGTTGGGGCTTTTTGAGTTACTATTTAGGTTTTTTGCATATAAGATAATATGTAACATAACAATAATATAATACATATACTTTGTTATAAATATGTTTATTGAAGAGAAAAATTCTCACATTAGCTATGCCCCAAAATCTGGGTCTCATTGAAGTCAATATTGCATCAACTGTGGAAGTGGAAGTCCCTAGGAAACTGATTTCTTAACTGCTGTCACAAGAGAATCTGATGTTTATGAGGGAAAAGTCGCCATTAGACCCCAACAATGTGGAGAAAGTGGTCTTCCTCACCATGATCAAGAATGGGATAGGTAGACTAGTCAGAGAATGAAGAAAAGTGGTTTCCATATCATGAATTGGCCATCGTCACATAACTCATAAGTGTCAGAACTAGAATTTGTTTTTTGCTAATTTGTTTGTTTTTAACCCTTACCTTCCATCTTGGAATCAATACTATGTATTGGTTCTAAAGAAGAAGAGCAGTAAGGGCAAGGGAGTAGGGGTTAAGTGACTTGCCCAGGGCCACACAACTAAGAAGCATCTGAAACCTGATTTGAACTCAGGACTTCATGTCTTCAAGCCTGGCTCTCTATCCAGTGAGCCACCTACCTATCTCCAAGAATTAGGATTTGAATGCAGGTCCCCAGACAAAAGTGAAGAACTCTTTTTACTATAGCATACTATCATTAGCAAATTAACCTCTCACCCATATATAGTACATGTAGACAGGTACAACCAGGATGGTAAAGGTTCTTGAGCCCATTTCAAAGAAAAATTGGTTGAAAGAACTGGCAATGTTTGTCTGGAGACAACTCAAGGATAAGGATGCCGTGATAAATCTTTACGTGTCTGAAGGACAGTCACATGGATTAGATTGGTTTCACTTCTTCCAGGAGGAACCTGGAACAATGAGTGGAAGTTAGGAAAATGTTAATTTGGGCTTGATATCTGGGGTTAAAAAGCATCCTAACAATGAGAGATGTCTGAGTGTAAATTGGCTACTTCACAAACTGATGGATTCTTGCTCTATGGAGCTGATCTTCAAGGCTAGATAACCATTGGGGTAGAGATCCATCTGTGTATGGCTGGTCTAGGTGACCCCTGAAGGCCCCACAAACTCTCAAATTCTATAATTCTTTATTGTTTCTGAAATGCTTCACATTTTACAGAGCATTTGGGGAATGCTGAAGCTATCTCAAATGAGCATTATCTGAATCAAGAATCATTTGTAACTGGGCATTCAAGGTCCCACCAGGACTGGAAGCGAGTGAATATTCCCTTGCCATTTATTACTCACTGTGCATGGCCATAGGAAAATCACTTCCACCTCCTGCACCTCAATTTCCTCATCTATAAAGTGACGGGGTTGGACTAGATGGTCTCTGAGGGCCCCTTGCATTTCTAATATGTTGTGACTTTGTGAATCTATAACAAAAGTGTTTTCGGATGATTAATCCTTGGTGTGGGTAGGTTGGAGCTGAGGGACTGAGAATGGAGGCTGGGAGACCTTTGAGGAGGCTCAGATAATGACCGAGGTATGAGATAACGAGGGCCGGGACCAGGGATGGGAGCTCAGGAGAGGACAACAGACGAACAGTTGGGAGAGAAATAATGAAAGAAGATTTCGTGGTTTAGAAGTCAATAGGGGTTATCCTGGTGAGCATGAAGGGGAGGAGGGTTCCTTGAGAAATCAGTGTTTGAATGGGCCCTCCAGGAAGGACGAGGAAACTAAAATCAGCATTGCAGTGAGGGGGCTGTATTTCCACATGAATAACTCGGGATAGGTGTGCATCTTTGCTCTGGGACCATAAAAAGTACACAGCAAACACTGAATTAAATTGGATTGATTTGAGTTAAATTGAAATCCAAGCTTTAACAGTCTTAATATAAAAGATTCTCTACACAGAAATAACAGATGAGGAGAAGCTGCTGTTAATGTGTCTTCGATTCTTACTTTACAAGTTTTGCAAGGCTCAAACTTCAGGAGGCCATTTATTAGATGCTATGCTTGTATTTCATATGGGCTGCTACCAGGTGAATGGATTGGTCTTTATTTTGTCCTGATAACTCGAAGGGCTAGAATTCTCCTGGATCAGAGAGGAGAACTATTTTAGTTGTTACCATTCAACTAAAGTGTTGAGTTTTTTGCATGAAAACCCAACTTTTAAAATGAAATTAGGTGCATTTAATACTTAAAAAAACATAATTTCATCAGGGTATGTTCTCTTGCCAGTGACACTGGTCAAAACTTTTGTTTATCTCTTTATTTGCTTTATGGTTTCATGAGTTGCTATGACCAAGCATTTGGTGATGAGCTTCCTTCAAATTTAGCTAGACTTATCCTCAGATTAAACAAAGAGAATTTAACCAGACTCTACCAAATTGGTAGAACTAGGTAGTGTTCTAGGTAGGTCACTTTTGTGCCATAATAAAGCATCTTGAAAAAGATATAACAAGTAACTAATGATTATGTTTACATATGATACTCAATTAGAACAAGTATTAAGAATCAACATATTTCTTATGTTAGGCATATTTGGTAAATTTCTTATGAACATTTAGCTCTTATCAATAATCATTTAACTGAATTGTGTAGCTTTTAGTTACAAACATAAAATTATCTCCTATGGGGCAGCTAGGTAACTCAGTAGGTTGAGAGCCAGGCCTAGAGACAGGAGGTCCTGAATTCAAATTTGACTTCAGATACTTTCTAGCTGTGTGACCCTGGGCAAGTCATTTAACCCCCATTGCCTAGCTCTTACCACTCTTCTGTTTAAGAACAAATACACCGTATTGATTCTAAGATGGAAGGTAAGGGTTAAACTTTTTTTTTTCTAATAAATAGAATCACCTCCTAACTTACCCTGAACTTTTCTTAAATTCAGAATCCCATCTGGAGCATATATATTTGGGTCAGCTCCTACACTTGGACTTCAGGGTAGAAATTCTGAGAGTAGCTTCCACTGAAATTTCTGGGGAGGTTGGGTAGATGAGCAAAATTGGATCTGAGAAGATGTTGGTCAGTTTCCAATGTGGTGACTCTCTCCTTCACAGTTGTTTCCTGATGCTGTTCCGCTCTCCCTTGGGTGATTGGGTGGTAAATCTGCTCTGACAGATAATAATGGATTTAATTTGTCAAATTACATCTTATGAGTCAGTATATTTTATGAATGGTCCCAGAAAAATCTGTCACCCCTGAGAGCTGAAATATCAGCTAGTGAAAATAATTAAAAATGAAAGACTGAACAAGTATAAGGAAAATAAAATCTTTCTACAGGAGACTGAATTAAAACAGGAGTAGCAAGCTTTTCAAACTTCAAAGCTCTTGGTAGGTAGAGCTCAACAATAAGTGTGATGACTATAGACATGCCTTAAAATAGAAGAAAAAGGAGAAAAAGAAGGGTGAAAGTGTAATGTGGAGGAGACAGACTAGTGAGATACAAATGCCACCCCAACTAAAACCCAAAGGGAAGTTTAATGGTACCTGTCTTTAGTATGTTCTAGGCACTGTGCTCTCTTAGTGATGCCATAATAAAAAGCGAAATGCCCCTGCCCTCATGGATTACATTTCAAAGGGAGAGATACCATGAATCACTCTATCTATCTATCTATCTATCTCCTCTCTATCTCTCTATCCATCTATCTTTTATCTATCTGCCTATCTGTCTGTCCATCTGTCCATCCATATCTATCTATCTATCTATCTATCTATCTATCTATCTATCTATCTGTCATTTATGTCTGTCTATCTGTCCATCCATCTGTCCATCCATATCTCTCTATCTATCTGTCTGTCTGCCTATCTATCTACCCATCTGTCTACCCATCTATCTATCCATCCATTTATCTATTTGTCTGTCTATCTGTCCATCCATCTCTATCTATCTATCTATCTATCTATCTATCTATCTATCTATCTATCTACCTGTCTGTCTATCTGTTTCCATCTATATTTATCTATCTATCTGTCTGTCTGTCTGTCCATCTGTCTACCTATCTATCCATCCATCTATCTATCTACCTGTCTATCTGTCCATCCATATCTATCTATCTACCTACCTACCTATCTATCTATCTATCTATCTATCTATTCATCCATCCATCTGTGTATATGTCTATTTATATATACGCACACACATACTCACTAAAGAACTATCAGGTAGTTGTTATTAAGGAAGCTGGGCTCTTGTTCTCTTGTCCTTAAGGAGAAAGGGGAAAAATTAGAGAAAGTTCAGGGATTTCTCAATTGCTAATAAAGCCAAGACAATGTTCCTATTTGGCTTTGTTTGCATCTTTTCTGCTTGGAAGCGTGTTCTCAGGAACTGTGGTCAACTTGGGCATTGTGAAATCTTCATGCTCATGTCGATTCACAACCACAAACCACAGACTGGATGTCTGCATGGGAGGGAAGAGTTCGATTCCTAACTGATGGAGTACAGACTCTAAATGAGTTTCTTTCCAGCTCAGTCATGGACTGAGAGTTATGTCAAGTTGCCAAGTCCTGAGTTTCAGAGCCCAGGTGGGATGAGGCCATTGGGTCCTGTCGTGGGAGGATGGCATTTTTATCTGTGACATCTTTCCCCTTTAGGTGGTACTCTTAAAACCGACCTTGTTTTCCCTGATTGCCTACTATGAGTTTGTCCTCCAGGCCCTTAGCTGAACCCATTGGAATCAGTTTATATTTTCAGCTACCATCAACTCTGTGGGCACTGAAATCCTTATTAGTCACCCTCTGTGAAAAGTAATACCTTGATTTGTCCAGTAACTACCTCCTTCAAGTTTTATTTCTGTAAAATGGGGATAATAATAGCACTTATCTCCCAGGGTTGTTGTGAGGATCAGATGAGATAACAGCTGTAAGACGTTTAACGTAGTGCCTGGCGCATAGTAGACATTATAGAAATGTTGTTTGTTATTTCATAGTGAACCTTCAGGCATCCAGGAAAAAGAAGGTCTTTGTATCGAGAATGCAAAGTCATGCAAAGCCAATCCCCAGAGTGGTCATGTCCGGCAGTGTATGTCTCATTTGGCATCTCTCTACCAGGAGAGGAGTAGCATTCCTCAACAGAAGGGCTCTGGAATTGTGGTTGGCCAAGTCTTTCAAAGTTGATTGTCTTTACAAAGCTGGAAAAACAACAAGGTAGAACAATGAAGCAATAAACTAGGTGGCAAAGTAGTGACCTCGAACCAGGAAATTGGTTGCTGTTGTTTAGTCCTTTGTGATCCCCCTTTGAGGTTATCTTGGCAAAGATACTGGAGAGATTTGCCATTTCCTTATCCAGCTCATTTGACAGATGAGGAAACTGAGGCAAACAGGGTTGAGTGACTTGCTTGAGGTCACACAGCTAGGAAGTATCTAAGGCCAGATTTGAACTCAGGAAGAGGAATCTTCCTGACTCTAGGTTTGCCATTCTATCCACTGCTCCATCTAGATGCTCTTCAACTTCCTTAAGTCAAGAAGACCTGAGTTCAAATCCAACTTCAGATTTGCTGTATGTTCCTGGGCAAGCCATTCATTTTCTACCTATTTTAGTATCTTCATCTGTAAAATCAGGACAATAATAACACTTACCTTCTAAGGAGGTTGTGAAGATAAAATGAAATAATCTTTAGAAAGTACTTTGCAAATCTTAAAGAGCTTTATAAATGTTAGCTTTTACCATTGTTGATGTTACTTTTTATCGTGTAAATTGCTATCCTGGTTCTGCTAACCTCACTCTCCTCAATTTATACAGGTCTTCCCAGGTATCTCTGAAACTATCCCTTTCTTCATTTTATATAACAATTATATTCCATTATATTAATATATAATAATTTGTTCATCTGTTTACTAGGTATTGGCACCTCTTTTAGTGTCTAGTTCTTTGCTCTTTCGGAAAGAGATATTATTAATACTTTTGTATATATGGGCCCTTTTCCACTTTGGAATCTAAATCTCATAGTGGTATTGTTGGCTCAAAGGCTATGCACATCTCAGTAACTTCTTGGACATAGCTCCAAATTGCTTTCTAGAAATAGCTAAGCCATTTCACTGTTCTGTCAGTGATGCAGTTTGTATACCTGTTTTTCCTGAAGGCTTTCCAATATTTGTCACCTTTCTTTTTTCTTTTGGTCAATTTGCCAATGTGGTATGAGAGGAAAACTCAGTTATTTTCTATAATTTTTAGTCAGGCATCTAGGTGGCACAGTGGATAAAAGCACTGATCCTGGAGTCAGGAAGACCTGAGTTCAAATTTATTTTGAATGAACACTTACTAGTTGTGTGATTCTGGGCAAGGCACTTAACTCTCTTTGCCCCATTTTCCTCATCTATAAAATGAGCTGAAGAAGAAATGGCAAACCGTTCAGTATCTTTACCAAGAAAACCCCAAATGAGGTTGTGAGGAGTCTGAAACAACTAAATGGAAAAATAATTATTAGTGGGATGGGTTATTTTTCTTTCATATGACTGTTGGAAGTTTGGATTTCTTCTTTTGAAAATTGTTCAAATCCTTTGACCATTTATCAATAGGAGAATAGTTCTTATTCTTATAAATTTGAATTAGTTCTTATATATCATGGATAGGAGATTTTTATCAGAGAAACCAACTGAAAGATTTCTTTTCTTCAGCTGTTTCCCTTCCAATATTAGCTACATTGATTTTATTTTTACAAAAACATGTACATTTTGTGCCAACAAAATTGCCCATTTTATCTCCTTTGATTTTCTCTGTTTCTTTTTTGATTATGAATTCTTCCCCTATACAGAAGACTCTTCTAATTTGTTTATAACATGACCGTTGCTATCCAAGTCATATATCCAATTTAGAGCTCACCTTGTTCTATGATATGAAGTGTTTGTCTAAAGCTAATTTTTAACATTGCTTTGCAGTATTTCCAACAGTTTTGCCAATTGGCAAGTCTTCACCCAGTACTTGGGGTCTCTGGTTTTTATCAAATACTACACTACTAGGTTCATTTGACTCTTAAACAAGAAACATTTATTAAAAGGGAAGGTCAGAGCGAGAGTAATCATAACATAGTTACTCATTAGAATGCAAAGTTAAGAATAATAAAAGTATAATAGTCTATCCCTAAACCTCAGTCATATCCTCCCACCAAAGTGCACATAACTGGTGTCCATGGAGGAGAACAAAAACATACTTCTAAAAACCTAGTTGTGGGGTGCATGCATAGGAAACCCATGAGCAGAGCAGAGCAGAGTACCCAGAACAACTCATGACTTCAGACCACAGGCCTGAATGTTAGTGAATGCTTCTGTTTCTTTTAAGCAACAGACCAGAAATCTGGAATTATGCCCAAAGAGTTCTACTGTGCATTCCTTTAGACCCAGCAATACCATTGTTGGGTCTCTTTCCCAAGATGATGAAGGAAAAGATGAAAAGAACCTAAATGTTCTAAAATATTTTTAGCAGCTCTCTTTGTGGTGGCAAAGAATTGGAAATTGAGGGGATGTCCCTCAGCTGGGGAATGACTGAACAAGTTATGGCATATGATTATGATGGAATACTATTGTACCAAAAGAAATGATGAGCAGTTTAATTTAAGAAATGGAAAGACCTATATGAAACTATAGAAAGCAAAATGAGTAGAGCTAGGGAACATTATATAGAGCTACAGAATTAATATTTGAAGAATAACTTGTTAGGATCCACCTCCAGAAAAAGAACTAATAAATAGAAAGACAAAAGATAAAAGTTTATACATATACATGTATTTTTTTAAACCGATGCTGTCTCTAGCATAGGGAGAGGAGGAAGGGAGAGGACACCTGGGAATTTTAATGTAACTAACAACAAAAACATTTTTTAAGTCTATATTGGATTCTCTACTTTCAGCAATATAGTGATCCAGGACAATTCTGAGGGACTTATGACAAAGAAAGCTATCCACCTCCAGAGAAAGAAGTGTTGGAGTTTATTTTGGGGTTTTGGGTTTGCATGATTATTCTCTTACCAAAATGTACAATTTAGGGGGGGGGTGTATACTAATACATGTATAACTCAGATCAAATGGCTTGCCAGCTCTGGGAGGGGGCAAGGAGACAATTTGGATCACATAACTTTAGAAAACCTATGTGGAAATTTATTACATGTAATAGGTAAAGACAAAATATCTTTACAAAAATAACTTTATATTAAGAATGACTTTGGTCTTGCCATTGGACTTCAATGATTCTGGAAGAGGGAGTAAGGTTGACAACTTTGCATCTCTTTGTCACTTAAATCCAATTCACTAGCAAGTCAAGACATCACTCTGTAATGTCATTCATCCTCTTTGAAACAGAGGATAAACAATAATACCAACAATGACTTCCTTCTTTTCTGAGATTCTTTGTCCTCTTACGTGACAAAAAAAAATTCTGCTTCTGAAATGGTATGAAGCTCTTTCAATAAACCAGATGCATTACACTGTTTCAGTGAAAGAGTCGCCCTAAGCCTGGGAGCCTCTGTAGTTTTCCAGTCTGTTCCCTTGGCTGGGTAGAGAAGCAGTTTTTTAGTTATTTCAATGATAAGCTATTCCCTTAAGCCAGAGAAGTACAAAGCTCCTTAGATCTGCTCTCTTGAGCTCTGAGGAGTTTCTGCCTTTCAGCTAGAGTGGGCAGTAGAAAGCAAAATAGTCAAGACCTTACCGTTTGGCCTCTCTCATGTGGAAGGTCTTCCTAAAAGAGGAATGCAGGGGACAGCTGGGTGGCTCAGGGGATGGAGAGCCAGGCCTAGAGTCGGGAGGTCCTAGGCTCAAATCTGGCTTCGGACACTTCCTAGTTGTCATTTCAACCCCATTGCCCAGCCCTTACTGCTCTTCTGCCTTGGAACCAATACACAGTATTGATTTTAAGATGGGAGGTAAGGGTTTAAAAAAAAAAGAAAAAAGGGACGCAGACAAGCCATGCTGGGTCTTCACATAGCAGGATTCTGGACTCCCAATGAGCTTTTAGCAGCTTTAGTGCTCTCCTCCAAACAAACCGGAACTTAGTTCTGCTTTTAGGACTTGTCCATCCTCTGACCTTCAGCTCTCATACTGTAGATGATAATATCGAGCAATCTGAAGAACCCCAGGCAGCTCTTGTTCTCTGTTAGCCATTTTGCTGTATAGGAGCCCTCATGAATTGGTGTCCTCCAGGGCCTTCCCCCTCACCCCTTCTTAACAATACAAAAAGACGTAGTTGCTGAAGGGGAAGGAGTCCTGGGAACATCCTCATCTCTTGTCTGGCCTCATGGGCAGTTCTCTTCGGTCTAGCGAAGGTAGCCACACTAGGAAGAGAACTCCCTCGTCTAGCTCCTCACATTTTCTTTTAGCAAGCATTCTATTTTTCTCTACCTGCATTTTAATGAACAACCATCTTTCTTCTCCCTTGTTTCACATAATATACAAATATTGCTAGCTGAATTGTGAATAATGCATTCTCTGTCAAGTGCTGGTGGAGAGTGCCATCGTGACTCTAATAAAACCCATTTCTAATTCATTCTGGCTTATTGGCATTATTAGTCAGTTAAATTGACTAACATATTCAGGCCAAATGTCAAAAATGGCATGCAGTTTCCCCATTGTCTCCACATAGTCTTCTAATTTATTGTTTCTTAACTATTCCCTTCAAAGCCCAATCTTAGATTGAGCTATTGAATGGATTGTTTGTTTTGTTTTAATACAAACTGAAAGGGCATGGCTGATTCTCTCAGCTAATCCCTAAATATTGTTTGTATAACTCCACAGCAATGATAATAATAGCATTCCAATATTTAATAATAATTTTAATTTATAATTTAATTTTTATTTATTTAATTAATATGTTTATTTATTATTAATATTATTGTTAATTATATAATACATATTTTTATATATTATATAATATATAATATAATTAATTAAATTAAATTAAAATATTATTAATATAAATTTTTATTTAATTTAATAATAAAAATACAATATTTATTGCAATGCTGATTGCAACCCATTTGTACCTGTAGTAGATAGTCTTCAAGAATTACTGTGACCAAAAACACTGTGGCCCCCCCAGCTAATGAATCTCTTAAAGTTAGCTTGGCTGGTTCTTGGATGATAGATGTTCAGTCCATCATTGCGCCTATACACTAAGCCTTTCCAGGTTGGTAGAACGTGTCAGATCTTAACCCTTCACAGTCAGAGTTGCTTCCAAATCTTAATTAAGGGATGGCAACAGGACTTTATTGGGAATATAATCGTAGCAATTAATTTTCAAAAGCAATAATATCAGCTTACTCTCAAACAATGTTTTTCAGTTTTCAAAGAAAATTAATATCAAAGAAATGAGAGAAATGAGAGAGAGAGAGAGAGAGAGAGAGAGAGAGAGAGAGAGAGAGAGAGAGAGAGAGAGAGAGAGAGAAGAAGAAGAAGAGAGTTGGGATTGTAGTGATAGGGACAGAAAGAAGATCAATGTTTTTTAGTTTTCAAAGAAAATTAATATCTGTCATTTCATTGGATACCAACGACGCTGTAAGGTTATTACCGTTTCGTAGATGAAAAAATGACCTTGAAGAGGTTAGGTGACTTGCCTAAGATGACACAGTTTATAAATAGTAGAGATGGGACTGGAATTTAGATCTTTTGATTCCTAATCTAGTGTTGCTCTGATTTTAAAAATTAAATTCTTATCTTCTGTCTTAGTATCAGTTCTGAGAGAGAAGAGAAGGACTAAGCAAATGGGGCTGTGACTTGCCCAGGGTCACACAGCTAGGAAGTATCAGAGACCAGATTTAAACCCAGGTCCTCCCAACTCCACCTGGAACTTTATCCACTGCTACCCAGCTTCCCCTTAATCTAATGCTCTTTTCTAGAGTTTTCTCCTTCCCTTGAGACTGTATCCTCAAAAGGACCCCTTGATTCTTTTCATTTGACTTAGGGTGGTGATGGGGCTGCTGACATATTGTGAATTAGACTTGTGAGCTCTGTGAGCATGTTTACTGACCTTGCCTGTTGGCTCTTGTTTCTTCTTACAGTGAATAACGTCGACTTTGAAGGTAAAATAGAAGAGAAGAAGGATGCGGAGGCCGGTGCTGGGACAAGGAGTGGACCCCGGCCAATTCTCCCCTACAGCTCCATGTTCTGCTTAAGCCCCACCAACCTGTAAGATTTTCCATGAACTGCTATATGTATAAGTACATGTTTGTATGCTATACATGTGTGTGGAAAGTTGTCTGCATACCAGAAGGCTGGCCTGTGCTGCCTAGAACCCCGTGGAGGAGATAGCGGAGCTGGCCTTAGATGTATGTATTTGAAGCCATCCACTCAGGTGGAATGCCAAATAGTGAGCCCCTTTCATGTGCCTGCCCTGGGCTGGATGGTCAGGGAGACATAGGAGAAGCATGAGACTTGGTCTCAGCCCTTTAGAAGCCAACTAGAGTTAGAAAGACAAGACTAACTCATCGGAAATAATTCTAGGATGATGGAAGGGATGCAGTATAGCCCTGTCTGTCTGTTGCTCCTCTCCCAAGAGGCAAGAATTTAGGATCTTGGAAGGACTTAAGTGTCTTCTCTACTAGATAGGGTGGGTTTACCTAGTATTCCAGGTTCTGGCAGTCTTTCCCTGGTCCAGACCTTGAGATCACCAAGTCCTCCAAAGACCCTGAGTCCTTACCCCATTCTAGATGGAACCAAAAAAGAGGCTGTTTAAGTGTCATTCAATAGTGCAGTCTTAAGTGCCAGAGGTCAGAAGTCATTGTGGGCTGTAATAGCCAGGGAAGGCTTCTTAAAGCAGGTGAATCTTGAACTGGACCTTGGAGGATGGGTAAGATTTGAATGAAAAGAACGTATTCCAAATGGGGAAATATATGTGTGTGTGTGTGTGTGTGTGTGTGTGTGTGTGTGTGTGTGTGTGTGTGTGAGAGAGAGAGAGAGAGAGAGAGAGAGAGAGAGAGAGAGACAGAGAGAGACAGAGAGAGACAGAGAGAGAGACAGAGACAGAGAGAGAGAGAGACAGAGAGAGAGAGACAGAGAGAGACAGAGAGAGAGACAGAGAGAGAGACAGAGAGAGAGACAGAGAGAGAGAAAGGAAGAGAGAAAGGGAGGGAGGAAGGAAGAGAAAGAGAGAGAGAAGGAGAGACACAGAGAGAGAGAGAGACAGAGAGAGAGAAAGGAAGGGAGAAAGGGAGGGAGGAAGGAAGAGAAAGAGAGAGAGAAGGAGAGACAGAGAGACAGAGACAGAGAGACAAAGACAGAGACAGAGAGACAGAGACAGAGACACACACACAGAGCACTATGCTTTAGGAAGTTTGGATTGATAGAATGAACAAAGTGGACAAGGAGAGAAGGATTTAGTGTCTTAGAGAGGACCCTTCCCATAACAACCATCTGCTTTACTTTTTTATCTCCTCTGCCATTTAACTGTAGCTGTTCCCCAGGGTTCAGTCCTTGCCTTCTGCTCTTCACCCTTCATATTCACTCCCTTGGCGATCTCCCTCCCTTTCACAGACAGCTTCACTGCCAAACTCTGGAGCTCTGAGTCATTCTTAAATCCCCTCTCTCTCACATCTCATCAGTCACTAAGGCCCATTGGCTCTCTTCCTTTTGGGTATCTCTCTCCTCCCTCCCCTCCTCTCCATTCCCATGACCTCACACTGGCATCCACTACTATCTGAAGCCTGCACAACTCTGGCACTCACTTGTATCCACAGTCTGTACTCATCCACATGTGTCTATGGACCATACCTGCTGTCACATACTATATCTTTGCTTTGTACCTGTTGTTTGTATGCCTGTGCCTTTTTTGTTCAGCCATGTTTTTACTCTTTGTGACTGGGTGGATCATATGGTCCATGGGGGTTTTTCTTGCAAAGATACAGAAATGGTTTATCTTTTCCTTTTCCAGTGGATTAAGGCAAACAGAGGTCACACAGCTAGTAAATGTCTGAGGCTGGATTTGAACTTGGGTTTTCCTGACTACACCTAGCACTCTACCCATTGAGCCACCTAACTGTGCCCAATGGTGGTACCCAGTACTACATACCTATATGTGCAGAACCAAACCAGGGGCACACTTGTGCCTGTGGTCTATACACATGCTCATACCCGTGGTCTGCACATGCTGTCACACAACCATATTTTGGGTTTAGAGAAATTTAAGAGGACACAGTATCAAGAACGTTTCTGAGTCAGAGCCATGGGGCATCCACCCAAGTTCTTGTTTTGACATGAGCAAAAGGTATTGTTCTAGGAAAGTGGTATTTTTGTCTATGGCATTACTCTGACACCGTGGGGAATACTCTTAAAACCCTCCTTGTGTCTCCTAATTAGCCATTTGGGGGGTCGGTCCTGCAAGACCTTATATGAACCTTGCTGGAATCAATTTATGTTTTTATTGCTTATCAACTCTGGAGGGCACTGAAATCCTTATTTATCACTTGCTGTGAAAAGTAGCACTTGGATTTTTCCAGATATTACCCACTTCAAACTTCACACAGTGCCTGTGAATCTAATCCTGCCCCTTCCCTGTGTTCTGGGTTTAGTGATCACATTTGCTCCCAGCCTCCTCCATTTGCCAGATCTGTCTTCTGTTTTCTGTCCCAAACTGGAGTCTTATTATTTTAGGCTTCAGCCTAGAATAAGAGATATCAGAGAAGAAAGGCAGAGTTTATAGGGTTATGGTGATGGCACTGACTGGACTGGATATGCTTGGCATAAGTAAACAGATTAGAAGCTGTGTTTTATTTTATGAAATAATTTCTTGATACCTTTTAAAAACACAATCACAGTATTTTCTGAATATATTTGTTTATCCTCATCCCCAACTTGAATCTTCCATTTGAACAAAGAAAAACAATTGAGCAAAAACTGCCTAGTGTTGCTGACATTTTACTCCTATAGTCCTTCATCCTTTTGCCAAGAAGAGAAAAGAATGGTCTCCAGGACCATTATTATTAGCTTGGAAGCTTTATTTAAGAGGGAGGATTTTTACAGGACTAATAGAAATTAGAGAGAGAGGAGGGAGATTAAGTAAGAGAGAAATTGAGAGAGAGAGAGAGACAGACAGACAGACAGACAGACAGAGAGAGACAGAGAGAGAGAGAGAGAGAGAGAGAGAGAGACAGAGACAGAGACAGAGACAGAGACAGAGAGACAGAGAGAGAGAGAGAGAGAGAGAGATTGGAGGGGAGGGAGAGAGGATATTATCAGAGGATAACCTTTTTTTCTTGGCTTCCTAAGTGGCTTGCAGATCTTTCAATCCATCCTGAGGTACTCTACCTTCACTCTTTTCCTCCTTGTAGGTTCCTATATGCCTCCCCTTTTCTCTCCTGCCAAATGCCAGGCACTTCAGACAGTCTTCCATTCATTTTTTGGGGGGATGCCTCAGAAAGCAGCTGTTTGAAACCCCCCCACTTCTGACCTTTGCAGCAGCCTCTAGGGTGAGAGGGGCTCTCTGGAATGATTCTGTGGTCAAGATCCCTTGTCCCTTTAGAGAGTATAGATCTTCCTCTGCCCATTTCTTTGCCTTTATTTTCCAGGCTCCGACGTGCCTGCCACTACATCGTGAATATGCGTTACTTTGAAATGGTCATCCTTGGGGTCATCGCCCTCAGCAGCATTGCTCTGGCTGCTGAAGACCCAGTACTAGCCGACTCACCCAGGAACAATGTAAGTGGCTACTGGTAAAATGTCTGCCCTCCTCCCAACAGGCCTGGAGTGCTCCCTGACAAAAATGTAGAGGCAAGAGGAGAATGTGACCCAGGACTGGGGGCTGGGGGTCAGGGTCAGGGTTAGAAGAAAGAGCCATAGAGCCAGAGCTGGAAGATACCTTTGAGGTCATCTAGTTCAAATCCATTTTACAGATGAATAACTTGAGACTCCAAGAAGGTTACATGACTTACCAGGAGTCACACACGTGATAAGGGGCCAAGCGTAGATTTGAAGCTAGGTTCTGTGACTCTAAATCCAGCACTCTTTCCATTATGCCAGAAAAGGAAAAGTGATTAGCTGTGCGGAGGTCACCCAGTAAATCAGAAGGTAGAGCAATTGTTGGAGTCAATGGTCTTTGCTCTTATATGTTATTGCATACTGTGTGTATGTAATATGTATGTAGGGAAATAAAATATTTTAAAATGAAGTTAACAGGGATTTCTTAACTACTAAAAAACAAAAGTTTCATTGCAGTTGAGCGGTGGTGCCCAGCTGAAGTGCCCACTCCTATTCTGGAAGCTCCATCCACAGCTGGAAGCTCCCCTTTTCCAGATTCTGTTTCAGGCAGCTTGACTTCCAGACCTGAGGCTGCAGAGGCCCCAGAGTCGACAAGAACAACCACAGCTGACACTTCTGTGGAACTTTAAGCAGTGATGCCAGCCTCTGGTAGAAAGGAGGGCAAGGATCCCTGGGGAGCATGCATTGCCTTTAAAAACCACATATTAGCATTACCCCTGTTTCATTGTATTTTTTACTTAAAATATTTCCCAATTATATCTAAATCTGACTCATGCTGTTCTCTGAAGCATAGCGGCACTCATATTTGATACCTCTTCTCTAGCATTACAAAGTTCTTTATACATGCATAGCTCATTTGAGCCCTTTGAGGTGGCAGGATTGGGATTTTTTAATCCTATTTTTGTGAATAAGGAAATTTAGCTCAGGCTCAGAGAGGTTAAGGGAATTACCTAAGGGCACACAGTATATAGTAGAGTTAGGACTAAAATCCAAGTCACCTCATTCCAAATCTAGGCCTCTTTTGGATACTAATGGTCATTTCTCAAAACAATGGAATGGGAATGGTAGAAACTGCCTTTCTTGCTGTGTGCTTGACCTCTGAAAAGGAATCTTCTCTTGCACCTTAGGTTCTGAAGTACATGGATTACATTTTCACTGGGGTCTTCACCTTCGAGATGGTAATCAAGGTAAGATCTGGGACCCAGCTTCACCTAAGATGACAAGGCTGCCCACTGGGGTTGAGATAAATAAGATTCGCTAAGCATGAGTTTGAGTGTTGGGGCCTTTTGATCATAGGGAACAGGGGGAAAAACAAATCTCTCTCTCTCTCTCTCTCTCTCTCTCTCTCTCTCTCTCTATATATATATATATACATATACACACACACCATATATTAATTAGTTTATTAATTTGTATAATTATACTGAATTTTATTAATACACTGAAATTTATTAATACATCAAGTTGTTACTCAATTACACTGAAATTTACATATGGAATATATATATATATATATATATATATATATATATATATATATATATATATATATATATATATATATATTTGAAAATTTACTCTTAGTTACTGGAGACCTGGGCTTCTGAGGATTGGCATTATGAATCCCCAGTTTTAGGAAGGGATTTGGACTAGATGAGCTCTGCAGCCCTTTTGAATCTGGGACTTGATGGTATCATGTTCCCTGTGTGGCCTTGTGGTAGGCAGGGGGTGGGAGCTCTGTGTGTGTACAGCATAGCCACTTTGTGGGTCTGTGCCTGTTGGGAGCTGCCCCGGTTGGTGTATACATGCATGTAGGCCTGTGTCCAGGGCAGGAGCCATGCTCCCTGTACACTTCCAAGGTTTTCAGGCTTTCCATTTCTCCCATGTGGTAAGTCAAACAGAATGGGAGTATGTATCGGGGCTCCCCTGGCCCTGGAATGTGGGGAGGCCTTACCAAAAGGGTTTCTTGTTACCCATGTAATTTTTTTCCTATGATGTCCTGTGGAGTGAGAACTCTTCTCAGTGGGGCATTAGGCCTAGACTGGCCTAGTCTGGGTTGGTAGTTGGGTAAAGGAACAAAGGAAGAAAACATCGATGGCTGAGTATGTACCAGACTCCAAGTTAAGCCTGGGGAGACAAGCACAAAAAAAAGCAAAGAAAGTCCCTGTTCTCAAGGATCTTTCATTCTAATTTTATTTTATTTCCCCCCAATTACATGTAAAAGTAGTTTCCAACATTTCTCAAAGAATATTGAGCCTCGGATTCTCTCTCTCCTCCCTGACCCCTTGAGATGATGAGCAATCTCCTATAGACTTTCCATGAGGATCTTCCATTCTAGAAGAGGGAGACAAAATATAGGGTAGGGGTGACCTAGGAAGGATTTTTTTATTTGGAAAATGACAGGGATGGCGAGTGAAGCCATAGGAAAGTAGATGGCTAGGCTTTTTCTAGGATCTAGGACAGCTTTTCTAGGCTCATAGAGTTGGGTTTTTTTGTGGGTTTGGTTTTGTTTGTTTTTGGTTTAAAATTCTAACTTAAAATTCACAAATTCTGTGTGGGGATGATCCTGTGGGTTTGTAAGGGTAGGCAGAGCTTACCTCCCCTGCCTCATACGAATACTAATGGCTTTGTTTCTCTTGGAGATGATTGACCTGGGACTGCTGCTTCATCCCGGCTCCTATTTCCGTGACCTGTGGAACATTCTGGACTTCATTGTGGTCAGTGGGGCCCTGGTGGCTTTTGCCTTCTCGTAAGTGGCTTTTCTCCCAAGTCCCGGGTTCCCCAGAGTGAAGGGCAAAGTGAACAGGATGGGGAAGGGGAGGATTAGCCCCTGAGCTCTCTGTAAAGGGAAGGGACAGAGGAAACATGAAGAATTAAGGGTTTGTTCTAAACATGATCCAAACAGACTGAAATTCCAGCCTGAGCCCTCCCTGTCTGAAGAGGGGACTCTAGGACTTTGTCTGAGGATATAGTGGCCACTTGCCTGTAGGGTAGTAGATCCATACTTTGGGAAGTGTGTGTGGTGCTGGAGAAAAGAGGAAACTGAGGCAGACAGAAGTGACTCTCCCAGGGTCACACAACTAAGAAGTGTCTAAGGCTGAATTTGAACTCAAATCTTCCTGCCACCAGACCCAATCCTCCTTTAGCCACTGAGCCATCTAGCTGCCTCCATTTTATAGAAGAGGAAACTGAGGCTAACTAGAAGTTACATGACTTAATGTCATACAGAAGATATCAATGATAAAGTGAGTTTTGAACCCAGGTCCTCTGGCTCCAAAGCCATCTGTATGGAGAGACACTTATGAGGCCAATGAAACAGCCTGGGATAAGTAGAATTCAGGGTACACCTGGGCCCCAAATATTTGCTTTTTTACCCCAAGTCAGACATTGTTCTGTCTATCAGGTTAGTGCCTGGCTATTTTCCAGGAGTCGATTTGTTTTCCTGATACAGGTCTGCTTAATGTTTGGACTCCCAGGACTTGTCTTTAAGTCATTTTCCTGCCCCAGAACACAAGCATCTGCCCTGGTTAGGAGGGGAGGCAGGATTCTGAGAGACACTCTTCACAGGCCAGACTCATTTTCTCAGGGCACAACTTTGCTCTTGCCACTCTCCTCCTCAGTGGCTCCCTGCTGCCTTCCAAACCTTCTGAACTCCCCCGCCTGAAATTCAGAGCCCTCCACACAGTGGAGTGTAATGGACTGAACTCTGGATTTGACTTTAGGAGGACCGGGTTTCAAATCACTTCCTAGCTGTGTAAATGGGGAGAGACATTTTCCTCTCTCTGCTGGTGTCCTCATCTATATAAAGGAGTTGGTCTTGCTGACTTCTCTGATCCCTTCCAGCTCTCATCCTTTCCCTGAGTCAAGACAGTCTTCCCTGATGGCACCCATCTGGAAATGATTTTTTTTCCCTTCCTTGTGCTCCCAGAGCACTTCAGGTCTCCCTTCGGGCAGTTTTCATAGTCTACCATTTATTGCTGCTCTATGAATCCCTGTTTTATTTCCTTGGCTAGACTCTGAGCTTCCAAAAGATGGGGCAGACTAATGTCCTCTATTGGTGGCAGCTTTGAAGGACAGGGTCTTGCACACAATAGGAATTTCACAAATGTTTATTGAATTGGATGAAATTTAATTGAAGGACCATTCCATTCCTGACTCCTGTGGTTTATTTCTTCACTAAGTGGTCTGGTCCCAACAAGGAATTTAATTCAGTTTAACTAAATGAATAATTATGAAATGCCTACTATGTTCAGGGCACTTATGGATACAAAGATGACAAACAGTACAGTCCCTAGCTTCAAGAAGTTTATCGTCTACTCAGGGGATTCAACCCCAAATAAATACAATACAAAGCAGATTGTGATAGGGGCAAAGGAGAATGTCAGACCAATGAATTTAGGAAAAATTTGTATGTGTGGAGGGTCTGGGGAGAAATCCTTTTCAACTGGGGGATTCTGGGAAGATTGAGCTGGGATTTGGTGAAAGGAAGACATGGAAGGAAATGAAGAAAAGGATTTTCAACAGGGCAGGGGTAGGGAAAGATGAGAAAGAAATGATTTTTGGGTGCATGCAGAAGCAAGAAAGCATAGGAGACAGTATGTAAATTTGGCTGGAATGTTGAGACTGTTGTGAGAGTTAAAATTAATATACAATAACTCAAGTATGACATTTATTTATTTATTAAAATAAAAATAAAAATTTATTTAAATTTTAATTTAATTCAATTATTTTAAGTTATTTTAATTTAAATTATATTAATTAATTTATATTGTTTATTAAAATTAAATTAAAATAAAAATTAGAGTTAAAAGGGAGCTAACTAAATGGTCTCAATGAAGAAGAGAAAGAAATGACAGAAACACCGAACTTTATAGAAACAGGACCACGCAATGTAGTGGAGGGAGGAGAGGAATTGTGGGAAATGCTGAAGGACTTCTGGGGGATGAAGTCCAAGGGTTCAAAATTCTAATTAATACACGGTGATGGTGGATTAGTGTGAATTAAAACTTAAAAGATAAAATGAAGCCAGATTGTTGAGGTTCTTAAATGCCAGGCCATGAGGCTTGGCTCTTACTTTATGGGCAATGGGGAGCCAGAGAAGGTTTTTGAGTAGGGAAGTCACACGGCCAAACTGTGCATAAGGAAGATTGTTTTGGCAGAATGTGTTGCCAGATGGATTGGAGAGGGGAGTGAATGGAAGCAAGGAGGCCATTATTATCCTAGCTAGAGATGATGAGAGCCTGAACTGAGTGGGGTCTATTCTAGGGGAAAGGAGAAGATGGATTTGATTGATGATAGAGAAGTGGAATTGATAGAATTTAACAACTGATTGGCTTTGGGGGTTGGGGGAGAAGGAGATACTTAAAAGATGGCTCCATCTTTGACTAGGTGACTAGGAAAACGTTGGTGTCCTCCTCAACAGTAAGGGAGAAGAAGAGTTAGGATTAGGAGGATCATAGACTTAAAACTGGAAAGGGACCTCAGAAACAATCTAGCTAATCCACACCCCTCCTTTTACACATGAGGATACTGAGGCCAGGGAGTTAGGTGATTTGCCCAAGGTAATAGCTAATAAATGTCAAAGGTGGGATTTGAGCCAAAGTCTTCTGACTTCAGTTTTGGACATGCTGAACTTGAGGCAATATCTAGGTGAGGTCTAGCAGTCACCTGGAGGTGCAGGGCACATTGGCATATAGATTAGAGATTCGCAGAGGGAAAGGGACACTCCCAGGAGCCACTTTGGGAGCTCTTTGGGGCTTTCTTGAGCTGAGGGCCCTGACCCACTTCCACTCCTCCCTTTTGCTTTTCTGAGCCCATCTAAGCCCAAGTTCTGCTGGGAATGAACCTTTCATTGAAAGTATACTTCCAAGTATCCCATTGTGTTCAGCAGGGTGGAGCCTTGGTCTCTTTCCCATCCCAGGGATGACTGTGGCTAAAGCTAGACAAGGACCAAAAAATTAAAAACAACCAAAAAACCCCCCAAACATACCAGGAAAAGCCTTTGTTCAGAATCATTCACAAAGCAAATTTAGTTGTGATTGATTCAACTCTAAGTCATTGACTGGGACTTGTTTGGTTTAGAGAAATTTCCATTCTCCTCCTACCACTAGTGATTCAATTGGTTCCTCTACGACATCTGTGTACACTGCCAGCCTGTCTGGTGCCTCTGGCTCTACGTGCCCCCTTCCCCTACCCATGCCCATCTCACTTTCCCCTGTGTGGGGCGAGCATGTATGTGTCCCCATAGCTATCTCTGTGTGTATTCCCCACTTGGATGCCCTCAGGTGTTTCTCTGTGTGCCCACCCGAGTTCAATTTAATTGAGCCAACATCTTTTAAGCACCTGTTAGGTGGCAGGTACTATGCCCAGTACCAGGGCTAGAAGGAAAAAAATGGAGCAGACCTTAGCCTCAGTGGATTTACATTCTAAATATAAACTACAGGAGATAGAGACTAGGCCTGTGACTTCATTGGTATGGGGAACTCCTAGATGAGAAAACTCTCTCTACCAATGCAGATTGGCACTTTCTCTGAAATGTATGGATATGGTGAGTGACCCAGGTCACTGGGAAGTAGCTAGGGCCACCCAGCCAGTAGATATATGTTGGAAGGCGAGCCTCAAGCCCAGGTTTCTTTGGCTCCAAGACCTGTTTTCTATCCATTATAGCCATACTGCTTCTGTAAAAAAAAAATAAAGCTGAAATAATATTGGATGGGGGTGGGGGAGGAAACCCTAACAGCAGGTGGAATCAGGAAAAGCCTTGTGTGGGAGGTGCCACTTGAGCTGAGCCTTGAAGGAAGCTTGGGATTCCAAAAGGCAGAGAAGTGAGGAGGTAAAGCAGCCCAGGAGTGGGAGACAGCTTATGCAAAAGCCCAGAAGTGGGAAATGGAAAGGCACATGTGGGAACTATCAAATAGGCTAGTTTGGATGGAGAATGGGATGTGTAGGGGTGGAATGTGAAATCAGTCTGGAAAGCTAGCTCAGAGCTGACTGCTCTTCCTTTGAAGCTAACACTGGAAAGCCCTTTTGGGATATCAGTCTGCAGAATGACATGTACCATCAAGGACTACCCAAGAAGGGAACGAAAACAAAACTTTCTCTGAGGTCTTTCTCCTTGGACTGTAGTCTTCCACTTTTCCACAAACAAAACAAAGACAATCTACCGCAAGACACTTTTTGCCACTTTCCTAATTTCATAGGAGCTGCAGGAGTAGCACTGTGCTGACCAGAACCCAGGGGCTGGCAAATGACCACTGTGGGAAATCAGCATGTTCAGATTGCCTCTTCTGTGGTACAATCCCATGGAATCCCAGAAAGAGTCCCCCGGGGTAGGCTAGAGGAGTGGTCAGACAATATTTTGAGCATCCCCAATATATGTATAGTTTACTTAGTTTATACTTATAGTTTACTTGCCCATGGTTGCCAAAGGAGGTGGGATGTAGGAGAGTTGAGTGATAATGAATGAAGGGGGTGATGTGGTCCTCTCAGAGCCCTGTGACTGACTACTGCAGGAAGGGTGAAATATGGCACATACTTGCACCTTTTAATCGCTTGGTTGTGCACCCCTTGGGGGGCCAGGGCCCTCACTTTAGAAACCTGGAATAGATTTCAATGCCAGCTTATCACATTTCTATGTATTATTTTAGTGGTATTTAGACACAGCTAAAGCATCTACAAAACTGTGTGTGTTTGGAAAGAAGGGGTTTCATGGGTGCAATGCTTTGGTAATTTCCCCAAACCAATGCTGGGTATTTCTTCCTCTTATAAAAAACTGTTTCCCATCTCCCTCTCAGGAAAGAGATGCTGAAATGAATACAGTTGTGTGTGCTGTCTGCTTCATGTTTCCTTTTGAGATTGTGTGAATTGGGTTGGGGAGGGGTCTATAAAATGTATGCGTGTGTGCGTGTGTGTGTGTGTGTGTGTGTGTGTGTGTGTGTGTGTGTTGAGTGTGAGAGAGGGAGAGAGCATTTACATGCACAGATGACATCACTTGTCAATTTCTCTCTGTCACTGACTCTTCATTCTCTCTTTGTCTTCCTGTTGCTGGACTCTCTGTAGGAGCTTTATGGGGTAATGCGTTCTTGCTGTCTCTCCTGCCCTACTAATAATGCCTGTGCACTCTCACACACCCTTAGCAAACCACATCCCAGGCAACATGGCTGTAATCCATGTTATCCTCATTCCACTGACGTTGGAATCAATTGGATTCCACTGCTCATCATCCTTAGGCAATCTCCTTCCATTCAGTTGTCATTTGTCTAGTAACATCAGCATGCTTCCTAGAACCCATGCCCATCTAGCAGTTTTTAATCATGTTCCAATATAATACCCTGGTCAACAACAGCCCTAACTCAAGACTTATAAACAAGGGAGTCCAGTGATCCCTGGAGTTAGGATAGGGCCCCAGAATTCATAGCCTCATTGGCAGGAGAACCCGTGGGTTTGTAGCCTTAAAGACAGAAGAATTCTGGGATTCACAGTTTTACTGAGATTGGATTCCTAGATATAATAGCTTTATAGGCTGGTTGAACAGTCCCAGCCCAAATAATTCAGGTTTCCTGAACATCATTTCTTGTGGCAGGGGGTGCTTGGGGCTGAGTTTTGATGTTATCCTTTATCTGTAGAATGTAAGCTGACTTAAAGGCTCAAGTGCTCCTGGGTCAGCAGTCAGGGATCAAAAAAAGTGTAGCTACTTTACACTGAATTCCATATGCATAGTTACAGGAATAGGATTTGGTTACACAGGTCACAGAAAGTATTGGAACCCCCAATATACCTCTAAGTGACACAAGAATAGAAAGAAACCCCAGGTGCTAGCAAGAATCGGGGCTTTTCCCTGTGTCCACCTCAGAATAGAGGTTCCTGAATAGAGACTTACTACCTTAATCCCCCTAGATAGCTCTGGTACTCCAGTACATTATCAGAGTAAGAAAGAAGAGAATTTTCTAGAAGTGAGGATTCCCCACTCCCTGAACAAAAGCCCAGAAAGAGGAGGGAAAGGTCTCAGTACCTTTTTTCCATTTTATTCCCACTTAGACTATGCCCAGAATATCCAGCTTCTTGGACCTGGGTCCATGAGAAGAAGATAAGAATCATGGAATCAACAGAATTTGAGTTGAAAGGGATGCCGGAAACCATTGAATTTATGTCCTCTATCCCTTTGGCAGTTTGATGATGAAGTCTATGGATCCCTTCTCAAAAATAACACTTTTAAATGCATAAAATAAGATACATAGGATTACAAAGGAAAACAATCATATTGAAATATAGCTGTGAAAAATTTTTTAATACAAGTCAATAGACCTCACATTAAGAGACTCTGGCTAGTCCAACCCATGCCTGAAAATGAGTCCCCTTGAGAATGTCCCTAAGAATTGGTTATCTAATCTCCATTTGGAAACTTTGAGGGGAGACAGATCTACTACCTCCCAAGGCATCTCATTCTACTTTTGGACATCTTTAAGTTATTCAGTTTTCTTTTTTAAAATTACTTTAGGCTTAATCTTTCTCTTTGCTTCTTCTGGCCATCTGGGAAAAGTAGAACATGTCTAATTTCTCTTCCACAAACACTGAAAATATCTATCATGTTGCCCCTCACCTTACCTTCTTCTGACTCCAACCAAGTTTTCTCTCCCTAAGCTAAATATCCCTAGTCCTTTATGTCATCCTTATATAGCATGG
The DNA here is from genome assembly GCF_027887165.1 of Monodelphis domestica. Lineage (NCBI taxonomy): Eukaryota > Metazoa > Chordata > Mammalia > Didelphimorphia > Didelphidae > Monodelphis > Monodelphis domestica. The sequence goes on from NC_077227.1 coordinate 479,368,074, forward strand.
TATCCAGTTTTCTTCCCGTTTTGTTTGTCCTTCTCTGGGTATATAATACCTCTTTGACAATGTTCTTCCTAAAACATGGTATCCCAAATGGAACACACCCTAAGCATGAACTGACCAGAGCACAGTACACTGAGACAATACCTTATCTTAGACCAAATGCTGTATTTTAAGGAGTATAAGCTATCATACTTTTTTATGGTTCACACTGATGACTTACTAAATGCCCAAACTTTCCCCTCATGAACAGTTGCCCAGCTATCCTTATCTTCTCCATTCTGTACTCATAAAATTATTATTTTTGAACCCAGGTGTAGAATTTTCCCCTACCAAATATAATTTTATTAAATTTGGCCCATGATGCCAGCCAGCTGAGATCTTTTTGGATTCTGGCTGTCATAAAGCATGTTAGCTATTGCTTCTAACTAACTCCATGGCATCTACAAACTTGACAAGTATCCTTCTATGTGTTCAAGCCACTGACAAAAATGTTGAACAGCATAGGGCCAAGGACAGATCCTTAGGGCATTCTGCTAGATAACTCTCTCCAAGTTGACATTGAGCCATTAATAACAACTCTTTTGGTCCTGTCATTCAACCTGTCTGTGTCTATCTACCTGCACAGCCATTTAGCCTGCATCGTTCTATCTTATCCACAAGCCCAGCACTAGAGATTTTGCCACATGCTTTGCTAAAACCTAGATAAAACTATGTCTACACTATGACTCCAGTCTACTAGGTTAGCTACATTGTTGAAGAAGGAAATATGGTTAGTTTTACAGGATTCTTGTTGATGACGCCATACTCATTGATCACCATTTTACGAACTCTTCCTTTAATCATATGTTCAATACAACAATTTTACCAGAAATCAAAGTCAATGTCAGTGGCCTATAATTTGCACTCTCTACCCCCCCCACCTCTGTCTGTCTGTCTGTCTGTCTCTCTTTAAATAAGATTAACAGTTCTCTTTCATCAGTTTTGTAATATCTTTCCCATTCTTCACGATTTTTCATAGAATCTCTGACAGTGATTTAGAGACTTTAATTGATCAGTACTTTCAGTATCCTGGGATGTAATTTTTCTGTGCCTAGTGATTGAATTCATGAAACTCTCAAGCTGCTCTCTTAGCATCACCTTACTGATTAAGAGTTTCACCTCACCACTAATGATTTTTATTCTATCCTTCCCAATCCAAAGATCACTCCTGGAAGAGAGAAAAGAAGCTAGATAAGAATTAAGTAGTTTTGCCTTCTGCTGTTCTCTGTTACCATTATTCCATCTTCTGTGAATCAGTGGCCTTAGCTTGGTTTTGATCTTCCTCTGGTCCTCAGTGGACCTCTTAAAAAGCCCTTTTGTCATTGTTGTTATTCTCAGCATTCATTGTCAACTCCAGCTCACTCTGAGCTTTATTTATCATTCTCAATAGTATTTTTGTAGGAACATGCTACTTTTTTCCTTTTTTAAACCTCATCTTCCATCTTGGAATCAATATTGGGTATCGGCTCCAAGGCAGAAGAGTGGTAAGGGCTAGGCAATAGGGGTTAAGTGACTTGCCCAGGGTCACACAGCTGGGAAGTATCTGAGGCCAAATTTGAACCCAGGACCTCCTGGCTATAGGTTTGGCTCTCTATCTACTGAACCACCTAGCTGCCCCCCAGAACATGCTACTCTTGTATTCATCCTCCATTGCCTGAACCTGCAGCCTTCTCTGCATCTTTTCAAAATCTAAATACATATGCTCCCTGTTTAGTTACACTGATCTCTTTAAACAACTCCTTCCAACTTAGTTCCTCATCAGAACCATTATATATGTGTATATACATATATATCCTCAGATTCCTTTCCTCCAGGGGCTGATTTCCAATAGGCAGTTTGGACAACCGTATCCTTTTTGTCCTTTTGTAGGGGCCTAAGTTGTAGGGTACACACACTAGAGTATACCCGAGTTTCATTTTCTTCTCTATTATCACTTCTAAGATGGGGAGTTCACTTTCTGCATTTCTTTTTCAATAAGTGGTTCTTTCTTAATGGTCAGAATCAGGTACAATATAGCAAAGTCAAGAGTTTTCAGCCCCTCTGCTTTTGGCAGAGAGCAAACACCAGCAGCTCTCTGAATACGTAGCTGAAATCCTCCATCACTGCTATATTATTCCTCTTTGTCAGATTTGGGATGCTTCCTGAGCTTCTCAACTACTTCATCCTTCTGTCCAGGAGCTCAGTAATATACTCAATGACACGATTGCTTCTTTGGCTCCCTCTGCCAGTCTTCACATCCCCATGATTTACGTCAAGTTTCTCATCTCCCCTTCCTATATTTCCTCACACGAGCACATGTTCTTGGTGCACAATGCCACATACCTGCCTTTTTTTTCTTTTGGGGGCCTTTTGTACCCTTCTATATGCACATAGCAGTCAGTCTTTTCTTCTCAGTGATACCTACATGCTTCTTTGCATTGGATTTCTGTGTTTGTTACCTGTACTTTGTGTATTTCTATATAGACTTCAGAGGCCATTGGTCTTTTCCTACTTCCTCCACTTGGATATGATCTCCTCTGAATTGCTGGTTCTCTTTATTGGCATTATCAGGAGACTCCTTCGGTCTTAGGTTCACTAAGCATGTCTCATCTTCTCTGAGGCCCAGTAGTAGATTTTTTTCCCTTCTTGGCATTCACTCGTGATCTTTCCTCCCTCTTGAGCTTCCTGAGGGTGGGTGTAGAGCCACACAAAGTTCTTCCTCTTTGCTGGTCAAAGGACCCAGCTTGACCCTGGATCTCTTCCTGATTCTTATGGTGCTTCTGGCCACATGTACCTTGTAATTCTAGGTGGTTAGACCCATATGTCTACAAGTAGGTTATCACTTACTCCCATTCCCAACCAGGATCTTTAATCTCCCTTGACTACACAAACTCAGGTTTTCTGTGTTTTCCAAACACACATGAATTAATTTTGCTTAATGGGTCTCTTTTTTCTTAGACCAAAACCACCTCAACCCCCATACCAAATACTATTCATAATGGTACTCAGGAATAGCCAGAATCACCAAATGTAGTGGACCCTTTTTATAATTACTAGTATTTAGATAGCATTTTAATATTCTTTAAAGTATTTGCAAATTATCTTATTTTGTCCTATCTGAAAGGTAGGTGCTATTATTTCCTACATTTTACAGATGAAGAAACAGACTTAGAAAGGTAAAGTGACTTCCGCAGGGTCACATTCAGTAAGGGTCTAAGTCAGGATTTGAACTCAGGTCTTCCTAACTTTAAAGACAGCCTTCTATCCACTGTACCACCTAGCTGCCTCTGCCTGGCTAGAGGCTAAACTCAAGGTCTAAAGAGTATAGAACCTGAAGCCTGAGTCTTGGGTACCTGTGCTCTCAGTAATGCAATTGGAAGGCTTTGGGGGCAACCTACAGAGAACTTGAACTAACCAGCTGCCCCAGGATCCCTGCCAAGAGTCAGCATTTTCCTTGGAAAGCTACAGACCCAGTTGCTTCTACTTTCCCCTTCCCAGAGATGGGTTTTCTAAAGACTCTTCAGTCCTAGAAGCTAGTGTGGACAGGAGCAGAATTCTGACCTTCCTCCCTTTCTCCTTCTTCTTTCCTATCCATTTCCTTCCCTTGTCTTTCCTTTCCTTTCCTTTTCTCCTTCCCCTTCCTTCTCCCTGGCCCATCCTCTTTTTCCTTCCATTCTTTTCTCTTTCCTTGTACCCTCTCAACATTGCCTATTCCGTTTTCCTCTATCTATCCTCTTTGTCATATAGTCTCCTTCCTTTTCCTATAGTATAGGTAGAGGTCTTGGGACTAGCTTTTCCAGAGATCCTGAAGGTCAAACTTCATATCCCTCGAGGAGAAAAAACCCCAACAATCCTCTACAACTCATTTTCTCCTGGCTCTGATATCATCTGCATTTAGTATTGCGTTCCTGCTTGTGGTCTGTAACTGTTCCCCCTCCCTCCACATCAGGACAGCATCTGCATGCACTGAATGGGAAATACTATTTCAGCCATGTAATAGTTTCCTTGTTACATGGCTTAGCATGTCTGATCACAGAAAGGTGATCAGGTTGAGGGCTGCTCTTCTTCCATGAAGATAGAAACCTTATTCTGCCTAAACCAAAGTTTGCTGCTTCTGTCTCTCCATGAGGTCCTGAGCTGTCTCGCTCCCTCTTGTAGCAGAGGGGGGTGTATGGCTATCAATCTGTGCTTTAAAGCTGTGTTTCCTCCTGAGTAAAGGAGATCTCCAATCTGGCTTGTTCTGGAGGAGGGATGCCTTTGCCCTTCTCTTCCTTCTCTTCCTCCTCCTCTACCTCCTTTTCCTTTCCCCAGATATGAAGTTTGCTCTATTCTATGTAACCAGGCACTTCCTTCCTCCTGCTCTCAGCTGTTTGTGAGAAATTTCCAGGGAAGAGAAGAGATGTCGATGTGTCCGCGGACTGCAGTATAGGGACAAAGTTTGGGCAGTTAATGTTTCTGTAGCTGAAATTGAGCCCCTCAGCCCTGCACATCAGTGGGTCAGGGACTTTGGTGTGCAGAGTGAGTCCTGCCCAAGGCCTGCGTGGTGCACGTGGGTACAGTGGTAGGGTGGGTTTTCTTGGGAGCCAAACACAAGCCAAATTCCTCCCTCCCTGTTTTTTTCTCTGTGGCTTTTCCCTTTCTAGAGGAAAAGGGAAAGACATCAGCACAATCAAGTCACTGCGAGTGCTCCGAGTCCTGCGGCCTCTGAAGACCATCAAACGCTTGCCAAAACTAAAGGTTGGAGCCTGAAGAAATTTGGACCCCAAAAGGGATGGATCTTGGATGGGAGACTGACTGCTTTGGTCTCTTGTTTTTTGCCTAGTGTGGAAGAAGGGAGGGAGAGGTGCTGATCCTTGAGGAAAAAGGGGAAAGGGAAAGTGTGATCTACTTTGATCACAGAGACAGACAGACAGAAAGACAGACAGACAGACAGACAGACAGACACAGACACAGAGGGAGAGGCAGAGAGAGGGAGATGGAGACAGAGAGAGAGGGGGAGGGAGGGAGAGGGAGAGATGGCCTAGAGGGGTGAGAAGAGTAAAGGTGAATCCTTCCTCAGGAGGAATGGTTTCATGCTTGTCCGAAATGTTTAGCAAAATCGGATTCCTTGAGTTATATTCTATCCCCAGCTAGCTGCAAATCTTGCTGTGATCATTTCACAGACATATAGAAGAGTGTTCCTGCTTGTCTGCAGTGTCCTTCAGCATAGCACAGGGACGACAGGACATCACCCAATGAAGAGCTAAAGGAAGGGCAGGAGCCACTCCTTCTGCCCAAGACCTGTACCTCTGGGTCTAGCTGAAAGACTTTTGGTTTCAGAGTATGGAGAGAGCTGGGAGTCCCAAACAGGGCATACTTCTTGGTTAGATCTTGGTAAATAGGAAGCTCCATCCCCATCCTAGCCCCATTCTCAGCCACCTTCACACAGCTGGAGTTTCCTTCTTCCTGATATCCAACCAGGCCCAATGAAGAGATGAAATAAGTATTGTTTAAGTCAACAGGTAGTCATTCTTTTTGCTAGAAACCAGGTTCCCTGTTTTCAGGTCTCTTGGGATCCTGACTACTAGTGATAATAATTCTCATAATCACTTTGTAAAGTGATAATACGATCACTTTAAGGTTTATAAAGAACTATCCTTGTAACAACTCTATAAGGGGTAGGTAGTGCAAGTATTATCCCCATTTAACAGATTGGGAAACTGAGGCCTAGAGATATGAAGTGACTTTACCAAGGTCGCCCAGTTAATACTTATTAATTAGGATTTGAGCCCAGGTTTCCAGACTTAAAGTCCAGTACCATCATCTTTATACACCAGGTCTTCTTTACACTAGGCTGCCTCTGAATAGGTTGAGTTTTACAGAAATAATTTCTTTCTCAATGTTTTGCCTCCCATTTGAGTGATTGTATCAGGTGATGCTAAGTCCCTAAGGAGGACCCAATCCATGGGAACTTTTCCCAAGAACCTTGGGTAGGACATGTAGCTTGGTGAGGCTGCAGTCCTGTCTTTCTCAAAGGTCTTGATGGCCTTTTTCACCCCCATCTCAAAGAAGCATCTCTAATTTGGCCAGAAGTTAAACTATACTAGAGAAAGCCAGATGCCCTTAGAGAGGATCTGCAATTGAGAGTTAGAAGGGACTTCAGGGATTATCTAGGAGAAACTTCTCACTTAACGGTTGAGGTCATCGTGAAGTGATTTATCCAAGGTCACATGTAGTAAGTTCCAGAATCTGGCCTTGTCTTTTCCCCCCTGTGCCCCATCATCTCTCTCTGTGAAGCAGGAATCCCAATGCTTCAGCATAGCCAGTCAGCTAGTAGTCAGAATGGAATGGGCCCTGAACTCAGACCCAGTCTGGTGGAAACAAGACCTAGGCAATGCTCTCTAGAAACTCCCAGTTAAAGAGGTTTGCCATTTTTTTCCTGTCCCAGAATATCAGGGAGTGAGAGCATCCCCAAGCTCAGCCTCAGCTTGTTAGCAGTTACCGATCCTGAGGCATCCTTCTCTTCCTCTGCCCCATAAGCACCCAAAGTGAACAGGACGCCCAGCTCAGTGGTGGCTTTGCTTTTCATTTGTCTCTTTCTCTTCCTCTTCCTATCGCCCCCCCCCCCCCATCCTCCTACAATTCTCTCCATAGGCTGAGCTCGGCCTCTGGCCTAGACCAGCCCTTCTTCATCCCAGCCACAGATGTGTCCATCTGCCGGTACCCTGACTCTGGCTCTGCCCTCTCTCATGCTTCTCTCTCCACAGGCCGTGTTTGACTGTGTGGTCAATTCTCTGAAGAATGTCCTCAATATCCTCATTGTCTACATGCTCTTCATGTTCATCTTTGCCGTCATTGCTGTGCAGCTCTTCAAAGGAAAATTCTTCTATTGCACAGATGAATCTAAGGAGCTGGAGAGGGATTGCAGGTAAGCTGAACACAGCCAGGGGAGCGGCGACACTCAGTCCTCCATTGGGATCTGGACGGCCCAGTTCCCTTTCAAGTGGAAGCTGGGGATTGGCAAATGTGTTTGGAGTTTGGGGTTTAGTCCAACTTCTATGGGAGAGGCCTCTCCGCCTGAGGGGTTAAGACCTGTAGATCTTAGTAGAGCAGTTGAAAATCTGTAGATAAAATATAGTAAATGCTTATTAAAACAACCAGAAACCCCAGTATAGCAACCTGGCCTAACAACTCAGATCTCTCTACTACTTTAAGATTTACCAGGTGCCAGAACTCCTCACATCATGGCAGTTCTGGGAGACTCATCATCATTGTTGTCCTAGCAAACATTTATAATATACTTTAAGGTTTGCAAAATGCTTTACATATAGTCAGCTGCCTGGTGGTACAGTGGATAGAGAGCTGAGCCTGGAGTCAGGAAAGCTCTCCATGAGTTCCCATCTGGCCTCAGACCCTTCTTGACTGGCTATGTGCCCCTGGGTAAGGCACTAAACCCTGTTTGCCTCAGTTTCCATATCTGTAAAGTGAGTTGTGGAGAAGGAACTGGCAGAGTACTCTAGTATCTTTGCCAAGAAAAGTCCAAATGGGATCATGGAGAGTTGAAAATGACTGAGCAATGACAAATTACATAGATGATTTCATTTGATCCTCACAACAACCCTGTGAAATAGGAGCTATAATTATCTCCATTTTACAGATTAAGAGGCTGAGGCAATTGGAGGGCAAATAATTTTCCAAGGGCCATACAAAAAGGAAGTATCTGAGACAGGTCTCAGGTCTATCTGAATTCAAGTCCAGTGTTTTATCCATTATATCACCTATCAGCCAATAAAGAAACTAACACTCAAAGAAATTGAATGTCTTGCCCAAGTCCACCCCATGTCAGAGCTAGAATTCAATACCAGGTTGGGTTAGCTTTTTCTGACACCATACAGTCCTTCTCAAAGATCACTAACCAAATCAAATGAATACTTTTCATTAACTAAATATAGTAATGCTACTCAGGAATACTAGGTGGCCACACATGGTAACACTAATAGTAATAGTAAAATTTGCTTTTATAAGGAACCATTTGGTTTGGTTTTTTTTTGAGTTAGTAGAAATTGGGTGTTGGGGTGGTGATGGAGAAAATCACTAACTATGTAACTCTGGAGAGAAACTAAAACAAAAAGGGGGACACTGAGGTTCTGCCAAGGTGATCCCAGTCCTGAAATGTTCCTGTACTTTATTCCCAGAAGATTTATGTCCCCTCTGGGGCAATTGAGCCTACACTGCTCAGTAAGCCAAACCCAAGTGACCAGAACCTCCTCATCTCAAGAGGGTGTGTGTGTGTGTGTGTGTGTGTGTGTGTGTGTGTGTGTGTGTGTGTTTTCTTTCTGAGTTAAAAAAAAAAAACATTGTGTCTAGTCAACAAAAAGTGAAGTACTGACTGTGCTCTCTACTAATTTCTGAGGGAGAGGCAAAATTTAAATGAGACATATATAGTTCTTGCCCTGACGGTGGTCATAGCTTAGTAGGAAAGAAAGACATAAATACAGATAACTTTAAGTACTTTTAATTCCCTCCCTCACTTAGGACAGAAGGATTGAAGATACTGGGTAATTAGCTATTCTTTTCCCCTTGTAAACATACCCTAGAAAACTTGTCTTATGAGATAGTTTGGAGGCAGGAAGGAGAAGGTAATGACCAAAGCAGGTGTTAGGGAAGGGCGTGCCAAGACTATGGTAGTGGTAGTAAGGGAAGGAAGGTAATTAAGTGTTGGATTCAGGGTAGTAGTAAAAGGTGAAAGGTGAAAAACAGGATAGGAGGCAAAGATCCTGCAGAACTGGTTTCAAGGGATGATTTCAAGGGTTTTCTCGGATGCTTCAAGAAACTAAGACCTCAGGCTTTGGAATGTGTCCTTTACAATGGTCATTTATTTCTATAGGAACTTTATTTCACAGAGGCTTTTTTGCTAGGCCCCACTCTTTTAGATCATATAAATCCTTTCTCTTTTACTAAAGATTTTCATGAAGAGGAGCAGTTTATAAGTCACATTGAGCAGACTATATGGTTTTGGGGCAGAAGTGGTGAGATCAATCCCCTTAATGAGAGGTCCAACATCTCTGTGAGTTTCTAGATCTTGCTGCTCCAAAAGAAGATGGGCCACTGGTTGGCTAATGGAACAAAGGATTAGACCAAAATTCTTGGGTTTTCTAATATGGCTTTTGAACCAGCATTTTTAGCATAGGGGAAAAGTCAACAACTGACCGATGGGATCATATAATGACTTGCCCAAAGTCAGGCAGGTTTTGAACTCAGGTTCTTTGACTCCAGAGAAAGCTCTCTTTACATTAGACTACATTACTTTTTTAACATAAGAGAGTTTTTAAGTGAATGCCACCAAGTGCCAAGAGCACTAACTCAGAGATCTGAGTATCCCACCACATTTGAGATATTAATGTGTACAAGAAGGCAGCGATGCTCATGAGTTCTTAGCAAAAGAATTATCTCTTCCTTCTGTCCATGGCTCTGATATGTGCTTCCTGTAGTAAAAGAATAAGTAAAAAAAAGAATAAGTAAAGTAAAGTAAAGAATAGTAAAAGAATAAGAAAAAGTAAAAAAAAAATTCAGCATAGCTCCTCTCCCTAACTTGCCCTGTGTTCGCATTTTCAGGGGTCAATATTTGGATTATGAAAAGGATGAAGTGGAAGCCCAACCCAGACAATGGAAGAAATATGAATTTCACTATGACAACGTGCTCTGGGCTTTGCTGACTCTTTTCACGGTGTCTACAGGAGAAGGGTGGCCAATGTGAGTTGTCACCAGGTTCTGCCTGACTGGGGAACAGAAGAGAAGGATAAATGTTTGGAGACTATTGAAAATACAAGGGAATTCCTACAGAGAGTCCTTTGAAATTGTCTTGGATCATTATATTCCTAAAAATAGCTAAGTTATTCCCAGTTGATCATCATTTAATATTGCAATTACTGTATATGGTGTTCTCCTGGTTCTGCTCTTTTTAACTTTTCATCAGTTCCTATAAGTCTTTCCAGGTTTTTCTGAAAGTGTCCTACTACTTAATATCTTTACAAAAATAAACTGTAGTAGGACATAGAAATTTTAGATTTTTAAAAGAAATACTAATTATATCCTTTGTGGATCATAATGTAATTTTTTAAAAAGTGATTAAAACTGTGAACACAAACAAAAGCTATAAATCTAAATAAGGACTTAATTAATTGAACATTAGTGGGCCAAAATAAATCCTAGAAAATGAGTAACTATGTGAAAAAGAATGACAATAATAAGAATACGTACCAAAATTTCTGGTATTAAAAAAAAACAGTCCTCAGAAGGAAAAAAAATATATCTTTCGGAACATATATTAACAACAGAAAAGAGTTAGTTAACTGAATGTTATTTTTAAATTTAGGAAAAAAATCATAGCCAAAATCATCACAACAGATGAAATTTTTAAAATTCTAGAAGAAATAGATAAGACTAAAAAATTGATAAAGTTAAGATTTAGTTCTTTGAAAATACTAACACAAAAGAATTAATAGCAGAGCTGGGAATACAGCCCAACTCTTTTGAGTCCTAGTCTAGAGGTTTTTTTACTGCTCCATATTTATTAGGGGGAAATTCTTTCCCAAATCCAGATTCTATTTTGTTTCCTAGAGACTAATTCCCCTTTCTTTCTTTGCTTCCAGGGTACTAAAACATTCAGTGGATGCAACCTATGAAGAACAGGGCCCAAGCCCTGGCTTCCGGATGGAATTGTCCATCTTCTATGTGGTCTACTTTGTTGTGTTTCCCTTTTTCTTCGTCAATATCTTTGTGGCATTGATCATCATCACCTTCCAGGAGCAGGGGGACAAAGTGATGTCAGAATGCAGCCTGGAGAAGAATGAGGTACCTTGTGAGTCCTGGCCTTCCACAGAGGAACCTTGCAGGTGGTGAGGGGAGAGTTCCTGGCTGACATCTGGGGCTGTTGGGAAGGCCTCTCTCCTGCCACCTCAGCAGCACCAGGTCCTTGGTAATGCTGTGTCCATGGGCCAGAGATTAAAAGCTATCTATGTGTCTTGATATTTATTTATTTTTAAACCAGGATTGACCAATAGGTTTGATATGACAGAAAAGTCTCACATTTCTCTGTGTACTAGATCTTGGGTGGGAAACTTCTTTATCTCTAGAAACATGACTTTCTCCATGAATCTGTACAGAAAGCTACCTAGAGTCCAATTGGAAAATTCTGTGTCCACTTATGGACATGGTCTAATGGGGGCTGATCCTTTGAGAGAATAGTCAGTGGGTCATTTCTAAGGACTCTTTCATAGTAGTACAGTAATGAAGGGCCGTGCTATGGTGCCCATGGGTTAACTAATTTTTTTGTGTGTTCTCCCAATACATGTAAAAATTGGCAAATGTCTGTGTGTAAAATATCACATTTTTTGCTAGTCACATTTAGCCAAATGACATTTCTTTAAGACACAGATTTCATATTGAATAGAATTGAATGTACTTGAAAATTCAGTCCTGCTACATGGAATTATGGGAAATAACAAGAGAAAAGTAGACATTTAAAGGTCGATAGAAGTTGTTAACAGGAGGCAGCTTGTTTTTCTGCTTTCCAGTGCTGGGTTTTACTTTGATGAGTCTGTCAGGCAGGGAAACAGAGGCTTGGATTGCTGCAGGAAGTAGCCTTGTTTCTAAAAATCTGTTCTTCCTTTGAAGTTCTATGATACTTTCTTATATTGGATTTATAGTACTCCTTCTTTGAAGACAGCTAGATTCTCCCCACATACCCCTACACCAGTATTCCCTTCCATACCCAAGACTAGGTCTTGAATGTGATTAGAACTTGATAGATTTAGGGCAAGTAGACATTTTAGTTAGGATTAAAACTGGCCTACAACCCAAGTTTGTACTTCTTTAAGAGTCTATGGCAGACACTTCCCAGCTGTGTGACCCTGGGCAAGTCACTTAACCCCCGTTGCCTAGCCCTTACCACTCTTCTGCCTTGGAGCCAATCGATACACAGTATTGATTCCAAGACAGAAGGTAAGGGTTTAAAAAAATAGTAAATTTTTTAAAAAGAGTCTATGGGTGCCATATGTGCCTCTTTTTAGAGGCAACGGCATAAAGCAAAAAGGCCACACCTTGGATCGCATTGGTCTAAGCTGTCAGATCCCTGACCCAAGTGCCTATGGTCTCCTGGGGGAAAGGATCTAATTGGTCGTGGAAAGACTTCATGGGCTCTCTCTTCTCAGTCAAATCTATAATCCTTGACTCTGAATCTTTAGTGGTCCCTGTGACTTCTCCACTCCTTGGAAGAAATCCATTTTGGAGCCTATATGACTTGAGCAGATGTAGACCCCACAGGTTCCAGATAATATCTGATTGACAGCTCTGGGCATTTTTGCTAAGGTACAGAGTACACATAGCATTCATTAACACCACAAGAACAACAATGTGGTATTGAAAGAGCACTGGACTGCAAGTCAGATGACCTAAGGTCAGTCTGCTGCTCTTCTGTCACTTGGGTAAGAACACATGGGTGGTGTATGATTTTGGACAAATTACTTCATTCTTTGAGCTTCTGTGGTGATCATAATACTACATGGGGTGGTTGGGGGGATAAAAAGATAATATGTTTGAAGCACTTTTTCAACAAACTGTAAAATGCTTTATTATCATAATCACTATAATGGGTCACTAAGAAAAGTCAATAGAATTCCTTTGGAAAGCCAAGTGGTCAGACCCCTTCAGGTCTTGGTTGCCCAGAGACTTGAAGGATAAGGTCATTGTACATGCTAGGAAAGGCTTTTAGTTCTCTCTCTTCACCTTTCCAGAGGAGATGCACTTCCCTTTGCCACTGGCTCCTCCAAGCTCACTGTGCTGTCCCCTCTCTCCCTGCAGAGGGCTTGCATAGACTTTGCCATCAGTGCCAAGCCCCTGACCCGTTACATGCCTCAGAACAAGCAGTCCTTCCAGTACAAGACATGGACGTTTGTGGTGTCCCCACCCTTTGAGTATTTCATCATGGCCATGATTGCCCTCAACACTGCTGTCTTGATGATGAAGGTGAGTAATCTTACATCTCTAAGGCATGTGGTGCTCTTGATATTGGCCCAAATGGGACAGGGAGCACTAAAGCCAAGAGGGGAATAAAGATCCCTTTGGGAAAATTGGTGGAATCCCAGCCTCTGCTGCCATATTGAAAGGAAATAGAATTCTAGACAATAGATATTTGTTGAGTGCTTATCTTGTGTAAAGAGAATGTAAGGAAAATGAGTGTTTGATCTCCATTGTCTCTATGTTGATAGCTCAGCCCCTTTGCTATGTTCATATAGATTCCTTGCTTCAGCAAATATGGTTGAAAGAATTCTGCTTTGTAGTCAGAGGACCAGAGTTCAAATCTTTGCTCCACCCCTTATGATATATGAGTGACCTTCAGTAAGTCACTTACCCTTTCTGGGTCTTGGTTCCCCTCTCTGTAAAATGAAAGGATTGGACTAGATCAGAGAGTGGTGAATTATGGTCATGGACCAGTTTTTATCCAACTTGTGAGCTAAGAATAATTCCTAATTTTTAAAATAAAGGAGCCAAAATTGCCATTGGATTGTAGTTTGCTGATCCCTAGACTAGATGATCTTTGAGATGTCTTCCAACTCTAGCTCTTTGATCCTATGATCCTAAGAATCTAGTGGCTGAAAGCCAAAGCCCAGGCAAGTTAGCTTTTTATCATGTGCTAGATGTGCCCCCTTTTAATTGCTAGCCCTCTCTTTCCTCTCCTGGCTAGTTCTATGGCGCCCCCTATGAGTATGAAATGATGCTGAAGGGCTTGAATATTGTATTCACTTCGATGTTCTCTATGGAGTGTGTCCTGAAGATCATCGCCTTTGGGGTGCTGGTATGTTGTCTGTCTGTTTCTTTTAATTGAACAATTCTTAAGAGCATGCTAGGTAAAAGGGCCAGTGCTAAGTGCCTGGATGGGGGAAAGGATGAAATACCACATAGCCAGTGACCTAAAGGAGTCTTCCATATTTACAAATTGGTCAACTAAAAAGAGGATGGGATCAGATATCAGAGTACCTGGGTTCAAGTCCCAGCCCTACTAACTACTTATATAATGTCCAAGTTGCTCAAATAATCTAGGCCTCTATTTCACCTTTTCTTCTTCTTTTTTTTTTTTTAATTAAAACCCTTACCTTCCATCTTGGAGTCAATACTGTGTATTGGCTTCAAGGCAGAAGAGTGGTAAGGGCTAGGCAATGGGGGTCAAGTGACTTGCCCAGAGTCACACAGCTGGGAAGTGTCTGAGGCCAGATTTGAACCTAGGACCTCCCATCTCTAGGCCTGTCTCAATCCACTGAGCCACCCAGCTGCCCCCTATTTTACCATTTCTAAGATGGACTGTAACATCCCTTCAAGCTCTAAAATTATTATCCTGTGATACTTAATAGGATAAAAAAATAGAGTGTGATAAGGGCAAAGACACAGACAAAGAGAGATCCAGGGAAGAGAGATATAGGCAAAGTGTTCTAAGAAATTAGTGAAAGGGGAGTCCACTTTCAATTGAAGAATCAAGGAAGGCTTTAGAGAGTTAGTAGCAAGTACCTACTCTGGGTCTTGAGGAAAGATAAGGATTTTAATAGGTGGAAATGTGAAGGGAGTGTATTCCAAGGAAGGGGCTGGTCTTCAAGGAGGAACAGAAGTAGAGAGATTTGAGGAGCTTGCTGTGAAGAAGTATAGATAGAGAGTATAGACTCTAAAAGTTTAGCATTGAATGGGGAGGACAGATGATAAGCTGAGATGTTGTCAAGGTTAAGAGATGATCTATTTTTAGGACAGGAGAATAAGATCATTTTTTTATCAATAGGGAAAGAAATAGTAGAGAAGCAAAAAATTAATCAGAGAGAGAGAAAGAGAGAGAGAGGGAGGGAGGGGGGAGAAAAAGAGAGAAGAGAGAGAAAGAAAAGAGGGAGGGAAAGAGGTAGAAAGAGAGAGAGAGAAAGAAACACAGATGGAGAGACAGACAGAAATGATTGATGGAAAAAGATTCTAGAAGAGTTTTAAAAGGATAGAATCAATAATACAAGTAAAAGTGTCATCTTTGATTTGGAGGAGTCATTAATCCTCTGAGACTGAGTGAAAAGAGGCAAGGATGGGTGAGGACAAGGAGAAGAGAGGCAAGGGGGTTTCAAAACATTTCAGTAAAGTAGGATTTAAGGTCAACTCTGAGATAGTAGAGAGAATCAGAATTCTGAGTTCTGAGAGAAGGAAGATAGACTGAAACAGTCACACCAACAAGTATTTGATAGGGAGTTGCCAGGCTTAAAAATGGCAGCCAAAAAAGCAAAAGTAAATAAGGTGAACCAGGTTTAGTTAGCAAGGAAGAGTAGAAGGACAAGGGGAAAGAAATTTAAGAGTGGAGAAGAATTACTTATACTATCTGACTTATACTAGCTTAACTTATAAGATTGATATTTGAAAGTATTGAAAAAAGGAATGATGAATTAGGAAAAAGGAAGTGGTGAGGATTAAGGAGAAAATGTTCACAATGTGAATGAAAAACAGATTTAGGAGAAATGAGGCAGTGAGGTAGGAGAAGGGAAGATGGCAACCACAAAAGAGAATTCCAGAGAACCAGATTTTAGAAGTGGAGTTGTCTAGAGTTGATGGTGAGGTCTAAGGTGGAGCCACTGAGACCAAGCATCTCTTGGTACTGAGGAAGTTATTAGGAGATCAGGATGTCAGAAGGGCCATTGACATGAATGTTGAAGTCACCCTAGATCCGTGGTTCTCAACCTTTCTAATGCCATGACCCCACAATACAGTTCCTCATGTTTCAGTGACCCCAAACCAAAAAATTATTTTGGTGGCTACTTCAAAACTGTAATTTTGCTACAGTTATGATTCGGAATGTAAATACCTGATATGCATTATGTATTCTCATTGCTACAAATTGAGAGGTTGAGAACCGCTGCCCTAGATGATGGCAAAAGTGAAGGGCCATATTGGTCAAGGTCATTAATGTGAGAGGGTGTCCAAAAAGTCAATAGATGAGAGCAGTCAGGATCTGAACTGGGTGATATCATTGGCTGATGCAATCTTCAGAGGTAGAGAGTTTTTTGAGTGATGATAGAGGAGCCAATGGGCAGTGGACATAAAGAAGAGCAAAAGAAGGGGGCAGCTAGGTAGCTCAGGGGATTGAGAACCCAGGTCTAGAGATGGGAAGTCCTAGCCTCAAAATGTGGCCTCAGATACTTCCTAGCTGTGTAACTCTGGGCAAGTGACAACCTCCATTGCCTATCCCTTATCATTCTTTTGCCTTAGAACCAATATACAGTGTGGATTCTAAGACAAAAGGTAAAGGTTGTTAAACAAAAGAACTAAATAGTATGCTGACTCTTCCTCTTGGTTTTGGATCATGATAAACAGTTGCCACCCTGGAGGCTAGGGGTGAACTTGAAATCTCATGGCATTTGCTATCTAGCCAGCATAGATTCTTCTCTAGTGCTTCCTCTATAGCAAGACCAACCAAAAGCCATACTGCTCAGCTGTGAATAGAGTTTTACCTCATTCTCCACCACCTCTCCCATGTGAAGTACCTCTTAAAAGAGCCTGAGTTGTCTTCATTGGGCCAAGGAGCAAAAAGGGGGAGAGGGGGTCCTGGTGTAGGTGTGGCTCTGCCTGTGACTGCAACATAATTCTCATGACCAGGCCAGGACTTCCTCCTCAAAATGTGGACATTCTAATCCTGGGATATGGTTGATCAAGTACCATAGGAAGCCATGAGTTTCCTAATATATTAAAAATTTAAGACTGGAGGAAGAGTTTGGATGATCCTTGGAAAGCCTCAGGTGAGGAGGTGCCCTTAACCAAATACCCATCATAAATGGGTAAGAACCACTATTAAATTAAGACCCTCCTCTTAAACCAGCTAGGTGGCACAGTAGGCACATAGAGTCAGGCCTGGAGTCAGGAAGACTCAGGAAGACTCATTTTCCCGAGCTCAAATCTGGTCTTAGAAACTTACTAGCTGTGTGACTCTGGGCAAGTCACTTAACCCTGTCTGCTTCAGTTTTCTTATCTGTAAAATGATCTGTAGAAGGAAATAGCAAACAAGTCCAGTATCTTTGCCAAGAAAACTCCAAAAGGGGTCACAAAGAGTCAGACACAACTGAAATGATTGAACAACCTCTTGGGCCATTGTCTGCCAGGAAGGAATTTGTTTAACCAGTTGAGGTCATTTATGGATATATCCACAACTATACACTTACATGATGTCTTTAGTCAGGGGACTTTGGCTAAATGAATGTGTATCCTGTGGCTCCTAATGTTCACATGGTAATGTCAGTCATACTCTCTGGCAATACCCTAGTAACAACAAAAAAGTCTGTCTTTCTTGGTAGCCAGATGTGGCCTCTGACTAGTTTCTGGCTGGTACTCCTGGCTAATACATTTAACAGTGAATATGACCACTGTTGGTGTTTGTGATCCTCTACACCATGGTTTTGTCAGTTCTTTGCCCCCTACCCCCACCCCAATGTTCCCCCCCCAGTTCCCATTTCAGTCTACAGTTTCACATTTCCTATCCTTTTTCCCTCCTAGAACTATTTCAGAGATGCCTGGAATGTTTTTGATTTTGTAACAGTATTGGGAAGTATTACTGATATTTTAGTAACAGAGATTGCGGTAAGTACAATTTCTTTTCTCTTTCTCATTGTCAGAAAAAAAAGATTTCCTTCCCAAATGTGTTCTCATTCCTGTCTCTCCCAGAGTCACCTGTAGGATTCACTGTTGCCTCCTCTTCTCTAGAGGACTAACACCCCCTGTAGCTCTCCCTTTTCAGGAAAATTGGGGTTGCTTTTCCTTAAGAGGAATCAGGAGTGGGAAATAAAATCCTGGCTTAGCCAAACAGGCTCCTGAATGAAGGTAAAAATGAACTAGAGAGCTGAGTGACAGACTGGTGAATCTGATCAGTGCACAATTGGCCATAGCAAAAGGGATTCTCCAATTTAAGGGATTAACTGGAATCATCAAGCCTTGTTGTGGAGAGCTGTGAGTAGACCAAAGACTTTTCAGTTGAAGTGCCCGCAGATAGTGGAAGTGAGATTTAAGAGAGCAGATAAGGCAAAGTCCCAGAGCAGTAGCCGTTTGTATCACCTCTCAGAAGGAAAGTCTCCTCAACCAATAGCTAAAGTCTAAGAGGGAGGTCTGCGACAGTGAGCCCAATGCTAGACCTGAGCACAAGGTCACATGAATGCTGGCTTAGGGAGGCTTCGGTGACAACTGGTAGCCATCTCTAGCCTTATGAAGGGAACAGTGGCTCTGTCAGCCTTCTGTCCTTTGGCCTCCAAAGGCCTGTCTGAGTGGGCTCTGACTGTGTGGACAGTCGGCTAGGCTGATGAGAAGGCAGTACCTATTTCCCAGTGGCTGGGCTGGCTCCATCAGCAGATGGCAATAGACACAGAAGTCACGTCTCTCCTTCCCCTATCCCCTAAATATCTTCTCTCCTGCCTTTGACTTAAGTTTTGTTCCCCGTAAAAGTACTTTTGGAAAAGTCTACATATGGGGTCTTTTAAATAATTTGCACCTTAATGAGTTGATGTGATAGATCCCAGAAAAAAAGGTTTTATTAGGGTGTGAGTATAGAAGGAAACTGAGGACACTCTGGAAGGAAAGAATATGGAAAAGAGCAGGAATGGAGGTGAGGAGGGGGCTCAGCCAGAAACTTCAATGACCCATTCCCTGCTGCTTGAGTCTAAGGAATTATGACACAATCTTAGCCCAGATCTAGTTTTAAAAGGGACATTTCAGCCAAAATAACCAGCTGGATTTCCTGTAGCCTGTACCCATACATCTCAGAACCACAGAATCTTAGAGTTTGAAGATGCCTCAGCTGATATTTAGTCTAATCTATACCCAGAAAGAATGGCCACTACAATGTGCCCAACAAGTAGTTGTCTATTTTCCTTTCTAAGACTTCTGAGGGCCTTACATTCCCCACCTCCCAGCAGTAGTAGCTGATTTGACTGTTAGACGCTTTTAGCTCTAATTGCTGACATCAAATCCCAAATTGCCTCTTTGTAATTTCTTCCCCTTACTCCTGATTCTGTTACCTGGGTCCAAGCAAAACAACTCTAGTGCCCCTTGTACGTGAAAGCACTTCAGATACTTGAAGCCTTATGAGGAGTCAAGACAAAATTCTCATTTGGAGAATGAAGGTTCCCAAACAGCTTCTACCTCAAAAGAACTTTGGACCTCATGGGCCTGAGTCTTCGCTGCACTTGCAGTTTTTCAGTCTTCGTTTCTTGTGGTAGCCATGAATGGTGAAGATCTAAGTATCTCTCCAAAAATGCTCTTCTTAGCTTGTTCTCCCTCTCTCTCGTGGGTACTCCTTGTCTTTGAGTTCTTTTCCTTTGACTTTTCTCCGTGTTGGCAATTTGGGGCTTCTCCAATGGGAAGTGAGTCTCTATACTCAGTAATTCTAGGGGCCCCACAGGTTACCCTCATTGGGGATCATTCCTATTAATACTGTAGCTCACAAGTCTCCACCAATGCATTTTCCATGAATAGATCAGTCACTATTACTTAACATTATCTAAAATATTTGCTAAAAATGCAAAGTAAAGAAAAAAATATATATAACATTCTACTCATCAACCTGATTCACACTTTCCAACCAATACATATAGTATATATGGAGGGAGACTTTGAATCCCAGGGGATAAGGTATAGATATGGGGAAAACTTGTGGCCAGGACAACTCACAGCTCTGGAACTCTAGGCTTCAATATTCTCTTTCTGTCTTAGAAATTGTCTATAAAAATTTCTTGATGATCAGAGTTTCTGTGGGAACAAATACTTCCTCTACGAAGCCGAACTGATCCTCACTGTTTTAGACTTCCACTTTCTTAGGCCCAGCATCTGAGTTTGACAAAAAGATCTGTTAGGTTGCTTCTCTAGTGTTCTGCCCTCCAAACTTTTCCTCTGCTTAACTTGGGTTTGCTCTGTGACAGCAACTTCATCCATCACTTCTAGCTTCAAGCAAAGCGGATACCTTCAGCTAAAGTATTGTTAAACATTTCTTTTAGAAAAAAAGGTGGCAACCCTTATCTGAATCTTGGCAAAAAGTTTCTCCAACTCTGCTTCTTTGACAGGACTTTTCTCTTTTTTTTCCTTTTTCTTCCTTGTTTTTCCCTTCAACAGCAACATATGCAATGCTGAAAAGTATTTTGGGCTTCTATTCTTCTCAACAGAGAATAGGAGTAAGGAGCAAAGTATATTCTTTCCACTCCTCAATAAATTACATATACATAATGAACAAATGCCCTGTCATGTAAATCACTAACTGCTTTCTTCAGAACACTAAATCAGATTTATACCCTAAACAATAATGGGGGGGGGGAGTTCCCTGGAGCCATTTATTAGCTCACTAAAAGAATCACTTTTCTTTGCCTACATAGGCATGTATTGTTAAGTAAAAAATATAAAATCGAGTCCCCCACATCCTGGGGCTTCTGAGACCACAAGATGCATGCAGAGGTCTTCTAGTCCAGCCATCAGCCTCCAAAGAGACGACACTTAGGAAAGCGTGTGTGAGACAATCCTTATCCACTCTCTCAACCTTGGGGTCATACCTGATACCTGTGAGACAGGCCTTCCTTCTCCTACCCCCATCCCTAATTCATTAACCAAAATGAGCGTCACACAAGGCTGCTAGCTTTCTGTTCTTTAGCATTTGCTTTGCTCTTAGCTGAGCCATAGAATAGAGAGAGATTGTCCAGTTTCACCCTTTGTCCTCCATCAGTCCCTGAAAGGAAACAGAGACTCTTAGAATTTGTTATCTCAGGGCCTCAGAAATATCAGGCCTTTGCCTAGGTAGGAATTCATGATCTCCTTTATCTGACTAGAGACACACACTATTAGTATTTCATTTTTCTCTTTCTCAATATCCTTAGGACACTAATGATGTAAAGCAGAGAGAATAACACTGGATTTTGACCCCAAAATCCTGAATTCAAATCCTGTCCCTTCTGCTCAAGACCTACTTGACCTTTGGCAAAAGTCATTTTACTTTTCTGGGTCTCAATGTCCTCACCTTTGAAATAAGAGTATTGGACTGAGTAAACTCTAGGGTATCTTCTGACTCTTAGTCTGTGATTTTCAAAACAACTTTTTGCTCAGGAGGAAAATGCTCAGAGGAAAAATGAAGTGGTACTGAATTTATTTATCCAAGAAATCCAGGATTAAACCAAACAAATAAGAAACAAAAACCATTTACTTAAAAGAACAGATTAATTGTTTTAGTATAAGTTATCAAAAGTGGCCATTGACACTGATCAGCTTCACCAATGTTGGGGGTGCTATTTCTATGGGCAAAAACATGAAGACAGTATCTTCATGATCCTCTTCACCTTGATCTCAAGGGAACACAGGCATTATAGGTGCCCGATTCCTTCTACAGGCAATGTGGAACAAAACCTTTTCTTCTGAGAGCTTGGGGGCACTCAAGACACTTGGACTGAGTGGGCCTCACCTTGAACATAGTGTTTATTTTGCTAAAATGCAGCCACCTCAAACACATAGCCACCAGCTCTATTGCCTTCAGGCTCATGTGGTTCTGCATTCAATTCCCTGCCTTGTGTCTTGTATAGGGTGAAGCTAGAATTATGGGGTGGGAGGGGGTGGGGTAGAATATAAAATTCTGATGATTATAAGCAGATCACATGGTGAACTGTTGGCTTCCCCCCCTACCCTGGGGCAGAGGCAGATATTGTCCCCTATGCTCTTTTCCAAGAGTTTGATGCTCCTTAATGTATATAGCCAAATCTCTACCCTGCCCATTGCATCCCAAATCTGGACATTCCATGGTCTAACCTAATGTAATACATACAGAGCAGGTGAGAAAATAACTTGACCAAAGCCTGCAGTGAGCATCATTGCTCAAACTATTGGACAGATAAGGCCCTGCTCCTCTGTGTCCTTCCTTGGAGTGAGTTGGTCAGCAGAGGGATGGATGAGCTTCCAAAAGATCTAGATTCCTCTTTCTCCAGGCCTCTGTGAGCCTTCTTGGTGCCCAAGATGGTGGTGGTCTCATGCTATTCATTGACTGCCCTGCCCAGAATTAGAGTAAGTTCCATTTCTGGTAGAGCTGCAGGCCTTCCTTTGGAAAGCACGTGGCCAGGCACATTGGCTGTGGATTCTAGGCAGGGAATTAATGTCTCTGGGCAATCTGAGCCATGGACAGCCTGGACACCATCCCAACCCTGTGTATTACTCGTAGTCCTCTGGGTAATTCCAACCTTAACCCCTTTAGCCCTTCTACCCTTACCACGTAAAGGCAAAAAGATTCATAGTGTTTTCTCTTGGAGTTGTTGTCTGTTAGGTTTCATGTCCTTAATGGAAGTAGTTTTCTTCCTTGGATAAAACCTTGCACATCATTTTCTTCACCCATATGTATAACCAACTCAAGCCAATGAAACCCAGCTGGGCCTGCCCCTGGGAAAGAAAGGTGTATGTGTGTGTGTGTTGTTGTTATTGTGTTTGTGTTTGTATATGTGTGTGGTTGTGGAGGTCAGGTTGTTGCAGTCTCCAAGTTAGGGTCAAACAATCATCAAATTCCAGCAAAATTCCTTTGCCTGGAAATAAAAACACAGCATATCCACAAAATGCCTTCTAATTTGCATTACAAACAGAAATGCAAAGAATCCCACCCAGTCCCTTGAGTTTTAAGGTTTCCAAAAAACAGGTTTTGGTATGATGTATTTTGAGAATGATGATCCCCAATCAAATAATCTTCCAGTGAAGTTTTCAGAGTTTGAGTTTTTTACTTGTCCTGATGACTCATTTTCTCTTTTGTTTTCTGTTTTGTTCCTTATTTTCCTTAACCTACCTGCTGAATCACGCCATCCAATCAACATACAATGCGAAAACCCATGTCTCCGTCTGTATGTTGTGCGCCTGCTGCTCAAAAATACCCCACTTTGTAAATAATCTTGCCAATGTCCATCCATGAAAACATCACATATAGGAAACGGTTGGTTTCATGAATTTAAACAGTTCTTACAATTTTCTGCTTTGATTTGATAGTCTTTCTATTTACTTTTTCCTCCTTTGGTTCTTTAAATGCAGCATTCCCTTGCACCCTTGCACTGGCAAGGCTCAGTATGTGTGTGTCTTGCGCTGTTGTCCTGGACCCAGCTGCCTTCCTCGTGGCTTTCTCTCTCTCTCTCTCTCTCTCTCTCTCTCTCTCTCTCTCTCTCTCTCTCTCTCTCTCTCTCTCTCTCTCTCTCTCACTTCTTGGGTCTTAAAGCCCCTCAGAACCTCCCAGGAGAGGGGCTTTCACACAGCTGTACTCTTTGCTGCCTCTTTTTAAAAGGATGTCGGGAAACAGCCACAGGTATTATTTTGGTCTAGACAGTGTCTAGGTAGGGGGTGGCTGGGTTCAGCTGGTCCCTGGAATTGGAAAAGGCTCAGCTCCTGGGAAAGTCCTCATTGCCAAAGACTGGCTCTGGACCAGAGTCTGCTCAGCCCTCACCATCCTGGCTGTTGTACACAGCCTAGCCAGAGGGACAGATTGTTCTGCCCTGGGTGTTTCTGTTGCACAATTGCTGTTACCTCCTTAGACTGTTCCGTTCTCTCTTCAGCACTTGGCCATAGGATCTTTTGCTTCTACTCTGCCCAGAAACATGGAACAGAACTCCAGGAAAGATAAAGTAGGAAATGCTGCGGGGCAGACCTTCCCAAACTGTAGCTTCTTAGAAGCATTGGTAGAGATGTCCAGCAGGTCAGGATATCAACAGAGACTTCTCTGGGAATGGAAGCTAGAAGCAAGTTTGGCTGCGTGTGATTCAGATGAATTGTACTGGACTGCATCTAATGGTACAGCATCATATTGCTTTCTATATCCATTGGCATACATTACTGGTGACAGCTCAGCAGCCACATGAGGCATGACCTTGACCAACAACACCATGGCTGATTCCAACCCCTTAGAGCTGTGTTGGAGAAGATGTGCCCTGGTGGCATGGAGGGGGTTGCTCTGTTCCTTCTTTCCACAGCGTCTGAGAACATTTTTTGCATGCCCTACTCCTCTGCCATCAGCCCAATTTGAGCGTTTCTCCCTCTGCTCTCTGGGGTAATGTGGGGGTCGGGGGGGGGGGGGGGGCTTACAGGTGACTTAAAAGGTACAGTTTGGGCATGTGATCTTTAAAAGGTTCACCAATGCTGCCCTAGAGATACCACATGGAGGAGGAGATCCAGAGCCAAGTCACCAGCCTCTGTATCTTTCCTGCTTCTTCCTTGTCCTCCCTTGATTTTTTTTTAAGATGTGAACTTAACAGTCATCAACAAACACGGGCATTTCAATATATAAAGATGAACAAGAAAGAAGATTGTATAAGAAACTGGAAGGAGGTCACAAGTAAATAGCTTGATCTTTTACTTGATCTTTTTAGGATTATTCCCACATCATCTCTGTTCAAGTAACACTCTTCTGGCTCAGCCACTCTATACCCCCAAATAGCCAGTCTTTGACCCCACCAAACCACATAGACTTCCCCATAAGTGGCAGCCATTCACTACTCGCCCTTCCCTCTGACGGCTTCTATTCCACTTTCTTTGGTCCTGGGCAAGACAGCATCTGTGTGGCCCCTAAGAACTCTAGTCTCCTGCCACAGGATTTGGAACACAAAATTGGACTGAGCTCATCCTTGGCCTGGGATGCTTTTGTGGAAGTTTCAGATGCCTGGGCTTAGAGGAGTATTGTGGACACTGCTGATGGGTCCCGCATTGAGGGAGTTTTCTGAAATCATCCCAGGAACCAGACACTTTGCACAGAATGAGCCTAACTTTGATCTTTGACTGGCCAAGGTTTGGAGGCATTAAAGTTCAGGATTACTATGTCCTGTGAGAATTGAGGATGGGCTCTGTGTGTGTGAGAGAGAGAGAGACAGACAGACAGACAGAGACAGACAGAGAGATAGAGAGAGAGGGAGGGAGAGAAAGAGAGAAGGAGAAAGGAGGGGACAAAAGCAAAGAACAGAAAATAGCTAAAATAGAGAAATAATTATAGTTTTGAATGAAGACACCTTCATGTCATGCTCAGCAGGAGTCTAAAGCCAAGAATATACCCTTCTGGTTCTTACAGTGATAAATTTTTAATTAAAAAAGCTAGTTTACAAATCCTTAATGAATACTCACCCATGCAGAGGACTTTGTTATGCCATGGGGGGAAAGGTAGATAATTCAGTTGGAATCAGTAAACAACTTATGATTGAGATGAGTTATTGATATGAGTTCATCTCTGCTTGGCACTGGGGAGACCAGATAGGAATCCAGTCCTGGGATTTTATTGACAGAGGGAATTCCCAAGTGAGGAGACTTCCTCTATGAGGGCAGGCCAGCATTTTCTCTGTAACGTAAAGCTTTAGGGAGTTGTGAGAGGTTGGGATTGCTCAAGGCCAAAAGGGCAATGTGCACCAAGGAGTGGGAGTTTCTAACCCCAAGGGCTGCTCTCTATCTGCTACACAGATAGATTTCTTGTTAGAAATACCAGGATAAAAAAAAAAGACAATTCCTTCTCTCAAGATATATGTAAATACATTATATTCTCTGAGAAGAAGAGAATATAGCATGTACACATATAAGTATGTAATACAAGGTATTATATGATGCAGGCAAAAGAGAGATTCAGATAAAATAAGTTCAGAAGGGCATTGCAGGCAAAGATGGGAAATAGCATATGAAATAGTCTAGTTTGGATGGAATATAGGATATACGAAGGGGAACAATGTGAAATAAAGCCAGAGAGGCAGGTTGAAACCAGACTGTGGAGGGTCTTAAATGCCAGGCTCAGGAGTTGCATTTTATCAAAGATTTTGGAGCAAACTAGTGACATAAACAGACTTTTGCCTTAGGAAGATATTTAATAGCTGTATGGCTCTGGGCAAGTCACTAAACTGTTTGCCTCTGGTCCCTCAGCTGTAAAATGAACTGGAGAAGGAAATAGCAAACCACTCCAGAATCTTTGCAAAGAAAACCCAAAATGGGGTCAGGAATATTTGGACATGACCAATATGACTGAATAACAACAACATACATTCACACATTATCCTTCCTGAGAGAGTGTAAGCTCCTTGAGGGCAAGAATTGCTTCAATTTTACCTTTGTATCCACAGCATTTGGCAATACCTATCACACTGTGAGTAAGATGATTATTCATTCTGAGGCTTCAAGCCTGAGTGACTACCCACTTTTATGAGTGTCTACCATGCTTAAGACCTTATGCTCAGCTGTGGGAAAGACAGAAGGAAAGGCCTTTGCCATCTTGGGGCTCAGCCTAACTTGGGAGATAGAGCATGACATGAAGCAGTACCACAGCCCAAGGTACACAGTGCTTCATAGGTTGTGAGAGGTACAAGCAGGACAAGCTATAAGAAAAATACAGTGAGGGGGCAGCTGGGTTTGATTGAGTGGATTGAGAGCTAGGCCTAGAGATGGGAGGTCCTAGGTTCAAATCTGGCCTCAGACACTTCCCAGCTGTGTGACCTTGGGCAAGTCACTTGACCCCCATTGCCTAACCCTGACCACTCTTCTGCCTTGGAACCAATACACATTGATTTCAAGACAGAAGGTAAAGGTTTTATAAAAATTAAAAAAAAATACAGTGAAATAATGAAGTATCTTTGGTTCCAATAGTCAAGAAGGCCTGATGGAAGATATGGGGCTTGAGTTAGATCTCAAAGGGTGAGTCAAATTTGGATAGGAAGAGAGAAGGGGAGGCTACACTGGAATGGAGTAGGCAGGAAGAACAAAGTGGCTGGAATGCCCTGAGGGACAAGGAGCAAACTAGTCTTATCTGAAGTGTAGAATTCATTCAGGGAGCCAGCCAGAAATAATACTGGAGAGAATGACTGGGGCTCCATTGGCTTTGAAGGAGACAAGCAAATATTTTATCCTGTAGACAATGGGGAGCCATTGCAAATTGCTGAAAAAAGAACTGACATGGCCAATGCTCTACTAATTGAAGAAGCTTCATCTAACAGTACATGCGTAAATTATCAGGAAGGAACAGCAAGATGGTTACACTAATCTAGGAGTGAAGTGATAATAACCTGAACTCTTCTAGTGACTGAGAGTGAAAAGGAAGTTAGGAGGCACTGGGGAGAAGACTTAGAAGTTCTGGATCAGGGGTTGGTCTGCTCTGCATTTGTATTTTGGTCCCCAAATGTAAATAGAATTTTTTATGTTACTTTTTTGTCATAACTACCAAGATGAGGGCTGAGACCTGATCAGACTTAGACAACTCTGGAATGGATGCCAATGACCAGACTGCCTAAGAAACCAAGCCCAGACCAAGAACCCTCAGCCCTGCAGGAGCTTTTGTCATTCTTGGGAACAACATGATCAACTGTGGATGAATTCTGTCCTGGGTTCAGGAGAGATCATTCCTCTAGGATAGTGACTTCAAACTCAAATTCGAAAAGACAGCTAAACCATACATAAGGATCTCTGCGGATCCAATATTGACTTAGAAAACTACAAATTGAGGACAGCAAGGTGGCTCAGGGGATAGAGAGCCAGGCCTCGTCATGAGGTCCTGGGTTCAAATATGATCTCAGACAGTTCTTAGCTGTGTAATCTTGGGTAAGTCACTTAATTCCAGTTGCCCAACCTTTACCACTCTTCTGCTTTGGAACCAATACTTTGGAAACAGTACTTGATTCTAAGACCAAAGATAAGGACTTAAAAACAAACAAACAAACAAACAAAAAAGAAAATTACAAATCACCTTGAACCATGTCTTAACTGTGTTTTGTTTTTTTTTTTAAATATTAAAGATTTCCCAATACATTTTAATCCAGTTCAGGCAGTCCTGGAGTATGGGAAGGGTGGGGCAGTCAATAAACCCCACCTCTCACTTTAGTACCCAGAAGAGGCCTCTCCCAAACAATATTCTAGAAATCATGAACCAACAGTCTAATAATAATTACTAATCAGTCAATAATCATCTGTTGGGGGCAGCTAGGTGGCTCAGTGAGTTGAGAGCCAGGCATAGAGAAGGGAGGTCCTGAGGTCAAATATAACCTCAGAAAAATTCATAGCTATGTGCCAGTGGGCAACTCACTTGACCCCCATTGCCTAGCCCTTCTGGCTCTTCTGCCTTGGAACCAATACATAGCATTGGTTCCAAGACAGAAGGTAAGGGTCTAAAATATATTATCTGTACCATGCAATAGGAATTATGGCAGTCTGTGTGCCAGGCAACTGAGCCAAGTGCTGGGCAGCTTAAGCCAAATGCTATGTAAAAGAGCCCCTGCCCTCACAGAGTTTTCATTCTAGTGGGGATACAACATTTATATATGAAAGAATTTACACAAATCAGTTGCAAGGTAACTGCTCCGCCGTGGAAAGCTTTTTGCTTGAACAAATGAAAGACACGGACAGTCCTCGGGTAATCCGTGCTGGAAGGTCCCTGGTTTTCTCCTTCCCTCAGCATTGGCCTTGAGGATTCTGCAGAATATTCATGCCCTGACAAGAGGGCAGTCCAGCCAGCTTGGATCTCTGCACCTCTGCTCTGACTATGCAGCCCTGCTAGGCAGTGACCGCTGCTTCCTTTCCCAGGAATGAAGCCCAGAAGTCCCAGGAGGCAGGAAGTCCACAGCCAAGCCATTTACGGTTGTCCCGTTCTGAAGCCAAAAGCTCACCCTCTTCCCCAGGTCCGCACCAGAGTGCAACAGGTGTGGGGGCCACCTCACTCTGAAGGGAACTTTGGCACTGCTCTTGGTGGAAAATGGTCCTCATCCCAAAGCCAAGGACAGAACATCCCAGGGCTTGGAAGCACTGCATGGAGATGCTCTTGTGTAACAGAAAACAACAGGGCAGACAGAGAGCATTCATCTAAAGGAGCTAATCCAAGCCAGAAGCAACTCAGTGGGCAGCAATGGGACCTATGAAATACTGCCCTGGCGTTTCCCTGCCATCCTGCATGCATGCAGTTTGGAAAACTGCTAGAGCAGCTATGGATTGGAGGGAGGTGCCCTAGCGCCCAGCAGTGGGTGCCCCAGGCTTCGGGGGCAGCTCCCTCCAGGACTCCCTAATTCTCTCCAGTTAGACTCTCCTGGGCTGCGTCAGGGGCCGTGGTCTTCTAAGTGCCCTTGGGAGGCTGAGCTCTTGGCTTAGGGGAAGAGAGGAGCCAAACTAGATCCAAGTGGCAGAAGTTGGTTGGGGTTGAGTTCAGGAAGAAGCTCAATTTCACCCCCTTGACTGGTGTCTCCTCCCTAATCCTTCTCTTCTCCTCTCAGAGAAGAACCTTTCCTGGTGGGCTTATCTTTGAGGAATGGTTACTCTGGGAAATGCTTTGTGGCTGCTCTGAGATCCTAACTTTGCTGGAAGGATGATGAAATAGGTCCCAGGGCTTGGGACAGGCACCCTGATCTTGTAGGACCCCTTCCAGGAGTTGGGCAAGGGTGTGAACTTCCAGGAGAACTCTAGGGAATCCCTCAGTGCTTGCAGCAGGTCCACCTGTTGGACTAGTGATGGATGTAGACTGAGGAAATCTGTTACACTAGCCAGCTCTTTGCAAAGTCATGGAGTCTGACAGAAGGGATGGGGAGAATGTCCCCAAACTCTCCATTTCCTCCTCTCTGGCCCTTGGATCCCTGTAAATAGATATATGCCCTGTGACAAGGAAATCACTTTAAAAGACTGATATATATTAATTTAAGGTCGCCAAGGAATTCAGCTATGTAATTCCTAAATGAAAACTCAAGTCAGCAGTCAACCTTTTATGGAGTTTAATTACAAACAGGAGGAAGAAAGGTATTAGAGATAGAGAGAGAGAGGGAGAGAGAAAGGGGAGAGAAGGGAATAGGGCTTAAATACCCCCTCTGTTTAGGCTGGGCCAAAAGGCCCAAGCCTTTAGATAGCTGAGGCAAAGGAAAGTGATCAGTCCCTATCACTCGCATGACCAAAATGGAGAAACAGTCTCAGGGGCCTCCACCTCCAGCTTCCTTCAGAGCAAGCTTCCCAGAGCACCTCTCCAACCAACCACCTCTAGTCCTCAGACCCCGATATCTTTAGGAAACCATCCAAGTTCCCTCCCCTCAGTTCTCACATCTACCAATCACTGTCCATGTCTTCCCTGTGCCAATGGTGGCTCTAGCTTAACCCAGGACCGCCCAGAGGTCTGTGGCTTTGCACATGTCTGTTGAAGGTCATATTCTCAAATAATTAAATCTTGATCCTTTGCTACAGCCCTTCCTAAATTCTGTTACCCTGAGTAGGGTGGAGATTGGAATAATTAAATTTTGATCTATGCTGCAGCCCTTTCCATTGTTCAGCAAAAGGTTTTTGTCCTAATCTTAAGAAGGGAGGAGGAGGAACCTCCCTTGCCAATGGGGTTCACATTCCAACAGAGTTCCCACTATCAATAGGAAATTTTTCAAGTATGAAATTTCCCAATGGTGAAATTTCCAACAGCCCTCAGCCCGAGGAGGTGAACCCCTTTCAGTGCATTCCCTTCTGACAACATAAAGCTGTAGAAAGAGAAAGAAATTTATAGTCAGAGGACGTGGGTTCAAATCCCACCTGGTCTTCCTGCTACCTGTGTGCTACCTATGTGACCTTGGGCAAATCATGTCATCTCTTGGGCCTTCAGTTTCCTCACCTGTGAAATGTGGGAATCAGACTGATTGGCCATTAAGGTCTCGGCCAGAACTAAACCTGTGATCCATGATTCCTCCTGCCTAGAGGCTCCCCTCCTCCACCTATCAGGAGGGAGGGTTTGTCCTCAGTTGTGTTACTGATGCTCAACAATAGAGATGATAATAACAACCAACCTTTATGTGATACTTTAAAGTGCTTTTTAAGCTTTTTCTCACTTGACCCTCTCAACAGTGCTGTGAGGCAGATACTCTCTATTGGTTAGTCTTCTCATTTTCAGATAAAGATGAGACTCAGAGAGGTTAAAGGCTTTCCCCGGGTCACACAGCGAGTCTTGGGCTTTAAATTCTTCTCTCTTTCTTGGGCTTCCAGAGAGCCTGTTGGCAGTGTAGGCATCAAACACACTCTACCAATAGCTTGGAGAGGAAATAAGAAAGGACACTCATTTTCTGGAGTTTAGTGATTCCTCAAAGGAGGAGCATTAGCAAAAGCAGAGAAATAAATAGCCAAGTGAGTCTGAGGCTCAGAGATAGGACTCTCTCGGGGTCCCAGGTTGCCCCATCAAGAGGGAGGGCTATAGCAGTCTCGGTTCTGCCTGCAGGGAGAGCCCAGGAGAGTCTACACTCCCCTGGCACCTGCTTCCCACTGCACTGCCTGCTTCTGTGGCCGCCAGGGAGCTTGGTCCCTCTGTCGCTGTTTCATTCAACACCCTTGTGTTTGTCTCTTTTCTCTTTATTTGATGACTGAGTCTGACATACGGTAGCTGTGTAAGTCTGAGCTGCTTTTGCATATATATATTTATATTTTTTAAAATGAGGCACCACACTCAAACTGGTATGTGCATGGACCTGATCAGGCAGGGACCGCACTAGCCCGACACAACACCCCCTGGTTGCCCCTGCACTGATGCTGACAGGGGCCATCCCAGGCACTTGGCACCAATGAATACGTTCCAATTTGAGGGGAGTTTAGATGAAACTCACCCAAGGGGATATGCTGCGGTCCAAGGAGGCTTGAGGAAAGAGCGGGGAAGGTGCCTCCGACCTGATAGATGGCTCCTCTCCAGGAATCTCTGGCTGGCCAGGGCTTTTCCGGTGTCCCTCTGTCCCTGCTGCTGTGATTCATTGATCACTGGGGACTCGATTTCTTGGGGTGAGGGATGGGTGCCTTTTACACTCAGGCCACCTATGAGCAGAGAAACATGTTCATGTCTGTTTCTGTTTTGGAAAGGTGAGCTACATGTATTCTGCCCTCCCTGAAAAGCCACCAAACTCCCAGGTCAAGAGCCTTTGCTGTACCTCAAGGGAAGTAACTGAACTCTTAAGAAGGCGATGGGCATCTTGGGTGGTCCCGGCTGAGGAACATGCCCGGTGTCCACTGGGTAAAATGCCCTGCTTCCCAATCGGAAGTTCCCTGCTCGGCCCCCTTGGGTAAGGGAGGGACAAGTGCTCCTCTGGGGCACCCTCTGTCGAGGCTGGCCAGATGCACATCGGGGATTGGCCCCTCCTGTGGAGCTCTGCTTTGGCAAGTGGGCAGCCCTGCCAGGCAGCTGGGACCCTTCTTGGCTAAGCGCTGCAGGAGACCCCAATCTCGATCATTGATGCAAGGCTGCAGGAGACCCCCTCCCTCTAGGGCCCCACCCTGCCCTCCGAGGCGAGCCAACGTGCTGACTTTAGAAAAGGCCTGCCCAGGCCCAGGATGGTGTGTCCAGGACTGATCATTCTCTCCTGCCCTGGTGAAGGGAGGGCCCTGGAGTGGAATGGGGTTTTCTCTGATTTGCTGCATGTGAGATGATTTGCAATGACGAGTTTTTCTTTTGGAAGGTTTTCTGGTGGCCGATTGCTGCTTAGACCGTGAAGCGGTAATTTTTTATTTTATTTTTTAACCTCTTTTTTTTAACCCTTTTTCTTTGGGGTGGCAGGGGGCACGGGTGGGGGTATTTGGGGAATAGCTGGGCTATACTCATGGGGGTAAGTTTCCGAAGGTCAGAGAAAGCTTTTTCCTCTTTGCAGAACAACTTCATCAACCTGAGTTTCCTAAGGCTCTTCCGGGCAGCCCGACTCATCAAGTTGCTTCGCCAGGGCTACACCATCAGAATTCTCCTGTGGACCTTTGTCCAGTCCTTCAAGGTGTGTGAGGGGCAGGAGCTGAGCCCAACAATGAAGAGGCACTGTGGCACAGTGGATAGAGCACTGGCTTGGGGTCAGGAAGACTGGCATTCAAACTAGCTCTATGACCACAGGCAAGACCCTTAGCCTGTCCAAAGCTGTCCCTCCTCCTCTGTCAAATGGAGACAATAATGACGCCCACCTCATGAGGGTCTTTGCGAGGCTTAATTAGGACAATGTATGCCAAGAGCTTTGAATCCTTTAAAGTGCTATATAAACGCAGGCTCTGGTTATTAGCAGTAGTAGTGGTTAGACTAGCAGAAGAAAGCAGATATTCTCCTTTCATTAGAAATAGGTCTAGACTTTGCTTTTGGTCCAAGCAAAACTGGCCCACAAAAGGAGACTCTCCCCATCCAGGTCCAGGTAAGGATCCCGGTGCACCGTCTGGTGTGGCAGCCGCTGTTTGCCCTACTTGGTCTGTGCTGATCCAAGTTACTGTTCACTTGTAGGTGACACCCCTGCCCCTCTTCCTGGGACCCTCTGAGCCCATTTCTGGCCTGTGGGTGAAGTGAAGCCCTTTATCCTCTCTCCTTCTTCTCACACACAAGCATGTGGGAAGCATTTCCGGGGTCAGACACAGGATCTGTCACAGCAGTTACCTAGCTTCTAATTGAGGCTCTAAGGGACCATAGTGGAGCAATGTAAGAGTCTGGGGACTAGAAGGGGGGACTAAGTGTCAGGAAATCTGGGTTCCAGTCAGGAGTGTGTTGGTAAATGTTTAGTGACCAGCTTCCTGCGTCCCCCACCTCCCAACATACACAGGATACACTTTTAAGATTCATCTGCATTATTAACACTTTCTCCATCACTTTCTTAAATCTAGATAATCACCAAAGCAATAAATTGAGTCCTGGTTTGTAGCATTTGCTGATTTCTGAGGTATAAATGTTCAGAACACTGAAAATTTAACAATCAGCTGGAGAATCAGTTTGAACTGCCCCCAGCACACCCTGGCTTCCATTCCTAGATTCACTTTTCCATCCCTGATTCACATTGTGAACTCAGGCAAATCCCTGCACTCAGTCTCAGCTTCCAGATTACTCAAATGAGATAGTCTTGGGCCACAATGTCCAGAAGATCTGAGTTCAAGTTTTGATTCCCTTACCTATTAGCTGAGCAAATCATCTCATCCATCAAGGGATCTTTTAAGAGCCCAAGGGCCTTAAGAGTTTTTTAGGACTCATCTAGTCCATTTTACAAAAAAGGAAGAGGAAATAGGCTCAGGGAAATTCAATGACTTGTCCAAGGTCGCACAAGAAAGAATTACTGTACTTGAATCCCAAATACAGTAATCTACCCCCTACACCACACTGACTCCAAGTTTTTTTTCTTTCTTTTTTTAATTGAAAATTTTTATTTAATTAATTAATTTAGAATATTTTTCCATGGTTACATGATTCAGGTTCTTCTAATCTGTGAAATGGCATTACCTGACTTAGAGTTGTTGTGAAGAAAATGCTTTATAAATGCTAAAATGTACAGAAATGTAATTTTATTGTTATTTTCAGAACTTAATATCTCAAAATCATCAAGTAGTGAGCATCAAATGAGACAGCAATACATAGGGGAAAAAAAAGCTTTGAGAAGTCAAAGGATGGGTTATATTTGTAGGATGGCTTAATGACATTATTTTCATTGTCACTGATGGTTGATCTTTTGCCTTGCAAATTGTGAAGTGCCACACAGACTAGAGCTCCTTTCTCTCCCCTCCACTCTGTCTAGGATGGCTTTTATCTCTGGGTTTGTTTTTCCTCTTCACTGATTTCCTGCTTCTACCCAGGAGACCAAACTCTTCCTGGCAACAGGCAAGACAGACTGATTTCAAAGCCTTCTCCAGGCTGGTCAGTGAAATGTCAGCCCAAGGATGGTGCCCTGGCCTCCTGCTAGGACAAGATCCTGAGAGTCACTGGCAAACATGGGCATGCTGAGATTTTACACGCTCCTGATGGATGTACTGTTGTCTCATGTGAACATTTGTCAGGCACCTGCTAAGAACAAATGCCAGGCTGGGGTGGGATGACGTGAAGGTGAGAAGTGGGGCTAGAAAGCCACTGGCTTCCCACCCCACCCCAACTGGTCTATTTTGCTACTTTAAAATAATTTAGTTTCTTTAAAATCTTCAGCATGTGATTTTTTTTCCCCTGCTGCTGGTCCCTCTGTTTTTTTTTTTAGCCTCTCATTCTCATGCTGCCTCATAGATCTATCCATCTTCTTCCTAGTTACTGCAGTTCTCTTTTGGAAAAGCCACTGGATCTATGTCATCCTGATAACCTTTGAGCTTCAGGCATCCCAGCCCAGCCTCAAAATTTGGTACAACATTCTAAGTATCCCTTTCTCCTACCTAGCCTTCCCAAAGGCACCTCTGTCCTCACTAAGCCTCTTTGGCAAATTCCCTCAGACCTCAGAGACAGTATATAGATGGTCTCCATGCCTCGAAGCACCAAATAAATTTAGGTGGTTATTGTCATTATTCTTGTTTTTACTATTGTTATGCAAAACCTCATTACTCTGATTAAAGCCCTTATAGGGCCACCTCAGAAACAGGACTGTATCCTGTTGGCTGTGGGAGCAGTGCTAAGAGTTCAGTCTCTCCCTCTCCTCCTCTGCCATGTAGAGAGAGACATATGTATTTATCAATCAATAAACAAGTATTTATTTTTATGAACCTAAGTTCTAGGCTTTTAGTCTGGATGTAAGCAAAATAAGTCCTGCTCTCCAGGAGTTTACATTATATTGCAAAGAAATCATTTACATAAAAATACACATAAACTATACAGATACATTTAAGAAGAGATCTTTGTTAGAATTTTTAGAATACCTTTTAAATAAATGGTCATTATCCCGCCCCCCCAAGGCCCTTTAATTTTCAAGTTTACCAGGTATTTTGCTTAAGAGGGTCTAAGACAACTGTCTTTTGAATATCTTCCATTCCCCTTTCTCCTCTACCATCCTGGCCCCTCTCCAATCCCATTTTTAGCCCATTCTTCCTCTAGAGCTCTTTGAAGGGCACAAACGCACAGGAGGCTGTGTGGGAAACCAGTGAAAGTCATTTAGTTAGGTGTTTAAAGAACCTTTTAAAAATACACTTTTGCATAAAAATCTGCTTTTAAAAATAGAGTCACCATGAAATTAGGGGACTATGGATCAGAGAGAGAAAAAGCAGGCAACAAATAATGTAAACAGGCATTTTAGGAGACAACAAAAGAACAAATGGGAGAGTTTCTCTGGAATCCATGTTGAAAGTGGTCTCATCTTAGATTTTTAAAAGGAATCAGCTGGAGGGACTGGCCAATGAATTTTTCAGGTTTGTAGGTGGCACAAGCCTTGCTAGGGAGGGAAGTGCCAAGAGATGGAGATGTTCTGCAGGGAACCATCAGGGAGCTCTGTGAGTGGCAGAGAAATGGTAGATAAGGATCAGTGTGTTTATTGGTGGAGGCAGAATAGTCTAAGCTGTGATTACAGGGTAGTGGGCTCCGGGCTCTCATTTTAAACCCAGGACCTAAGCCTGAGCGCCCCTGAGAAGTTTCCTGAGGACATTCATTCAGTAGCATTTTTTAAGATCCCAATTTGTGCCAAGCACTGGACCAGGTGCCAGGGACACAATAGCAATAAGGACGGTCTTTGTCCTTAATGAGCTTACGTTCTTTTGGGAAGATACAACATGGATGTAGGTAAGTAAATACAAACCTACAAAATAATCTGGGGAGGGGGAGACCACTAGCAACTGAGGTGGCTAGGCCAGCCATTGTCCTGTTGGAGATGGTCTTGAAGAAAACTAGAGATTCTAAGAGGTGGAGGTGAGATGGGAATGTCTTCCAGACAGCCTGGAGGGGCAGCCTGAGTTAAGACCCTCATGTGAGAGAGGGAAAGGCACATCGGGGGAACTGCCAGTATGTCAGTTTGACCAAGAGGTCTTTACCACTGAGTGGACGTGTACTACAATCCTGACACCCCAGAGTAGACCAAAGCCAAGTGAAGAATTGAGGAACTTGGGAAGTGGGTGGCAGCAGCAGGTAGAGATCTATTCAACTTGTTTACTTTTGTGACCATCTCCAATAAATGATGCCTCAGTTTAAGAAAATTTCTTTTGAAATTTGGTAAACAGGGTTAAGTGGTCCAGGGGGCAACAGTGACCAAAGGGCCAACAAAATGTTTGGCGTCATCAGGAAGGGGCTTGGCAAAATCAGACAATATTTTTATCCCCTGGAGATATCATGGCGAGTCTTCCCCAAGAAAGCCATGTACCTACCCCAGGGGTAGGAGCCACTGCTCATGGGGAGAAGCCTCTGGTCTCAAGGCTGGTGTTGGGCTACTTAGGATACAACAGACATCCGAGTCTCACCAGAGAAACTAGGTCCCCTCTGTTGGTGGGAATGGTTCTTTAGGTGCTAACAGCATCTCCTTTGGTATTTCACTTTGCAGGCTCTGCCATATGTCTGCTTGCTGATTGCCATGCTATTCTTCATCTATGCCATCATTGGCATGCAGGTGAGTGAGTGCCCATGCCACCAGCTCCACCTGGGAGAATGGCCAGGAACAGAGTTGGAGTGTGTCTCCCTGGAGTCATCCACATGCATGTGCAGGTGAAATTCTAGCACTGCCACTTTGAAATTGGGTGACTTCAGTCAAGTCATGTCCCTTTCAAATTATCAGTGACCTCATCTGTCAAAAAAAGGTGGTTATATTAGCTGTTCACTAAGATTCCTGCTGGTGCAGTGGATAGAGCATCAGGGAGTCAGACTTATCTTCAAGAATTCAAATCTGGCCTGAGACACTTATTACCTGTGTGACCCTGGGCAAGTCATTTCATCTCGTTTGCCTCAGTTTTCTTATCCTCAATAAAATGAGTTGGAGAAGAAAATGACAAACCTCTCCAGCATCTTTGCCATGAAAACCTCAAATGGGGACACAAAGAGTGGGGCACAACTGAAACACAAGATTCCTTCTTGCTCTAAGATCCCCATGCTCCTCAGTGACCATTTACAGACACACAACCACAAGATAACTATACTTAGGCATGCATCTACAGACCCAGACATGCACAGGTGTACCCAGAGGCCCCAAAAGATGCATACGCTCAAGGTCAACATGGCTATGGTCATAGGATCCTAGAACTAGACTTAGAAGGAATCTCAGAGGCCTTCTAGGCCAACCCCCTCATTTTAACAAGTGAGGAAATAGGCCTGGGAAATGTCAATGACTTGTCCAGAGTCACACAGGTATGTGACACAAGTGGAATTTGAAGCACAGCTCTCTGATGACCATCTTGCATACCATGATAATTAAGAGTCTCAACAGTTAAACCATTTACCCACCAAAGGATAGAGACCCAGGAGGGAATTAGAAGGAAATTCACTGTTGTGTGCTTTGACTGCCCTGCTTCTCTTTTTCAGAGCTTACCAGTAAGACACTAACAGGGGCTGAAACTTGGTTTTTGAATACCTGCATACACATGGTTATAGCCAGGAAAATGGGCAACGCTGTTCTGCTAATGAATGCATCTCCCTTTTATCAAGACTTCCCTGGCTTTACAACTATGAGGCCAGAGCCTGAAGCCTGAGTTGTCTCATTTTTTTTTCCTTTCCAGGTCTTTGGAAACATTGCTCTTGATGATGAAACTAATATCAGTCGGCACAATAACTTTCGGACATTCCTACAAGCCTTGATGTTGCTGTTCAGGTATGTGCAGCCCTTAGGTCTGCCATTTATGGGCAGAGAAACATCAAGGGTGCATCCCAGTGACCCTTCAGGACTGAGAGGAAAGCACAACTGGTGGCCACCCTTGAAGAGGATGCTGTGGGTGGGAATGGTTTTTTCTGCTGGCATCTGTAATAGATTGCACATGACTCAGGAGGATCTAATACTTCAGGCTCAAGACTGGAATGAAATGAGATACTCATGGAATATCTGAGAGTTAATAAAAGCTGATTTATTTAGCTGTCACAGGAAAAGCTATTCAGAAAAGGGAAATGATATTTAGTGAGGATACAGCATTGATCCAGCCAAGTTCAGCTTCCTTGGGACAGGATTGGTCATGTTGCTGGTCTGCCAGTCAAAAGTGTAAGGAAGTTGTGTTTTGGCACTCGTACTCAGGACATTGAAAGTCACATCCACAACCTTAGCCTCATTTTTGGCACAGGTCTGCATATACATTAATGGGGCCTACTGGTGGCAGGGGAGATCTTATATTACCAACACTGATTATATTAGTTTTATATATATGTGTGTGTGTGTGTGTGTGTGTGTGTGTGTGTGTGTGTGTCCCTTGGATGGTGACAGTCTTTAATGATGCCCTCCTGAACACTGTCCTTAAATCTTCTTCATTCCTACTACGGTCCCCACCTACAGTATTTCCCTATTGAACTAAATCTATTTCTATACAAATTATGTGTGTATGATAGATTCTCTTTTGTACGATTCCAATCAAAGTCAGGTTCATGAGACGCCCACCACCCATACTCCATCACCCAGGTTTGTGCACCTAAATTGATGAGACATAGCTCATAGACTTTTGCCTAGAGTAGAACATTCTGAGATCATGCCTTTATTTAAGGTTAAACAGAAGGAGAATTGCCCCTGAGCCAAGAAATCTTACGGATATTTAATGTCTTTTAAGGAAAACTGTCTTAACTTGAGGGTCCTGAAATCTATTGTTCCTGCCGTGGCACCACTCCACCAAGGCTTCTGAATCAGAATCCCCTACCTTCAGTCAAGTCCGAGAAGGGCCTATGGATTTAATTCCCAATTTCCCTCAAAGTGGCACAGAAGCCTTGGACAATAAAAGGGTAGTTCCCTTGCCTCGGGGCAAAAGCTTCAGCGTACAGAAATGTGAACATTGGAAAGGATCACTCCTAGCTATTTTTGGTTCCTCTATCTTTAGGCTTAATGTGCTCTCTAAAGAAAGTAAATTAGTTTCTTATGGACCACAGAGCACTGACTTGGGAAAAAATCCTTAAACTCTTCATATCCTTTGACTTGGGATTCCAATTGGCATATAACCCAAGGACAAAGATAAATGGAGCACTTTTTAAGAGCCTATCATGTGCCAGGCATTATGCATAACATACCAAGTACAAGCAAGGTAGTCAATCTCTTGCTTGCATTAAAATGCGCTGGCATTCTATTGGGGTAGCTAGAACTAGGAATATGAAGTGTGCATTTATTGGCATGGCTTGGAAGTGCTGGGGAAATAACTTGGAAGCCTGGTTTCAGCTAAGAGAAGGCAACATTTCATCTATCAGAGCCAAGCGTTGCAGGGAGGAGTTCAAGGTCCCTACAGAAGAGGGATGGGAGTATGGCCAGAAGGCAGGTGACATGGTCGGAAAGTGCCAAGAAGGCTTGATTCTGGGTGAGAAAAGGCAAAAGCTTGCCTATCAGATTCCAGGTTGGTCCTAGGGGACAGAGTCCAAGATGAGAATGATGACTCTACATATATGCCAAAATATAGCAGAATTTTTTGTTAGTAAAAACTGGAATCTACTCAAGATTGTATTTATCTCTCCTTTCCTGGGAGTTGCCTCATAGAGGAGGAAAATAGAGTGTTGGGGGGGGGGGTGTCCAAGAAACCGTCTGGAGACAATTAACCATTAGAGTGAAGGAGCATCATTCATGGCAACTTGCCCACTCAGTGAGGTAGAAACTAAGGCCAAAGGACCTGGTTTTATTGATTTCCTCCTGATTCGGCATCAGACCTCCATCTGGAGATGGTAATGCTTCTCCTGGTCTTTTTTCCTTTGTGTGATCATTAAGGGCAACTGCGCCTGCCCACTCCAGGGTAGAGACTTTTAGAGACTATTAGCATGACCAAGCAGATCCAGAGTATTGGACTTGGAATCAGAAAGACCTGAGATCAAATTCCTCCTGAGATACTTATAAGCAGTGGGACCTCAGGCAAGTCACTTAATATCTCTGAGACTGTAAAAAGGGGATGATAAAGCAAATAGTACTTACCTCACAGGGTGATTATGGTTCCAATGAGAAATGTATAGAAACAACAGTGCAAATGTATGCAAACAACAGTGAATAGGTGGTTCCTACCCATCTGGGTCTATCTCAGATTGCTAAGGTTAAGTAGTGTTTTGGCACTGATCTGGCAATGAATTGGGTTTCAGGATGACTCTGGCAGGATTTACAGCACATGCAGTCGTTGAAGCTGAAGAGTTCCTGCCCATTTCTTCCCTTGGTGTGTGAGGTTCTCCTGCCCTGCCCCACTCTGGGAACATTGGTTCCTGGTTTAGGACAGAGCCTTTTGTATCTGTTTCCCATTGAGATCAGGGCTCATTTTGCCACAGATCTGCGTGTGCCTTAATGGGTCCTGATGATGATGGGGATAATCTTATATTAGTGGCACTATTAGAATGGTAGCTGTCTTTGATGAGGATTAGCTCATTGAATTGCTAATTAATTTATGAAATTATTAATTGAATAAGAGAATGAGACCACGAGGCAGTGCCTCTGTATTGAGTAGGGGATGGCACACTTAGTTCCTTAGATACTTACTGGGAAAGATCACAGTGGCAGTGGGGAGTAATGCTTCAATCACAGTTTAATATGGTACAGCGGGTTCAGGGGCAAACAGCACAGAAAGTACAGATACAAATGGCACAAAGGAGTGGTACAGAGGCAGATGGCAGGAGGACAGAGATGGTATGGTAGAAGAAGGCAGGCAGTAATGTGAGGAAGAGAATGGGGATGGGGAGAGGCACAGAGAGTCACTTGTATAACTGGATTGGAGTTGGGAGCACTTGAGCAGTATGGACCATTAGGAAATGAAAGAATATTCTGAAGGCAGGAATGTGGGGTCTCATTTTTATGGGGTTTTGGTGGGAGGTGGACTAACTCTTCTAATTCATTAACATTCATATCTTCTTATGTAAGTGGGAAAAAATAAAACATTACTGAAGGGAAACAACCATATCCTCATCATCTCAAGATATCAACAATATTTGGTGTTGTGCTGGTCTTCCTGGGGAGGTCTAGAGCTTATTCTGAGGCTTTGAGACCTTGGAAAGTTAGCAGGACCAAAGGACCCTTACAGAAAGTCCTTGGTGGCTTTCCCTAATTTAATGCATACTTTTAAAATGAGGTAGTTTGCAAATAACTATTATGTTCCTTTGATATATGGAATAATATGTAAGCCACTTCTAGGTTCCCCTTTTCCATCGTACTTCTTGCTTAATATTACTTTTAGAGTATTGTTACTGGTTTAGAATATTATTTAGAATAATTAGAATAATAATTTAGAATATTAAATAAATTTAGAATTTATTTAACCACTATTAGTGGTTAGTTAAAAACTTACAGTGCTAACTAGAAGGTAGTGGTGGTCAGGGGAAGCAGAACAAGGAACAATTTTAACTCACTCATAGATCATTGCCAATATGGAGTAGAACAAGAGCAATCAAAGACCTCACCTTTACTTAAGATCAGACTGAAGGGAAATTGGAGTTAAAAGTGGGGTTAGATCCCTCTGACTATGACAGAGACCAGTAATAGATCAGATTCCCAACCTCCCAGTCATTTTGAAGGTTTGGACCAGGTAATATACCAACTCTGACCTCAGCACTCTGACCTGCTAGGAATCTGATCTCTATCTTGTAGTTTTGTTTTATTTTTTTCAATTCTTACCTTCTGCCTTAGAA
This sequence comes from Monodelphis domestica, assembly GCF_027887165.1. Classification (NCBI taxonomy): domain Eukaryota; kingdom Metazoa; phylum Chordata; class Mammalia; order Didelphimorphia; family Didelphidae; genus Monodelphis; species Monodelphis domestica. Next base: position 479,410,495 of record NC_077227.1, read on the forward strand.
TCGATGCTCGGTATTAGTTCCAAAGAAGAGGAGTGGTAAAGGGCTAGGCAGTCGGGGTTAAATGACTTCCCCAGGTCACATTTGAACCCAGGACCAGACCTGGCTCTCTGTCTACTGAGCCACCTAACTGCCCAATGATCTTATAAGCTAAAATAACAGAACTGGGCGAAAACCCAAGTCCTCTGACTCAACAACCAGTGTTCTTTCTACTGTACCATACCTTTCTTTGTTCCAAAGCATATTGGGAGCTCAGGTGCTTACATAGAACTGGGAGTTCTTTTGTCCATATCTGTAGAAACCTAGCCACAAGCTATATTCTGAGATTCTCAGAGGAAATTCTGGGTGACAGAAAATTAGCCAAATTCTGCATTGGGAGAGGTGGGACAGGGGCCAAAGGAGTCAGAAAGAAGAAGGAACTGTGTGTGGCCCCATGAGTATCATTACTTATTCAGCCTGTAGTCCTCATGGTCCGGAGGACAACTTCAAATCAACTCCAAATACTTTACTCCCTTCTGGGGAATTCTCAACACTTAGTACTATGATTCTAGACTATAAAGGACTTTAGGGAGTAGGTAGGACTAAGTGGAAAGGGAAAGAGAATTATCATCCTGTATTTGTGAGGATTCCTCCTTTGATTCCATTTTTTTTGCATTTTTAGTGGGATGAAATCAAGATTGCCTTGTATTCAAAGCACTGCTAACTTGAATACTTATTTAGGAGCTGGGGACCATGTGCTAAGTTCTGAAATTCCTAAGAAAATCTCAATCAGAGCAAAATAAATTTAAAAGTGATATGGGAGACACCCCCAAATTGAGGGCTTAAGGCTCTTGACTGTTATATTAATAGTAAAGTATTACCCACATATAATTATATATGTATATAATATGCACACAAATATTAATAATATGTAAATATTCCAAGTATTATTGTAAAGAATCTTTATCTCCCTTCCTAGATTTTATATTCCTTGTTGTCAGGATTGGTTCTTTCCAGCCTCTTTCCACCTGACTCTCCTCCACAAACTCTAGGTTCCAACAACACTGGACTACTTGAAGACGTTCCCTTCTCTGTTCCTTTACACTGGCTGTCCCCTTCTTCTGGAATGCCCTCCCTGCTTATATCCACCAACTTCCTTCAAGACTCAACTGGAAACCCACGTGTTCCAGCAGTTGCCCTCTCAGATGCTTTCCTTCTACTCTGCATTTCTTGATAGAACTTTTGTTTACCCAGTTACATGCTGTCTCCTCATTAGAGTCTTTCTTGAGTGCAGATGTGATTTTGCTTTTCTGTGTATACCCAGGCTTGACACAGTGCCTGGCACATAGTGAGCACTTCAGAAATGTTTGTTAACACGATTTGACCTGCCTTGTATTGCTCTCCCTTCAGTGTTAAGTATAAGGTCTCTTTACATGTATATAGTAGCTTCTCAATAAATATTTCTTGACTGAATAGAGAGATGAAAAAAATGAATAAAGGAGAATGACTAGCAACTGATTTCCATTCCTATAACCATCAGAAGTAGAGAAAATGGGCTTTCACTGAAGCATAAAAGACTGAGAATAGACATAAACAACTACTTTTTAATGGTTCAAGAGATTCCAGGTTTCCCAGGTCAGCCCCTAATGTGGAATCTCTTTAAGCTAGAGGATATGCCCTTCTGCCTTGCTTGGCTTTGGTTTGGTGTTTTCTGGAAGATGTGGGGTTCAGGAAACAACTTCAAGGAAAATGTTATGGGTGAAGGTGATTCAGTGGGAATTAATCTGCTTTTTCCTACTCTGAAATCCCATCACAACTGGGCCAGTGCCCCTTAGGAGCCTGGGATCAAGGAGGCCTGGCTCTCCCTCCCAGTAGAATTTCACCATGGCTCTGTCTCTTTTTGCAGGAGTGCCACAGGGGAGGCCTGGCATGAGATCATGTTGTCGTGTCTCAGCAACCGTCCCTGTGACCCTGAGACCAAACTAAAAGATGAATGTGGGAGTGACTTTGCTTATTTTTACTTCGTCTCTTTCATCTTCCTCTGTTCCTTTCTGGTAAGTCTAGGTCACTATGTGCCTCCCCGCCTCCCTTACCACTCGGAAGCACCCTTCCCTTCCATCTGATCCTCAGACAAACCATTTGTAATCCAGCCACTCTCCCTGCATCTCCTGCTGGTTTCTAATTAGGGTTCATGTCACATTACCAGGCAGTTCCATTTTAAAAGCCTTTATTACTCTGGTGATCAAACCCTTTAATCCCAGAAGCAATCATTTGGTAATTAACTCATTGTGAAGGGTTTTCTTTCTCTTGTGGAAAGAGACTCATGCTTTTAATTACCAACTGTCTGCCAAGCTTCAGGGTGAATGGGGGGTCCTTTATCCTTTGGGAATGGGTTGGGGAGGGGCTTGAGAACACCCAAAGACTGCATTGCTTTCTTTTACCCCTCTGAATAGTTTGCCACTCATTTTCTAATAACTTGCCAATAGTGACACACTAATCTTTTTATACATATTCTACAAATTTGAACAACTTGGAATCTATGATTCTGGCAAGAGTTCATTTTGGGTAGCTAGATGGCAGAGTGAATAGAGTGCCTTGTCTCAAATCAAGAAGACTCATTTTCCTGAGTTCAAATCTGGCTTCAGACACTTACTAGTTTTGTGACCCTGGGAAAGTCACTTAACCTGTTTGCATCCATTTTTTTCATCTGCAAAATGAGCTGGAGAAGGAAATGGTAAAACCACTCCAGTATCTTTGCCAAGAAAACCTCTAATGGGATCAGGAAGGATCAGGACATAACTAAACAACAGCAACAACATAGATGGGAGTCCAAGGTGAGTTAAGAGTTGCCATTTGGATAGATCTCTTCCCATAGTTCTCTGGAAGAAGAAGTTTTATGGTTTGTGAAGGAAAAAAATAGTTCTTAAACTGAATCTGATTTTGTATTCTTGTTATTCTTCAGTTAACATTAACAACTTTTGTGCTCATAGAATCCCAACAGCAGTGAGGAACACCCAAGGGAATGCTGAATTTCTGACATGCTCTTTTCGAGTTATCTAATGCCTGAAAACTTCATGGCCCACTTTTTCTATGTCATCTTTTCTTATTTTCTGTAGATGCTGAATCTCTTTGTGGCTGTGATCATGGATAATTTTGAGTACCTGACTCGAGACTCTTCCATCCTAGGGCCTCACCATCTGGACGAGTTTATTCGGGTCTGGGCTGAATATGACCCAGCTGCATGGTACGTATATGCTCTGTATGTTCTCAGTGCTATGGAGGTGTCTGAAGGAGACAACATTGTTCCCTTAATCCATGGTGCTCAGAAATGGGGTTAAGCTTGACACTACTATTTTTAAAGGAAGGCTCCTCTTTCCCAAAGGGAATATGATTGAATACTATTTCAATAAGTGTTCTTTTTCCTCCTGGGCTCACTTAAAAACTCTGATGGTCATTCTATCTTGTGGTCGTCAAAATAAACAGGTTTGGGAATAATACACATACAGGTCCCTCTTCAACCCTTGAAATCTGATGTTGATAGACATCTCTTGATGATGTTCCTGTATAATCCACATCTACTTAGAGAAGGAGGTTCCTGTTGCCAAAGGAAATGTGTTCACTTAACTGGATCCCCAACATGATGGTGATGGAGAAAGTCTATTGAAAAATCATCCCACGACATGGAGTTCTGGGAGCTTTTTGTTTTGATGGGCATACACTTGCCAGGTGGCGCTGCTTCCCTTGTGGAAATTATAAAGAGCTTTACTTCTGAGTATTTGGGACATGAAGAACACTCTCAGGTGAAGTGAGACTCTTAGTGACCAAAATTGCTTTCCTTTTTCTACTTAGTTATCTAAGATAGAAACCTTTGTCACTCTCATGGACTTAAAGACAATTCAGGTTATCTCAAAATAGGTAGTCTCCCTGGGAATCCTTCATTTTTGCCTTGAGAAGTTTCCCTTTGGTGATACTAACTATAAAACTATCTATGTATGGTCTGGGATGGATGGATTTAAAGTAATGTGTAAAGCTTTTATAGGAGTGGTCAGTTAGTCCATCATGTTCCTTTGAAGTGAATCACTAGGTACCTGCTAGCACAAAGAGAATAGATTGACATTGAGCTGTGCTCTCAAGATCCTTTTGTAATTCATTTATAATATGGGATATTTCAAAGATTTCAAATAAACAGTTACATACCCCAGTCACAATGGTTGGGATCCCCATCACTGAGGAAGGTTAGAAAAAGAATATGGATTCATTCATGCATCAAGTATTGAGTGCCTATTTTGTGCAAAGCAGGACCTATGAGAACTATGGTTTGGCTCAAGGCTTCTCTGTTGGGTGAAGTTCTTCCCTTAGAGCCTCTGTGCACAGACCTGGTAAGAACTAAAGGAGAGAAGCATTCCCTAAGGGGAATGTGGGAAGGGGTGCCAAAATTACCATTGGCTCCCCCCCCCTCCACCCTGAATTCTCTCTCCCTTCTCCTGTCTGCACTCCTTTGCATGGCTATACTCAGCATCAGTCTATTCCCTAAATGAGTCTAATATTTTGAGAAAGAATTTGTTCTTCTATCTGCACTCCAAACTTTCTCCCAAGGAAGAATACTTTCCAGGGAGGAATGTCATAAAATTCCTTCTAGGCAGAAACTGATCCCCAGGGACAGTTAACCCAATCTCTTATTTCAAAGAACTGGAAGACTTTGTACTTTGTCACCCCCATAACTGCCATATCAGAATAATTCGTATTGGATAAGGAGATATCAGCCATGTGCCAAAAATCTCAAGCTATCTGGTAGCACCAGGATCTGTGGATAAGATCTGATGTTGAATATAGTCATGTCTAAGGGCCCTTGTGGCCTGCAATTACTCTTCTTTTTCTTTAGCTTTGTTTTTCTGTTTTTTTTTTACAACATTCTAAAAAAAAATTCAGGCATCAGATAGGGGGCTGTTGTGGCCAAACTAGTGTGGGTTTTGATCAGAAAAGTTTCAGAAGAGTCAGGAAGGCTCTTTGTGCCCCCAAATCATGGGTGGAACTGAAGTGTTGGAGCTCATAATCTTTCCAGGAAGGAAAATAAAATTTGCCTTGGAAATACTGAGCTCAGGGTTTTTTTTTTCTTCATTGTTTTACCTGTGTAACCAGTATTAGTAATGATAATGAAATAGGAATCCTGCATGAAAAGCAATCCAAAAAGACAATGGCACCTCTTAGTAGGAGAACAATATGGCATATCCCCAAAGGGATAAGTGTGTCCTCAGATTAGTTAATTTAAAGGAGAAACACTGTGTTTAGAAGGTTTGGAATTAGATTGAGAGAAACTCAGTGACAAAATGACTTGTCTTCATGTTTGGACTGACTTTACTAGCAACCAAGTTAATAGGCCAAGGTTTAATAATCATAAAAGCTGACATAAAGCATTTCATATTCATTATGTCATTTGGTCCTCACAAAACCACTATGAGATAAGTACTTCAAGTATTGTTATCCCCCTTTTATAGATGGGAAAACTGAGGCTGGAAGTTATTATGTGACTTTTCTATGGTCATACAACTATTAAATATGAGAGGTGGAATTTGAACCCAGATCTTCCTAACTTTAAGCTCAGCACAATTAACCCTATTCCATGATCCCTCTTTAGGCTTCCTAGGCAAAATGTTTTAGGTCTCTAGAGAGTTCTAAGAACAAGGTCCTTCTTGCCCTGGATTGTCCAGGTAGTTCTTGCAAGTATTTTGTCTGTTTCTTGGGGATACCTTGTTAGGGGAAAATAGGGACCCAACAATAGTTTTCTGAGAGTTGGATTAAAGGGATGACTCATGTCACAGTGAGGAAAGGGAAAGAAGAAAAACGCTCCAATACTTACAAAGAGTCAGATGAAGAAAGTCAGCCACAAGTCTGCCAAGGTGAAGACACAGGGATGAAGCTCCTGGCTAAAATACTATCCATGGGAACTGAGCCTTCTTTCATTCACTGACAGGCAGCTCCCCTTTAGATGAAAGGTTCAGCCATTTATTATAACAGATATTTATTGAGTGCCTGGCCACTATCCATACCAAAAACAAAACAAATAAAACAAAATAAAATAAAACAAATAAACAGATGATCTGTGAGTCCTGAAAAACCAAGACTGAGATTAGAAACTATCAAATTCTGGGGAGGGGGAAGGTGGACAAAGACTTGTTCCCCAAATCCCAAGTACTAGGACCTTCCCTCAAGGGAATAAGGAAATCACTGTAGGACCAATAAGAAGAAAATGTTCCTGGATGTAAAACACAACAAGCTCATTACTCAAAAAGATGTGGTACAGGTGAAAAGCATATGAAGCTTCACAACTGGCTTAGGTCATTTCCTTGATCATGGATCCTAATGGACTACTAAGGGAAGCTGGGGCTATCTGTGGTTGCCTCTAACTTGGTACAAGGCTACTACAGTGACCTCACCTTGTCTGATGGATGCTGGCCAGACAGGGGAGTGAAGAGGAAGCCTCCAGCCTGAGGGAGAGCCAGAGCTTTCACAACATTCAGGACCATGGACACAGGCATCTTCCTTTCCCTGGAGCTCACCTCTTGGTTTTTATCCCCCTAGTGAAACTATGAAATAGGAAAAGGTTTTAGAATTTTCAAAATAGCCCAAGGAGGGGAATGTCCTTAAGTGGAGGGGGTGGGGGGAAAGAGGAGAAAAATAGACTGCAGAAGCACAAGTCCAACATTGGAGGAGCAGGAGATGAAGTCTCCCTAGAGTCAGAATGGCTTGACTCCTTTCTGTGCCTTCCTCCTCCATCGACCAGACTGAGGTTTCCTGGTGACATTCATCCAGAGGGGACAGTAAAAGAATTCTTCCCATGGTCCTTTGCTCCCAGTCTAACTCTTGGATACACGGGGCTGGAAATGCTTGTGGCTGGAGCCAAGCACGCTGGAAGCCTGGCTCTCCCTTCCCTACCAGGCAAGATGAGGTGTCTTTTCTCCCTAATCCTAGCAGTCCCTTGGGTGGGGGCGCTGCCTCCCTGGTCCTCCTCCTTCCCCAACAGCCTCACAAGGTGCACACCTTCTCACGGGGGAGATGGGGGTGGGGTGGGGAGAGGGGAAGGGAGGGTCATCATGCCTTTGTTGTTGTAACATGTGACGTTTCCTTTCTAGTTGCCGGATTCATTATAAGGATATGTACAGTTTGTTGCGTTGTATTGCGCCACCCGTTGGCTTAGGAAAGAACTGCCCTCGTAGGTTGGCCTACAAGGTTTGCAACTTCAGAGAATCCATCCAGCATAATTTCTTTCCTACCCGAAATGCCAACAGTAGACAAAATAACCATGATGTGTCTGACCCCATGCCTGAGACAGGAATGACTGACACCTTCCTTTTTCTCTCCTCCCTTCCCTGTCCTGCCCCTCTCCCTCTGCAATCTAACTTCCTTGACGCTTTGTTTTCCCGTCTAATTTCCCCACTCCCAGCTGGCTGGAGACAGGCAGCCTTATGAGACAGTGCACCAGAAAGTGGCTTGAGGGTGTGGAGGGAGAGGCTGCTAGAGGAAGAAGCCTGGTCAAGGAAGACAGAGCTTTGATCCTCTGGATCATTGGAGATCCCAAGACAAGAAGACATTTATTTCCCTGCCTTCCTCCATCTCCTTCACACACACACACACACACACACACACACACACACACACACATGCACGCGCGCGTGCGCACACACCCCTGAAGTTTCTGCAGCTGGACAATAGTCTACATTCATATAAACTCATTGTGAGGTTCACACGGGCTATCCTCAGGATAGAAAGAGCCAGGCTGGCCTAATAACCTTTCCTCCTTGACCTCCTTGATTAGGTAGATTGCTGCTCCTGAAAAAGCCAAAGATGAGGAAAAACAGGTTAACAGCCTGGCTGTTGACATTGACCGTTAATTACAGATGAATCAAAGCACAGAACAAAAACCCAGGGCTTTGGCGCAGGAGGCTGAACTCTAGCCAAGAGATATGTTGTGGTCCAAATAGCATAATATTTCCTCTGGACTCTCCAGAGATGGGCTGGTACACTTTCTGAGGCTGAGGACCAACATTCTTCCCACTTTCCACTCCCCACACACTCAAAGAGGATCAGGTCTACAAGTCTTTACAGGAGCAGCAAACCTCCTGGCCCTGGTAGAAGATGGGACAAGTACCAGGAGGCTGATCAGAGCTGGAAGATTTTTAAAAGTCAAAAAAGATCGTGTATAACATGGTTTAGTCACCCTATCCCTCAGAGCAGTGAAAGTTTGGCTGGAACAGGAGGAAGTCAAAAAGGCCCTTAAGCAAATGCAGTTTCTCTGAAGCTCTTACACCCCAAAAGACTCAAGATTCCATGGTCTAGAACCTCTAAAGCTAGCACTCTGCATGGGCCACTCAGAGACAAGGCGGATGTTATCTCAGTTCTATGGCCCAGAAAGAATGGCAAGAAAACAAGAGGAGGTGGCTGAGTTCCTGGAGCATCATTGGCTCCTCTCCTCCTTGGTGTGCTGTAACAGAGCTGTCTTCATGCTACTCAGCTCTTCAAGACCCCTGTCAGGCCATCAGCTTGTAATTTTATGGGAGGGGGTCGATAAGTGAGCACAAATCTGCTCTCTGGGCCAGCCTCCCCTGGTCCCCTTCTGAGATACCTTCTCAGCTCAGCTCCACTGCAGGGTCCCTGTCCCCCTCCTCTTGGGTCTTAAAGCTCTACCATAGGGTTAGTGTTCCCTTTGTTTCCAAGGTCCACAAGGTCTCTGGTCTCAGAGAAGGTACTTTTGAGTTTGGCCTTGGTAATAGGGTTCTCTCTGTGAATTTACATTCCAATATGACTCCACTTTCCCCATTTCATTTGTGTTTTAAGAAAGGATTTTTTCTTCTTTTTTCCTTTTTTTTCCTTTTTCTTCTTTCTTTAGCCTTTAACCTTAATTGGAAGGAAATCTTGACCACAAAAAGAAATGGAAGTATTGGCTATGATTCTATGAGTCAGAGCTTTGTCTGTCCCATAACTCTGTCTACCAGCTCTCCCTGGCATGGTGAATACAAAGGTTTTTGGATTTGGCATTTTTAAATTATTTTTTTTAAAGCAAAATAAGAAAATAAAATTAAAAAGCCAACCTAGCCCACCCCTCCCTCATTCCTTTCCATGTCCATTTCCTTAGACATCAATCATCCCGTCCACTGCTGCAGGGATTAGAGCATCAAGGTGTAACTTCGACCTAGGGATCTCTCTGCGGAGACCAGGAGAATAGGGGGTTAGGGCTGGGGGAGGAGGGCGCTGAGAATGGGGATGAAAAAAAACCCACACAGCAGAGAAATCCCTCATTTTACCTACTTTTAATTTTTTTATGTTTTTAATGGAAAAAATTTGATTAACTGGATCTGTTTTCTTGTCTGCTTCCTCCCATTCCTTCCCTTCCCCTCCCTCCCTCCCTCCCTCACCTCTGTGCTGCCCTCCTGCCGCTGATGTCCCCTCCCTGCGGTGCCTCTGCCTCTTTCTGATTGGTTCCCAGTGGGCGCATCAGTTACAGTGACATGTTTGAGATGCTGAAACACATGTCCCCACCCCTCGGCCTGGGAAAGAAATGCCCTGCTCGAGTTGCCTATAAGGTAGACCTCTTCTCCCTCCTCCCCCCCTCCACTTCCCCACTCCCTCCTTGGAAAGCTTCTTGTGCTGGGGTTAGCACTGGGGCCGCCTGCTTCCCAGTGCTCACACATTCAGGGTGCACTTCCTGGGCCACCATCATCTCCAGTTAAGAGTCAGCCCCTGAGGCGACGGGCATTTCCTGACCCATCTGGGGATCTGTGGTGTGTCCATCTGTCTGTCTCTTTGGCTGTATTTGCACCCAGCTCTATCATTGTCTCTTTCTGTATCTTCCTGCCTTCTTCCCAGTCTACTTGGGAGAAACCCTTACCCGAGGAGGAGTCTCATCCTCTTGTCTGGAAGTTTAGATGCTGATGGTGATAACTGAGTGGCTAGAGAAGCGGTGGTGACTTGGGCAAGTACAAGCCGAGTCTCAGGCACTCTCCTGTCCTTCTTTGACTCCTTTGCTAGGCATGAGAGTGATTCTTGAATGACTATGTGACCCCAATCTAGAGTTTTAAAAATGAAGTCCCATTAAGGTCCCTGCAGGAGACTGCCATTTTTCCTATACAATGGGAGTGGTGGAGGCTTACCTGTAAGTGGCCCCCAAATGTTGGGAATCACTGGCCTTCGTTATCCATCCCTCTACCCCCCCTCATGCTCCAAACCCATCCCTTCTCCCAAATGGCCTAAACCAAGTCTGCACAAAAGCTTTGTAACTACATGCACACTTAACCGGGATGCTTCCTGTGCACTTATACCCAATCCTTTATTTCCATAGGCTACTATATTAGGCCCTACTCTCAGCCCCTATATTAAGCTCCTGTGAATCCCCCAAGCCCTTTGGAGTCTCTTTTTATTTTCCAGGTCAATGGCACATAATAGTGGAATATCCTGCAAATCTCTTAGGAGAAGCTGTCTCTGCATCTAGAGCAGTCAGTGAGGTGCACACTTACTTCCTGGCCCCGGAGTCTCTAAATGAGACTTGTCCTACAGTAGCATTTTTCTAGAAAACCTACAGACTTCAGTGCTGGGCTATAAAAGTACAACTCAAGGCTCAAATAAAGAACAAGAAGGCCTGGGTTTGGGCTGCCTGTATAGGGAGCCTTGCTAGTATCTGGGTTCTTTCTTGTAGGGAAGAAGAAGGTGTCTTTGGGAGGCAGGTTTATGTGTTCTCTGTCCTACCTGCTCCCATGGAACATCTCCACCCCTAATATATGTAGATGCCTTGACTCTAGCTCCACAGTGCAGGATGACTACTCTGGACATTCCTTTGAGGTCTTTGCTTCTACTTTCCTATTACTGAAAATAAGGGAAAAATTAGGAAAGAAAAACACAAAAAACAACAAAACAAATGGACGTAAGCAGCTGAGGCTAGGTATAAAAGCTCACCAAGGACTTAAAGGAAATTTATCTTTCCTTGATTACCCTTGCAAGGCACAGCTATCTATATCATTCGGTTCATGCAGTAGACAGAATGCTGGGCTTATATATAGTCAGGAAGATCTGAATTCAGATCCAGCCTTAGATACTAGCTCTGTGCTTCTGGGTAAGTCACTAAACTTCTGCCTCAATTTCCTCGATTATAAAATGGGGTCTCCCAGAGCAATTTTGAGGATTAAATGAAATAATATTTATATAGTGCTTAGTAAATACTTATTTCCTTCCTAGCTTTCCTCTGGAAGGAAGTCACTTTGCATAGCTGGACTGTGAGGCTCTATCCATCTTTGAGTATGGCTCCTCAAGAGTGGGAGGCCTTAAGAGGACAGCTGAGCCTTGCAAGGGCCCGGGTTCTTTCTTCTGGCAAATGAAAAGAATATTCCTGCAGGATGTGTTTGTCCCCTCTCCTGACTGTGGCTCTAGCACTTCCCCACCCCAGGTCTATCTATGGTAGATTCTAGTGCCCCAAAGTTCCAGCTAGCTCTAGGTGATTTTGGCCCATCCATTTAGAAACAAGAACACAGACAGGAACATTGACTTCCCCAGGAAACACTCCAAGGACAGCCAAAGTGCCCCAGTTTGAGTTTGACCTAGAGGGTCTTTGTTCCCCACTCTCAGCAAGCTCCTGGTGCCTATTCCACCTGACTTTTTCAGGGTGAACCCCAATGAAGGGCTCAGCTCCGAGGTTATCATACCTGCTTGCATGAGTGAGCAAGCAGGCATTGCAGAATTCACGCCACCTTTACCCCAGCAGCCTCTGTCTTCAGGATGATAATGGCTTCACCTTAGCCCCAACCTCTCTCAAGCCCAGGCTTCTGGGAGGTGCCGGGTGGGGTGCTCAGGTCTTCCCAATCTCCCCACTCCCCCCCCAAAAAACCAAATGAATCTGTAACCAGACTCCCTGCCCACAGCCCTGGAACTGAGCTCCTAGGCTCTTCTGGACTGGAGAACCAAGTCAGGCTTTAGGCTCTGCCTCTTGTCTGCTTTCTTTCACCTCCTGGCCAAGGCTTTGATCCTCTTGCCTTCCTCCACTTTCAATGATTCTCTTCTCCCTCTGCCAGCTTGTGTTGTTCCCTTGTACTCGCCTCTGTCTGTCCTGGTGCTCCCCATGTGTCTTTGTGTTTGGATCCCTGTGTCTCTGGTGACTGTCTCAGTGCAGCTCGTGTGGTGGTTCTTATATGTCACCAGCCTCCCTCCAGGAGGCTGATGCTTTTTACTTTCCTCTCTCCTCAGCTAGTCAGAAGCAGGCCCTGCGGCAGAGTTGGCGTGCATGGGTCTTGATGCTTGTCTTGTAATGCCTGCATGTAAGTGTCTTTGACCTCATTCAGAAGCAGGAGAGCTCCATCCATACGAACTGGGGAGGCCAGCAGGGGATGCTGCAGAGTCGTGGAAAGACCAGGAAAATGGCAAAAGAGAAGGGAAGATATTTAGTAAATCATGCACCACCCCAACCTAGCAAACAAATCCTAACCTGGATCAGCCCTTCCCTTCCTCCGGTCTTTCCCTACCCCCTACTCCAAGAGACTCATCACTGAATGTCGCTGAAATCAGAAGACTCTTCTGTTCACGAGGCATGCCTTCATGAGCCTGAGCCAAGTGAGGGATGAGCTGTTTGCAAGGCTGGGTTTGTTTTTTAGGGTCTCCAGGGACCAAAGAGGGAGTCCGGCTCAGTAGGTAGAGGAACTGAGTCTGTTTCTGAGGAAATGGTGAAAGGGGAAGCTTTCCCTAGCAGTCAAAAAGTATTTTCCAAAGAGGATGGTATGGAAAGTAGCAAAATTCTTGGCTTCCAAGCATTGCTGTTGGAGAGGATGCCTGCCCATGGAGTATGCAGATTGTCATGGCAGATGAATTAACTAGAATTTCCAACAGCAAGCAATGTTGAGATAAATATATTTGGTCTACATAATATTCTTTCATGGAAAACATTTTTAATAGACTAGTTATTTCAATGATTAGTGTGTTCTTCAAGTAATAATGTCCTTTATTATCTGCCGGTTGGGTTATTACCATTCCTTTAAAAGCTTCCATAAAATGCTTAACCTACATGCTTGGAAAGCCCTTTGGATTAGTGGGAGAAAGCTTAACAACCAGAATGAAAGCTAGTCATACCTCTGATTATAATATCATAGAATGTCGGAGCTGGAAGAGACCTTGGAGATCATATAGTTTAACTCCCAAATTTTATGGAGAAGGAAACCAAGGCCCAGAGTTGCAGTAACTTGCCCAAGGTCACACAGTAAGTTGCAGAGATCACTTTATTGTAAGATGCTCTTATGGATTCTAGTTGGATTTCATCCTTTTATTTGATGTATTCAGCCCATTACCTTCACCCATAAAAAAGCATGAGCTTTTAGCCTTATTATACATTGCTCCCCTGTGTGTTTCTCAGTGTGTAGATAGAGTTCTGGTCCTGGAGTCAGAAAGACTTGAGTTGACACCTAGCCTCATATATTTGCTAGCTATGTGACCTAGGAAAAGTCACTTAACTTCTGTTACTTCTGCTTCTTCATCTATAAAATGGAGATAATAATAGCACCTACGTCGTAGGGTGGTACTAAATGAAATAATATTTATAAAGTGCTTTTCAATCTTAAAGCATAAATGCTAGTGATTATTCATGCATTTTATCAGTCCAGCCAAGCTGGGCTTCTTCCAGTGCCTCACACATGACACTCCATTTCCTTTCTCAGTATTTTTGCATAAGGCCATCTCCCACACCTGGCATGCACTCCTTTCCCACATATCCCACTTAGAATTCCAGGTTTCCTTAAAAGCTCAGCTCTGGCACCAATTATAAGAGGCCTTTCCTAATTCCCTTAGTTTTTAGTGCCTCTCTCCTACAAAAAAAAATCATAATTGTACTTTGAATTAAGAGAGACAGAAACAAAGAAAGTCATAGAGAGAAAAAGAGATACAGACACAGAGAGAATCTCAGACTTTTCTGACAGTCTTAGCTGCTTAGAAGGGGTATGCCAGGACTTCTGTAAAAGCTCCTTAGGCTCCTTCTTCCTCTGCCCTTGCCTGCCGGTTTGTGGTTGTTGCAGAGATTTTCTCACCCCAGGTTTCCAGGCCATGAATAAATTCTCTGAGGCAGCAGCTATTGTGCTAGCAGCTAGGTGGTGTAGTAGATAGAACATGGGTCTGGAGTCAGTAAGACCCAAGTTTAAATTCAGCCTCAGACACTTACTAGCTCTATGATGCTGCCTCAGTTTCCTCATCTGTAAAATGAACTGGAGAAGGAAATGGCAAACCACTCCAGTATCTTTGCCAAGAAAATCCCAAATGGGATCACAAAAAGTTGGACAAAATTGAAATAACTCAACAATAACAACAAAATCTTCTTCGAAATGGCCAAAGTAAAGGCTCCATATGAAGCACTGAATGTGCTCGCTTCCTCCTAGGTGTTTAGTCCTCTCCTATCTCAAGGCTAGGAGCCCACCCAGGACCTGCTAAGCCATGACTCCAAAGGGGAGGAATCTACCTTTGCTTACCCCATGGAAACCAGTGCTGTAGGTGACAGGCCAGGATGCTAAGTCATTCCTTCACTGTCAGCAGGGGCATCAGACCAGACCTCCATTCCCCACACTTGAGGGAGCCTCTGGAAAAGGAAATGAGTCAATGGTATGGACAGTACTGATTGTCCCCTTTATGAGCTCAGGGCTCTCCTGGCAAGTTCATTTCAATGGCTTCTTATAGAAGATACAAAAGACACAAAGGAAAATATTAGCTTGGGGGTTGAGGAAACTTACATTCTGGACCTTGTTCTGTTCTGCAATAGCTACATTATCTTGTAAGTTACTTTTCTTTGAGCCCCAATTATCCACTCTGTAAAAAGAGGAGATTGAAGTAGACAAACTCTAAAGCCTTTCCCAGCTCTGGCAGATACGTCTGGTAGAGTTTTCGCCAAGGACCTTTCCCCAGGCCCACTTCAACAACCACCTTTTGTTGAAAAGTTCCTGTTCTATTAGCCACCATCAATCAGCAATATGTGCTAGATACTGTGCTTGGAGGTGGAGGGACAGAAAGCCCAAGTGAAAATCCTTGTCCTCCAAGAACTTAAATTCTAGTAAGAGAGATCTCATGCATGTATAGAAGTCTATAGATAGTATACATGAACCGAATTGTTTTGGGAGGAAGAGCCACTAACAACTGAAGGAAGCTGGAGAGGATTCATGTAGAAGCAAATCATTGAGTGAATCTTGAAGAAAACCAGGTGAGATGAGAGAAATGATTCAGATCCCAGGCTATAAGGCTGTGCAGGTCTAGTGACCTGGAGCAAACATTAGACTCTAATCCCCATCCATTCATCCAACAGTCTGTCAGTCACCCTTATTCATTCCTATGGAAGGGAAATCAAGCAGGGTAGGAAGAGATGGTTACTGTGTGGGACTGATCTCTGACTAGAGTTCATTAATGGCTGACCTAGAGACAGAATCCAGGGCTACCTCCCTCTTGTCTGTAGTCCTGGGCCAGAGACCCAAAGTTTTTTGACTGAAAGACAGACAGA
The DNA here is from genome assembly GCF_027887165.1 of Monodelphis domestica. Taxonomy (NCBI): domain Eukaryota; kingdom Metazoa; phylum Chordata; class Mammalia; order Didelphimorphia; family Didelphidae; genus Monodelphis; species Monodelphis domestica. Next base: position 479,425,970 of record NC_077227.1, read on the forward strand.
ACAGACATACAATATTTAATAAGCATTTACTATGTGCCAGGAATTATGAAGTGAGGAAGTATGCCAGACCACAGAATTCAGAAAAATGATATCTGAGGCAGGGAGGGGGGTAGGATAGAGAAACAAGGATCAACAAGGATCACCTCTTTTTCCTCTTTTTAGGCTTATATGGTCTGTAGCCAAGTACTGAGTTGGTAGAAAGTCTCTTCAGCATAGTTTGAGGCAGGCCAGAAAGAGTGGAGTATTCACAAAGCAACAATAGATGGAAGTTTATGAAGTTTGGTCTCAGGGTCCCAGGAAGGAGAAGCTCTGGCTTTCAAGAGTCAGTGTAGCCATTCACATAAAATGGTAGAGACACATGAGCAGTAATTTATTATTTCAATAAGGATTTTATTGGGAGATCATTTCCAGGTCATAGTGGAGGCCCTGAATTGTTGATTCCAACCCTGCCAACCATACCTGCGTTCTGCCATCACGTAGAACACAGGTTCTTCTGCTTCCCCCTCTTTCCAACATCCATCCTAAAAGAAGGATGACCTTTCTTCCCTTCTCTCACCAAAGTAGCTCCCTGTGTCTGTTCAGATGAAGGTTGTGGAGACAAGAGTGGGGAAGGGACTCTCAGGCAAGCATGACTGTAACTTGTGAAGCTGCTTTACCTGTACAGGAGGCAGCCAAGGGATGTGTTTCCAATGGCAGCATTCCAAAGAGTTCTTTCAGTGTGCATCATACCTGGAGGTTTTCTGGGAACAGGCTTCAGGGCCTGACCAAGGTACTAAGGATAGTGGATGCAAGTTAGGGTGGAAAGTGGAAAGAGAACCCTACTTCTCTTGACGCCTTGGAAGTGCCAGCTGGTCCCTACTCAGGGATTATTCTTTCTGGCTGACAGCATGTGGAACCTCAGAGACAAGGGCTGACACTAGGCAAGGTGCCAAGAGCTTCAGGAAAAGAAGAACCTGGGCGACTCTTTGGCCCCTATTCATTGGCAAGAAGGTAGATGTGGTTGTAGAGAAGGGGGTGTCAGGGGAAGTTCATCTAGAGCATTTATGGAAATTGATAGACATATAAGGTCTAAGTCAGCCACAAACCCACCAGCTAGGCACAGTTAAGTAAGCTATAGTCTCAAGGCTTTTTCAAATAGGCAGGCTGATTTGGCTCTTTTAGAGGCATCCTGGAAAGATTCCAGGAAATGTCTGAAAAGCAAAACAGATGCCAAAGGAGAATATCCCCTGATGCTCCTAAGGCCATATTCCAAGAGAAAAACCAAGGCCCACTGTGTCAGCTCCTGGCCCACCCCAGGATGGAGCTCTCCTGACAGAAGTTAGGATTCATCTGCTTATTCTTCACGCCCATGCATCTTCTGTCTCTTTCCATCCCTAACCTTCTCTCTCTCACTGAAGTGGGACTCCTTCAACCTCCTGCAGTAAGTTAACCATTGGATTGCACAGAATATTGACTGTATGTGTTCTAACCTTTTGTGCGCTGAGAGGCCAGGGCCTGTTGCCTGGGGGACCCCTCCCCATTGGATACATTAAATTGGAACTTTGCCAGCATTTCCGATTGGGTCTGAATACCCAGGACAGAGAAGCTTGTTTTCCTAGCCCCCAGTGGGGAGGGGGCAGCCATCTCTGACATCTGCTCCCTGGCCCAGCAGAGGGAAAAGATTGGGTTAGGGCCATGTCCTGTAGCTGCCACTGGAGCCTGCCATTTCTTAGGCTGGGCCTAGATCATGAATGAAATGAGTTATGAGGCCTGACATCTCTAAGGCTTTCCCCAAGCATATCCCAGCTAAAAAGGATCCTTCCCTTGAACACTAAATGGGATGGGGTAAGGAAGGGCCTGTGGGTTAGGAGGGGGCAGTGGCCAAAATGGGCAGAGAAAATGTAGAGCTAGGGACCGAATTTGACAGCATTTTCCTTTCTCTGTGTCCCCTTCACTCCCCCACTCCAAATATTAAATGCTGCTGATTTGAAGTTCAAATTCCTTAAAGAAATTCTGCTGTCGGCATGGCAGATATGAAGGGCTACCCTGGAAAGGGGTCTGAGAATCATTCATTTGAACTGATTCTGGACTTCCGTTCAGGTTATTACCAAGAGAGCAGCCAAGAGGATGATCCAGATTAGCTGTCTTGGAGGCCAACGAACAAGGTTCCCCACGGGGCCTCCCCCTTGGCCCACAAGTGCTGGGCCAGACAGCAAAGCTGGGATAGTGACCTCATTTCTCAGATGTGTAGGACTCTTGCTGCCCGTCATCTTGCCTCCGGAAGAGACTCACTCCCTGGTGATGGGGAGGATGACGTCCGAATGAGCTCAGTTCTGCAGGAAGGCTCAGGGTCTGGGCCTTCAGTTGAGGAGCCAACCCTCCTCTTACAAAGCTGAAACCTGGCGGTTTCTCCGGGGTGACTTGACTCCACACACGCTCTCTGGGTACAGGGATTAGCAGTCCTCTCTGGGTTGGGCATGGGGTCCCCAATGGAAACAGAAAAGAAGCTATTTTGGGCTCAGTGCACCATGCAGACTGCTTCCACAAGGCCTGAAGGAGCTGTCTTCTAAGAGACCCGCAGGTGACCTGGCTGGACAAATCCTTGGGGAAAGGGTCAAATCCTTTTATTTAATGGACGTTTTCTTGTTGATTAACACTGACCCCAAGATCCCAAGGATCAGTTCATATACCTCCTGTAGGTTACAGGCTATCCTGCCTACCCCAGGGCCAGCATCCTCAGGTCGTAGGCTTCCTTTATGCTTTATGCTTTTCTCCTATTCTGATCTCTGGGCTATTGTGGCCTGGGAAATGGGTAGAGCTTTCTCTAGATTTGAGCTGTTTGGAGGCTCTTGTAAGAAGGATTAGATAGATGAGTTCTGCTTGGTTGCCCAATAGGGCAGAATTTAAAACAGTGGATGAAAGTGGCAAAAGGGGAAGATTTCAGTTTGATACAGACAAGCTCCAAACAATTAGAGGTGTCAGGAAGTGGTGTGGGCCACTTCCCTGTGCCTAAAGCTCTTATACACAGAGAAAGGATTCCTGCTTCCTCCTAGAGTAGATGATCCCTGACATCCCTTTCCGTCCTGAGCTGCCATGATTCTTCCTAAAGTCATGGGAAATCATCAAGCAGGGATCACCTCCCATAGTCTCCCTGCAAATGGTCGTCTGTATCTTTTCTGGCTGAGATAGATCTTTCTGAATCCTGCCGCCCCAAGGAATGAGTTGTGCCTGGGAGGTTTGACAGGCAAGTTTTAGTTCTGAAGGCAGCAGCCTGGCTCAAGGAGCACGGGGAGATCATTCTGGGAAAGTCCTCTTAGGTGTAGGGGTGGTGCTAACAATCCCCATTCACTTTGGGGGGGATAAGGGACCTTGTATCCACTTGTGGACCACCCCCCATCTTGATAGAGAGTAGCTTCTGTGCAAAAGAACCGCCAGGGGCCAAGGATAAGGGTAAGGCAGAGCAGCTTGGTCATGTTGTTGCATAGGTCACTGGAACAAGCTGAGGCTTAAGGCCCTGTAGCTTCCTCTGTGACTGCCTGGAAACCTCATTTCTTCTGCCTGTGGAGAAATGAGCCAAGCCAAGAAGAGTTAGCCATGGAAGCAGGGAGGGGGGAGCTAGAAGGTGGAGGGGTGAGGGGGCATGCCAAGTCAGCCCAAGGCGAGGGGCACAGAGGCTCCCCTTCGACGCCCAGCACCCAGAGAGGGCAGGGACGTCCTGTCCAGCCAGGGGTTCGGGCTCTCTGCAGTGTCACACTGTTAGGGGCTAGCGACAGAACTCCTGGCTTTTCCTTCCCCTGTGCAGTGGAGGCAGAAGAGGACATGAGTGCCTGAGCCTCAAGGTAGGCCTTTGCCAGGATCAGAGAGCTTGAGGGAAGGGAAGGCACAGCTGAGAGAGCAGAGACTTGGCCTGTGTCCTGGGGAAGCTCTCTTCTCGTTAGGTCTCCTTTGATGGGAGCCTCGCTTGCCTTTTGATGAGAAAAAAAGCTAAGTTTAAATCGGTCCTGGTTTGGCCTGAGAAATCAGGCTGGCTTTGAGGGAAACTAGGAATGCTGGCAAACTTCCCCCCCTCTACTTAGCTCAGCCCCCCGTCATTCCCTCCTGGGAGACGAGGGCAGGCCACAAGCGCACCAAAGCTTAACCTTTCCTAAGCCCTCAAGCCAGCAGTGGGGAGGGGGAGGGGAGACAAGAGGGTGGCTGGCAGGCCGGGCCCTCATCCTGACCCACACTTGGGTCTCTCCTCAGCGCCTGGTGCGAATGAACATGCCCATTTCCAATGAGGACATGACTGTGCACTTCACTTCCACCTTGATGGCCCTCATCCGGACGGCTCTGGACATCAAACTTGCACCAGGTGAGGAGGTAAAAGGGCTGACACCCTGAGGAGGGTTGAAATCAGGAGCCACACAGTATCTGCCTTCATTCTTGCTCAAGCACAGCCTGAGAAGAGGACTAAGCTGTGCTCCAAGCCTTGAATCTCTGACAAAAGCAAAAGTTCACTTTATTCTCCAGGAAGAGCACTATAAGCCAAGACAGCCAGGTACACAGTGAGATAGACACAGTTCATTTTTTAAAAGCGTAATACTGTTTACTTTGCTTCAAAAGACATTTCAGCATTCTAAACATGCAAAAAAAAAAAAACCCAAACCCCAATGTTCCAAATTGTGCTTAAACACAGGCGTTTTCTTTTTTCCTTGCATCATTGGCCTGGCTTTCTGTTTGACGGATACAAGGCAGAGCCCTATGGTTTTCCCACTTAAAACTACTGCACTTCAACTAAAAAGAACAGACAGAGTTCTTGCCGTCATGGCACTTGTAGTCTAATGGGGGTGGTGGCATGCAGAAATATCTATAGAACACAATAATATATAATTGTGTAAGAGAAGTACAGAACAGAGTCTAATATGTGGAGAGTGGAGAGACTGTTACTAAGAGGGAAGAGGTTCTGGACAAAGTGGCATTTGAGTTGGGTTTTAAAATATGGGTAAGAACTCAAGATAGAGGGAACAGGAAGACTCCCGGGCCTGTCTCAGGACTTCTGTCCCCTGTACCCCCAGAAGAAGACCTTCCTTCTTCCTGCATGACCTGATTAAGACATTCACAGGAATAACGGCCAAGCCCTTCCAAAAAGAGAATAACCACATTATTTTTCCATTAGTTCTTAAACCATGTTGAGTCAGAAATATATTTCTGCCTTTATTGTGCTTCCAGCCTTGCTATTTATTCACTGTGCTTGAAGCAATAAGAAAAGCTAATTTTCTGCACAGGGCTTCCAAGTCTGTGGATACGAGGCTTATGAGAAACAATTAGAGAATGATTTGGAGAGTGGTGAAGTGCTGGGTTCTGACATACTGAATTCAAGGCTATAAAAGTTCAGAGAAAAAGAGCTCAGTGTGAGCCAAAGATACATATGGAAGAAAGGAAGAAGAAATGGTTTGGGACACTGTCGTTCTTCTTCTTGGATCACCTCCCTGGGAGCACTAGGCAGAAAAGACATGGGAGGATAAAAGAGATTCCCTCAAAATCTACAAAGCCCAGATTGAGAACTTGGGCTAACTTTCAGCTTAGCATTTGATCATGACGGTACCCAAGAAACCTAGAAAAGGCCTGGGCTGTGGCAGTCTGTACAACTGGAAATGCCTCTGGCTTCCCCTCTTCATTTGCTGCCTACCTTTTCTCATTATTTTCATTTCCTAAGTGGCTGCTGGCCCTTTACCTTATTCTGGCCAAGGAAAGTTGTTGGGCTTTCGAGATCATCTAATGAGGATGCTATGCCTACAGTGCTCCTTGCCTCGTGAAAGGGTGGGATATTGTCCCTGAGAGAAATACTGTTCACAGGGAAAGACAAGTAATGAATGAACATGGCTAGAAACTAACACACACCACCTAGATGAGGGAAAATACAGATTTCAGTTCTGTCTCTATAAAACACTAACCTTTCAGGTGGGGAACTAAGAGGCGAGCCAAGAATACTTTCTATGTTTTGAATCCAACCCTTTCTCACCATTCCAGGGCTTTATTATCAGCCTTGTATTAGCTTCCTAAACCAGTCCTCCCACATTCAAATTCTCCCCCTTTTTACACATGCTTCACAGGCTGACCGATTAATCTTCCTGATGTGTGGCTTTGATAATATCACTCCCCTGCCTAGAACCCTTATGCCTCCCCAGCACCCACAGGATAAAGTCCAAACCTGTTGGTTTGGGACTAAAGGCGCTTCACAGTTTGTCTACAATTTAACTTTCCAGCCTTATCTCATATTATTTCCCATCATTGTACTCTCCACTCTAGCCAAACTGCATTGCATTGACATTCCTCATACACCTTTCTGCTTTCTTGCCTCCTGTGTCATTCATTGTTTATGCTTCTTCCCTCACGTGAAATACCTTTTCTCCTATATCTTTCTGTTGAAATGCAATCCATCATGTATTTATGCCATCCTTGCAGGCCTAGATCACATAATACCTTTCCCCTGAAGGCTTCTTTGATCACCTCAAGTGCAAGTGATCAGTCATTATCTTTTAGCACTTTGTGCCTCAAAAATGGCATTTGTCAGAATTAGTTTTGAATTCTTTCTCCTCTTAGATTGTGAGCTTCTTGAGTGCAGGGATTCTTTCTCAAAAAGAAATATTTTTTATTTATTTTGTTAAATATTTCCCAATTACATTTTTTAAAATTTGATTTCCTAATTCTCTCCCTCTCTCCCACTCCTCCCCTGCCCCTTGAGAAGGCAAGCAATCTGATACTGATTATATATGTGAAATCATGCAAAACTTATTTCCATATTAGTCACATTATAAAAGAAAACAATAGACACAACCCCTCAATAAAAATAAAGGGGAAAGTCTACTTTAATCTAATGCAAGGATTCTTAATGTCCCCTATAGCACAGAGCAGTGCCTTCCACTCAGCAGATATTTAATAAATACTCATTGAGTGATCTAAGGAACCTTTCTCTTCCTCTCCCTCTCCTTGCTTTGGATCTATAGCTGGGATGAAACAACATCAGTGTGATGCAGAATTGAGGAAGGAGATTGCATCTGTTTGGGCTAATCTGCCCCAGAAGACACTGGACTTGTTGGTGCCACCACATAAACGTAAGTAAAAAGATACAGCAGCCAGACTGCCCCTACCCACCCACCCACCCCCAGCCATTTAATCTCCTCCCTCAAGAGTCCTTGCCAAGGATAATCTAAGAAGAAAGAGAGATATAGGGTAAGGAGTAGAAGAAAGGGATGTGGGGAAAATGGGAGATGAAGATCTTTGAGGGAAGTTTGATCTGGAGCAGTGGCAAAAGTCAGAATGGACATCCTTTAAGCTACTGACCAATGGTGTAGTTATTGCTTTTGGAATGCAGGTCTTCTATAACCTTGCTCCTTTGTTAATACTGTACATATAGTCTTTAAAAAACCCTTACCTTCCACCTTAAAATCAATAGGTTTTAAGGCAGAAGAGTGGTAAAGCCCAGGCAGTAGCAGTTAAGTGACTTGCCCAGGGTCACCCAGCTAGGAAGTATCTGAGGTTAGATTTGAACCCAGGACCTCCTGTCTCTAAACCTGGCTCTCAATCCACTAAGCCACCCAGCTGTCCCCTCAACAATTTACTTCTGAGCAATGGGTAGTGAGTGCTAATCTTTCTCACAACCAAGGTTCAATCTAGACCTTCATAACCTCAAAACTGTATATACTAGTAGACTCCTAGTTGTCCCAACCTCTAATCTCTCTAATATACTCTATAAGCATTAGCCTTGAAAAGCCCATTTTCATCCCATTAACTTCCCCTGCTTAAAAGGTGTATCCTTGTTATCCATTTTATTGTCCCCCAAAGTCTTAATGTTCAAAAATCCTGGGCAAGTCATTTGACCCCCATTGCCTAACCACTCTTCTGTCTTGGAACCAATGCAAGGTTCCAAGACAGAAGGTAAGGGTTTATAAAAAAAGAAATAAATTGTCCTATATGGATAGATGGTAGCCTAAAAGAAAGATTAGGAAGTGGACTTGAGATTTCTACCAGTATAAGGAATTCCCTCAACCACCATAAGCTATCACCTGCTCTTCAACTTAAAGATTTAAAGAATTGCCTAGAATGCTGAGGGTTTAAGTGCCTTGACCAAAATCAAACTACCAGCATGTATCAGAGAGGGACTTAAATCCAGGTTTTCCTGGCCCCAAAGAATGCTCTCTATGTGCTATGCCTTTAGCCATCTTGAAAATGAAATCAGTTGAAACAACTTGAAATGTTCAGTTCATAGAGGAGATGATTTAGGGTACTTGGGGGTGGGACATGATGACATGTGATCACTATCTTTGGGTTTTTGAAGGTCATGGGTGGAGAAAGGATTAGGCTTGTCCTACATGGCTCCAAAGGATACAGGGTAAAAAATTTCAGGGAAACAATATCTTTGTCTCCTTTTAAGAAAAACAATGAGAGTTCTCTAAAAGTTGAGTCAGCTGCCCTTGGGGAGAGTTCTTTTTCACTAAAGTTCTTCCAGTGATACTAAATAGCCATTTGTTGGGACTTTTGTAAAGAAGATTTCTGTTCCTGTGTGGGTTGGGTTCAGGGAGATCACATCCAAGGCTCAGATTCTATCCGAGTATTGAGGGCAATCAGAAAACTGGATAAAGCTACCCACGATCCAGGGCCAGCACAGCTAGCCAAGCATAGGGCCTTTGTATCCTTAATGCATCTGACTACCTCAAAAATACCTTAGCTAAACTCAGACCTAATATTTTCTTTCTCCCTAAACCTATTGGTTCTCATGAGTTTGCCATTTCTGTCTGTGGTACCACTATTTACCCTGTATCCCGTGTCCCAAATCTGTGTCATTTTTCATTCTTTCCTCAAGTAGATGAGTTGCATTTAGCAAGTCCCCCCCCCCTTTGATGAGTAATGGATGAGTAGCCTTTAAGTGCTACAGAAGGTCATAAAGAGAGAGTTCAGTGTGAGTTGGAATAGTCTGAGTTGCCAGAAACTGAATTTAAAGTAGGTCATGAAGAAAAAGGTAGGATTTTACCAGGGAAGGCCATTCCAAGTAGGAGCACAGAGTGATGACTGGTGTATATGGCAGACGAGGAGCAGAAAATAGAATAGATAGAGGCCAAATGATAGAGAGCTTTGGAATCTAGGAAGAGAAATTTAGTCTTGGTAAAGGAGAGGAATGTGGCAGAGATGCTGGATTGAAGAAAGGTTTTTTTGGTGACAGAATGCATTTGAACAGGGACTATAGGCAGGGAGGTCAACAAGAAGGCTAGTGTAGTAATCCAAGCATGAGGTGATGAATGCCTAGGATAGGGTTAGGGTTTTGTTAAGGTAAATCAATATTTGTTGAATGGATGGATAAAAGAATGAAAGAATGAAATGTATGAGCCAGTTCAAAAGAAGAATCTAAAGAATTTAGGAATTTGCTATAAAGTGAAGGAGAGAAGAATTAGAGATGATGTCAAAATTTGGAACCCACTTGGAAGGAAATGATGGTGCCATTGACAGAATTGAGAAAATTTAAAAAAGTCAATATTCTCCTGATGCAGATCATTGGATAAGTGAAAAGTTGGGCTACTTTGGATATGGACTCATTGTGGATTTAGTATTTGTGGGAACAGGAGGAACCTTGTTTCTCTCTTGTTTTTCCTTTTTCTTTCTTCTCTATTCTTTGTCTGGATCCACATTCACCCTGACTTCTCTGCTCTTTTTTTCCCTCATGCTCATAATATATGTCTTCCTCATCCTCTTCTTTATTTCCCTCCTCCCCTCCATTTCTGCCTCCAGCTGATGAGATGACTGTGGGAAAAGTCTACGCAGCTCTGATGATTTTTGACTTCTACAAGCAGAACAAAAACACCCGCGACCAAGGTCACCAGCCTCCGGTAGGCATATACTAAGTATTGAGAATAAAGAGCTTGGGGTTCTTGGGGAACATACTGGGAATCAGGAAAGTAAATTTAAATTAAATTAAATTAAAATTAAAAAAAATTAAAAATTAGGAGAGAATTGCAAATGGGAAATCAGCCATTTTTCTTAAGCATGCATCCTGTTTATATGAGTGACTTAATTTTATGAGAGACTAGATTGAAAGGCTCTGACTACATTCTAGAAAAATATCAGGAGAGTGATGAGAAGGAAAACAATGAGTGACATGGTATAGAATGGAGATTATCCTGGGTTCTTGAAGGAGGTCACCCAATCCTGACCTTAAGGCTGAATGAAGAGCTGTCTATTAAATGCAGTTATCCACATGGTTTTCTGTCAACTGCCTCCAGTACATAACTGTTGATAAGAGCAAGGAAGCTCTTAATATTGCTTTAGAGCGGATCTTTGGCTTCCTATTGCAGTTGGTGGCTCCAAGTTCTGCATACTGCCCACTGGGAGCTCATATGCTGATAACAACTGGATTGTCTTGAGGGCCACATCATTTCAATTCATCAAATGTTACTATGGGCTAGGCATTGTGCTTACTATGTCCAAGGCTAGGTTTGGGAATGCAAAGACAAAAATGAAACAATACTTGCCTTCAAGAAAATGACATTCAGGGGTTGGAAGAGGGAGGAAGCAAAAGAATAGCTGGGTTACCATGTAGTTCTAAATACTCTGTGGGTTTACATATCATTTGCACTTATCTGATGAGGTTGTACAATTTATCTATGACAATTTGCTACTTTTCTATATTTCAGTTCTTGTGAGCAATTGTCATTTCTCTTCCTCTCTCATCTATTTTTTCCTACCTAGTCCCTTTCATTGACCAATCAGCAAAGATTTATTAAGAATCTATCATATCTCCTTCTTATCTGAGTAGATGAATTTTATGACAGACTAGATTTGGAAGCCTTCCTCACACCCTGTCTAAAGCCCAGGTGAGTGAGTGATAAAGAGGAAAGAGAACATGCTCTCCATTATTGAAGATTCAGATGCGTAAGACACGATTTCAGCTTTCCAGGAGTTTCTTATAGTTTAGCTGGATAGACAAGCTGGTTGCACATAAGACATCTACACAGCCACTAATATAAGACAATTTATAACTAAATACTAGAATGTATTGTACAAATTTAAATTGCCATTGATGCAGAGAAGAGATATTTATTGGGGCTAGAAAAGTCAGGGAAAGCTTCATGCAAGAAGTAGAATTTAAAATGGACCTTCAAATTTCTAAAGGAGAAACTAGTGGAGTTGAAAGAGGAAATAGATAGTAAAACTATACTAGTGGGAGACCTGAACTTACCACTATCAAATTTAGATAAATCAAATCAAAAAATAAATAAGAAAGAGGTAAGAGACATGAATGAAATCCTAGAAAAATTAGAGTTAATAGATATATGGAGAAAAATAAATAGGGACAAAAAGGAATATGCCTTCTTTTCAGCAGCACATGGTACATTCACAAAAATTGACCATGTATTAGGGCATAAAAACATGGCAAACAAGTGCAAAAGAGCAGAAATAATAAATGGACCTTTTCAGATCATAATACAATAAAAATAATAATCAGTAAGGGTACATGGAGAGGCACATCAAAAATTAATTGGAAATTAAATAATATGATTCTCCAAAATTGGTTAGTCACTTAATCATTTCAGGCCTCAGTTTCCTCATGTGTACAATAGTCCCAACACCTTTCCTACCCACTCTACAGGATTGTTGCACAGAAATGCTTTGTAAACCTTAAAACACTATAGAAATGTGAACAGGTATTGTTAGGGGAGACAGTGATAAAAGTGGGGCTTTTAGGAAGGTTAATCTGTAAAATTATTCAGGATAAGTTAAAGATAGAAAGCATTTGGAGGAAAGGACAATGTGTGATTACAATCTAAGCATTAGATGATTTGGACTTAAACTAAGAGTATAGTCATGGAAATGGAGAAAAAAAAAGATGCATGTAGGATCAAAACCAAAAGGATGCAAAAAAAGTTGATCTCTAGAACTTTACTTCAATATAAAGAAAATATTAAAGGTGACACCTCAGGAGGTAATGAGTTCTTTATCATTGGGATGTCTTCTAGCAAAAGCTGAATAATCACTTGTCTAGGATATTGTAGATGGGATTCCTACTTAGGTAAGCATTACACTAAATGACCTCTTTGTTCTCTTCAAATCTCTCATTCTATGGTCTATCATCTTACCTGGTAGAGCTTTTGTCCCCATTCCTCACAACACTGGATACCACAGAATGAGACATACAGGGAACCAATCACTGTTTCCCCTCAGGGTGCAGACATTGAGAGTCACTATCTATTCTTACTTTTTTCTTCTGGGATTTTATGTTGCATATCATTGATAGACTAACCAAAAGTACATCTGTCTGCCTCTTGAAGCTTGTTCAGAGCCCAAAAGGCAGCAGGGAATTATGTGTATTTATGTTTTTGTATACTGAATGAGGATATACACATGATATGTAAAACAGCATGGTAGGCAGTACTTTTCTATGAACCCCTGCCTCAGGATCTTTTTGTAATGAGCCATTCATTATTTCTCCTTGTCGTTGTTTATTATTTTCCAATTGTGTTCAATGCTTTGTGACCTCATTTGGGGTTTTCTTGTCAAAGGTACTGGAGTGGTGTGCCATTTTCTTCTCTAGGATTTTTTTTTACAGATTAGGAAACAAACAGGGTTAAGTGACTCACCCAGGGTCACACAGCTAGCAAGTGTCTGAGGTCAGATCTAACCTCAGGTCTACCTGACTCCAAACCCAGTCACCTAGCTACCTATCAGTTCTCTTAGGACCTGTTTTTCCTAGCTACTAACCAATCAAGTCTGGGCAAAAAGCCTTTCGCTCTTGGCCAGTTGGCCTCAGGATGCAAGATATTTCTCTTTCTCCTACCCCTTTAATGGCTTCTGCCAGTACTTTGCCCCCCTATATCTTTCTTTCTGTTGCAGACAGGTCCTGTGTCTCTGTTCCACACCCAAGGCCAACCTGCTGTGCTCCGAGGTGCTAGAGTGTTCTTGAAACAGAAGAGTTCGACCTCCCTCAGCAATGGTGGAGCTCTGTGAGTACCGGGCTTTGTCTGAAGGCTGCACAACTACTGTGTTAGGAGATAGTGACAGGATAAGAAATTTCTCTAGCTCTACCTCAGCTCTTATCCCTCAGGTGTATATTCTCTGCAAGAATGCAGAGCTGTCCTTGGTGCTGAATCTGGGAGCTAGTCTAGTGAAGTATATGGAAAAGGAGAGCCTCATGGAGTCTTGAGAAGGGAGAGATTTTAAGGAAAAGATTAGCCAGTTCATGACTAGAAAGTGCAGATCCTTGGACTTGCAGAATAACCTGAATCTTTTTTATTTGACTCTTAGATTCCTATCCGAGTTTCAGTACTCAGAAAAAGAGATAGAGAATAGAATAGATTTGAGAGAAGGGCTTGGAGATGATATAATGGGGCATAGAGCTAATTCTATAGTCAGTCATAATAAAAAGTCCCTAATAGGAATATGTGTTGTGGGAAGACATTTTCAAACATAATTTTATGTCACACAGAATTCTAGGGGTTTCATCACATATAGTAGGTCACTTCTATTGCCAGGGGCATATTTTGGAAAGAGAAATAACTATGTTGAAATGATGCATAAGAAAGAACATTTTGCAAAAAATAGTCACATGAACCCCAAATTTATTGCCAGAGTTGATAATTTCTTCCTATTTGGCTTATCTCTAACCATTTGCCTCAGATGCTTTTCTTCTTTTTTTCTTTCAAAAGACCACACCCAGGGAGTGGCATCAAGGAGTCTGTCTCATGGGGCACCCAACGCACCCAGGATGTCTGCTATGAGACCAGAATGCCCCTGGAGCGTGGTCATTCTGCAGAAATTCCTGTGGGACAACCCAGCAAACAAGTGAGAATGGAAGGGGTATAAGATGATGGGGGAGGGGAGAGTAAATATCTTGTCTACCAGTCAGAGTGGTAATAGTACTCCCTCTGCATTGCATTGGAGGTCTACTGGCAACAATTGTAAAGGGGTGTGATTGGTAAAGGAGTTTGATTGCCAAAGTACAGAGTACATACTTTTCTTTGGGGGGGGGCATATTTGCGTGTAATGGTTTATTTATGAGGCTCTATGTATTTCCAAATTTACTTGTGATTTGATTTGACAAATATTTTCTAGGAACCTACAATGCACAAGGCATTTTGATAGATGCTAGGCACTCAAAAATAAAATTGAAGTGATTTCAGTCCCTCAAAAACTTATATTCTACTTGGTGAGGTACACAGACACATAAATAGAAGATAATCTGAGGAGATAAAACCAACCAGATAGGTGGAGTGGAGTGGGGAACAAGGGTAGGAAAGGCTTCACATAGTAGGGTGGTACCTGAGCTCAGTCTTTTTAAAATTTATTTTTAATTTTCTTTTACCAATTATGTGTAATAACTCAGCTGAGTCTTAAAGGAAATTAGAATATCTAAGAGATGTGATGGTGAGGAGTGCATTCCAGGTATGAGGACCAGCCTATGCAAAGATGTAGTGGTGAGAGAGGAAATATTTAATTCAGGGAATAGCTCATATTCTAGTTTGGTTGAAATGTAGAGTGAATAAGGGAAATAATTTTAAGTAAGTCTGAAAGTCACATTGTGGTGAACTTTAAATTCCAAGTTGAAAAGTTTTTATTTTATCCTAGAGGCAATATGGAACCATCAAGGATTTTTTGAGCAATGGAGTAATGTGGTAGGACAAGTATTTTAGGAATATGAATCTGGTATCTATATGGAAGATGTATATATACATACATCTATACCAGTCAAGAGATGATGAGAACTTGAACTAAGAAGAAGACCATATTGAGAGATGGAGAATGGATATGGAGATAATATGGAGGCAGCTAATTAGATATTATATAATTAGGATTCATTCCCCAGAACTCTCTTTCCCAGTTTCCCATGTTCCTTCTCATGTCACATGCTAACATAGGGAGGATATGCTTTGTGCAGTTCCACCCTCTCTCTCTCTCTTCTTCCTAGAACGTTGCTTTTGAGTCTGAGGAGGAGAGCTTGGTAGGAAAGTTTACTCATGTTTTCTTACTTTAGTTAGAAAATTAGGCTTTTAACTTCTATTTCTTTTTTCTTCTACTTCAAGTGTTTATAAATAGATCTTATAAAATATAATACTTGGAGTTATTGGACATTAATTTAAATCTTACATTTTAGACCATAAAAGAGGAGGAAAGTCAAGCATGGTTTCGAGGTCCCAAAACCTGGGTGATTTTCCTCAATGGGGAAATTTAGAGAAGAGGCAGGCTTAGAGGAGAAGATGATGAAGTCCATTTTGAATGCATTTCCAATAGGACATCCAAGTCAAGATATCTAGTAGGCAGTTACTAAATGGAAAAGGGCTGATTAAATATAGAAGTGTGTGAGTGTATGTGTGTATGACTGCACACATAGCACATTTACTAAGCATGATTGCCTGTATGTTTATATGTTTGCATATCTTCACAGCTATGTCTGAATAGCTTCCTACACTTTGAATCTTAACTTTCTATCTCTTTAAGAAGAGATGCCAAAAGCTCACTCCAGACACTTTAGTGGCAGGCTACCCAAATCCCTTATCCTGAAGGATAAATCTTTTTCTCCTGTTTTCTGTGATTTGCACCGTTGCTTTCTTCCTTAGGGGGAGCTTGAGGTGTTTCTGGGGAAGGAAATGATTTTCTGGAACAAATTCAGAGCTTCTTCCGCCCTACCTCAAGGGGTTATTTCCCTGAACCGGGAATAAAAAAAGTATAAATTTGGGTTTCTGGCCACTGACATAATACTGTGATTCTCTCAGACTGTAGAGATGCAAGAGATGGCCCAGGATGTCACTAGTGGAGAGCCCCAGCCAGGGTTGGAGAGCCAGGGCCGAGCAGCCTCCATGCCCCGCCTGGCAGCAGAGATGCAGGTGAGTGTGTATAGGTTTGGACTCTGATTCATTTAAGTTAGAGAAGACAACTCTTCTTTTTCCTTTAGGCTTCATTTACAAATGTCTTCTGGAGGCTGTCTTATACTCCCCAGCTCTGGCAGACATTCTGGGACAGGCTTAGTTAAAACCTAGGTCAATTTACTATCAAGGCTGATCCCAGAACATCTATACTTCAAATTCTAGACCCTTTGGGACTACTATGTGCTCTCTTTCTATGCCATAATATCCTCCCAAGGCTCACATTGGTTCTTGAGAACAGGAAACCATAAGCAGAAGATTCAGTCTCTTGTTTGGCAAAGACCAAACATTCCCTGACACCCCAAAAGATTCTTCTAAAGCAGTTCAACTTGGAAAGTTTTTTAATGTTTTGCCCATAATATTTTCTTCTTCCCAACAATTATGTACATGTCTACACTTAATATCCTCATACCTATATATGAGAACATATGAAGCTATCTTTTCCTTTTTCTAGAGAGACTGACTTACCTGCCTCCTTTCCCAATGGAGGGGCGTGATACAGACATCTTAGCTTTCTGTTAAAGCCAAAGGACTGAGTCAGAAACTTACTTTTATTGTTAAGCTCTGTCATGGCCATTTTGTAGTCATAGTGAGCCTTGGTACTAAAACCCTTGGATGGGTTTCTCATTAAGCTTCAGACCTATTAAGCTAGTAAACCTAACAGTAATTGAGGAATATTTAAGAGTCTTCTCCCTGGTGGAGTTAAATGATGGTAAAGCCCCATTCTATGGTTATTAATTTCTAAATTGGCCTGTCTCTCATTCTAAAGGCACGAGAGACCAAAAATCAGTGTCCATGGTCACTGGGTGACCCGTAAAAACCATAGCTGACACATAATGGGAAATGGAAAACTGACTACCTCAAGGATCCTTAGGTGTGATGTGGGGCTGGGAGAATGTCTTCTCCAAAGAGTTCTGGAAAGATCAGATTGAAATGATGTTTCCATCCATGAAATAGTAATTTTCTGGCACTCCCTCCCACTGAAGCAGATGAGCAGTGGCAGTTATTTCAGTGATCAACGAGCATTTCTTTCCCAGAGCTGTAGCTAGAAACATCCTGTTGGAAGCCTGAGCTCTGGAAGTCCTGGGGAAGTGTAAGATACTTGTGTATCTGTAGCCTCCCTTGAATAACCAATGTCCTCTGTATGTTTTTCCTCTTTGTACTTCCCACCCTATCCTTCCTATGTTGTTTCTGGTCCTTGACATTTTGTTTGGAGTTTTCCTTAATAAATCTTCTTTCTTCTTTCCTTGGCACCTGATGGCTACTCATGTCTTTCTGCATTTTCTACCTCTCTCTCTCTCTCTCTCTCTCTCTCTCTCTCTCTGTCTGTCTGTCTGTCTGTCTGTCTCACTTTTATGCTTCTGTTTTCTAATCTCATTTCCATTGTTTTTCATGTCCTTCCTCCTCCCGATTTCTTCTCTTTCTTCTCTTCCTATTTCTCTTATATTTAATCCTTTTCTCCTCCTCATTTCTTGGTCCCTCCCTCCCATTCCCCTCTCCCTTTCCTCATTCATCCCGTTGTCTGTCTATTCTACATCTGCCGCACATCTGCCCTGATGTTTACCACTGGCTGTTCTGTCCCTCATCTTGTCCGCCGTGTGTGCAGAGGAGTCAAGCGCGATCGCCTGGGAGTTACCTAGCAGTATGTAGCTTGAACTATATTGCCTCCTATTCTGCATATATGAAGACCTTTTGCTCTTGAGCTTTTTCCTCTTCATACTTGGTATACTTCTTTGTGGGAGTGCTTGGCTTGGGATGTAGCTCTGGAATCCTCAGGTCAAACAGGAATCATATCCTTATTTTGTCTCTGTGGGTGAAGTCTCTAGCTCAGGCTAACCCTTTTTTATCCTACCCAGGGCTGAGGATGAGCCCCTCAGTTTCCACATGATATTTTCTCATGGCATCCATTTACCTCTGGAAGTAGCCTCCTGGAACCAATTCCCTTAATTAAGTTTTAACCCTTAGTAGTTGGGGATGCCCCAAAGAAGTTTGCAAAGGAGAGCAGAAATGGTGTCCTGGCTAGCCATAACTAAGCTTTCCACTTTGGCTCTCCATGGCTGACCTCTTCCTTTCTTGGATGGAGAAAGGTGGATTATAGTAAGGCTGTTCCTGAATCATCTTCCCTTAAAAAGTCAGAGCCCTCCATGTAGCAAATGAAAAAAGAGAGTAAGAGGTGGGGTGGAGTGGCCCGCAAAGATGTGATCCCCTTGAGAAGAAACTGTGGCTCTTTTTTTTTTTCCTAAGCCAAAAGCCACAGAGACATCAGCTCTATTGAACCATTAAGTCTTGCTTTTAGGGAAGGGAGAATAACTCTGAATTTAAGGGTAAAATGAAACCCATCCCTCAGAGAGACTTATACAAGCTCCAGAGCCTTGTAGCAAGGTTCTGTTCCTGCCTACTCAGTTATGCAATTCAGGAGGGACAAGTAGAGAAGTGAGGGATTGATACTACCCCAAACTCTTCTTGATTGCCTACTCTTTGGTCCCCAGCCATGTTCAAATCTGGACTTCCTGTCTGGTATGGGATGGGAATGGGCAGGTTTTAATGCTGGCATTGATCTTGGTCCCTTAATAATTGGCATCTGAAGAGAATGCATTTGGACTCACTGTTGCCAAAGTATCAAGGAACCTTTGCAGTAATAGGCAGCAATAGGTCCTGAGGGCATGTGGATGTATCCTAGGGAGAAGGCTCAGATGAATCTGGTTAGTTCTAGCAACCCCATAATCTTTCTTCCTCTATTCCAATGCTCGTCCCTATGCCATATCTCTTCCCTTAGCCCTCTTCCCTCATTTGTCCTTCCATGTTCCTCTAACCCTCTCCTTCCTCCCCACCCTATATCTGTTCCCTTAGCACTATTCCCTTAATAGCCAGTGGGTTTGGCTAACAAGTTCATCTCTTCCCTTTATCCCCTCAACAGCCCATTCCAGACACAAGCCCCATGAAACGTTCGATCTCCACATTGGCCCCGCAGCGCCCACATGGCTCACACCTTTATGAATATGGCCTGGAACGTGTATCCTCAGGCCAGCCTCAGCATCACCACCATCATCGCTGTCACCGGCGCAGGGATAAGAAGCAGAAATCTTTGGACAAATGCCCTAGTCAGTCAGCAGATGGAGATGTGGGTGAGTCTATGCAACTCCTCTTGAACTTAGGGCCCCGGGAAGGAGGGGAAAGAATCTGATCTGGTGGCTCTCATATCTTCTAGAACTGAGAAGTAACTCATACCTGCAACAAGAGGCCAGACCCTATATGACTTGGAGGGGCACCAGAGAATTTGCCTGATACCTCTTACCTATATAGAATCCATATGCTATAAAAATCAACCTGTCCAGGGAGCAGCTGGGTGGTTCAGTGGATTGAGAGACAGGTCTAGAGATAGGAGGTCCTGGGTTCAACTCTGGCCTCAGATACTTCCCAGCTGTGTGACCCTGGGCAAGTCCCTTTGCTTAGTCCTTACCACTCTTCTGTCTTGGAACCAGTACTACATAGTATTAATTCCAAGATGGAACGTAAAGGTTTTTTTTTTTTTTTAATTAACCTGTCCATTTGGGAACAACTTACAGAGGCCCCTGTGGAGCTGGTTTAAGCAGGCAGACTTTTCCCACCCTGCTCACTGACCTCTTACCATTAACCCAGAGGACTGTTGACACAAGCACTACCTGACACCTTTACTGGATCAGTTATCCACTTTGTAAGGAGAGTGAGCAAGAGCATGCTTTAGGGCTATCCCTATGTGTAGGGAAGGCATACCTAGAGGCTAGGGAGTATGTGACTTCTTGGGTGAATAGATGATTTGAGATGGGAAAGGTAGGTAAGGGAGAAAAGAGTATTGGGACAGGGGAGATACATCAGGAGGGAGCTGGGATGGGAGGTAAATAGGTGGCAGGAGTGTGATAGAAAGCTGGGTTTGAGATTAGGGTGGTGGATAATGTAGAAAATGGAGGGATTATGATGAGGGTATTGGGTGAGGTCTTAGTAGGATGTGAACCTATGCCTATTAATCATAGATTTAGAACTGAATGGAACCTTAGTGATCATCTAGTCCACCCTCCACATCTCATTTTACAGATAAAGAAGCTGAGGTCCAAAGAGACTAAGTTATAGATGGGATGAATAGAATGGGAAAGGTGGGTAAGGTGGGTGATTGGAGATTATTGGTGGGGTGGGAGAGAAGATAGGCAGGATGAGAAAAGGGTAGGTGGGTGAAATGTTTTTTCCTAGTTGCTCTGTCCCTGGCTGAATGTCTCCATCCTACCTTTAGCACCAAACCACAGTGTGGGGATGACAGCTCCATCAGGGGAAGGTGCAGCCCCATGTAAACATGAGAGGAAGCAAGAAAGGGGACGGTCCCAGGAGCGGAAGCAGCTCTCTTCTTCCTCTTCAGAGAAGCAGCGTTTCTACTCTTGTGATCGATTTGGGAGCCGGGACCCATCGCAGCCCAAATCTTCCAGTGGGAGTCGTCCCACATCACCTCCTGGGGGGCAGGATCCAGGTTCCCATAGACAGGTAAGAGGCTGGAGATGTTGGGAGAGGAGTGGGCTGACAATGGGGAGGAATCAACCCATGCCTGAGGCTTATGCTTGATAAAGTGCACAGAGCAAATAGCTTCACTGGCAAAGGCTATCAGCCTGAACAAGATAGAGCAGAAAGGATTTGGGGAGTTAACTGAATGGGAGGAGAGAAGGGAATTCTTCTGCCCCTGTCCTGAAGCATGTCACCATATAGAATTGTACTGGGTGTCCAAGTGAACCATAGTTCCCTTTCTGGGGTTGTGGTCACTTCTATGGTGCCAGGAGCCTCAGGAAGATGTGGATGGATGAAGTTTCAGTTATTCCAAGCAGGTTTGGCTATTGCCTGGAAAGTAGAGAGAAAAACCCAAGGCCCAAGACTGGGGCCTTGAAGGGGTGGAGACAGGTGTATTTGATGAGAGCCTTCAGAACACAGTCAGTGCCCAATCCCACCTGCCTCCCTCTTCCTCCATCCCTGCTATCACAACTGTCTGTCCTGTCTACTTCTGTCCTGTCCTGCCACTACCTCACCTGACCAAAGTGTCAGGACACTCTGAGGTTTGAGCCCAGAGCTGAAGAGCTAGCTACAGCTACAAGATGTCTTCAAGCCTTCTTCCTCGGCCCTCTCCCTGAGCTCTTTCCTTTCACCCTTTCTGTGGGGAAGCTGATTTCAGTCCTGTCTCTAGCCCCGCTCTCTTCCAGCCCTCTCTGGAAGGAATCTGACCTTAGCCCTACCCCCACCTTCTGACTCTTGCCCTTTCTGTGGAGAATCTGACCATCACCCTCTTTCTTAGTTCTGGGTTTCCCCCTTTCTGGGGGGTATTTGACTTTGGCCCTCGCCCTTCTTAGCCCATTGTTCTTATCCTTTCTCTGGAGAATCTGCCCTCCCATTCTCAGAGATCTCTAAGAGTAGCTGTGGAGCAGTAACAAAACCCACCCACAACAGCCAACTCCTACCCACTTCTGTCTGTCCCAGAGAGCCTTGGACAGGTTTAAAAGTCCCAGATTTTCTCCTGTTCCCCTCCGGACAGCATTCAGTTTCAAGGAAAGCTTTACCTTTGCAGAAAAACCAGTCTAGCAGTTGCCACAGTTTTGTGAACCATCCAACAGATAGCAAAATCAAAATTATTTTTTAGAATTTGTTTTTAGCAGTTATGGAATGATACATAGAAAAAGCAACCAGTTTGGTCCTAGGACCATCAAGGAAGGGTGTTTCTATGGCAAGTTTCCCCCAGAATAGCAGCTTTGGGGCACAGCTCTTCCCCAGATAGAGCTATTCATGATGGCAATAGTGAGAATTGCAACTTGTTTTGTTGTGACACCCACCCCCCCACCCCCGCCCGCCCCACATACACACCCAGTCTATCGTTTAATCTGGTGTTCTACTTGTTCATGGGTCAGTCTCTGTTCTATGGCATCTCCCAAGTAGGATCAATATTCCTGTTTGACTTGGTCACTCTCTGGCTTTAACTTTCCAGCACCTTACATCTCTTTTTTAAATCGCTTTTTTACTTTCCCTCCCCTTGACTGTGGTTGTCTCTACTTTGGTTTTATGTGTTGCCATCGCTCCCCCTCCTCGCCCTGTCCCCATCCCCTGGGCCTGGGCTCTCCTGGGCTTGTCCTTTGCTCCTGTCACTTGTCTCCCCTCTTCCACCCCGCCACCCCTCCAACCTTCCACATGTACTGTGTGGCTCTGCGTCTGTCTGGTTTGTGTTTTTATTTTTGATTTGCTCTGTTCAATTTTCATGTAGGGTAGTGGTTCAGTTAATGGGAGCCCTCTGCTGTCAACATCTGGTGCTAGCACACCGGGCCGTGGTGGGCGGAGGCAGCTCCCCCAGACACCTCTGACCCCCCGCCCCAGCATCACTTACAAGACTGCCAACTCCTCGCCTGTCCACTTCACGGGTCTCCAGACCAGCCTCCCCACCTTCTCCCCGGGACGGCTCAGTCGGGGGCTTTCCGAGCACAACGCCCTGCTCCAGAGGGATTCTCTCAGCCAGCCGCCAACCCCCGTGTCTCGGATTGGCTCTGACCCGTATTTGGGGCACCGCGACCACAGTGACTCCTCCTATCGGGCCCTGCCAGAGGACACACTCACTTTTGAGGAAGCCGTCGCCACCAACTCGGGCCGTTCATCGAGGACTTCCTATGTGTCCTCTCTGACGTCCCAGTCCCACCATCTCCGTCGTGTGCCCAATGGTTACCATTGCAGTCTGGGGCTCAGCTCCGGCCCGGGGACTGGCAGCAACAGGGCACGGCAGAGCTATTATCACCAAGCCGATGAAGACGACTGGTGCTAGCATCCCGGCAAAAATACACAGCACACACCCAACTTGGCAGGTCTGTGTGTGTTACAGTTGATGAGTTTTATCATCTGAAGGCTGGGTCCCTCCCTCCCCCAACCCGGGCATGCTCGGGACTGCAGAGGCAATTAGCATGATGACTGGGAAGGAGCTTGCCCCCAGGACTGCTCTTTGGGGGAAATCTGCTGCTCTTTATGTCTCCCTCCCTCCCTCCCTCATGCTTTCCTCTCTCTCTCTGTGTCTTCGTCTCCGTGCCTCTTTGTCTTTCTCTCCCTGTCTTTATCTCTGTGTCAGTCTCCCTTTCTACCTTGTTTGACTTTCTCTCTGTCTGTCTGTCTGTGTCTTTCTCTCTCTCTCTGCACTGGACAGATCAATAAAATCTTTTCTTTTTCTTTTTTTTTTAAGGGATGTGTTTTTTTCCATCCCTCCCTTGTCCGCTGCCTTGCTGAGTCTCATACCATACATTTGAAATTTACATCAGTGGCCAAGAAGGCAATGGTGGACTTTCACCCCACATGAAATGGGCCTGATTTGTGGAGTATAGTATTTGTGATCTGGGCTTTTCTTTTTTCTTTTTCTTTCTTTCTTTCTTTTTTTTTTAAGGGGGTCTAATTCTTGTCCAGAATGGACCTGTATCTTACCTTGTTTAATTGTATGGGATGAGGGGGCAAAATCTACCTAAAAGCTCTTGAGAACTAAGGCTGGAGGGGGATTCATTTAGACATAATGGTTTAAAAGAGCTCCTTTTTTCCAAGGAGTCCAAACCTTGAAGTTCAAAGTGTCCTAAGCCGGCAGATCTCTCTGCATTCATATGACATGTCCACTTCTGCCAGTTCATACATTATACCACCAAACCACCCCAGAGATCCCACACAAAGCTGCTCAGTCCTCCTTCCCCTAAGGACATATTACAAAACTTGATGAGGACTATCTGGAAAGAGTCCTTGCTGCTGATAGTTTTCCAATTGCAAACCCTCCACACCCTCACCATTTTGTCTTGTTTAGGTATACTTTCTTTTTTCCTTTTTTCTTTTTTCCCTGGGAAGGGGGAGGCACAGAAAAAGAGAAGAGAAAGGATAGGGAGAAGTAAATGTAATTGGTTTTATATCCATCCAGGAGCTAGAACTAACTTTTCATTGTGTGCATTTTTGTAAATTGTACAGTAAACAAGGAAAATGATCTCATGTAGAGAATTCGTCCAGTGTCATTCTGGGTCCCACAAAATCTGTCCACTGTTCCAGTCACTCACTACCAAGTGCCTAACCTTTGAAATGTTTCACATTGATAATGCAGCCTCCTGCTTTCCTTCATCCAGCCTTGTGGGGAAAGAAGGAACCTGGAAGGCATGTCATGCTTGAGTCCTGTATGAAATTTCCATGTGTGTATTTTGCAGACACTGTTAAAAACAGAAACCAACTGAAAAACTGACAAAAACAAAGACTTGATTTGTATATTGTTGGATGGGGAGTTTACAATGGAAAGAGAGGAAAAAAGATCAAAATTGTAAAAAAAAATAGTTCCCCCCTATCCTTGGGTAGCACTGAGGGTGCCATCAAGAGACAAACCAGTGGAGAGATGTTGGAAAACTTGTGATGGTAAACAGCAAACAGGCTCTCTTCATGGCTATCATTCCCTTGGTTGGGGAAGTTCTGACAATGTTATGGTTGTGTATAGATTGTTTTGAGTGTGGTTAGAGAGAGTATTGTTCATTGTTTCCTGTTCATAATCTGATTCTCAGGGATGAGACACCTATTTTTTTTTTTTGTGGGAGGGGTGGTGATGATAGTGAATGTCTACCTTTTGAGTGTATGTGAAGGGGGGTGGGGTAGAGAGAATTTTCATTCCAGATAAAGGGGGAAGTGGGTAGCTAGAAGTGAAGACAGGCTTTGGGAGGGAGGTGGTCACTGAAAGGACAAGGTCATAAGAGAATAGATTCAGATCTGGATAGCACCTTTGAGGTCATCTAGTCTCACCCTCTTATTTTACTGAGCCCCAGAGGGATTAGGTGACTTGTCCCACAAATAGTAGGTGGCAGGGGAAGGATTTGAACTGAAATCCTCAGATTCTCATTCGAGCATTATTTTACATTGTACCTGTGTGTACATTGTGCTGACTGACTTCAGAGCCAAGATCCCCTGAAGGGGCAGGGAGCAGGCAAGCACTGTGGAACACAGGGCAGACCCTAATAGTTTCTTCATATCTTGAGAGCCAGAGGAAGAGATGAATGGAGCAAAAAAGTGTGGCATAGGAGTTGAGGGAATAACTAACTATAGGACAGCACATGAGATCCCACTCCCCACCCACAAGGGAAAACATAGCCTGTCATCACAGAATGGCCTTTTCAACTTAGTTTAGCTTGGAACAGCCAGACCAGTAGCTGTCCCCTACTTGCTGGGCCAGGGAGCACAGGTGGAGGGATGGAAAGCTGGGAAAGACAAACACTAGCAGAAGCTTGGTAGTAGTTATCTGCAAAGCCAGCTTTGCACAAGGGAACCCTTTGGGGAATTACCCAGAAGGCATCAAAACCCTTTGTCTTCTGGAGAATAAGTGTGTATCCAGACCAAGGGCCTCACACTGTTTCCTTTAGTGTTTACATTTCAAAAGTTCAGATGCTTTTGTAGTTGACTTCTTTTTAAATGTCTACTAGTTCTCATCCCTGGGTTCTACTAAAAGACAACTTTGGTGTGAATGCATGTGTGAACTTTGACACACTACATGGTGCCGAGATATGCTGAGGTATGTGTGCACCTGTGTGTGTGTGTGCATGTGTGTACTACAATGCCACAAGGTGCAGAGAGGTATGTTGAGGTATGTTAAGTTGAGTGGGTATAATTTAACCCTTAGGGCTATGCAACACAATGACACTCAAAAGCAACCAATGGAACAAGACTTTCATCCATTTTGTGGCTTTACCTGCTGGATTCTCTGTTTGGGGCTCAGCATAATTGTGACCAAATGTTTGATATATTTCCCTTAACACAAAGGCACAACATTCTGGCATTTTAAAGGAGCCAGAGGATTTTAATTCAATGAGCTAAAAAGCAAAAGACAGTCCCTAATGGCATATGTGGCCATTGTTCCCACAGTGATAGGTGGCAGGACCTTTGGGGGGGGGGGTAATTGGGTTTTATCTTTCCCTAGCCCCAGTATCCCACCTATTTCCCCATCTTTCCTTGTAATACTTTTCACAGTTAAAAAAAAAAAAGTTAAAATTCTATACAGTACCATGGCTGTGTTTTCATAGAAGGTGTTAGGTCATTGACAGTCTTGCCTAGACCTTATTATCACTTCCACAGCCTCAGTTTCTCATCTGCATCCTCTCTTAAGGTGATAAAGGAGATGGGGAGGAGTGTCCTGGGTTAGGCCATTCCTCCACTTGGGAAGAACTAAGGGAAGAAGAGAGAGGAAACCAGAATATTGTTCCCATGGTCCTGTCTTCCTTACTTGGGGTTTGGTCTTACCATCTTTTCATACACCTACATCTCAAATCCCATAGTGAGTTGCCAAACTTTAAATGCATCAACCAGTTTTCTGCATCTGGAATCAGTCTAGCAGTGGCTGTACTTTGAATAAGTCATGTTTGCATGTAAAATATATACATATATACATATATATACACACACACAAGTATGTGCATGGAAAATGTTTATCTTCGTACTTTTTTGATACAATGTATTCTTCAGTTGTTCATTTTTAATTATATTTGATATAAATTGAGGGTTTGTTGCAAAACTTTATATTTAAGAACAGTGTTAAAAAAAAAGATGTCCCAATCATGCAACACAACTGGGGCTTAAAAAAAAAAAGTTATGTGATTGACTAGTTTGCTGCCTGAGTCATATTTATCAGCCAAACTTTGGATTCTGCTGTTGTTTCTACAATGACATTTTGTATGAAGCAAAGTCCTTGAATTAAAATAAAAACTTAGCAAAAAATAAACCAAACCAATATGCTGCGCCAGATGATGTGTGCAGTGGGGACTGTAGGTGGGAGCTCTCCAATGATGAGGACAATCCTGACTTGAAATAACTCTTTGTTGGATTTCACCTGTGCTGACACAGTTGTGTGATAATAACATGGAGATGCTTTTAAAAGGGGGAAACTGGTTTATCTGAGGTGCAGATCCAGTTACACTGCTGAATTGTAGAGAAGAAAACCCATCTGATTTGCCTTAATTCACTCTGACTGTGGATTCTCAGTTCATCTGAGAGCTTGGGTGGCCCAGGTGGGTGACAGAGCTGTTCAGATAAGGAGCCTGGCCTGGATGCTACCAGTGTCTGTCCTTCCACAAGTCCACAATTTGCCCAAAGGGGTCAATACCCTCGACATACCTTCAAGTAGAACACTCATTGGTCCTGGATATAATAATGGTCCTTCCAGGTTTGTGTTGTGCCCTAGAATACTTACAGATATCAGCTTCTGATGGAGATTGCACTGCGATAGAAGCATTAGTACAATAGAATCTTAGAACCAGAAGAAACCTTAGAGACCACT
The DNA here is from genome assembly GCF_027887165.1 of Monodelphis domestica. NCBI lineage: Eukaryota > Metazoa > Chordata > Mammalia > Didelphimorphia > Didelphidae > Monodelphis > Monodelphis domestica. Next base: position 479,453,144 of record NC_077227.1, read on the forward strand.
TAGTCTGACCCATCATTTGTACAGATAAAGGATACCGAAGCCTAGAATGGGGAGGAAACTTGCCTAAAGTCACATAGATAATTATTTAATAGAGGCAGCACTAGAATTCTTATCTCCTGATTACTGGGTCCAACACTACAACCTAATATATCTCTGTTCCCTCCACTGACTTTTCTTATTGCTTCAGCATTTCTAGTACCATATTATAGGTCCAAACTACCCCCAAATGCTGCATAAACAGAATTCACCTAGACATGCAGGAATTCTGGGTTCCCAATTGTTCATACAAATTCTGAGTACTACCCATATATTCAACCTGTGGTGGCATATATCTTCCTTAAGATTCTGGAGAGATGGGGACAGGAGTGGGAAAAGATGAGCATAGGAATGGTGAGAAGTAGACAGAATACATTACAAAGTCATTAAAGCAACTGGGAATGCTTAAATCTGGAAGACATTCCCAGTTTTTTAACACCTCAAAAAATAAGCGGGTAAAAAAAAATCCTCTTATGTCCAATGAGTGACAGAGAAAAAGAGACCAAGCTGAGTTTCTGTTACCAATGCCCGTCAGATCTAGGAGATAGATCCAAGGCTCTGCCCTTTCTATTCCCACATCTAAGCTTTGACCCACTGGGTTAGAATTTCAGAAGATTAAAGCTGGTTATGCCTCAGGGGTAGGGGAGTCTGGTACCACAGGATTAGACTCATCATTGTTGTTATATAACATTACATCTGAAAAGAATATGCAAAGCTGTCTAAAGACTTTTCACATTTCATCATCTTAGTGATGCCCCTGGTGCTATCCTCCTCCTCAAATTCCAATTTTGATCATTTTCATTCATTAAGAGTAAAATGGGGTGGTTCTAGTATGTATTTACATATTAACAGATCAAGTACTCAAGTCAATAACTCCAGATGCCTGCCAAGCCAACCTCTACCATCATAGCATTTGACTCTCTTAGCTGCCAGCCAGCATGACTGGTCATGCACATCCAGAGTGACAGATTGCAGCCCTGTCACCTCCATTCACCAGTCTTATGTGGCTGAAACTTTGCCTCTACTCTGGAATTTGTGGAGAGATACCAGCTTTCATTTACAGAATTTATCCCCAGTGTCTAGGTCTCAGTATCTACAACTTCTACTAGGATACTTTGCCAGACCAGCCCCTTCTGCCATGACCATCACTTAATTAAGATAAGTAAATCAAAGCAAAATTTTGATGCTAAAAAAAAATCCAAGTGACAAATTTTCCCCAGAAATGCAAACTAGATGTTGCACAAAATGCCAACAAGTGAAATAAACTGGTTAATAAGTATATGAAGAAAATTAATGGAATACTTGTATTTAAAAACTCAATACTGATATATTAGGAATAAAGGAATTTGTAAGGACAGCAAGAGATAATGGTTTGAAATATGAAAATGCAAAGTAACACTGAAGATCTAAAATCGGTAATAACAAATGATAGAAAAAGTGAATAATGTATCTGCCATGTCAATATGGGTTTTCCCTTAATCAGTATGGATTGCACCCATTTATGCTTTCTCATCCAATGCATTTATTGTACTTCATGTTCTTCCATCTGTCTGTCCTCCACAGAGGATTCTCCCAACATACTGAAGGCCTCCTACATTTCATGGGTACCAAGTGAGCACTCAAGCTATCACCTGTTTTCACTCACTCCTGCCACATGATTTCATAAAAAAAAAAAAAAAAGTGTTTTACCAAGACTATGGCTACTTCAAAGAGTTAGTACATCGATGATTTTTTTCTGGTATAGGTACTGCAAATGGGCAACAAGATGGACCCAGAATTGAATGAAGGAAGAGATCAAACTGAATTGCATTTGTTAAATTGTAAAAGTACTTTGTCATATAAAGCACAAAACCCAATATTTTAAAGATAAGTGGTCTACAATGTAAATGTAGATTTTGGCACACTACTATGTCTGATAAAAATTGCATGTAAACCAAAAGAAAATGGAGAAATACTTGGCGGGCATAAGTAGACTGTGAAATATTTCAAAGGATGACTTCTATTCAAGGATGATGTAAGGGATATTATCAAGGAAATATATCATCCACATAGGAGGTGAGCCCAAATCACGTAGAGTGTGAGATTACAAATGGACAGTCTGAGGGATGCACTGGGACTTTCTTACTATAAAAAGACCTAAGAAAATCCTCTGGTATGTATAGTAGATACTTTATGGAGGATCTCCAAGAGAAAATAAACAGGAATCATACAAGATGAGAAGGCATAGATGGAGGGAATACATCCATGTGATCATAGATCCCCTGGGATATTGAATATTGAAGAATAAACATTTGGGCCACTATGAAAACCCTCTGATTTCTGGTTGGGCAGGACTGTGCATTCTGGTAAAGATGGTCTCTCTTTGTAATTCCTACCAGGATGTTAGTTGTGTTCTTCCAATCCTCTTCCAGAAATAAGAAATTTATGTACATAAGATTCACAGCTTTGCCACTACTTATGTTTCCTGGGGAAGCAGCTCATGACAGCAGTGCTTTCTCTAAACACATCTAACTACTATTTGGGACTGGCAGATGCAGAATTTTCAAGTCCAGTGATTAAAATCAGCATGGAGGGCACTGATTGCATCAATAATTTTGGGTAGACCTAATACCCTTCTTATACCTCAAATAGATATCTCATAATTCAATGTAGTACTCTATTACTGAGTTTCAATTCTCAGAGTAGTTTGCTTTTGGGTAAATAAGGCCTAATTCTTCCAGGGTCAAATCTCTTCATTACGGTCAGTATCACTATTTGTAGGCCTTCATCCTTTATCTGAGGTTCTCACCAGTCATTTCCATTTTGGGTATTATTTGGGTATTGGGGAAAAATTAGCTAAGGGCTGTGTAATTTATTTCTACCTAAAGCATAATTTCTAGAGGAAGTTCCAGCTCTCCTGCATTTTCAGGTGTCAAAGTCTCTTCTTTTTTTGAGTCACAGATTATGTTCATCCACATTGTAAAAATCACCATGGTCTTTGATGCAAAACACCTATTGGATAGGTTTTCTGCATCTATGTTATTTTTTCCCTACCCTATAATGAATTCATAGTTGGCCAGGGTGGCTATCCATCTCTCCTTAGAAGTAGCTTTTTTGGTATGTATTAGAATATAGCTAAATGGATTGTTGTTTAACCGTAACTGAAACTAAACAATTAAATAAAATTTTGTTACTTTTAAGTGATAGCTCACTTTAAGGATATAACTGCATTTTGAGGATGGAATCATGGGTCTCGCTATTCATGAATTATCTTCTGAAATATGTAGTGACATCTGGTGGTCCTTGCTCTCCTTTGCTAAGACTGTCTTCAAACCTTCTAGTTTGGCATCAGTGTATATCATCCAAAAACTCTATTTTGATCAGCAAGAGAAGAAAGTGATTAGGACCTTTTACATCTCAGGAAAAAAGGGACATGTTACAATCCTATAATAACAGGGTCTAGAGAGCTGAACTTCAGAATGAGATAAGTAATGCTAAGGATAATAAAAAGCATTTTGGATTTTTTTTAGTGATACTGCAAAAAACTAAAAAGAATAAACCTGCCACATACAGTTGACAAGATGTCAAAGACTCCATAAAAAAAGAACAAAACCCACAACTCTTAGTTTGGTTTTATCTTCTAAGCAGAATAATCCTTGGACTGGGAAAAAAAACAAACAGAAATGGCTAATAGAGAAGTGAAACCTAAGATAAGTAGGATGAGGTAACAGATCACCTAGTTGCCCTTGATGTGAGATACCAGGTCCAGAGGAACTACATACCAAGGTACTTTAAAGAACTAGAGGAGGTGGCAGCTGGGTGGCTCAGTGGATTGACAGTCAGGCCTAGAGATGGGAGGTCCCAGGTTCAAATTTGGCCTCAGACACTTCCTAGCTGTGTGTCCCTGGACAAGTCACTTAACCCCCATTGCCTAGCCCTTAACACTCTTCTGCCTTGGAACCAATATATAGTATTGATTCTATGACTAAAAGCAAGGGTTAAAAAAAAAAAAAAAGAACTAGTGGATATGTTTCTGGAGTTATTGGCTCTGGTACTAGAAACAGGTCATTTAGAAAATCATAGGACTAGGGGGTTCAATTACTCTGAATTTCAAAAAAGACAACAGAGAAGAAATTATAGGGTAATATGGTTGAATTTTTAAGCCCAGAGGAGTTCTAGAAGTGTCTTTTTCATTTAAAAATGTTTTAATGGCATTTTTTTTTTAATTTTACAACACAATCATTTCTGGAAAGAAAACTTGCCTCTGACACCCTGTACTCTACTTTGTAACAAAAGCAAATTAAAGAAAAACAGAACAAAAACAAATAAAAAAAGCTTGAGACAGCTACTGCTTTTGAAAAAGTGTACAAGGTTCTGCCCTAAAGAACTAGGTTTCATTATTAGTTCTCTAGGGCTAGTAATTGTTTTTCTCTTACTTAAAGGCTTTTAGTAATCTTTTCATTTGGATTGTTGTAGTCATTTGTGTAGATTTTTCTTTGGGTTCTGTGAAGATTGGATTTAGCTATCTCCTGATTATAACAATGAAGATATTTAGCTCTCCCTTTATTGGGAAGATTAGATTGTAATTCGCAGTCTATTTTCACAGTTCTCTTTATTTCATCCTGCATCAGGAACATGTTACAGTTATACAAGGGGTAGTTAGTAAATAAATATACTGAAAAAGAAGCCGTGATCCAAAAAGAACTCAGTGCTTTACACAAAGTGATCACTTAATTGTTGACCACACCTCGGGGTAGTGCCCTCTATTAACACTTCTAATTAATGCCGGCTCTCTGGGTCTCAGTCTTCCCATATTAGCTATTCTTAGAGTATTCCATCTCTGAGGCTGGACCACCAGAACGTCTTCCTTTCCTGCCCCGAGGGCTCAGAATCACTCCAACCCCAGATTCCCGCTCTCCCGCACCTCAAGCGGTTACCATGGTGATGGATCTTCCTCTTCCGCCCGCTCTTTGGGATGGTCCAATAACGGAGAAATCCCTGGTTTATTCCCACCCAAAGCTGGCTTGGATAGCATTGTGAGCCAGACTAGATTCTGGTTTGTGGTGAATACTGAGTATGGGGAGTCAGAGCCACAAAACCGCCTAAGTCCCGGGAGAAGAAAAATCGCGCCACCTGCCCTCTCCAGTCAGAACCGAACGCTGCAAAGGCCTCTGGAGCTTGGAGGCACGGCGCTAAAGCCTCGACTTTGCGCTGGGTTCCATAGAACTACGATTCCCAGAATCCTTCATCGACGACTTGACTTACTCTCGACTACAACCCCCAGAGGTCTCCGCTACGCAGTTCCGCCTCTGACTATTCTGTACGCACCACTCCCCCCTTCCCCTCACCCCCAAGTCTTTGGACTGACAGAAAAGATCTGGGCCTGTCCTCCCTATTCGTTAATGTCTGTGTGTTGGTGGACTGGGCTGGTCGGGAAAATCGATCTTTTCACTTTCGGTGGAAGGGCTTGTTTCTGCGTGCGTATGTGATAAGGGGAGCTAGAAGCTATCTTAGAGAGCATCTTAGACCAGCCCTTTACAGATAGGGAAACTGAGACCTAGAAAGCTTAAATGAATGACTCGCCCAGGTTCTCCCAACTAATAAGCAAAGCCTGGATTTGAACCTCCAAGAACTCTGTCCTTAAACCCAGTCTGGGTCTCCGTGTGAACCTGAGCTACTTCCAGAAGCCGGGTGTGCCCTGTGCCGGTAGGGATGCCTGGTGCACATCATGTGGCTCGCTGTCTTTATATATCGCGCCTGGAGCTCGCTGGTCAGCCCGTATGACTAAGTCTACCCGTCTCCAGCCCCCCTGCGGAGTCTGCCCACACTAGCCCAGGGTTAGAATTCACTGGAGCTTGGCTTGAGTGAGCAGAATCAAAGCCAATGTCCCCAACTTGAGGGGACCTTGTTCCTGAGTTCCCAAGACTCAGCAACACGGGAATAAGCCATCCAGGAGAGATAACCGTGGAGAAGGAGAGTGCATGGGAAGAGAGGTGAGAATGACAAAAGGACTGTGGGGTGGGGGGAGTAGCACCTCCCAGTTTGGGAGAGACATACCATTCAGGGGAAGGGAAGGTCTTCTGAAGAGAGTCTCGTGGAAGGGGCTGGGTTCACAAACCCCTGGGAGGGGGAAATATTAGGGTCCCCCAAAAGAGAGCTAGCATGGTATAATGCAAAATATTTGCGTGGGGTTGACGAATGAATGAGGCAGCTAGGTGGTGGAGTGGATAGATTCCTGGACCTGGAGATAACCCAGATCACGCTTCACACTTACTTGCTGTGTTAATCGCTCTCATTTGTAAAGTGGGGATAATAATAGCACCTGTTTTTCAGGGTTATTTTGAGGATCAAATGAGATAATATATGTAAAATGTTTTGCAAACCCTTAAATACCACATAAATGTTAGTTAGCTATTGTTGAAAAAGCAGAGAAAGAGGGCCAAAGACAGAACTTGAGGGAACAGTCACCTGAGGAGGGGAAGAGAAACTAGTAAAGTAGTTTGAAAGCCAGGTAAGTGGTGTTTTTGAAGCCAAAGGAAGAAAAGCAAAGGTAAAAGAGAGTATCCTTAAGGTAAAAGAGAGTATCCTTAAGGAGAGGAATGATTAGATGCTACAGAAAACCAAAGATAATGAAGTCTAAAAGAAAAAAAATCTTTGGATTTAGGAATAAAGCAGCTGATGGTGATCTTTAAAACAGTTTCACGGGAGTGGTGGAAATGTAAGCAGTATTATGCTGATAAATGTTTAAAAACTGGTTTTCAAAAAAATGTACACAGAACACACTCTTAAATTGAGCCTGCATTATTTATATTTTCTCCATCACTCTCTAGTTTCTCTAAGTCTAGACAATTAAAAAAAAAAAATACATCAAGCCTGATATACACATTTGCCAATTTCTGAAGTATAAATGTTCAAACTAACAATTTAACATTCAGCTTGCAGGTCCAAGCTGACTCCAGCACACTCCAGAAAATAAAGGCTTTGGGCATATTCTACTTTTTAAATTTTTATGCTAAGTTATATTTTTCAAATAAAGATCCATCTTTCCTCTCACCTATCCTTCTTCCCCACTGAGAAAACAAGGGGAAAAAAATCCCCTTTTACAAACAAGTATAGTTAAGCAAAACAAATTCCCACATTGGCCATGTTAAAAAAAAAAAGCTTTAGACTGCTTTTTAAAGTTGGCAGGGGAGAAATGGTGGAAAGGGATGGAATTGAATTCAATGAACATCTAAGTACAAAGCACTCTGGTAGGTTCTGGAGATGTAAAGAGAAAAAGAAAATAGTCCCAGTCTTCAAGGTTCTACTAGGGATGTCACATGTGGTAGCTATTTATCCCATCTATTCCTTTGAAAATATACTTGACATGTGAGCTTTCATCCTACCTTTGCCTGAAAACCAGCAATGACAGGACCCTACCACTGCTATGTCCACTTTTGGAGAGCTCTAATTGGTAGGAATTTGTTTTCTTAGAGAAAGCTTCAATTTGTTCTTGCAGTTTCTGCCCATTGCATCTAGTTCTGCTTTATGGGGCCAGGAAGGAACTCTTAATCACGTAGCAACCCTTCTTTTGCTAGAAAATGAATGAACTTACATTTTACTGAGAATGATGGCTAAATGAAATAGAAGAGAAGAGAGAAGACTTTTTGAAGTCTGGCTCTATGTAAGCATGTTTATAAGAAGTGGGAAAAGTTAGTGGAGACAGAAAGACACTGAAGAGATCACTGAAGATGGAAGATGATGATGAGTATAGTCTTAGTAAGAAATGGGGATCTCTCTAACTCTGAGACAAGAGGAAAGGAGAAAAATATGAACAACATTGGACAGTGACATTTTTAGGTGTGGAGGAAAGATAGTAGTAGCTGACATCTTTATAGAACTTTAAGGCAGGTAGGCGGCACAGTAGATAGAATACCAGACCTGAAATCATAAAGACTTCTCTTCCCGAGTTCAAATCTGGCCTCAGATACTTATGAGGTACATAATCCTGGGCAAGTAACTTGACCCTGTTTGCCTCCATCTGTAAAGTGAGCTGAAGGGGGAAAATAGCAGACCACTCCAGTATCTTTGCCAAGAAAACTCCAAATGGAGTCACAAAGAGTTGGACATAACTGAAACGACTCAACAATAATAACATATAGTACTTTCTTATCATCTTGTTTGAACTACTCAATAGCTGTGTAATGCAGGTGCTGTTATTATCTCCATTTATAGATAAAGAAGCTGAAGCTCAGAGAAGCTAAGTGGTTTGCCTATGGTGACACAGCTAGTAAGTGACAAGAGGCAGAATTTGAACTTAGATCTCTCTGACTTTTAAGTCTAGTAATCCATGTCCTCCATATTGCCTCCCCTTTATATCCTGTTGCTTATATCAGGTGGCCTGAATCCTCTAAGGAGGAATAAGTTGCTATATGTTTTGGGAAATGGATAGAGAAAAACATGAGGGGAATAAGATAGGCAGCTTTGTGGGTCCAATAACATAATTTGTAGTGAGTGAAATTAATTTGGTTCCATGGCTTCCTCTAGGCATATATTCAGCTGCCTCTGATCAGGAATGGAGCACTCAGGTAGAAATTGCCAAAGGTAATTATTAGCAGGTCAAAAATGATTTAAAGAAAGGGGGGTGAAGCAATTTAGAATGGTGGCAACTATATCATCAAGATCAGTGGTGCTGTTCAGTGGAAAGAGTATGTGCTTTGGTGTGTTCAAATCCCAACTTTGATAGTCACTCTCTTTGTGACCTTTAAATAGGTCACTTAACCTCTATGGTCTTCAGTTACCTTTTCTGTAAAATGAAGAGGTTATACTATCCAATCTAGTAGCCTCTGAGGTTTCTTGGATTCTTGGATTAAGTTTTTATTATTGAATCCTTTTTTCAGTCATTTCTGACTCTTCATGACCCCCATTCAGGATTTTCTTGGCAAAGACATTGGGGTGATTTGTTATTTCCTTCTTCAGCTCATTTTACAAATAAGGAAACTGAGCCAAACAGTTAAGTGACTTGTCCAGGGTCACACAGCTAATAGCTAGCTAGTAAGTGACTGGATTTAAACTCATTAAGAAGGGTCTTCCTGACTTTAGGTCTGGATTAAGTTAGATGAGTTTAAATTAAATTTAAGAGAAAGATTAAGTTAGATACAGTTGAAACAAGACTTGAGATATCATGAGAGAGTATAAAATGCCTATTGATTAGATAAGGAAAAATAAAAGGACTGGAACTTCTGGTGAAGGTAAAAAGTCGATTTACTGTGAGATAAAGGAAGAGTGAAATGAGAAGGTCTATGGTCAGAGTAAATATCATTTTTATATTTAAAATCTTGGAAATGATTCTTTTGAGATCAAAGCAGTGATCATTACAGCTTGAAGGAAATACCATAGAGTCCATCTAGTCCAACTCTTTTTACTTTTGCAAAAAGTAAGTCCAAAGACTGGGTATCATTAGACTGCAATTGAGATCTCAGTCATGGAAAAGGCTAGAAATCCTATGGAACTTTTGACACATTAGCCTTTCAAAGTAGAGACCAAAGAGGAGACACTCTCCTCTGGCCCTTATTTAACCCAGATCTCTTTTTTAAATCATTCTCCCTCTCCCTGTGCCTTACTTTCTCTCACCCTATTCTTTGTCCTCATCATAACTCCTAATCCTCTGCCTCTCAATATTTTCTGATATTATCACTTCTGTTCTGCTTCAAATCTCTTCCTCTCCATTCTATCCTCATAGTAGCCAAAATGATTTTTCTAAAACATCAGTGTGACCGTGTCACCTTCTCCCTACCTCCCTCCTACCGCCATTCAATAATGAATTCCAGTGGTTCCCTAGTATCTCTAATATCAGATATAAATTCCTCTTTTTAGCATTTAAAATTCTTCGTAACCTGGCCCCTTCCTATCTTTCCAGTCTTCTTACATATTGCTCCCTTCCATGTACTTTATTGTTCAGTCATACTAGCCTCCTTGTTCCTCCTAATGATATTCAATATCACATCTCCATGCCTTTATACTGGCTGTGCCCCATGAAATGTTCTTCTTCACCTTGGCTTCTTTGCTTCCTCAAATGCCACCATCTCTAGGAGGCCTTTCCCAGTCCTCCCAGCAGCTATTTGTCTTCCCTTTTTAAGGTTATCTGCTTACATATATGTATATGTATAAATAGGTATATGCTATATGCATATAGTATATACCTATTTATTATGTACATGCTGTCTGACCCATTAGAATGTAAGCTCTTTAGGGGCAGGAACTTTTTTTACTTTTTCTTTGTATCTTTAGTGCTTAATAAATGTTTGTGGATTTCATTGGTTAATTGATAAAAATTTTGTATTGCTGTGTGGTTTCTGTTATATTCAAGAATCCAGTGAAATATAGACCAAAATGGAAAAAGACTACACTAAATTCAAGGAGCCAATCATAAAGTAACTGAGGGGTAGTACTGAGGCACAGAGACAATTAGGGATCATCATTTTATTGTTGTTCAGTCATTTCCATTATATCTGACTCACTTGGGGTTTTCTTAGCAAAGATCCTGGAGTGGTTTGTCATTTTCTTCTCTTGCTCATTTTATGGATGAGGAAACTAAGGCATACAGGGTTGAGCAACTTGCCTAAGATCACACAGCTAGTAAATATTTGAGGTGAGATTTGAACTCAGATTTTCTAGACTCCAGGGACAGTACTTTATTATTCACTGTGTCACCAGCCTGCCCAGCATTTTTGAAGATTCTCCTGTAAAAAAAAAAAAGAAAAATATTCTTGCTTTTTTGGCCAGTCTTGTCATATTATGAATATAAATAGGGGACAACTAAGGTCCGAAAGAGCCAAGAGAAGACGTTGTATGGCCTTTAACAGTAGGTGAGATCCAGGCAATGACAGGTGTAGTCTTTTGGCATGAAGAGGAGCTTATAGGGAATTAGTCCCATTTCCCATCTCCAGGCCTTGCTTGGGTCACATGATATGGCTTACCAAATGGTTTGCCTCAAACCCTGAAGAAATAATCCTCAAAATGCCTAAGATCTATGAGAGGCATGTAGAAGACATGTCATATATTCCTTTGGAGGAAGCCTAGGAATGGCTTATGGGGCATCTGATCATAAATGACAGAAATTATACCATGTTTGATCCTTGGCCAGATAAAAGAGAATGCCAGAGAATTTCAGCACCCCAAGTGACCAAGTCTTTCATGATACCCCTGTGGACAAGATGGAGATGTGTGTTCTAGAAAATATTATAGTTAGGTGGATTTGGAACTAGTTGAATGTCTAACCTAAAGAAATAGTGACTTGAAATTTTACATAAGTTAGGAAATATCGGGGTGAGGGCCATAGGGATTTGTCTTTTACCTTTTCCAGTCAATATTTTTGTCAGTGACTTAGATAAATATATAAAATATGGGTATGGCTATACTTACTAAATTTACATGTGCCACAAAGATAGAAAGAATAGCTAATATTTTGGATAACAGAGTATCCATAAAGATCTTGATGAACTAACATTTGACCAAACTCAATAAGGTACATTTTCAGTGTCTTTTTTATTCAATTATGAGTCTAGTCCAAATATTCTGTCTTGTAAGAAAACTATTCAATTGTGGGAACTGGGAGAAAACCGTATTGCATTGTTTGAACTTCAAACAAACATTGTTTGAGCCATTGCATGGCTGAGAAGCTGGACCACCTCTGCCTGCTGTTTAGAGATCCTTTAAAGAACTAGGTTATGCTGAGAAGTTGGACTACCCTTTAAGGAGCTAGATTATGCTGACCCAGTCAGAACCAGAGATTGATGCCAGGAATTTTGTCAGAATTGTACATCACAAGCTGTTTTATCTGAAAACTGACCCCATAAAAACCAGTTATTATTTCCCTATTCCTTTGTTCAGACACTTGCGGGGAATGGGATACCTCTTTTCCTGATTTTGGGGAATTGCACCTGTTTGTTCTCTTTCTCCCAACTTGGAAAATCCTCAATATTTTCTTCAGTTACAAATCAGATTACCTAATTTTGTATACTAATTGTTTTCTTTAAATTAATAGTCTTATCTGATTAGTTGTTTTTATGTATAAAAATCTGTCTCCCCCTGTATTTAGGGTCCAGACCTAAGCTCAGGAGGTCTGGTCCCAGTTTGTTAAGCACTTGACATATTGCTTAATAAATCGATATGCTTGGAAACCTGAAGCTTTGTTTCTTCAGTCATTTTATATTTTGCTAAACACTCATAACTTTAGAGCTGGACAGGACCTCAGAGACCATCTGGCCCAATACCCATTTTACAGATAAATGAATTGACCCAGGGAAGTTAACTTGCCCAAGGGAAATGCAAATGGGAAATAGGACAAGGGAAGAGAAAGGGAAGGAAATAAACATTTAGTACTCACTACATGCTTGGCATTGTGCTGCTTACTTTGAGGCAATCTTTGAACTGAGGTTTTCTGACTCCAGAGGCAGTGTTCTTTAAACTGTCTCATTATTTATTTATTAATTAATAAGTGCCTAATTAGTTTGAAATTGCAGCATAGTGTATAGGGGCATAATTATCATCTCTATGTAGATAACTTAGAGAGCAAAACATCCAGTTGCAGTCTCTTTTCTGAGCTTAAGTTTTGCAACACCAATTGCCTTCTGGACACCTTTTACTTCGATCATTGCACTGATCTCCTAATTGGTCTCCCTGCCTTGATTCATTCCCCACTTCAACCCATCCTTAACACATCTGCCAAACTAATTTTCCTTGATCTAACCAGGCTACACACATCCCCTACCCTCTTGATAAATCCCAGTGACTCGTTATTGCCTCTAAAATCAAGTATACACTTCTCAGTTTGGCTTTTTAAATCATTCAAAATTTGATCCCAATCTATCTTAGATTTATTATACATAAATTTCTTTCTGGTATTCTCTGCTCCTAGAAAACTGGTCTCTATTTCTGTTCTTTAGGCATGGTATTCCATTCTAGCAACCACCATCTTTGTAAGTCATTCAGGTTCATGACTTAGGTGTCATCCTCATTCCTCACTCCCTCTCACCATTTATGTCTAATATGTTGCTAAGGCTTTTTGATTTTTTCTTTGTAACATCTCTCATATATGGTTCCTTCTGACTCCTGATATTTCTACCATCTTGGTACAGGCCTTCATCACTTAATGCTTAGACTATTGCAGTAACCTACTGGTTTGGTCTCTTTGGCATAAGATTCTCCCTACTCCAGTCTATTCTCTTTTCAACTGTCAAAATGACCTAAATTTGAGAATCATCTGCATAGAGGTGATAATGAAATACATTGAAACTGATGAGATCACTAAGTGAAATAGTATAGAGTCATGTTGGCAAACCTATAGCACACATGCCAGAGCATGTGAGGGGGCTGCTCTCTTCCCCCTCTCCATGTGCACCTGAGGACATTTCTCACCATGACCCATCCCTCTGCCCAGCAGCCCAATGGGAGCGCTTCCTCCCTCCCCTGTCTGGGGTAAGGTAGGGGGCTCACATGCAGCATGAGGGTACAATTTGGGCACTCAGTCTCTAAGGTCTCTAAAAAGTTCACCATCACAGGTATAGAGGGAGAAAAGAAGAGGTCTCAGAACATAGCCTTATAATACAATCACAGTTAACCAGTGTGACCTATATGAAGAAACAGCAAATAAGAGGGATAAGGAGCTATCAGTTAAGTAGGAAGAGAACCTAGAGTAGTCATGTGAAAACCTAAACAGAAGAGTATCAGTTAGAGAAGAGGGGCATGTAAGTGACTCAGTGGATAGAGAACCAGGCCTAGAAATAGGAGGTCCTGGTTTCTACTCTGGCTTCAGATACTTCCTAGCTGTGTGACCCTGGGCAAGTCACTTAATCCCTCTTACCACTGTTCTGCCTTGGAACCAATACTTAGTATTGATTCCAACACAGAAGGTAAAGTTTTGAGGGAAAAAAAAAGAAGAGAGTGATTGATAATGTCAAAAGTTGCAGAAAGGTAAAAAAGAATGAGTCTTGAGAAAGGACCAGTAGGTTTTGTAATTGAGAGACCACTGGTAATTTTGGAGAGCAATTTTTATTTGATAACAGATTGAAAGCCAAATTATAGTATTTTGAAGAGAGTGAGAGGAAAAGAAGTGGAGAATTTGACTGCTTCAGGGGTTTAACTATAAAAGGGAAGAAAGATGTGGGATGATTGTTACTAGGGATGGAAAGAGCAATAAAAGGTTTTAGTAGAATGGGGGAAATATGGGCATGTTTAGGCAAGCAGCTAGAAGAATGGGAGAGATTGAAGTTAAGTGAGAAAATAGGGATGATAGAGGGGGCAATCTCCTGGAGAGGATGGAATAGAATGGGATCACTTGTGCATATAGCAGGGTTTGCTTTGTGTTGTGAAATAGAAACCCACAGACTCCATTTAGACAATTTAGGTAAATAAAGTAAAAAAGCCAAATTTCTCCAAGTCAAGGTAGAAAGTTAGATTTTATTGGAAGAGGGCCAAGTCCTCCAATAAAAGCATTCTCTTGTGAGGCAAAGAAAAGAGATCAGTCCCTATCACTCACATGACCAAAATGGAGAAACAGTCTCAGGGGCCTCCACCTCCAGCCACCTTCAGAGTAAGCCCTCCTCTCAGACCTCTCCAGGAGCTCTCCCTCCAGGACCTCTCTCCTCTCAGACTCCTTCAGAGCAAAACCTCCTCAGAGCAAAACCTCCTCCCAGGACCTCAGACCCCGCTATCTTTAAGGAAACAATCTCTAGTTCTCTCCCCTCAGTTCTCACATCTACCAATCACTGTTGATGTCTCCCCTGTGCCAATGGTGGCTCTAGCTTAACCCAGGACCGCCCAGAGGTCTGACCCCTTTGCACATGTCTGTTGAAGGTCATATTCTCAAATAATTAAATCTTGATCTTTGCTGCAGCCCTTCCTAAATCCTGTTACTCTGAGTAGGGTGGAGATTATAGTTTCCAAGACCTGGTTCTGTCATTCCAAGTATCTCTATTGTATCAATTCTAAAATCAATCATGACTCAAAGAACTTCCTGTTCTATGCTTAAGCATAGGTCAAAGCCCTTTCCATTGTTTAGCAAAAGGTTTCTGTCCTAAAGTAGTCTTAAGTAGGGAGGAGAGGGATCCTCCCATGCCAAGGAGTTTCACATTCCAATAGAGTTCTTACTATCAGTAGGAACTTTTTTCAAGTATGAAATTTCCCAATGGGGAAATTTCCAACATTCATAAGTCTAAGAAATTTTAAGGTTTACACTTGTATGTATTACATTGTCAGTCCCCAGCCAGAGATAACCTCCAGAGGCTGAGACCTGGTTTATATAACAAAATGAATACTTCCTTACAAGATCACAAGACATAACATCATATAGACCTTATTTAGAAACAATTACCCAATTACAAAGCTGATTGATTAGTTCATTTCAGAAAACCTATATTAGTCTTTAGACTAATGACTTAGTCAAGTCAAATGACCATTACCTCTCTCTCATGTGATCTGAGGGGAGAGATGACCATTTCCAAACAGGAAAGGGTACGTGATGTTTGTGCCATATTGGGACATGAAATTCAGATAGCATCTTATGATAAAGGGAAGTACAAACTTGGGGAGGGGTTAGATATCCCTTTAGTTAGAAATCCTTGTAAAAATTATGAATTTTATTGATGGTATTAAGATTATAATGGAATTTATACTAATCACTTTAGAATCACAATACTGATTATCTTAAACCCATCACGATCACTAAAATTCAATCAAGT
The DNA here is from genome assembly GCF_027887165.1 of Monodelphis domestica. Taxonomy (NCBI): domain Eukaryota; kingdom Metazoa; phylum Chordata; class Mammalia; order Didelphimorphia; family Didelphidae; genus Monodelphis; species Monodelphis domestica. The sequence continues at coordinate 479,468,878 of NC_077227.1, forward strand.
ATAAGGGGGTAAGGGTCTATTTTCCCAACATTTGGCAAGGAGGAGGGTTATATCTGTCTATGAGATGGGTGAAGGAGAAGATAGTGGCAGAAGGTATCTTATGTGGTATGAGATGAGGAGGAGGGAAGAAGTGGAAACTCTCAGCAATGGCTTCAATTTTTTAGTGAAATATGAACAAGGTTCTCAGGCTGAGAGGGTTAGGGAAGAGGGAGCCATGGGAGGTATGAGGAGGGTTGAAAGGTTTTGGAAAAGCTACACTGATGGGTAGGATAGCTAATCAATTCTTGGACTTTACAGGAATGACCCTGATAAAGTCTATCATTCTGTGGATTCATCTTAAGAATAAAAGGTTCTCCCTAAACCACTCTTTCACATTGCTGCTGAACAAAAATGTCTTGTTGAGTGTTTTCTAGGAAAATGACAAGAGTTTAAAAAAGATTATTTTGGGGGACAGCTAGGAGGCACAGAGGATAAAATGCCAGGCCTGAAGTCAAGAGGACCTGGGTTTAAATATGTATGGCCTCACATACTCCCTGTGTGACCCTGGGCAGGTCATTTAACCCATTTGCCTAGCCCTTGCTGTTCTCTCTTGGAGTTGTTCCTGAGATAGAAAATGAGGGTTTAAAATGAATAAGCAATTAGCAAAGTATGACTGAGAATCTGTTTCAAAGATGCAACAGTATAAAGGATGGTGGGAATAATACCAAGACCAATACAAATTGTTCTTTAGTTGTGTTTTTGCTAATGTGAAGTAACAATTGTTTGTATAAAATGCAGTTTGGCCTCCCTCCTAGAAGAAAAAGTGAAAGGGCTAGAGAAATCTCTGTATCATTGCTTAATGTTACAATAAAATATACCTTGAAAATATGGAAAAAATACTGCAATAGGAAAATAAATCTGAAGAGGCCATGGAGAACCCATACTACCACCTCCAAGTTAGAAGAAAGGGAAAAAAAAGAAATGAAAAGTGAAGAAAAAAGGGGAAGTAGAATGACAATCTTTTGGTAATAGTTCGTGTTCTTCCTATGGATCTAGACCCTTTTAGGAAGAAGCAGTTTCTCCTCCTTTTAGGAAAAGGGATTACAGGATTCAGAGTGGAAAGAGACTCAGAATTCCTCCATTTCAACTCCATCATTTTATAGATCAGAAAAAAGAGGTTCAGAAGGATGACATTTCTTGTCCAAAGTTGCCCAAGTAGACAATACCAGGGACAAAATTAAAACTCAAGTCCAGTAACTCTAAACTTAATGCTCTTGCCACTCTCCCAGTCCTAGTCACTGGAAGACTAGATGAACCTGATGGCTGTTGCAGCTGCAGATAGGCAAAAACAGCTAAGAGATATGCTATTTTCCCAAAAGACAGAAGAAAACTTAGATGTCATCTTGTCTAATCCCTTTATTTTACAAATGAGGAAATTGAGGACACAACAAATGACATGACTTGCCTGAGATCATGTAGATAAGTAAATGGTGGGCACAGGATTTGAACTCAGGACCTCTTAATCCAAAAGAGGCAGCTAGATGGCTCAGTAGATAGAGTACAGGGCCTGGAGTCAGGAAGATCAAATATGGCCACAAACATTTATTAGATGCACACATTGGGTAAGTCACTTAATCCTTTTTTTGCCTAGGAAGCAGTTAGGTGGCTCAATGGACAGAGCACTGAGTTCAAATTCAGCCTCAGACACCTTGGGTAATCACTTAACCTCTGTTTGCCTTAATCTATAGAAGGAAATAACTAACCACTCTAGTGTCTTTGCCAAGAAAATTCCATGGACAATATGGTCCACAGGGTCATGAAGAATTGGACATTAGATTAAACAGTTGAACAACTTCTTCCTCCAAAGCAAGCACATTCCCTACAAAGCCACACTGCTTCTAATTCCAGATGTAGCACTTTCCCCACTGCTCTGTGCTTAACCCTAATGCTTGCTACTTGCTTCTGGACAAGTGATGACTGACAGAGAGATTATGAAATCCTATGCAAGAAACCAAAGTCTGGGCTGAGATGGCATTTCATAACTACTTCCAGGGAAGGTAGGGAAGAGTATGGGAAGTAAATGATGGCTTCAAAAGCTAATGTTAGCAAATGGGGCTTGGATGTCTATCCCCAAGCTTTTGAACAGAAACAACAGGCTTTTGGTCAGTGATGGTATGCTCTCAGTGAAAGCCAGTAAAATATATATTTGGGGTCAGACCAAGAGGGCTTTAAATTTAATGAAAAATAAATAAAAGGAAGAAAATTGGGCACACTATCTACACTAAATCAGAGATTAACCAGTACAAAATAGGAAGAATAACATCAGTGGACAATATCAATAATCCATAAGAAATAACATTGAAGAAAAGATGAAGTATTAATATTCTGACTCAAGTATTTATATTTAAATGTGAAAGTTTAGATTATTAAGATCTTGGAGGAAGAGGACAATTACTTATTAATGCTAAAGCACCTGTGCTAAGTGCTTTATAGATATTATCTCATTTGAACCTCACAAAAAAACCTAGAAGGTTTATAGATGGAGAAACTGAGGCTGGAATAAATTGAACTTGCCCAGAGTCACAGAGCTAGTAGTTATCTGAGGCTGGGTCTGAACTCAGGTTTTCTTGCCTCTAGACCTAGCCCTCTATCACTAAGTCACTTTATTGCCTAGCCAGGTAAATTCAATCCCCTATGTATCATTAAAGTTTAATGAGATATAGATAAGAAAATGCTTCTATTTTATTCAAAAGGGAAAGATTAATAAAAAGGGCTGGTAGACTAATACTGTTACTGCTCTGAGAAAATACATGAACCAAAGACAGTAGGGTAAGGTGGGTAGCATTTAGGTTAGGCTCAAGGAAGGGAAACAGAAGCAGTATCATGATGGGGTAGTATAATTATGCACCATATGGACAAAAGGATGATATGGATGGTGCCCAGACATCTGGTGGAACGCTCTCTTTCTGTAAAAAGCAGAGTATCTGATACATTCTTGATTTTCTCTCTAGTCAGAATGTGATTCTGACTAAAAATGAGAAACTGATTGCTAAAGTTGAAATTTTGGGAACTTTGGAAGTGACCATTGCCATTTTATAATACATAATAAATGAAGAAGGGAAGGAACAAATCATACCAGATCATCTTTGTTTCTTGTTTCAACAAAAGGATTAGCCTAGAAAAATTCTTGAATTTCAGCAAGACATTTGATAATGTTTCTAATCATATTCTTGTGAAAAGATTAGAGAGACATACACTGTATTGCAGTGTAGTTAAGTGAAATTGAGAATAGATGAATGGACTTTAAGGACAGTGATTAATGTAATCATGTCAACTTTGAGGAAGGTTAAACAAATGTCTCAGAGATGTGGCTATGATCGTATTCTGTTCCACACATTTTTGTCAGTGACTTGAATAAAGACATAGATTGCATGCCAACAACACAAAGCAAACAAGGATGGCCAATTATTTGGATAACAGTTGGAATTTTAAAAGTTTTTGGCAGGCTATAATGAAGAGTCTAATCTAACAAGATAATTTATAATAGGGATAAGTAGGGAATCCGAGATTCAGAGTTGGAAGGTAGCATGGTAATAATATCGAGTGCTAGAGTTAGGGAGAATTGGGTTTAAATCCTGACTCTGATACTAACTTTGTGGCCTAGAATAAGTCCCTTAACTTCTCTGTCAGTTTCTTCCTCTGAAAGTAGAAATTGGAATCTGGAAGAGGGAAATGGAAATAACTGTAGGACCTATATACCTCAGAGTTGTTTTGAAACTCAAATGAGATTATGTATGAAGCACTTTGCAAGCTTTAAAGCATTATATTGGAATAAAGGAAGGCCTGAGTTCAAATTTGACCTCTGACTCTTATTAATTTTATGACCCTGTTTGCCTCAGTTTCCTCATCTGTATAATAAGCTGGGGGGGGGGGGGGATGGCAAACTACTCCAGTATCTTTCCCAAGAAAACCCCAAGTGATAACAGAGTTGGACAAGATTGAAACGACTCAACAATACCATAATTATTATTAACTTTCTACAACATTTCCACCTTTAGGATAAAAAAAAATCACCTTAGCAGTAGTATAGGTAAACAACTGTTGGTGAGAATAACATCTAGGGATTTTATTTGACTGCAAACTCAATATGAGTGAGCCAAGAAACACCCTGTAATCTTCAGGTGTATTATGTCCTAGTGTCCAGGAGCGAGAAGATAGCTTTAGTGTACCCTGCCACAGTCAGATCTCAACTGGAATGTTGCCTCGTTTTCTAAACACGTTTTAGGAAGGAGATGAGAAACTGAAGTACACCTAGACTACGCTGACTAGGATGACAAAGTGTCCAAAACCTTGGCATCCGAGATCTGACTGGAAGGAAAACAAAAAACTAGAGAAATGTCAACCTGGACAAAGGAAGACACCCAGGGAGTAGTGCCAGGAGCTTCACGTGGCGAGCGCAGCAGGTGCGGGAACGGGGAGGGGCATGCGGGCAATGTTACTTTCACAGGCAGAAGTTCCAACGGTCCAGAGGCACAACCGGGGGCTGGTGGGAAGACGAAACGCGGCGAAGCCGGGGATGCTGGGAGACGTAGTTCAGCGGCCCCAACGCGCCGGCGCAAGGTTGTTTCTTCTACTTTGGCGAGTGAGAGCGAATAGGCACGGGAACACTCCTAGCGGCCCGACTCCTTCCCTGACCCCCTCAGGTGGGCTTGACTTTTTGGTTCCACCTGGCGTTTCCTGCCCTCCAGTTGCCGCTTGGGGGATTTTGGGAACGTGAAGAAAAGCCAGACCGGGCCAACTCTGCGGGGTGTGGATGCGGGGCGGGGTCTGGAGCACCTAGGTTTTCTCTTTCTGCCCCCTTGCCGGCGGAGCAAGGAGCTACTCCCTGGGACTCAGTTTCCTTAACTGTAAAATGAAGAAATTGGACTAAAAATGATTCACCAAATACTCTTTCAGCTGTAAATCTTGTGAACTCTGGGTACATGTGTCTAAACTAAATGAGAACTTACATTCATGACTTATGGTTACAGAGGGCTTTTAAGTATATTATTGACTTTCATTTGCACACCTTGATATAGTTAGTTTTGAGTGTTGTGCATTCTTCTTGATAAGAAAAGTGAATTTTAGAGAAGTGACATTCAAAATCACACAGCAATAATAAGTCCTACCTCTTGAGTACTTTAAGGTTTACAAAGGAAAAGCTTCCTTCACAACATTTCTGTGAGATGTGGGTAGTACAAATCTCCTTATCCTCATATCAAATGATAAATGAAGGTTCAAAGTGGCCAAAGTTTTCTCATGGCCACACATGTAAGCATTATATCTGCAATTTGACCCCAGGGCTTCTTTAAATTTAAGCTCTTCCTGCTATCTAATCTACTATACTATTTGGTGGAACTAAGATACCATTTTGCTTCTTGGGAAAATTGTACTAAATTGGAATAAATTATGGGAACTTTGAAAGTAGTATCTTGGCTTCCAAATTTGGGACCTTGGTCATCTTGACACTACTAGTCCAGGGCAGTCCTGGACACCCAGGTGCTTCTCAAGGACCCTCTGTCCAGAGGCTGGAACCTTTTCCCCTCTACCCTCATCTGGGGAAAATGTGAAGTGCCAAGAAACAGGGATGGAGATACCACAGAAACTTGTTTGAAAAGAACACGGGAGGCATTGGGCCCTTTCCCAAAGGTCTTTGCTGAAGAAAGCACCATTGCAACTTACTCAGCCCCTCCCTGGAGGAAAATCTGTCGCATCACATTAAAAACCCAGTTTAGCCAGAGTCAAGGATGGGATGGCCTCAAGGAGCTTTGTCAGAGATGAATGTGAACCAATACCAGAGGAAAGTGACTATATTTACAAAGTAGCAACTTTAGGAGCAATCATTGGTTGGATATATGGAGGCATAACCTGCTTTTTATCATGCCAAACAATATTATATTTCAGAACATGTAGAGATTTATTAAAACCAATTTGATGCTGTGCAATTTGCCCATCGAGATGCCATTCAAGGGTTCATCCGATATGGCTGTTGGTGGTGTTGGAAAACAACCTTGTTTGTCACTATATTTAACACAGCGAGCATTGGTCTGAATGTATACTAAAATAAAAATGCCTTAAGCCATTTTGTTGTTGCAGGAGCTGCTATTTGAGGTCTTTTCAGAATGTACTTGGGTTTGAGTAGTATGCTGACTGGTGGTTTGTTTGGAGCTTTTCTGGGGTGTTCCTCTGGGAGTCATGATCATAGCCATTCAGAAGTACCAGGGAGAGACTGTTTGGGACAGAAAACAGAAAGCACAGAAAGAGCTCTAGCAGTCAAAGCTGGATGAGTAGAAGGCAAGGCTATGTGTTGCTGATGCCGTCACACGAGAGTTTAAAAGTAACAGGGAAAAATCAATCAGAAAGAGATGTAAAGAAAATTGAAGGGCTGCTAAATCTTTCTAGAAACCCTTCTTCAACAACAGATAGTAAAATTGGGGATTAGTTTGATTCTAGACATGAGATATTTAATGAACTGGTGGTTTTTTGTTTTAAGGGATATGGATGAACTACTGTTTTGTCCCTAATGTTGTTTGTTTGTTTTTTTAAACCCTTACCTTACATCTCAGAATCAATTCTGGGTATTGGTTCCAAGGTAAAAGAGTGGAAAGGGTTAGGTAACATGTTAAATGTCCTGGTTGACATCTGTTCCTCTTCATTTTTGTAATTAACCTTGAATAAATCCATAGCTATTTCCCATACCTCTTAATTTAAACATTTAAGGGTTAGGTAACATGTTAAATGTCTTGCCCAGGGTCACACAGGTAGGAAGTGTCTGAGGCCACATCTGAACCCAGCACCTCTTGTCTGTAGGCCTGGCTTTCTATCCATTGAGACACTTGCCTCTGTGTCCCTAAAATTTTAATCATGAGTATTGTGCTTATGCTGGACTATTGCGTCAAGGAAATACTGACTCATGTATCGATTTATGACAAGGCTGGGAGCCTTCATCAAGAGTTGGGCTGCCGGAAATGGTATCTTTTTTCTTCTTCTGAATCTAGGGATGAGTTTATTATTTTTTTTCTTCCCAAATTCAAGAAAATGTTCCTCCAAAGACCTCCTTGAATAAAGAGTTTTATATCTTTATTCATGTAATTAACATTCTTCTAAAAGAGAAGGGTGGGAAGAGGGCCCCCAAAATGGGAAATAGAATGAACAAGCAGGCCAGAAGCATGTGGGAAGTCATTGTGTCATTGACTGATTGCCTCATAAAACTAGTATAGGTCTGAATAGGTATTTTTTAAATTAAAAAAGGGTTCACTTAAAAAATGAATTATAAGGGGGCAGCTGGGTGGGGCTCAGTGGGTTGAGAGCCAGGCCCAGAGATGGGAGGTGCTAAGTTCAAATCTGGCCTCAGGTACTTCCTAGCTGTGTGACCCTGGGCAAGTCACTTTACCCCCATTGCCTAGCCCTTACCATTCTTCTGCCTTAGAACCAATACCCAGTATTGATTCTAAGATGGAAGATAAGGGTTTATTTTAAATAAATGAATTATAAGTATCCAATAACGGTAGCACCTCATGTTGTTTGTTCCTGGTGTGAACATTGTACATATTGGGCTTTGACCTTCTTTTGAAGGTTGCTGATGTCAGACTTGTGATTTCCATGCTGGGGTCATCTTAGTAACTAACATTAGCAGTAGAACCTAGAGGGGACCCTAGTTCAAATTCATAAAAGGCCGAACCACAGAGGAATATGTAAGTTGTGATTGACCCAGTGTCTCTCAATCTTTCTATAGGAATAAACAGCCAAAAGTGAAGGTGGAGGAGGATATTCTGAGAGAACAGTCCTTGGAGAAAAAGTCAGATCTGAGGCCTGTCGTGCTAATATTTCAGGACAGATATCAGATATTGACAGCAAGAAGCAGATCCCAGAGTAGTTCTGATTATTCTACCTGAAAAATTCAGGACTTGGTCAAAGTAACCACATCTAGAGAACAGTGACCAAGAATTGACTACGGAGGATCTGATCAAAGTACAGGAAGAGAAAGGTGAGAACTTTCAAAGGATCACTGGTGGGGAAATATTTCCCAAGGGTGGGAGAAAGGCAAACTGACCTTCCTTCTGGAATGTGGCGAGTCTTGGGTAGTGCCCTGCCTCATGGTGGGATTTGCTCAAGGGGTGATACTGTTTAGGCCCCAGAGTCTCATCCAAGTCAGTCCTTGCCTTTTAGCTTTATTGTGTATAACAAGTAGCTTCTGGAACAACAAAAAGTAGATCATACATACTTCATTGACCTCCCATTTGAAGGAAAGAACTTATAAGTGGTTTGGAGAAGTAGGCCAAAGACCCTGCATTGTGAACTGTTCATCCCTCCAGATGTTCCTGCTATGTTGACTTCCATTGAATTTGGGCTTTTCATTCTTCATACCACACTCACATGTGTTATTGCATTAACTTGCTAAATGAGCCAATGCACATGTTTAAATTAAGAGCTATGGATTTATTCAAGGCTTATTACCAATATGAAGAGGAACAGATGTCAATCAGGAACACCATCAGCAATGTGTGAGTGCAGGTCACTGCTAACTCTGGAGCAACTTGCATAACCACGTTACTCTGGTCTAATTACTAGATCCCTGTGGTAAACAAAATAAAACAAAACAAAACAAGAATATCCTCTAGTAGATAGTGAGGAAGTGTTGATGAACTCTAAGCCCCTTCCCACTATCTCACCCTTACATCTAAGCCTATATCCCAAAGAGATAAAAAAAAATTTTTAGCACTTTTATTTGTGTTGGCAAACAGAAGGAAACTAAGCAAATACCTACCAATTGGAGAATGGCTAAATCAATGATCATATACGAATATAATGAAATACTATATTATGCCATAAGAAATAATAAAAAGGATGATTTCATCGGTTACTTATGAAAACTTTTATGAATTCATGTATGGAGAATTGAGCAAAGCCAAGAGAAATAATTTGTTCAGAAGTCACAACACTGTAAAAACAAACAATGCTGAAAGGCTTAAGAACTCTGATTAAGGCAATGACCAACCTTGATTCTAGGATACTTAAAATGTAGCATGCCACCCAGCTCCTGACAAATAGATAATAGATTCAAGATCCAAAAGTAACTTACATTTTTTTGACAGCCAGTTCAGAAATTTGTTTTGCTTGACTATCCACATTTGTTTTAAGGCTTTTGCATTTGTTTGTCTTGGAAGGGCAGAGAGAGGATGGAGGGGGACTGAGGAGGAAAGTGAGTAGGAGTTAAATTCTTGTTTAAAAAATCAAAAGCCAATTTGTATTAAAAAAACAAAGACATTGTATTGGATGCAAAAAGATTTCGATATATAAAAGTGTAAGAAGTGTCCACCCTGGAGCTACTGAAGTAGTCAATTATAATCATCAATTAGAAAGGTTGTAATGAGTATCTTTATCATCATTCTGCCTTTCTTCTTCTGCCCCACAGGTTTGCATTCACTGGGCTCCACCTTTCTACAAGTGGAAAGCTCAGAGATGGAGGATATGGTTCCTGGGCTTCTGCTCTCTAGACCTCAGGTAAACTGGGATTTTCAATCTATTTCCTGAAGTTCCATCTTATCTCAGAGAGTTCATAAAATAGCAATATCTTTATGGGCTAGAATGGACAAGATAGGCCTCAGTTCAATTAAAAAAATATTTTTTAAGTATCAACCTTGTAAAAACACGGTCTAGGGTACTGGGGAAGATGCAGAATGGCTACAACATATAAACTACAATGTAGGTAAGATACATTCGGAACAAAAAGAAAGATACAAACAAACTACTACTGTAATATCCAAAGAGGGAAAAGTTATTTGTAATTTGATTTGGGTCTGGAAAAGATAGGGAAGAGGACATTCCAGGTATAAAGAATGAGCAAAAGGCAGGGCAATGGGAAAACATGGGCTGTGTACAAGGGAACGTCATTGTTCCAGTTTGGCTGGAATATTGTAGGGGCTAATGTGAGATAAGGCTCTTGTCATGTAAGAGCAAATAGCACCAGATTATGGAGGTCTTTTTTTTTTTAAGACTAGATTTATTAGTTTGGTTGGCAGTTAGGGACTTTTGACAGATTTTGAGATAAAGCATGCCATATTTGTACACAAAGAAGAATTATCTGGCAGTAGTGAGAAAGATAAATTAGTGGAATAGAGAAACTAGAGAAAGGAAGCTCAGCTAGCCTATTTAATGGTCTCAGAGGTGATGATGGGGGCCTATAGTAGGAGAGTGGCATTGTAAAGAGAGAGGAGAATCATTGGATCATTTAGAACTGGAAGGGAACAGAGAGCAGTTTTTCTTTACAGGTAAGGAAACCAAGGCACATAAAGAATAAGTGACTTGCCTAGGGTCATACAACTAGTTAGTATCTGAAGGAGTGAACTGTGCAAACATTGTAGAAACATAATTGGTAGAACTTGGTAAGTGATTAGGTTAGATAGGTGAGCAAGGGGGAGCAATCAAAGATAACACAGGTTTTGAGCATGAGTGACTAGGCACATTTTGTTATAATTGGCAAATACAGAAACTTGTAAGAGTAATTGATTTGAGAAGCATGAAAAATTTTGGACATGTTGAGTTTGAGATAATGGCAAGACAACAAAGTGAAGGTATCCACTAGGCAGTTCAAAATGTGAGTGGTTGTGGAATTTGGAAGTGAAGTCCTAGGCACAGGTTTGGAAGTCATCTGTGAAGAACTGCGTGAAGAAGATGAGAGAGCTGAATATAAAGATTTGGAGGTACGGGGAAAGAAGACAAGGCAGCTCACATTAGATGGCCTCATAAGCTCATTAAAATAGAAGTCCAGATCATCTTCTAAGAGTAAAGTGAAGTCTTGTTTAAGTTTGGGTAGTTGAATAAATTAGAAAAAAATTGGAATAATTACAGTGGGAAATTCAACAAGAAACCAACAGGTGATAAATAAATGGGTTTATTGAGAACTACTGGCAGTAAGAACCCAGCTAAGAGTTTAGATAGTATGAATTTGATGGGGAACCAATTAACATTGAGTTTTATGAGATTATTCTTCCTGGCATCTGAATGTAATCCATAATGCTGCCACACCGATTTTCCTAAAACACAAATCTGATCAGATTATTCCCTCAGGAAGCTGAAGTTGCTCCCTCACCTCTAGAATAACATTCATATTGCCCTTCGCAAGCTTCCCGCCTTTCCAAGTTGATCGCACATCCTCTCTATCATTCACTCTACATTAAAAACAAATTGCCCTACTTACAGGTTTTCAGACACTGTATTCCATATTCTGCCTCTATCTTTAGGCTGACCCCCACCATGCTTGGAATGATTTGCATCCTTACCTCTTGAAACCTCTAGCTCCTTTCAGGGCTCACCTCAAGCATATATATTTCCTAGTATCATCATCATCACTCTTAGACCATGTTGTTTTTCTTTTGTTGTTATAATAGGTTGCTCAAACAAAGTTTATTAGTTATTCTTGAGTACAAAATAAACCAAGTTACTGAGGCTGCTAGAAAGTACACGGGTGATAGGAAAAGTTGTTTTGTTTTGTTTTTTCAAAAGTATGATTTCTTATTTTCATTTTTGTTGTTTTGCTTTTGGTTTCTTTTAATAAAACACACACACACACACACACACACACACACAATTACTTCTCCACTTAAGCAGTTAAGCAGTCTGCATAATCCAATTAACATGGAGCAGTGGGAATTGTGCTGGCTCTCATGGTGGAGGCTCAGGACTGGTTTTACTGGGCTCTGTGACATGCTGATTCCCCATGGCCACCTGGACCATGTCATGAGCACCTAAGAAAACTCTTGAGTGCTCTGTAGAATCCAGTATTGTCGTTCCAAGTGGACATCTTGACTTCCTGAAGAATGAGCTTGCCCACCAGTGATCTGGATCTCATTTTGAAAGACCAGGATGGTGGGGGATTACTTCCTCAGAGTACTCAGCACTTCTGTAGGAGCTATTGCTGGAAGTGGAACCCACACACCTTAGGTAGTACTCGTGGGTTGCTACAAATGAACTGATGGACAGGATTGATACCATGTTAATTTCTCTTGTTTCTTGTGATGATATAAACCTTAATGGTGGTCCCAACAAGCCCCTGTGAGACAGTGGGCTCCAGTGATATAGAGGACTTGGATTGGGGGAAGGCAGTGCTAGGCCACAGAGCCTAAGAGTTATGGGAAATCTCCAGAGGATACTCAGTAACAGCATAGAATGAAAGAGTTTTGGGGGTTTTACATTGCCTTTTTTTTTATCATAACCCACGTGGATATTGTAACAACCCTATGGTATCAGAAGTGTGGGTATTCTTATCGCCAATTTACAGATGAGGAAACTGAGGATTTATGCAGTCGATAACTTGCCCAGGTTCAAATGGCAACTATAATAATAAAAATCTATGCCTGGATTCTAGCTGATTCAGTATTATAAAAACCATCAGTATTGGCCTCAGTTTCAACCCCCGAATTCCTCAGTTCCCTCATCTTTAAACTAGGGGTAATAATACATTATCAATATCACAAGGTTCTTGTGTAGAAAATGCTGCATAAATTTGAAAAATTAATAAGCACATGAAAAAGTGCTCTAAATCTCTTATAATCAGAGAAATGCAAATCAAAACAGCTCTGAGGTATCACCTCACACCTAGCGGATTGGCTAACATGACAGCAAAGGAAAGTAATGAATGCTAGAGGGGATGTGGCAAAGTTGGGACATTAATGCATTGCTGGTGGAGTTTTGAACTGATCCAACCATTCTGGAGGGCAATTTGGAACTATGCCCAAAGGGCGATAAAAGACTATCTGCCCTTTGATCCAGCCATAGCACTGCTGGGTTTGTACCCCAAAGAGATAATAAGGAAAAAGACATGTACAAGAATATTCATAGCTGTGATCTTTGTGGTGGCAAAAAATTGGAAAATGAGGGGATGCCCTTCAATTGGGGAATGGCTGAACAAATTGTGGTATCTGTTGGTGATGGACTACTATTGTGCTAAAAGGAATAATAAATTGGAGGAATTCCATGTGAATTGGAACAACCTCCAGTAATTGATGCAGAGTGAAAGGAGCAGAACCAGGAGAACATTGTGCACAGAGACAGCTACACTGTGGCACACTCTAATGTAATGGATTTTTCTACTAGCAGCAATGCAGTGATCCAGGACAATTTGGAGGGACTTATGAGAAAGAACCCTGTCCACATCCAGAGAAAGAACTGTGGGAGCAGAAACACAGAAGGAAAATAACTTCTTGATCACATGGGTCGATGGGGATGGAGACCCTAGTGTAAATATTAATAATGTGAAAATAGGTCTTGATCAATGACACATGTTAAAACCAGTGGAATTGTGTGCCAGCTATGGGAGGGGGCTGGGGGTGAAGGGAGGGAAAGAACATGAATCTTGTAACCATGGAAAAATATTCTAAATCAACTAATTAAATAAAAAAAAATTTTAAAAACCTTCCCAACTAAATAGTTTATAAAAGGCTTTCATCTCATGTGATTCTGATGATCAGATCAATGTGTAGTGGTGCTTAGAAAAGCATTTCCCACATTCATTACATTTATGAGGATTCTCTCCAGTATGAACCTTCCCATGTAAAATAATCATCTTGAGATTTTCCTGAAGGCTTTCCTGTAGTCACTGCATTTATATATAAGACTTCTCACTGGTGTGAATTATCTGATGTACAATCAGCTTTGAACTATGATTAAAGGTGTTCCCATATTGATAAGGTTTCTTTAAAAAAAAATTAACCTGGTCTTTTTGGGTAAGGGGCAATTTCCTCTGTGACTCAAAATCATTCAACTTTATTCCTGCAATTTTAGAAGCTACAGGATCTTTGAAGTGCTTAGCTGAATCCCTCTTATATATCCCTCTTATAAACCTTGAAATCAACTGAATATTGTCAGAAACACAAGGAATAGGGTTATTCATCTGCATAGATCAGCTTAACTTCAGATCAAAGCAAATTAAAAAAAAAACTGTAGGCCATGAGAATAGTTATATGTAGTAGTAATAACTCAACCTTTTACTTCTTGTCACTTTGATCAGGTTAGTCAGATGAGTCTAGGAAAGCTGAACCTCATCCTAACAATTTTGCTCATGGGCAGAAGTTTCCCTTTTTGAATTGCTTCCTAAAAGAGAGAAATGTGTCAGTTTTAAAAGTGTGATTAAATCTCCTACCTCTTTTAATTTATTAATTTAATTCACAGGTTAATGAGTGTTGTTCAGCCAGTAAACATTTATTAAGTGCTTATTATGTGTCAGGCACTGTTTCAAGCACTGGAGGATACAAAGCAAGATAAAAGGAATTCTCTTCTCTTGAAGAGCTCACAGTCTAATGAGAGAGTTACAGATCTGAAATTGCTTTCACCTTCATGTCTCAATATGTATGACTAAAGTAATGAGGTGGATTTCCATAAAAACAAAATAAAATTGCCATCATTACATTCTAGTCATATCCTGTGTTTGTATTTGTATATTTCTAGACAGTTCTCTGCTTTTTGCCCCATTGTGTTTCTAGAAATTGTCAGAAAATAAGATATTTTCCCATAGGAACAGTACCAAAATTGGGGAGAGCCAGAGATCAGCAAAGTAGTCTGCAAGCCAAATCTGGCCTACTATATACTTAAAAATGTAAAAAAATATTCTTAGTTTTCTGGTCACACAAAAACAAATGGTTTTGGCCTATGGACCATAGTTTGTTGACCCCTGAAATAAACTATTGATGTTATCAGTAATCTGTTGTACCAAAAGAGTATAGATACAACTATAAACTTTTTTTTTTTAAACCCTTACCTTCCATCTTGGAGTCAATACTGTGTATTGGCTCCAAGGCAGAAGAGTGGTAAGGGCTAGGCAATGGGGGTCAAGTGACTTGCCCAGGGTCACACAGCTAGGAAGTTTCTGAGGCCAGATTTGAACCTAGGACCTCTGTCTCTAGGCCTGGTTCTCAATCTACTGAGCTACCCAGCTGCCCCCAACTATAAACTTTTATAGTGATTCAAAGAAGCAAAATTATTCTCTAATCCCTACAGTTTGGGAACTGAAAAGGACCTTAAAAATATCTAATCCGATTCTTCATTTTATATATGAATAAATTGAGCGCCAAATGGAAGTGAATAGTCTGGTTTTAACAAACATTTATTAAAGAACTTTTCTTTCCTTTCTAAAATTTGAAAAGGTTCCTGGGAAATTACTGAGTGGTCAGTTTCTTTAAAAATGATTCTCGGGGGCAGCTAGGTGGCTCAGTGGATTGAGAGCCAGGCCCAGAGACAGGAGGTCCTGGGTTGAAATCTGGCCCTCCAGATTTCCCATGTGACCCTGGGCAAGTCACTTAACCCCCATTGCCTAGCTCTTACCACTCTTCTGCCTTAGAACCAATATACAATATTGATTCTAAGATGGAAGGTAAGAGTTTAAAAGAAAAGTGATTCTGGACAGTTTAAACGCATGTCTTTTTGTTCTTATAAATTTCCTTTTACCAAGCAGAAACACTTTAAAATAAATACATTCTGATGGAAAAGCACTGCACTAGTGCTGTCTGTCTATTAATTACATGTGCAATCGTGTTGGGATCTTTGATGGGAAATTGCTTAACCTCTTAAGGCTTCAGTTTCTTCATCTATCACTGAGGGGATCTGGTTAGATGATCTCTAAGCTGCCTCCCCCAAACAATAAAGTAGTGAGGGATTGGAGAAGTGAACAAGGTAGTTGTCTTGATCTTTTAAAAATTCTCTTTCCCTTTCCTAACAACACAAAGGACAGACTTGAAAAGTATGAAAACTCATAAAAGTCTAGGAAAGAGTGGATTATGTTTAAACTTAAACTCTATGATATTCTCTTCCCACCACCATTCCCAAAACAAAAACAAACAAACAAAAAATCAGCTTCATTCTTCCTGAATTAATCTATTCATGGCACTACAGTAATCAAGTAGGCTTGAAACCTTGAAATCAACATTGATTCTTTTACATACTCTATGGCCTGGACACATTTATTTCCCCCCAACTCTCACATCCAACTACTATTGAGTTTAACACTATTTTGGCTTTAGTCTCTCTCATTTTCATTCCTATTGCCACCCTTTATTAGGAAAGAGGCCTGCATAAAGAAAAATATGTTTGCTGTTTTAGGAATTATTGACATTCGAGGATGTAGCAGTGGACTTCACCGAGGAGGAATGGAAGCAACTAGATCATGTTCAGAAGGACCTATACAGAGATGTAATGCTGGAAAACTATAGGAACCTGGTCTTTTTGGGTAAGGGGCAGTTTCCTCTGTGACTCAAAATCATTCAACTTTATTCCTGCAATTTTAGAAGCTGCAGGATCTCTGAAGTGCTTAGCTGAATTTGGGATTGAGTTATAGCCATTATAATCCCTCATGCATATAGGCAGGATGTTCCCTCCTCCCTTTTCTAGGAGTAACTTGTCTTAAATTTGGGGAGGTAGATTTGGGTACCTTCAATATGCCCAGCCTGGATTCAGAGCCCTCCTCAACTTCCAGAAATCCCAATAAGCATAGGCTGAGTCTGGACTCTGTAATGTTTCTGTATTTCCAGCACAAACACGCAAATTGTTTGTTTTTTTCCCTATGAGCAGGCCATCAAATTTCCAAACCAGATATGATATCTAAGTTGCAGCAAGGAGAAGAGCCCTGGATAATGGAGAGAGAAATCCCAAAAGGCACCAGCCCAGGTAAGCAAATGAGAATCAGATAAAGAGAAATCAGTTAAGAATTAGAATCTTGGATATGTTTATTGAGTAGCTTTCCTCAAGGCTTCCCATTTCCCAGATCTGTGGAAAAGATGGAAACATTTGGTATGAACTCTCTCTGATAACTTGACTTTACTTCAAAATACCATATTCTTAGAATTAGAAGGCCATCTTTCCCACTGTCTACCCAATGTATTTGTTACTTCTGTAACATTCTTGATAAATGATTTTCCATCTTTTCCTTAAAACAAATTTAGGACTCAGAAAGACCTCAGGAGCCCATTCCATATTTTGGTAATCTCTATTATGAAATTCTTTAAATTTAAATGAAGCCTGTGACTTCTGCTTATTAGTTCTAGTTCCCTCTTTTGTAGCAAAGAATTTCCTCTATAGGAAAAGCCTTCAAATATTTTAAGATAACTATCATGCATTCTCAGATAAGCTTCCTATCACTGTCCTTTCATCTAGTTATCCTCCCCTTATCACCTCTCTCCTGAACTATTGCAAAAGCCTTCAGTAGGATTCCCTTCCAAAAGTCTCTCTTCTCAAACCATTCTCCACTTAGCTACAAAAGTGATTTTACTCAAGCATATTTCTGAACATGTCAGTCCTCCCTACTCATTAATTTTAGTGACTCATTTTTGTTTCTGGAATCAAATAAACTTCTCTGTTTGACATTTTAAAGTCTTTTGTGAGTTGGCCCCAATCTCCCATTCCAGCTTTATTCTACATTATTTCCCTTCTCACATTGTGTGGTCCAGCCAAACTTGCCTTCTTGTTGCTACTCAGATATGACACTGCCTCCTCTAATCCTGACTCATCCTCTGACATTTCCCCTTTCTGCTTAGTCTATTCTCTTTGACACTATTCTTACCTACTAGGCTGCCTTTTTCTGCTCACTTTATATGTTGAATCAACTCTCTTACAACCAATTCCATTTCATCACTGATCTTCCCTTCCCATTCCTTTTCTCTCTTCATGAGGCCATATTTGAGAGTTATCAAAACCATTCACTTTGTTCTTACAATAAACAGTTTCATTCTCCCATTACCACTTTAGCAAGTTTCAGTTCCTTGAGGAGATGAAACAATGAATATTTACTTTTTTTTTTTTTTAATTTCAGACTGGGAGACTAGTTCTGGAATCAAAAAGGCAACTATTAAGCAGGAAGAGGAATTAACCCAGGAAGCAATGGTGGGAAAATTCACAAGGAATAGTCTTTGGTATTCCAAGTTAGGAAAACCCTTTGAATGGGTTAACCAATTAGGGTGGCATAAGGAGAGCCAAGAGAAACAATCAAAGCAGATGATTACTGGCCACAAGAAAGCTTTCACTGGGAAGACTGGCCCTGAATGTAATGAATTTGGAATCAGTTTTAGTCTGAGTTCAATCCTTATTACAAAACAGAGAGTTCATATAGGAGACCATAAATTCCACAAAGATGGAAAGATCTTCAAACATGATTTAGACCCAAGTAAACATCAGAGAATATGTATAGGGAAGAAACACCCCTATGAATGTAATGAATGTGAGAAAGCTTTTAGTCAACATGAACAACTTATTCAGCATCAGAAAATTCATGTTGTAGAGAAACCATATGAATGTAATGAATGTGGAAAAGCCTTCAGCCGAAGTACAAACCTTGTTCAACATCAGAGAATTCATACTGGAGAGAAACCATATGGATGTAATCAATGTGGTAAAGCATTCAGCCAGCGTGCACACCTTCTTCAGCATCATAGTACTCATACAGGAGAGAAACCTTATGAATGTATAGTATGTGGAAAAACCTTCAGCCAGAATACACATCTTAGTCAGCATCGGAGAATTCATACTGGAGAGAAACCCTATGACTGTAATGAGTGTGGGAAAGCCTTCCGTCACCTTTCTTCCCTTACTCAGCATCAGAGAATACATACAGGAGAGAAACCTTATAACTGTAATCAATGTGAGAAAACTTTTAGACGATGTACAGAGCTTACTCAACATCTTAGAATTCATTCAGGAAATAAGCCCTATGAATGCACTGAATGTGGGAAAGCCTTCAGCAGGAGTACACACCTTAATCAACACCAGAGAGTTCATACTGGAGAAAAACCATATGAATGTAATGAATGTGGAAGAACCTTTAGCAGCAGATCATCCATTGCTCAGCATCAGAGAATTCATACTGGAGAGAAACCCTATGAATGCAATGAATGTGGGAAATCGTTCACCCGAAGTACAATACTTGTACAACACCAAAGAATTCATTCTGGAGAGAAACCATATAAATGTAAGCAATGTGGGAAATCATTCACTGATAAGTCATCAATTTTTCAACATCAGAAAGTGCATGCTAGAGAGAAGCCCTATGAATGTCATGAATGTGGGAAATGTTTCAGTCAGATTTCATACCTTATTCAACATCAAAGAATTCATACAGGAGAGAAACCCTATGAATGTAATTATTGTGGGAAAGCCTTTGGCAATAGATCTTCCATTATTCAGCATCAAAGAATTCATACTGGAGAGAAACCTTATGAATGTAGCGAATGTGGGAAATGCTTTAATCAGATTTCATATCTTACTCAACACCAGAGAATTCACACTGGAGAAAAACCTTATAAGTGTAATGAATGTGGGAAGGCCTTTAGGTGGAGTACACACCTCACCCGACATCAAAAAACTCATACAGAAGGGAAACTTTAGAAATATAATTTGTGTGGGAAGATAACAGTTATAAATAAGACATGGTTCTTGCTCTGAAAGAACTCACAATTTGGAGGGGATGATTAGATGTCTATGTAGACAAACACAAGTTAGAATGTGATAAGTATCCTGTTTTGGTCTGGTGGGGAGGGCAGAGAAATAGAGGTATTGGGATATTGTTAGGCAGTATTCATTCAGAAAGGATAATCTTGGGAGAAGCTTTCTCAAGATGGGCTAAGAAAAACACAAACTGTAATTTAGGATCCACTTGTATAAACAAAGCCCAAACTGTGAGACAGGTATTATTTTACCAGGTGAGTACTAGTAACCTAACTGGAAAGTGGAAATTAAAATTCATATCTAAAGTAGGCAGAAACATGAACAGAATAAACAGATGTCAGAGCTAAGACAAAAATTATATGACAGAAGAAAATTTAAAGCAAAAAGAGATTCAGGAAATTAAAAATTTAAACACAATCAAGACATACTCAAAGCCCTCATACCAACAGAGGAAGGTACAAAGAGAAACTAGAAAGTGCTTCTTATGCCATGAAGTAGGGCACCTCATAAAAGATTGCTATTTCAAAAAGAAATATGAGACAACCAAAAATACACAGGCAAAGTCATATTACAAAGATAAGAAAAATGTGTGTTGCAAGCATTGTAGCCTACAAACATCTCAAGAAGCTTCAAATATTGAGGAAATGCATTCAGCTATTAATTTAGGGACTAAATCCAGATATTCAGATGTGCTGACTCATGGGAGAAAGGATTTATGAATCCAGAAGTATAATTTATTTAGCTTGATTCATGGAGATAGAGAAAATATATTGCATGATGAAACAAGCAGAGACAAACATGCAGGAACAAACCAAAACCAAAAGCAGAAAAGAGTAAATACAAGGGTGATGCAGAAAACTAAATGTATTGAATCTGTGAGAAATGATGATGATAAATCAAACAAAATGTTAAATGAAAAGCACAGACAAGTACGGGAGCTAGATGAAGAGATTAAAAGTATCATTGTGCAGACACAAACTGAAATAAGAGACTCAGACAGAAGGAGCATAGTAACCACTCATGAAAAAAGCAGAAAACAAGTAAAAATGTATTTGAAAATTTTTTTCAGTGCAGATTGGGCACAGGGATTGAATTTTGGAGAAGTCATAAAAACTCACATAAATCTAACCAGGAGCTGTTGAAAGACACAGCGAAACAAAATTTCAATTCCCTGCAACAAAATAACTGTGGCAGATAATGGAATGAAAGACAAGGACAAGAAGGCTACGAAAAATAAGGCAGTAACACATGGCAAAGATAACGACAAGGACACCGATAGCAACAAGGAAGCTGAGAAAATATTTCCCTTAAAAGATGTTACCAAAATTTCAGAGAATGCTGGAGTACTACATTCAAAAGTACACAAGCAATTTACAACACAGGAATTGGATTCAATATGTAGATTTCCAAAATTTATCTCTGAACCATATAGATCTCTCAAGGAGCTAAAAAGGACATGTAGGATCTTTGAACCCAGTTTTGATGATACAGAGTTCCTTTTGTCAGAATTATTTAGCCCCCATGAACACCAGCAGTTTATTGAAAAGACTAGGACAGATAACACCTTGACTAGCTGGCCTACAGAAGAGCAAAGGGAAGATTTTGTCTTCTCTAATCCCGCTTGCATGACATATCTCAGAAAATGCAGGGAAGATTTGCTCCAGGCTATCAAAACATTTTGTTCCAAACCCAATGCATGGGGAAAATTTGATAAATGAATTGCAAGAGATAATGATCCAGCTATAATGATAATGATAATCCAGCTAACTTTATTGATTGCCTATTAGAAATTGTGGAACCTATAATGGGAATAGAGAATGACTCAGAGGAATCTGTAGCTCATATACGGAGGCAATTTCTTAGGGGTTGCACATCACACCTAAGAAACTTTTTCAAGAACTATTTCCCAAAATATGACATGATTACTCTTTCTGAACTTAGAGACTCTGCATCCTATTTGTTTGACAGCTCTGCAAACTTGCACCTCCTTGCCTGTTTGCAGGCTTTCCTCCATTTTACTTTTCCACAGGCAGTGATGGTGGACCTAGTGCTTTGGCGATGTGGTTTTACCCAGTTTGGCAGTTGCTGAAGAGTGGAATCTCCTCCCATTTATATCAAATGTTCTAGGATTCAGTCTTCCAATTGCAGCTTCCAAAAGGATTCCAGATATTTTCTTCCAAACAAATTATAGACATCTTGTTTCAAGCTACTCAAAATAAGGTTATCAATTTTGACACCATATGTATAGTGCCCTATACACATTTGTCTTTGACTCTATTCATCTGTTCAACTAAATTCCAGTGCTTACATTGAGAAAGGAGATGAAATATTATTGTATTACAGGTGTTATGGAAGGAACTTTTAGAACAAGAGAGACTTGTTTGACCTTTGGGAGGGATTGATGTTACTAATGAGTCTAGTGTTTTGGCAACTGTTGAAGTCCTTCACAAAAAAGGTTTGAAAGTCACTGCTGCAGTAGTGCTGCTGAACGTGCAGCTGGGGCCAAAGCCACATTGAAAGAGCATGGTAGTCACCTATATGTTATATTCATTGCAAAAGATCCTGAATATTCTTGGGCAGCTAAAAAGAAGCCCTTGAGATGGTTGGAAAAGTAAACAAATGTTTTCAAGAACAAGATTATTGTGTATCTACAAAGGAAATTTTAAAAGGATATTGCTTTGTGGTGCAATGCCCTGCTGCCTGGGACTATTCTTGCTGACTCAAAACTTCTTGGGCTTATATAATAAAAGCAGAACAATGTGGATCTTTCAGCTGCTACTACAAAAGCCAAGTAGCTGTGGGCAGCAGCAGCCACTCAGGGTGCCAGCATGTGTATATTCAAGACTTTTGTAGAATGATTTTACTCTGGAGATAATGGGGGAATCAAAAACTCAACAGAACTTCTTGAATTTATTAGCATGTGAAGACTGGAAACATGGAGACATTGGAAACTGATAAAGCAATGTGAAGATAGTGTTTTTAGAGTAGCTTCTTGGACTAATCTAGGGAATGCCCATGTAATGTCAGGTCTTGGAGGAATGAACAGCTTGGGCTATCATTTCAATGGAGTTGCTTTCTGATTGCTAAAATGAGCTCCTCTTGGTCATTAACTGCTGGTGACTATACTAAAGAAGCGATGAAAGAAGATGAATTTTATTTAGAGTTTGTAAATTGTTTTTTGTTGTTCAAAAGTAAGCAGTAAACCAGAATCTGTTCCCTTGACTCTAGGAATCAAAGTACAAGCTGCAAGGAATAATCTTAGTCAACAAATGAATACATTGTTGACTTGGAATCTGAATATTCTGGGTTCAAATTACACTTCTTGTATTTGTGGCCTCTGTGACTCTGGACAAGTCATTTAATCCCTGTAAACCCAAGTTGTGTCATCTTTAAGAGAGGGAAGTGAACTAGACAGCCCTGAGGTCCTTTCCAGATATAAATCGATGGTCTCTTGATCCCATATAATATCCTACAAAAAGTTATTGGCAAATGAGTTTCTGATTATCATCATTTATGTTGTGCTATGTCAATAGCTTTCTAGAAGGAGCCCAGATAGATAGAAAACCTACGTGGGGAGCCTACTTATCTAGCCATGATGTTTAAAAGTCGCTAAGATTTGGGGTCCTGACAACATTTCTCCTAAAACTGACCTTGCTTGAGAAAATAGCTATCTCTAACTTCATTCAAGTTTAGGAGACTCAGAAAACACAGGTAATGTTTGAGTAATGGTTTGGAGTCACTTCATTTCAACTCATGTTTTATGAAATTCAAATAAAATCGAATTGGCTAGGTCATATGGATGGGTAATAAGCCTAATAGCTAAATCAGGAGGAAAAAAAGTGAGTACTGTGGTCTGAAGTAGGGTTCAGGGATTCTTGCAAGAGAGAAGTGGGTAAAGGTGGAGATTGGGAGGTTTAGTAGTAACCAGCACTTTTTTAAAATTTGGCCTCTGACCATTAGAGATATTTATTTATGCTAAAAAAAAAAAAAAGGTCACTGCCATGCCTTGCCTTCATTCCTTGATCTCTTCTAGTTTGGGTGATGGTAAGCTCCAATAAGTATACAAAAAAGAAGTCAAAATGCTTTGAGACCAAGTGAGGGAGAAATAATCTCCTGATAAGGACATCTAGGAATATTTCATGGAAGTAAGGCAGCATTTGAGTTAGACCTTAAAGAATAGTTAGGATATTAAAAGGTAGAGATGATGAGGAAGGGTGTCCAGCTTCAAGAAACATTTAGATACCTACTCCATATGGGGCACTCACTACCAAGTCATGAGAGAGATCCAAAGGTTCAAGTAAACCAAGTCATCTGTCCCTATATGTCCCTATACATATACATGTATAGACTATCTTAAAAGTTCAAAAATAACCAGTGATTCTATTTAATTGCTTGAATCCAGCTTTCTCAAAACTAGAATATCAAAAAATCTGATCTAAAAAAAATGGTGAGAGTGCATAAATAGTTTCAGACCTGCATTATAAAAATGTGGGTAATTTCTACCCACATGCTCACTGAAGACTGGTGACTTCTCTAAAATACTGTTTTAAGGGGGGTGGGCAGGGACAGCATTGCACCATAATATTAGCATTAACTGATTGGTGCTGGAACATTTATGGAGACCCATTTGTCATACACAAGAATGACAAATACATTCATTATAGTAATCGCTGTGGCAAGTGGCAAAATTTAGTACAATTTAGTAGGAATGATATGACCAAAGTCAGATACAGAAAAGGGTAATGTAGGTCCAGGGATGATGAGTTGTCTGGTTTAACTGGAGCACAGTATGTGAAACGATAGAAAGACCATTTGAATTAAATTACAAAAGCCTTGAGTTTTTACTTCACTTGGCAGGAAAAAGAAAGCTCTTAAAAGACTTTAAAGTAGTGGAGTGATGAGAAGATTAATCTGGCAGTTGTGTGTAGGATAGATTAGAGTAATTTGTAGTAGTACTACAAATAGGACTTGGTGGTTGATTGGATGTGTGACACAAGGGAGCGATCTATTAACACTTAACTAATAGTAGTGAGTTCTTTATGGAATGACTGAATATTTTATCACTTGACTTAGAAATATTTGGAGCGTGGTCCATGCAAAACTATGAACAGATTTAGGTTCCTATACAAGGTAGGGCTTAGCCCTTAACCTATGACCTTGGGCAAATTCAGCCATAGCCCTTGGTTATAGTCATGTGAGACTAAGATTTATGGGAAAATAAAGACAAAGACTGCAGGGGAAGAGAAGATAGTAAAAGTGTTTTGATCTGTAGTACTACTACTTCAAACCTTCATTACAACCCATCTAGACACCTGCAATGGTCTCTAGTCTCTCCTTACACCAGTTAATATCAGTTAGTTTGTCCCAGGCTAAGGAATATTGTGTATTGAGTAGTCTTTGTCCACAAGCACAGGCATTGATTGAGAGCTTTTGATAAGATAAGCCTGGACATATGTGTATTCAGTCTAGCAAGATTTTCATTGAACCTGGGAGTTGGGGAGGGGGGTAGGCCATAGGACTTACCACCTATGTGACAGGGAAGGGCATAAAATTATTCTTAAAGATCTGTCGATGTAGAGAATTAATTATACTCGATTTCTTAAATGTATGAATTCTATAGTTTCCAATATACCATTTACATGCAACTCTGGCATCTTGCATTTTAGGTCAGTCTAGGCTGATTTCAGTTTCCTCATATATTATAGGAACTGAGCTTTGGGTGTAGGGTGGGAACTGGATATGAAATTCTCACAGTCACAGTCACAGAATGTGTAACTGGAGATCCTATTCTAGAATCTGGTTGGTTCTCTCTTGTTGATAATTGGATTGTGATAGAGAACAGAGAAATTAATCTTCCTTTTTTTTAACGTCTAGTGATGGATTTATTAACATCATTTAAAAAACAGTGGGGGGCAGCTGGGTGGTTCAGTGGATTGAGAGCCAGACCTAGAGATGGGAGGTCCTGGGTTCAAATCTGACCTCAGACACTTCCCAGCTGTGTGACCCTGGGCAAGTCACTTAACCTCCATTGCTTAACCAATACACAGTATTGATTCCAAGATGGAAGGTAAGGGTTTAAAAAAAACAAAAACAATGTATGCATCCCAAAAGTAAATTTCATGCAAATCTGTGATTCAAATAGTCTGATTTCTGGATTCCAGTACTAGAGGGGGCTCCTATTTGGATTAGATCAAGTTCTTTGATTATTTAGAACTACTCTTGACATGACTTTGCTGCATACTCATGTCAAGTGAGTCACCACTACTGGTGCCTGTCCTTGAAACCTAATTCTAAATATGGAGCTGAGTGGTGACTAGCAAATGCAAACAAGAGGTGGGGAAAATTCCTGCAGAGAAAACCGAGGATTTGAATGGAACTGGGTAAGGAAAAGAGAGTTCCCCTTGATCAAGCACACCATACTTAATGCCATACTCACTGGGACCCGGGACCAGTTATATGGGTTCCTGTGCACTAGGGCAAGAGAAATGACCTGGTATTTTAGGCATGACTATATACTAGTTAGGAACTAATGCAGCTAGGTGGTGCAATGCCTGGAGTTAGAAGAGTCATCTTTTTTAACTCAAATCTAGACAATTCTATGACCCTGGGTGAGTCATTTAAGCCTGTTTGCCTCAGTTTCTTCAACTTTAGAATGAGCTGGAGAAGGAAATGGTAAATCACTCTAGGATCTTTGCCAAGGAAACCCCAAATGAGGTCTTGAAGCATCAAGCATGATTGAAATGACTGAACTACAAAGAAGTAGTATATAGCACTTATATGCCAAGCCCTAGGCTAAGTGCTTTACAATAACCTCATTGGATCCTCACAGCAATCTTGGAATGTAGGTACTATTACCCTCATTTTTACAGTTGAGGAAACTCAGGAAAATAGGTTAAATGACTTGCCTAGAATCAAACAGCTCATAAGAGGCTGAGGTTGGACTTGAACTCAGGTCTCCATGATTCTGGGACCAGTTCCTCTGTCCACTGTCATACCTAGCTGTAGGAATTAAGTGGGGTGTCTTATTAGAGGGGTAACAGGGCAAATAATGGTGAGGGTCTACTTTCCTCACTGGCCCAAGCTTGTGGCTAATAGTGATTTTACCTGTCTCTAAAAGCTTTACGGGAATTTAGTATTGACTATTGAAACCCTAGGATTTTACTTTGTACTCCCAAATTGCTGAACGACAGAAACAACTGTTAAAGAGGTAATATATTCTAGTTTAGTGGTTCTCAACCTTTCCTCCCCCCTCAAAGTATAGTATTCTTTGTCAACATAAAAAATGACAAGAAGAGCTCCTGAGTAGTTGGGTCTGTATCCAAACCCATTACTTGAACCCTGAGTTTCCTCAGCCTTGCCTTCCCTTCATCTCCTTACCCTTCTCTCTATACCCCCCAGGATTTGCAACAAGGGTAAAGCTGCTATTGTGATCTTCCTGTGGCCATACTGGGAAGAGCAGGCAGCAAACTGTAGCTGGAAAATGTGGGAGTCTCAGGGTGTGCAAAGGAATTTTGCAGCATCACTAGAGAAACTTAAGTCACACCCTTTGAGAATTAATGCTTTAGCTTCTGGTCAGGGATCTCTACTACTAAGGGAGTCCAAGAGTGGGCCTAGGAATACAAGGTAAGATAATTGGAAGTGAACTTGGAAGTCTAGCCTGGGTTACTCCAACCCAGTCACTTTACAGATGATGCAATAAATAAAACTCTGGGCTTGGCGTCAGGAAGACATCTGCCTGAGTTCAAATCTGACCTCAGAAACTTAATAAATGTGAAACCCTGGCAAGTCATTTAACCCTGTTCAGCTCAGGTTTCTTCATCTGTCAAATGAGCCGGAGATTGAAATGGCAAACCACTCCAATGCGTTTACTAAGAAAACCACAAACGAGATCAAGAAGAGTCAACAACAATAACAAAAACAGATCAAGATCAATAGGTCCAAGTGACTTGTTGTAGGCATTACAGGTTAGTGGAAGAGTCAGATTTCAAATCTATATCCTCAACTTGCAATCGAACTGAACCACCTGTTTGTTACACTTTTTTGCACAGTACACCAACCTCAAGCAATGGCCATCTGGCAATGTAGTGTTACAGACCAGAACTTTATAAGACTAGGGAAATGCACTGGAGCTGGCAGTTTATGCCAAGCAGCAACTCATAAGTAGTCCCAAAGGGATCAGACCTTGTAGAAAGGGGAGAGTGAGCCAGTGAGTTCCTGGAAAGGGCAGACTGAAGAGGAGGGTTTTTTGTTCAGTACCCCAAATAATGCTTCCCTTTCCAGGGCCTTGCAGAACGGCACATTCTGTTCCCAGTTCTGCCAAACGTTTTCCGTCATAAATATATACTGTACCTGGCCAGATACTAAACCTCGGCTCCCTTGCTTGTATATTGAATATCAAGACGTTTAATATGGTCAAGGCAGAGGACTGTAACGGGAATCTAGCAAACCCCGGAGCTGCCAAACTCACTCTGACCATCTGACAAACCACGAGTCTGGGAGAATTTCTGGAACACAACAATGCCACCTGCTGGCCCTTTTAGCCAATCATAAGATCCTTTTCAACAGGATGAGAAGCTGGGAAGTCCCGCATGGAGCCTGGCGGTGCTGCCCTCCCTTCCACTGACTAGAGGGGCAGAGGGAGTGCTAAGCTCTGCGAGGTTCTCCAAGTGGACGACTTACCATCCCTCAGGTCCATTTCTCTCTGGGCAGCCACTTTGTCATGTTCGTTTTGTTGACTAAACCTTTAGTGCCCGAGTATATCTCCTGCAATCTGAGTGATCAGCAAACCCGGAGAGTCTTTCTGCAGGTTGGAAGTGAGCTTTCCTTTGAGGCTGGTTGGTTGGTTATCCAATGCTCCCCTCCTCCCCCTTTTAATTGATAGTGCTATTAAATTCCTAATGGTGAAGAGGTAGTTATAGCGTATTATGTGTGTTAGGTCTTTGACCTTTCCCTGGGGCTGCTTTGTAGACTGACAAGTTTTGGGGGTTTTTTAAGGTTACAATTTTTATTTTTTGAATAATAAATATTTTTTTTATTAATCTATACCCCTACTACCTCTCCTTAAACAAATTTCTAAACAAACCAAATTTGAAAAAACAAAGCTCTTGGTACATAACTATATAGTCCATTAAAAACAAATTCCCACATTAGCCATACCCATCAGTCAATAAGCAGTTTTTAGAGTCAGCTAAATGGCTGGAGATGGGAGGTCCTGGGTTCAAATTTTAATTAGTTCTGTGACCCTGGGGAAGTCATAACTCCAATTGCCTGGTCCTTACCCCTCTTTTACCTTGGAACCAATATTTAATATTGATTCCAAGACAGAAGGTAAGGGCTATTTTTTTAAAGCAATTATTAAAGCAATTAAAGTGCCAGGCACCTGCAAAGGTTGGGCATACAAAGAAAGGCAAAAAAGAGACTCTGCTCTTTCAGAGCACGGCGTCTAAAGATGTCTGGAAAAGTCTCTTTTAGCTACTTGAGTTTATTGCCTCTTTGATAGGATGTGAGTGAACTTCATTTTTTAGGACTCATAATTCATCACTGAACTGATCAGAGTTCTGAAATCTTTTGAATTTTTTTCCCCTGCAATGTTATTTTTTTACTCACTTCTTAAGCCTGCTAATATTTGTAATAAAATGTATGTAGCCTTGAAGAGTTCAGAAAATACTAGATGGACCAAGCTGTATTATTCAGGTACCCAAGGGTCATCCAGTTCAATACTGGCACAATAGAGTAAGCAAGGGGTATGACATGCATACCAGTCCATGGCCATGCTGGTACATCAAAGCAATTAATAGGTGGGTAACACGGTTAGGTGGCAGAGTGGATGGAGAGTTGGATCTAGAATCAAGAAGACATAAGTTCAAATCTGGCTCAGACACTAGTTTTGTAATCCAATGCACAACATTTAATTTCTGCCCACCTTAGTTTTCTCAACTGTAAATTGGGATAATAGCAGCAGCTATCTCCCAGGACTCTTTTGAGGATCAAATGAGATCATATATGTAAAGCACTGAGCACAGAACTTAGTGGGTGCTTAGTAAATGTTTATCCCATACCCCACTTCTTCCATGAGAGTGCCAAAGGCAGAAATGTTTATATTATATTTACCTTGGGATAGTGATAGCAAATCTTTTAGAGACTTAGTGCCCAAACTGCCACCCTCATGCCACATGTGAGCACCCTGTCTTACCCCGGCCAGGGGAGGGAGGAAGCACTCCCATTGGGCTGCTGGGCAGAGAGGAGGGTGATGTGAGAAATGTCCTCAGGTGAGTTTGGGGAGGGGGAGGGGAACAACCAGTTCTGGCATGAGTGCCATAGATTTGTCAGCACAGCCTTAGGACATTCCTTGATAGTGTGTTCCTTCTAATTTCACGCAAACTTTTCTGGATCAAAACCCACTTCATGCATGATTCCTGGCTATATTCTACTCCTTTGAATTTTGAAATTCAAGAACAACTATGGTTTGTGGCCACAACTTGGAATATGTTTTACTATTCTATTCCTTGTGTTAGATTTAGAATTTCAAGAACGACAAAGCTACCCTCCCTAAGGTAACTAGAAGGCTTATGAAATATTATACAAACCAAGTAGTGGATATTTACCCACTCATACATAAGGGACACAAGGGACATGTTCATTCTTTGAACCACTTCATTGCCATCTACTAGATCCCATCTTTAGGCTAGTGAAATGAAAATGTACCTATGACTATTTGTAGAAGTTTAACTCTATCAAGAAAAGAGTAGCCCAAACACCAGGTAGCCTATAGATCTTAAGGGATGTAAAGTGTTATACCGAAGCAGACAAAGGGAGCCAGAACCTCTAACAAATGCACTAATCTTGAGTAGGGCAGATCAGGCTAACAACCACAAGAACAAAATTCTTTTAGGAGTGAGGACAGGTCTGTCATCATGCATTTTCATCTGTCACTTTAGCTACCTTTATCTGCATTTATCCCCACCTGCATTCCTTTTCTTTTGGGCAAAAGAACGGATTTAACTGGTTATGATCATCTCCTGGATCATAGTTTGAACAGGGCCCCTCTTTCTCCCAATTGGGTTTGCCCTAAGGTCTAGGGATTGCCTTAGTCACCAGCATGTGTGACATTTGCTGGGGTCTATCAATTTCATTTAGCACCTTTTCAAAAAAGTATCTTTCACCCAAGCCAGAAGCCACTCTGTGAGCTCTCCCTGAAAGGGCTGCAGAGACCTCAGTGCCACAGTGATAACTGGTCCATAATTCTCAAGATCTAGCTATACTTTGGGGGCATTTGCAACCTTGCAGGAGCTAAACAACTGACTAGCTCTAAATGGGGCTACATTGCTCTCTCTACTGACAGCACAGTTCCCCAGATGCTTTCATAAGGCAGATTATGGATTTCTCAGCATAACTCACATATTTCTAATTGGATTTTGACTCCCTCCCCCATCCACTCCAGGGGCTTTCTGTAATCTAGCCTATGTGGTATTCAAGGAAGTTTTTGATGTCATCCTTATATTAGAGATTGCCAACCAGTGGATTTACTGGCTCCAGGAAATACAAAAGACTATAGTAGAATTTTACTATATTTTTTATAATTTAGATTTATATATTTTATAATTTTACATTTACTTCCAGAGTCCTAAATCAGAACTTGGCATAGCACATTTTTACCATGACTGAAAGGGTCATCTTTGATTATCTATAATGAATTAGCTTGTGTATTTATAACAAACCTGCCTATGCTCATTTAACTATTGTACATTTGTTGGGTTACCTCCTCTCCCCATAGCTGAAGCTGTGGCAGCCCCTAGAGAAATCTCTTGGTCTGCCTACCAATGAAGAAGGAGGTTGGAGAGGGAGGCCGATGCCCTTCATAGGAATGAGGTTCAGTTCATCTTTTACCACTCAGGCAGGGTGCCGCCCATAGATTACTTTGCTGCCCTTCATGGATGAGGAAACCATGATAATACTCACTTACTTCTGGTCCCTTGACCAGCCAATCCTCACAATAAGTTCCATGACCCACAGGTTTCTGACCTTTGAGACTAAAGTAACAGGCCCTTGAGTGTTCAAGACCTAGGTGTGGTGAATTTGAGACCTTCTGCAAACCATATAGCTTCTTCTGCTCCAGAGAAGGTGAGTGCTCTGTGTAAAAAAGGCTGCCTTGGGATAGTTAAAAGCACTGTGAGTGCTCATTTAGGTATGGATCAGTTGTCTAATAACCAGGAGACCAAGTTTCCATCATTATAAGTAGGGACACATTGCAAACTACTTAGCTTGAATATAATCAGTTCCCCTTTTTCTACATACTGACATTCTGTAAAAGTTAAAATTAGACCTCAATAAATAAAATATTATATTTTAAGGGATTTATTAATGATCATTAGAAATAAAAGAATAAAGAGGATACAAAATAAAGACCATGTGCTCATGGCTGATTAGCCATTTCAAAATCCCCACTCACCACTGCCATGCTAGCCGACAGGGCCAAAAAATAGCTGACAGGGCCAAAAAAAGGGCGGAACCCTTCACATCTTTGCCTAATATTCCCTGTCTACAGGAAGTAGGCTACCGGGAAATGTAGTTCTTTTTTTAGGGTAACAGATTTTCAATTATACATTTCCACAAAGTAATCATTGAATGAGAATCAAGGGAGTGTGCACATTACTTCTATCTCTGTCTTACACGTTCTTTTTTAGTAGATTGACTATGTATCCAGTCACTAGTTCCACTCAGACCCTATGGCAGAGCTGGCTCCCAAGTACTAGTTCTATGAGATTATTCATAATATCATCAAAGCAAAGAAACTGATCCGACATAGCCCAGAAGATGGAACTTTAACCCAATTATGGAAGCTCTTTTTCAAACAGTCAGATCTATTCATTGACTAAGTTAGAGACTGGCTCTATAGCATTTCTTTGAGGAAAAGAATTTTTCTGAAAGGGTTCTTTTGGCTTTCCATTACTCTGTAGTAATGGTAATTACATCAATATTTTGATAGATCTGTGATCCCATCAATAAAGAAATGTCTTCCAATAGCGTAGATCCAAACCTATCCATCCTTTCTTATCCTGTGACTTTTGTCTGTCTTTCTATAAATCTTAGATGGGGGGCTCACCTAATGTACTGGGGCGCTACTGACTTTGTATGACTCAGTGGACCATGCCAGCTGTCCATCAAATATTTCTTGCTTTACTACATGAGCAGCCTGCTTCATATTGTGGTCATATATTTATCTCTTGACATTTTACTGCTCTCCTTAATTTTACAATGGCAAAATGGTGTAGCTTCTTCATATTTACCAAGTGAATCTGTTCAGGCCTTTCATTACTAACTGGAGACAATATTTAGAAAGTAGCCTTTGGGTATATATCATTGTATTAGACTTAGGGGATAAAATAAAGCTAGACCTCATCCCTTGTCCTTAGGGTGCTTTGATTCTAATACACAATAAACTTATTGGGCATAGGGACTGTTTCTTAGTGATCTTTGTGTGTTACCCAGAAACTACCATAATATGCTAAATGTAGTAGCCATTTTTTTAATGAAGGGAAATTAGGGGCAGCTAGGTAGCAAAGTAGATAGAATACCAGACCTGGAGCTGGAGGATGTGGGATTCAATCTGACCTCAGGCATGTCTAACTGTGTGACCTTGGACAAGCCACTTAACCCCAATTACCTAACCTTTATAATTCTTCTGCCTTATTGATTCTAAGACAGAAAGTAAGGGTTTGTAAAAAAAAGAAAAGAAAAGAAAAGAAAAGAAAAAGAAAAGAAAGGAAGGAAGGAAGGAAAGAAGGAAGAAAAAAACAAAGAAACAGAAAATTAAAAGAAATTAATCCTACAATAATGACCAGACAGAGTCAATGAATCCAAAATTAAAGAGCTAAGTGATGCAGTGGATAGAGTACTGAGCCTGGAGTCAGGTTTCCTGGGTTCAATTTTGGACTCAGATACTTATTAACTATGTGACCCTGGCCAAGTCGCTTAACCCCATTTGACTCAGTTTCCTCATCTATAAAATGAACTGGAGAAGAAAATGGCAAATAGCTCTAGTGTCTTTGTCAAGAAAACCTCACATGGGGCCATAAAGAGTTGGACTTGACTGAAACAAAGCCATAATTAGACTAGATAAGATTGAGAGCTGGGAAGGACCTTAAAGTCACCTAGCCCCTTAATTTTATGGATGAAGTCACTGACTCTTAGAGAAATTATATGATTTGCTCAAGAGTAGTAAGTGGGATTCCAAAGTAGGTCTTTTGACTTCCTTCTGGACCTTGTTTCATGGCACAGAGTTGTCTCTACTTTAGCCTTTGTTTTCTGACTGTCTTGGATTTGAATATACAGTATATCAGGGCAACTGGGTGGCTCAGTGGAATGAGAGTCAGACCCAGAGACAGGAGGTCCTGGGTTCAAATCTGCCCTCACATACTTCCTAGCTATGTGACCCTGGGCAAGTCACTTAACCCCCATTGCCTAGCTGTTACTGCACTTCTGCCTTGGAACCAATACACAGTACGGATTCTAAGATAGAAGGTAAGGATTTAAAAAAAAAAAAAGATTTGAATGTGCATATCTTTCTGGGCCAGATCTAAAATGACCTCTACCTCAAGGATTTATGATTCTATTAGAGAGAGTATTCCCTCTTTGGGGATTCAGATCATAAATTCTCCATATTTAGTAGAAATCTGGCAAATCTAACTTTTGTTTTTTGTCCTAAACCCCTTGAGTAGGTGGGTGAAGTCTATGGGCTCCTTTTCAGAATACTGTTTTTAAATAAAATAAAATAAGATCTGTAGGATTATAAAGGAAATCAATCAGATTTGAGAACGGTGATTGAAAAAAATCTATTTTTTACATTTATAGACCCCAGGTTAAGAATTTCTAGCCTCTGAGGGCTCTCACAGCCTCCAAAGAGCCACTAAAGCATCTCCATGATGGCATAGTAAAGCCTGGACCTTGAATCATTACTTCTCTAAAGGTGACATCAGCTCCGGAGACTGGCAGGCTGGAGTCCATCCCGGAGGACTATAGGAGAATTCTCCGATAAGGATTGTGAAGAGAGAGACTCCATTATCCCAAATTTGAGAGCTCACCTTACAGCACTAGATAGAGTGTATAACTGTTGCCTGATTTTATCCCATTTTTACAGCCCTGGTCAGGGCAGGTAGATGGCAAAGCGAATAGAACATTTGACTTAAAGTTAGGAAGGTGAATTCAAATCCAACTTCAGACACTTATTATTGGTGTGACCCCAGACAGTTCACTTAACCTCTGCCTACCTCAGTTTCCCCATCTATAAAATGGAGATGGAAATAATATCTACTTTTCAGGGTTGTCCTGGAAATCAAATGAGATTATAATCGTAAATTGCTTATCATAGTACCTGGCAAATAGTAAGGCTACATAAATCTTAGCTATTCTTATTACTTCTGTTATTTTCTACAATAAAACCAAGCATTTATATATTTACATATCAAGATTTTCAAAGTGCTTTACAAAGACTATTTCTTTTGATCCTCACAACAACTCTGAGAGGTAGGTACTATTATTATCCCTATTTTATTAAAAAAATTTTTTAAAACCCTTACCTTCTGTCTTAGAATCAATACTAGGTATTGGTTCTAAGGCAGAAGAGTGATGAGGGCTAGGCAATGGGGGTTAAGTGACCTGCCCAGGGTCACACAGCTAGGAAGGGTCTGAGGTCAGATTTGAACCCAGGACCTCCCATCTCTGAGTCTGACTCTCAATCCACTGAACCACCCAGCTGCCCCATCCCCATTTTATAGATGAAGAAACTGAGAGGGCAGAGGCTAAGTGATTTTCTTGGGGTCATATAGCATTAATAGTCTGGAACTGGGGCCTCAGCACTGCTGCCCCAGAGACCCCCTTCATCATCTCCCCCCTTCCCAGGCCCCTTCTCTTCTCCCCCATATAGTTCTTGTGTTGTCCTAGACTTTTGGACTAATTTTTCAGGATGAGGAGAGGACAGGCCCTGTGGGGGAGGCTTGCTGTGGAGGAAGAGTCACTGCAGGGAGCTCACGATGATTGAGGCACTGGTAACAACTGAAGCTCAGAAACTGCTGCACCAACTGAATGTTCTGTTGGAACAGGAGTCCAGATGTCAGCCAAAGGTCTGTGGCTTGACACTAATTGAATCTGCTCATGATAATGGCCTTTGGATGACTGCGAGACCTTCTTAGCCTAACTCAGTTCTTTGGTTTTGACACAGAGACCTTTTCTCTAGCTGTGAATTTACTGGACCAATTTCTGTCCAAAATGAAGGTACAGCCCAGACATCTTGGGTACGTGGGATTAAGTTGCTTCTCTCTGGCTGTGAAGTCACCAGAGGAGGAGATAAATGTGCCATTAGCCATTGATCTGATCTGAATAAGCCAATATAAATTTACGGTTTCAGATCCGATTGTATTGGAAAAGATTGTATGATTCACTCTATGATTCACTCATTCATGAAAACTTGCCATTTGAAAGAACCTGAGTGCTGAGAGACTAGAAGCTCAGCTTAAGGCAAGCCTCTGTAGGATTATGTTTTCTAAAGCAAAGCCTTCTGGGTTGGCATTGTCTATAATTGCACTTGAAGTTCAAGCACAGAAATGTATAGAATTGATGGAAGGAATTGGATGTCTTCAGAAACATTCCAAGATAAATTGCAGAGATCTGACCTTCTGGCAGGAACTTGTAGCAAAGTGCCTAACTGAATACTCATCAAGGGTTCGAAAGCAAATGTTCAGAAGTCAAAGTTGTAGTAAGCAAAGAAAAATTGCAAAATGATTCTGCAAAATCAACTGCATTTGATTGACAAGGATATGTGACAGAGGATAATCACATGAGAGCCTGCATCAAGATTCTAAGGGTCCAATTGAAAAAACCAGACTTGTGGGAGAAGCTTTGGGAGTTAGCTGTGATTCATGTTTCTACAAGATTTCTGGCTCTTCATAAGATGAGATACCTGCTTGAACTGGCTACTGGCAGCTAGACAGAAGACCAAAGAAGAAGCATCCCTTCTCTGCTGGACCTACTTTGGACTTTACCTCTGGAATCTTGGCTCATTTACTGGACTCTGTTTTGTGAGGTTCTGTGTGGGGGAAAACTTAACTTATTTAGCCTAGATAAGTTATCCATTAGGATAGCATTAAGGAAATTTAGGTTTGGGGATAAGATTAAGAACTTTTCCTTCTCCCTTGTTACCCTCCTTCCTCTCCCATTTCCATCAATAAACTTAAATATTTAGATGGTTCCCTCTTGTCTCTTTCCCTTAATCAATCCCATAATAACAAAGTGGATCATGTCTGGGCGTACTGCACATCAATTGAAGCATAGTTATTCCAGAGTCACTCGTCTTCCAACACCCTGAAACTAGGTCTGAATAGGATTCTTACAGTGAGGAAATTCAGCTGTTCTGAAGGTTTATTTCACATGAGAACTGTGGACGCCCATATTAGAATGGATTTAAGCTGAGAAGCCTGAAACATAGCAACCAGGTTAGCATTGATGTTTTTAGGCTTGAGGGGAAAACAGGCTATAGTTGGAAATTGATTATGTATGCTGCAGTTGAAAATGTGTTCAGGACTAAATTATGATTCCCTTTGAAGTGTGTTTGTAAAAACCAAAACTCAAATGTAGACTAAGGATGGGAGGTTATATTGTGAAGTGACAGTTAATCCAATCTAGTAGATCTGGATCAATATGCCAATTATAGGTAGTATGGGTGGCAAGGCATGATTGACTTTAATTGAGATGTTATTTGAAATGTGATGCAAGTTCACATCAAAACTTTACAAAAATGGTATGATGCACTTTAATATAGGCAGGGGTACTAGTCTTTGAGGCAGCATAAACAACTTTGTTAAGGCCTTACATAACTAGAGAATCCAATAATTCTAAAGATTTATTTTTGCATTTTTTTTCTTTTATATGTGATTATGAAAGTCGATTTAAAAAAAAGTCCTTACCTTCAGTCTTAGAATTAATACTGGGTATTGATTCTAATCAATCTAATCTAATCTATTCTAATCTAATTCCACAGATTCTAATCTAATCTAATACTGCAGAAGAGCAGTAAGGGCTAGGCAATGGGGGTTAGGTGACTTGCCAAGGGTCACACAGCTAGGAAGTGTCTATGGGCAGATTTGAACCCAGGACCTCCCATCTCTGGGTTTGACTCTCAATCCACTGAGCCACCCAGCTGCCCCCTATAAAAGTCTATTAAAGTTGTAAACAGACCTGTTAAATTGTAAGTGAATGTCAGTGTTATCTTAGGAATACAAATCTATCCCCTTAGAAAAAATTATATCTCTTGTACAAGCAACTCACATAGTCTGACAATCTGAAACCTCAGCTGTGCCCTTCTAAAGCAATATATGCTAATACTAACACTAGAGTTTTGAAATAAAAATTGCTATTGGTATGAAACTGGACTGTTTAAGTCTAGAGCTTTGTATTTAATAGCAACCTGAGCAAGAGGGAATGCTATTGTCATAATGCTCCCAGAACAGTTTAACTTAGGCTAAAGTGAGTTGTCTATACAGATTCAAGTAAGCAGCAATTTGACTAATTATGTGATAGTTGGAGCACTTAAGGCTAGTTGTAGGTTAATGAATCTAAATTGACATTATAGTGTTAGGAGAGCATGTAATCAGCTTAACTTCCACAATAGCTATAACTCGTTAAAATTTCCCTTTGACATTATGGTGTGGAAAAAAACTTCCCTTTAAAGACAAACCAAAGAACCACAGTATGTCTCCTATGTCTTACACTTCATTTTGTAAAGCCTTTTGCATATGCACTATTCAGTTACTCCTAAATACTGTAATTCATTGAAGAATTTCCTTTCTAATTCATTAATGCAAACTTAACTTTGTTGAAGTAACCTAACAAAGTACCATCATGTTCTGGTACTAAGAAAGTCACCTTTCATTAAAACTATTGAAATGCAAAAAAAAAAAAAAGTCTAGAACTGGATTTGAACTCACTTCTTCCTAACTCAAGGCCCAGGGCTCTATCCAACCACTATTCCACATACGTGGTATAGGAGTTAAAAATTAAGGTTGAACTAAATATATGACAGAATGTGGTCACCAAAATTAATATATCTCAAGTCAAATGATTTTTAAGCCATTTTATTTACAAAATAGAGGGAAAGAGTAAAGTAAAGAAATGAGAAAGAGAGTAGAGAAGGTATCTATCCTATCACACTACATAATTACTCCAGCCCAGTTCGAATCAGGTAGGGCTTATTAACCCTCCACCAGAGGACCCTCAGCCAGAGTGCCATTTGGCTGGAGGACCTGGTGGTGAATAACCACTTGGCCTCCTCCAGGCAATTAATCTCTCCAGAAGCCAGGAAAGGAGTCAGTCTTTCCACTCATCCATGTGGTAGTCCAAAGGGAAGATCCAAAAGCAGACTTACCAGAAGCAGTCCAAGGTCCCAAGCCAGAGCTCCTCCAAGACCAAGTTCCATGGAAAAAGTCAGTTTGGACAGGAAGCTCAGGGTTTTTATAGTGCTTTTCCCATGTCCTTTCCTGTCCCTTCCTCCACTTTACTGGGACCAATTGCTATCTATAACTTTGCTTAGGACTGATTAGGGGGCAATCAGTTATTTCTGAGTTTAGGCATTTAGTAGGGTATATACACACTTCTGGTGATTAAATTTAAAAGTAGGCAAAGGGAAAGTTAATTCCATCTTCTCCGTGGGTTGTTTTTTAGGGGTTCTTACCTAAATATTTTGGGGATCCAAAGGGGAGTCCCATTCACTTGAGACACTTTGACTGTGCCAAGGCATGGCAAGAGGATCTTAATGGAGGAAACTGGCCTGTAGTGGATAATAATCAAACAAGGAAATGGCATGTCTGTTGCAATGACTGTGAAAGCACAAACACCCATATAAGCCCTGAAAATCACAGTCTAGATTTTACTGGAAAGATTTAACTATATTAACAACCTTAGCACAGGGCATGTAGTACATTTTATTAGGTTCGGCATTCAGGGAGTCCCATTATATTTTTAAAAAGACTAACATTTATTTAAAATGATCACAAAACAATCATGATGTTCTTATTCATCTACCTATTTTTTTAAACCCTTACCATCTGTCTTAGAATCAATACTGTGTATTGGTTCCAAGGCCCAAGACTGGTAAGGGCTAGGCAATGGGAGTTGAGTGACTCACCCTGGGTCACACAGCTAGGAAGTATCTGACATCAAATTTGAACCCAGGACCTCCTGTCTCTGGGCCTGGCTCCCAATCCCCTGAGCCACCCAGCTGCCCTCTAATTTTATTCTTTAAAAATCTAACAGCTAAACTTTACTTGAAGAGATATGAAAAGGCAGCCCCAACCCTTCTCTTTCTTGGAGGTGAAAAGTCCATAATTGTGTTATACATTGTATATGTTTGCAGACTTTTTCAATGTATCATTCAGTTGTGCTAATTTTTTTCTCCTCAAAAAATACAAATAGTTATACAGGATGTTTCTCTGCGAGGGATGGGAGGAAGGATATTGGGAATAACTGATAATATAATAAAAAGGAGACCATAATAGGGGCAGCTAGGTGGCTCAGTGGATAGAGAACCAGAGCTGGACATGGAAGGTCTTAGGTTCAGATACCTCCCAGCTGTGTGATCCTGGACAAGTCACTTAATCTCAGTTGCCTAGCTCTTATCACTCTTCTGCCTTGGAACCAAACTTAGTATGATTCTGAGACAGAAAGCAAAGGTGTCTTTGTTTTTTCTTAAGACAATAATAAATACATTAAAAAATAGAAGAAAAATATAGGTTGGGTGGTGAGTTTCTGGGTAGCCACATTCATATCTTTACACAAATGTCATTTTCTCCCTCATTGGAATGGTTTCCCTTTTTGTCATCTGAATTTTATTTATGAGCCCCTCTTAAGTACTCCCTCGGTTGACATCTCCTGCAGGGATTCTACCTATATTTCCTCTGAATGCGGCTTTCCTAATACCTAGGCTTCACTTCAGTCATAGCCTGAGTTTCTTCTCTTTCTAATAGCCATTAGGAAGGAGAGGTCATTCCACTTTTTCCCAACCCCAGACTCTACCATTTCCATCCCCAGAGACTGGCAGAAACTGGGATCTACTCACCCCAGGCTCAGGCTGCCCCTGAGCAGACCAGGCAGAGGCCATATGTCAGAGGAGCCCTGGACCACCCAGTCATTAAGTCACCAAGTCCTTTGTTCTCCTGAACCAAAGCTGCATGGACCATGGACGTGGGGATGGGAAGCAAATAGGAAGGAAGCAGGAGTGATGGCAGCAACAAAATCTGCAACCTCCAGAGGTTGTCAGAAACTGGAAAAGCCAAACTCATCCACAACTTCAGTGGGCTCCGATCCATAGACAGCCCATCATGGTGAGAGGTCACCTTGGACACTAGAGTGTTCACAACTATGAATCTTCAAATTGGACAATTTGTGGGGAAAATCGCCTGTTTCCATCATCAAAATCCAGTTGAAAACCAAGTGCTAGGTCCAAAACTTTAACTAAATTTTAATTGTGCCATTTCAGACAATGATTGAATATATTTTATATGATCAC
This sequence comes from Monodelphis domestica, assembly GCF_027887165.1. Taxonomy (NCBI): domain Eukaryota; kingdom Metazoa; phylum Chordata; class Mammalia; order Didelphimorphia; family Didelphidae; genus Monodelphis; species Monodelphis domestica. Next base: position 479,509,874 of record NC_077227.1, read on the forward strand.
TCAAATTCCTTTCTACCTTGGTGTTCAGGAAATAGAATTTTCATTTAATATGCCAAAATGGAGAAAGGCATCTAGGGAGTATGGATAGAGCCAAACTTGGAACCAGGAAAACTTAGGTTCAAGTCCTACCTCTGACCCAACTGGCCATGTGACTCTGGGAAAGTTACTTAATCCCTCAGTGCTCTGAGCAGTTTTTCAGGACTCTAAGTTGTAGAAAAGGTGCTGACCCACACCAGTAGTTTAATTAGCCTGGAGTTTCCTATGCAAAGAAAATTATAGATCCACTATTTCTTGATGTTCTGAGCTGAGTGCTAGTGATTCAAGTTGAAAGTGATGTGAATACAAAATATCTGTCCAACAATCCCACAAAGTTGTCTTTATATTCTGGGGGGAGTATTATGACGGTAATGAGCAAGATGAAGTATTTTGTGTGTTCTGTGTTTGATCATGTGTGTTGTGCATTTTCTGTGGCGGTTGAAATAAATTGACTCCTTGTTCTAGAAGAGACCCTGTTGCCCATATTTGGGGAGACTTTAGACATAAGCTATACCTAAGCTTTCCTTTAAAGATTTTTCCAGAGTTTATCATGGAGTGGAGGCAAGGAGCTAGAGAATGAGAGGAAACTTGACTCACCTCTTTGGGATCATTTCCTCCCTGGATGAATCTGTGTTTGTGTGAATCTAGAACTAGAACCTTTTTTTTTAATAGAATTGTAAAATGGGCCTTTGTATTATCTAGATTCTAATAATTCTGAAAGTGGAGAGCACTTTAGAGTTCTGTGGAGAGCAAATTAGAATTATACCTAGAAAGTTGTAAGAACTGAGTATGTCCTATTGCTGGGTCTGTTTCCCAAGGAGATCAAGGAAAAATGAAAAGAACTTAAATGTTCTAAAATATTTACAGCAGCTCCCTTTGTGGTTCCAAAGAACTGGAAATTGAGGAGCTATTCATCAATTGGAGAATGGCTAAGCAAATTACATATATAATTGTGATGGAATATTACTATGCCATAAGAAATAATAAGCAGGATGATTTTTTTTAATTGGAAAGAACTACATGGGATAAGGAAGAGCAAAATGAGTAGAACCAAGAGAACATCAGATACAACTACAGATGTAATACTTGAAGAATAAATTGTGAATGCTATTCCAGAGAATGAACTGAAAAATGGAAACATGAAAGCCATATTTTATATATACATGTCTATCTCCCGAATGATGCTTTCCCGCAATGTGGGGAAGGGAGAGGCTGAGATACTTGGAAATAAATTTTACTAATAAAAAGAATTAAGCTTCTGCCAAATTTGGACATTCATTTATGTATTCAATTGCTGAAATAAATTTAGTTTTTGCAGTACCAATTCACTTAATCTCTGGGTTTCTCCAATTAAAATGCAATGATAATTTTTTGCATTGCTGCTGTAACATAAACATAATATAACTATCATCCCCATAAACACAAAAGACGATTACAAAAACAAATGCTGAATTAATGTTTGACATCTTAAAATACTTCAGCAATAACCACATTTCATTTAAAATCTTCTAACAAGGCAATTTGGAATTACATGCAAAGGGCTTTAAAAGACTGCCTACCCTTTGATCCAGCAATACCACTGCTAGGTTTGTACCTCAAAGAGATAATAAGGAAAAATATGTGTACAAAAATATAGCCATGCTTTTTACAGTGGCAAAAAATTGGAAAAGGAGGGGGTGTCCATCGATTGGGGAATGGCTGAACAAATTGTGGTATCTGACGGTGATGGAATGGATCCTTTGAGCTCAAAGGAATGATGATCTGGAGGCTTTCTATATACATTGGGAGAACCTCAATGAACGGATGCAGAGTGAAATGAATAGAACCAGGAGAACATTGTACACAGAAAGTAAAACATTGTGGAAAATCCAATGTAATAGACCTTGCTACTAGTAGCAATGCAACAAGCCAGGACACTTCCTGAAGGACTTATGTAAAAGAATGCTATCCGCATTGAGAGAAAGAACTGTGGGAATAGAAATGAAAAAGCAAAACATATGACATCACTTACATGTATATATGGCAATGTGATTAGGGGATCAGGCTTTAAAAAATCACTCTATAGCAAAAATGAATAATATAGAAATAGGTATCAAGTGATAACATTTGTACAACCCAGTGGAATTGCATGTTGGCTCTGGAAGCAGGGAGGGAAGAGGGGAGGGAAAGAAAATGAATCATGTAAACATGGAAAATATTTTTTAAAATAAATAAAAAATAAAATAAAATAAAATAAAATCTAACATCATAACACTACTCCTGATGTTATCTGTCCAAGATAGAACAGAGCAGGACAATCAAGTCTCTTGTCCTGGACGCTATGCTTCTTTAGCCAAAGGCTGAGGTAATACTTGTTTCACAGGTTTTACTACCAGACGATTTACTCATGCTAAATTTGCATTCAACTAAAACCTTCAGACCTTTATTCAAACAAACCATGGTTGATCAATGTCTCCTCCATTCCCAATCTATTGTTTCTACTTTGGTGATCTTGAACATCATTTCACTAATATGAGCCTCCTTTTTCTCACTTGTAAAATGAGGGGTTTGGACTAAATGACCTCTTAGGTTACTTCTACTTCTGATTCTATGAACCTACAAATACTATACTGGTGCAGTTGATTTTTTGAACCCATTAAAAAGTTTACTTTTTTTAGCTATCAATTTTAGTTTTATTTGATTCAAGCAATCCTTATAGCCTGTTCAGGTAGTTTTGCACTGGATAGTCACCCAACATGCCAGATTTTGGATATGGGATCTATACATTGGATAAGAATTTAATTCATTTATGTCTTCATTCAAGCAACTGATAAAAATATTGAAGAGCATAGTACCCAGTGTTTCTGAGACATTCCCACATGGGTTCACCAAGTGATCCATTAGTCACATCTTTTTGGTCAGATAACTAGTTATGAATACACCAAACTGTACTTTTAGGCCATAATTTTTCATCTTTTACATAATACTATCTCAAGACTTTGCCAAATACTACATATTGGACTTTTCCTTCTGACACACTTAAAGTATATACCTAAGAGTATTACCAAGTCAAAGGGATATGTACATGTGACTAGCTTTCTTAGAATAATTCTGAGAATATTTGAATTAATTCATCATTTAACTAAGGGTGCATTAGTACATTCACCTGTCACAGCCCTTCTGACATTCGCCATTTGGGGTTTTCTGGGTCATATTTGTCAATCTGAAGATTTGAGGTAAAAATGAGCTCTTTATTATTGATTGTCATATCTGTTAATAGCGTACATTTACTGTTTTGCAAGCTGCTTCTTCATATCCTTTGACTACTTATGCAATAGGGAATGGTTCTTATATGTACATACATATTCCCTATTTATCTATATCCCTATGTATGTTTCCCAATTTATAAAGTAATCCCAATATATTTATATATCCTCATATTGCAGTCTCCTAGGAGTGTTCAGTTTGTGATCGGTAAGGAAGGGTATTCAGAGGTCTGAACTATTGCTGCTCCTAAGCCATCATCTTGACTCCCTATCCTTATATTGCAATATGATTCCCTTTATATGTCAATTTCCTATGCATCTTGGATTTTAGACCTTTATCAGACATTCACTGCCAGGATTTTTCTAATTTACTACTTTTCTATTTCTAGCCACACTATTTCCATGCAAAAGTATTTTTTTTCAATTTCATTGCATTATTCCATAATTTTATATTTTTAAATTTGTTCACTTTATCTTCTGTGATTACATCTAACCCTTATTTGGTAAAAGATTCTTCCCCTAGACATAGTTGTTCAAAATATCTTTTTCCATTCTCTATTTTTCCTTATGGTGTACACTTATTTATATATTTAGGTAATGTAGTGACTTGGGGTTTATTATGGAATATAGTGTAAAATATTGGTCTAAAGCTAATTACCAGATAAGGAGTCCTTATTCTAGCAGTTGGTGTCTTTAGGTTTATCAAACATGAGCCTAAGTTGATTCAGGGTCTATTATGCTAACCAACTTTTAAATATTTAAATATGTATCAAATAGTTTTATTGATTACTACTTTATTGCCAAATCAGTCATTCAATAAGCATTTATTGAGTGCCTACGATGTATCAGGCACAGTGTCAAGCACAGGAGATACAAAAGGAGGCAAAAGACAGTCCCTGCCCTCAAGAAAGTCACAGTCTAATTAGGGGACAACAAATAAATGATGTAAAAACAAGCTATGTATTGGATAAATAGAGGGAAGGCAGGAGAATTAAGAAAGGAAGGGAAAGGCTTCATATAGAAGGTGCCATTTTCCAATTGATAAATGGGCAAGGGAAATGGATAGGCAGTTGTCAGATAAAGAAATCAAAACTATTAACAAGCACATGAAGAAGTGTTCTACATCTCTTATAATCAGAGAGATGCAAATCAAAACAACTCTGAGGTATCACCTCACACCTAGCAGATTGGCTAACATAACAGCAAAGGAAAGTAATGAATGCTGGAGGGGATGTGGCAAAATAGGGACATTAATTCATTGCTGGTGGAGCTGTGAACTGATCCAACCATTCTGGAGGGCAATTTGGAACTATGCCCAAAGGGCGACAAAAGAATATCTACCCTTTGACCCAGCCATAGCACTGCTGGGTCTGTACCCCAAAGAGATAATGGACACAAAGATTTGTACAAAAATATTCATAGCTGCGCTCTTTGTGGTGGCCCAAAACTGGAAAACGAGGGGATGCCCATCAATTGGGGAATGGCTGAACAAACTGTGGTATATGTTGGTGATGGAATACTATTGTGCTAAAAGGAATAATAAAGTGGAGAAGTTCCATGGAGACTGGAACAACCTCCAGGAAGTGATGCAGAGCGAGAGGAGCAGAACCAGGAGAACATTGTACACAGAGACTAATACACTGTGGTATAATCGAACGTAATGGACTTCTCCATTAGTGGCGGTGTAATGTCCCTGAACAACTTGCAGGGATCCAGGAGAAAAAAACACCATTCATAAGCAAAGGATAAACTATGGGAGTGGAAACACCGAGAAAAAGCAACTGCCTGAATACAGAGGTTGAGGGGACATGACAGAGGATAGACTCTAAATGAACACTCTAATGCAAATACTATCAACAAAGCAATGGGTTCAAATCAAGAAAACATCTAATGCCCAGTGGACTTACGCGTCGGCTATGGGGGGTGGGGAGGAGGAAAAGAAAATGATCTATGTCTTTAACGAATAATGCTTGGAAATGATCAAATAAAATATATTTAAAAAAAAAACAACAACAAAAAAAAGAAGGTGCCATTTTAATTGAGGCTTGAATCTGGGGAAGCCAGGAGGTAGAAATGAAGAAAGAGAGCATTCTAGGTACCAAGGAAAGTCAGAGAAAATGCCAGAAGCAAGATGGTCTTGTGCATGCAACAGCAAGTTAAGCCTGCATCAGTAAGGGGTTGAAGAGAATGTGGCAGGGAGTAAGGTATAAGAATGTTAGAAAGGTAGGGGGAGTGGACTAGGTTATAAAGAACCTTGAATTACAGCGGATTTTGCATTTAATTCTGGAAGCTACTAGAGTTTAGAGCCAGGGGGCAGCAGGTGGCATGTGTGTTTGTGCGTGTGTGTGTGGACATGAACTTTAGGATAATTGATTTGGTGGATGGAGAAAGGATGGACTAGAGTAGGGAGAGACTTGTGGCAAACAGACTCACCAGCAGGATACTGCAATAATCTGAGTATGAGGTCAAGAGGGCCTGAATCAGAGTGGGGAGAGGGTCAGAGAAGAGGATGGGGGATATTCAAGAGAAGGTACAAAGGTGAAATCAATGGGCTTTGGCAGCAGATTGGATTTGGCAGGGTGAGGAGTCCAGGGTAATGCCTAGGTTGCAAGCCTGGGGGGCTGTGAGGATGGTGATTCCCCTGATGGTAAGTTTAGAAGAGCACAGTATTTAGGGGGAAAGAGTGACATATTGAGTTTAAGATGCTCACCAGACATCTAGTTCAAGATTTCTGAAAGGCACTTGGAGATACAAGACTGGAGGTCAGTACAAAGGTAGAATAGGTAAATTTGAGAATTATCAGCATAGAAATAACAATTCAATTCATGACAATTGATGAGATTGCCAAGTGAAGCTATATAAGAGGGAGAAGAGGGCCCCAGATGGAACCTTCTGGAACATTTATGTTCCACCTGGATGAGGGTCCAGCAAAGGAGACTGAGAAATAATAGTCTTACAGGTAGGAGAACCAGGAAACCTAGAGAGAAGACAGAATCAAGGAGAAAAGGGTGGACTGGCAGTATCAAAGGCTGTAGAGGTAAACAATGAGGACTGGAACTCACAGTATGAGCAATATGGACATATGTATTGTATGAACACTGATCAAAGCTACATCAGACTATTTACTGGCTGGGGAGGGAGGGAGGGAGAGAATCTGCATTGTAAAATGTCAGAAAATAGTTGTCAAAAATTGTCTCTACATGTAATTGAAGAAAAAATGAGGGCTGAGGAAAGGCCTTTGGATTTGGCAGTTAATAGATCATTGTTAACTTTGGGGAAGAGAACTAGAAGGGAGAGAGTGGAGGCATGTATTGTAGATGGCTTTCTGAAGTATTTTAGTCACAAAAGGCAGAAAAGATGAGGGATAATAGTGGTGATTGAAGGATCAAGTGAGGTTTTTTTTTGAGGACAAAGGAAACATGGGCATGTTTGTACAGTAGAAAAGGAATCAGTAAACAAGGAGAGATTGAAGATAAATGAAAGTGGGAATGACAGAGCTAAGGAAGGGGAAATCTAGGGGAGGAGGAGGGAGGATGTATCAGGATTAGTTATGATTTTGCCTAGGTGAGGAATAGGGCTATCTCTTCCTGTGGCCCAGGGGTAGAGATAGTGGCAGAAAGCATTTGAATAATATGTGGAAGAGGAGAGAGCAGGAAACTGGTGAAAGGCCTTGATTTTTTTCTGTATAATATGAGGCAAGTTTCTCAGCTGAGAGGATTGGGGAAGAAGGAGTCACAGGAGGTTTGAGGAGGGGTAAGAAGGCTTGGGAAAAACACTATGGAGGTTGGGAGAGTGAAGTGACTGCCTCCTTGCAGTGAGGACCCAGTTAAAGTTACATAACATAAATGTGTAGATCTAGTCTGAAAGGTTGTGTGATTTTCTCCACCTTCATTCAGAAGGACATGCTTGTGAGTGAGGGTGTGAAGGTGGTAGATAGTGAGTGATCCAAGGCTGAATCTTGGTAGAGTGCCATTGGTGATATGACAAAGGGGATGGGGACACAAGAGGACATGGTAGAGATGAACTGATTTGCCAAAGGAATAAGATGGGCAGAAGAGAGTGGCTAGTGGAGAGGTGGTGACTGGAGGGATTGGTGAACATATAAGGTCTGGTATTTCGAGAAAGCAGAGGGAGAGGTGGAAAGCCACTATAATCAGATAGAGGGGTTTCAGAATTCTTGAACATGAAAGTGGTGCTTTTGTAAGTGAAGGTAATGTAGCAGTCCACCCATAGCTATGGGCAAGGGAAACAGTTAGTATGTACAGAGTGGCTTAGAAGAGAGCATGCTCAGTCTTGCGCATGGCTGGGAAAGGCTCTGACCCTTGACCCCAGCTTCCCCCAGGTTAGGCGGGAAAACAGGTTTCTTTGTGCTCACCTGGCTAAGAGAAACCACACCTATACCTTGTCATTAACCAATGATAATCATCCCTATGTATTGTGTATATTTGCATATCAAAGAGATTAAATACAGGGCGCAGCAAGCTCCGCCTTCTCTCTCTTCCTCACTTGGATCTCAGCTCTCACTGATGCCTGTCCTTGCTGGAGCTTGGCCTCTGGCCAAGCTCCATCTTTGATTCCATTCCTGATCTGCCTTTGGCCAGGCACTTTCCTTTCTCTATCATGTCTCCAACCTGTGTGGTATTAAATTTGGATCACTGGACGGGTACAAGCCTTCTGAGTAGTCCACTGATCGGAGTTTTTGCTGTGGCTCCTTGATAATTAATAAGGCCTGGATTTCTGACTCATTCCTGCCACCTCATATCTCTAATTTGGCTCCGCCACCCCCCTCGCGGAATACAGAACTTCTATCCTTCCTCTATCTTCCTACCTTGAGGCTTCTCGCGGGTTTGAGGAAGCTTCATTCTGATGCCCAATGTGCCCAGTGCCCACGTGCCTGGCATCTCCTCGTGGCTTTCAACCTTTTATTTCACACTGCTGGGGTAGGACGCGTCCCCTCACACAAGGGAAAGAAAAAAAGAAGGCTTGGTGGTGATGGAGTCCGAGGAAGTTTACCGGTCTTCTTGGCCTGAGATGGCAAGTCTTCCTCTGCTGGGGGTGGAGTGATTGGTTCCCCTGAAACCTGTTGTCGTTGATTGACAGGGGAGGAAGTAAGGTCTCAAAAGCCAAAACTACCTGAGACAAAGATTAGAAAAATATCAGGATGAGGGAAACTGAGGCAGGAAAACTATTGAACACATGGTCGGTTGGAGTGTGATTTTTAGCTGTTCTACCTTTCCAAACTTCTAGTTCTGGGGAGAAAGCAATTTTGCAAATGCAGGAAACAAAGCCACAGGCTTCAGCACAAAGCAGGAACAGGCAGGAGCTGACCAAGGAAATACCAATTTAAAAGCTCAGAGTTTTCCTCTCCTTTGAAACAAATACAATACTACAGGCTTGCTAACCTGAGGCTAAGTCTGAGGTAGGGGAGGGGTAGGAGAATTTCAACCCAGCGAAACTGCACCACAGCGTTTGGTAGCTGGCGGCTGGGTCTGACTTTAGCAAAGGACTTCTGAAGCTGTGAAGGCTGTAACCCCACCCCCAACCTCTCACTGATGCGATTTCTGTAACTTGGAAAATCTCCTCTATCTAAAACAGGCAGTTCACCACAAAGCGTAATTCTATCAGAATTACCTTGGCATAGTGCATTTCAAACAGAGCAGATAGGAAAAGAAAAAGCAGGAGTTAAGATTTCATTAGGAAAGTGCAAATTCAAAGTTACCGGGTTCTAAGACAAAGGCTCCTTTGAGCTTCTAAACAGATGCAAATGAGCAGTATGTTAAGTTCTTTTAGCCAAAGTGTGAAAGGCTAAAAAAACCCCAAACAAACCTAACAAGGCAGAAGCTACTGCAAATATAAGTTTATTGCAAAGGAGTTTTTTTTACTTTAATATTGTTTATTTCAAAAGTTCTGCAGGGAGCAAGCTAATCTTCACAAGAAAATTCCTGTGCCTCTTCAGAACTTGTCTGACTCATGAATTTGAAAGGCTTAGCAGGAAGTGGTTGCTTTGACTCAAACAAAGCAGGGCACTTTTAGTATCAGAATCTCTTGGCAACAGAGATAATTTCTAAAAACTTTTTCTAATAAAACCACAGGTCTCAGCAAAATTAATACATCAAGGTAATAATCCTGAGTTACTTTAAGAAAGCCTAGTTTGAAAAGATATTTGGTCATTCTGTAGTCTGAAAGGGCAAAATGCTTTTCTTATCAGCTAACCATGCCACAACTTTAGCATTTGAAAAGGGTCCTAGGAAATCCTTTGTTTGAGGTCCGTCCAGGTAAAGGCAGGCTTTTGTAGAAGGAAAAATTGACTTTAAAGAGGGTAAAGTGAATTTTAAGAAACTCAAATCTTTCTAATTTGGGTTGGACAAGGCAAAATTATAAAGGAATGTCTGCTTATATTTCTTGATAGAGGAAGTTAAACAGATAAAATTCTTTCTCTGACTTTTGTCATATGCTACAGAATATCAGGACTAGAAATGTTTTCTCTGCAATGGAATTTTGGCATAAATCACGAGGTAATTAAGGTACATACAGGAATTTTAAGGTTTGGGCTTAGATGTAAAGCTGCATGAAACTTTTTTTCTCTCTCTCAGCCATGTGGCTTGGCCATGTGGAAGGCAGCATCCCGGCAAGTTTTTATCACAAACACTGTGATTAGCCAGAAGGAAAATTTAATACTAAGATATGATGAGCATGAATTGGAATATGATTTAAAGGAAATTCTAATGCTTTCTAATGTTAACTATGGAGGGATTATTAACAATTTCCTAAGCAGGACATAAGAGCAACAAGATAAAACTTGGGCAGAGATTATTCAAACAACCTGCATGCAATTCAGAAACTTTTTATGAGGCATATTAATGCACCTGTATCCAGAAAGCAAATGATTTATAATTAGAATGGCTTCAACTATGAAAATTAAGACACATGCTCAGCAGAGTGAAAGCATGGTTAGAAGGATTCAATCTGTTTACCAGTAGTTAATTATTAAAGTTATCAAGTAATTTGTCAATCAGTACAGTAATTTATTAATGATTTGAAATGGGCAATACTACCATTTACTCAAATTACAGATCTGATCTGATCATGACATTGAAATGAGACCTATGATAATAACGCAGATTTAAAATGTTACTTGCACACTATGATCTATTTTTGCAGTGAAGGTTTGCAGAATTGGCAGATGAAGGTAATAATCCTAGTGACAGTATCAAGATCTTTTCAGTTATGAAGTTAACTGCAATAGTTCAGAAATAATAACTCCTGTGCAACTATTTGATAATGCTGTGCATACTTTTACAGCATAAGACAGTTAATGATTGCACAATATGAATTTTTTCAAAAAGCAAAAAGTGTGTGCAGACAGACAAATGCTTAATAACACAGCACACATGGATAAAATCATACATGATTTATAGTATGATGATTTTATAATATTATGGGTTTGAAAAGGCAAATGTTTAAGCATCTATACACGCTGTTTTGCAAAGTCAAAGGTGAAACTGCTGTGAAACTTCTGTTTTGAGCAGACAGCTACTAGCATTCTCTGCTCCAGCAGAGGGAAAGATATCCACTACACATTGTGAAACAAAGGATGCATTTCAACATGCTCCTGTGATAAAAGGTTAATCACGGAAAAGTGATGGGAGATACTCTCCTGGTTTATGGGTTCAAGCTCAAATGAAGAAGTGAGCAAAGTGGTTACAGATCTTGTGAATAATTGTGCACAATTGTCTATTACAAACAGCTTGGAATAGCAGTACTGTTAACAGCAATGCATGGGCTGAATTGGATAGCTCATGGCTTAAATGCAAGCTATGATAAATAGAGCTCAAAGGAATTCATGAGCCCCAAGGTTCAAAAAGTGAAGGTATATATGTTCTGTCACTTTCTAATTTTCTAAGACCCAATGAGGCTTTCATTTGGGGTCGAGATTCTCTATCTATTTTCTCAGATACCTGAAGTCCATGGAAGATGACCAAGAGCATCTGATGGCAAGAAAATCTGCCCAGAAGAAGGACAGATGGCAGAGGTGTCTGGCACAGGACACCAGAAAAGCAGCACATGCACATGTAAAGGCAATAACATGGCCTTATAGGCAGGTTTAACACATTATGGACACAAATGTACTTGTATGAAAAACTATTTACATGCAGAAGAATATCGTTAAGTCGCTGACAGACATTCTGTTCTATGAATATATGGGTATTTGTTATAAGATCTAACTTTATCACATGACTGAAAATTTTGAATGGCATTGGTACAATATGTAACTTACAATCATTTTATTGGAATTGTTCCATGTTAGCCAAATTTGATCAAATATCAAAGGGTACAATTGTGAATGTTATGATACCACAATGAATGCTGTCCAACTGCAGCACAAAATGTTATTACTATCCAAAATGTAATTATGATTATTGTTTTGAAGGGTACATTATATTTGCAAACAACATGTCTTTATTAGAATCAGACTTATCTAGAAGTCAATTTTGTTAAGCTGTGACAGTTCCACTTTTATAAGGAAAAGGGGTGGATATCGTATCACTAATCATCTATCTCTTCTACACCCCAGAAGGAATACAAGTTACAGCTATGGAATAATCAGTATTGAATGTAATGATAAAGATTACATTGTATGATATACCTGAATTAGGTTGAATATCACCAAGATATTGACACTATAAGGGACCAAAGGGGATGATAACGATGGGTCGAGGTCTTGTTTGTATGTTCACAGATAATGAAAACATCTGGTCACCCACGTCACGCTTCGTGCCAGGGACACAGACCAGGAAGAGAAGCAGATGGACACTGTTGACATCAGCTATCTACATGCCAGTTACAATCCAAGCACGCTGGAAGGACACTTCTCTGGTGACTAATATCACTCCAGAACAATGACATTAAACTATTAGAGACATTTGCTATTAGGCTACTGATGGACACTTGTCATGCTGACATCCATTGATATATGGTACCCAAAACAACATCAAGGATGTTAACTCAGAAGGACTAAGACACACTCATGTCGGTCTAAGACACCAGATATATCCCATACTCCAAAGACTTTACTATGGGATTGAGATGAAATAGCTACAATTGTTTAGCTACTAATGTATACCTTGTATTTTGTATATGAGACTGTCAAAAGGAATTTATTTTGTATGCATTATAAATCTACCACTTGTATTGTAAGAAATGCTACTATCAACAAGGGTATAGACATTGGTATGACTCTCCAAAGAGTAGGAGATAGGCAACTTTCATTCATAGCATAGATCTGATACCTCTGACAACAAAAATGAGGTGCTAAGCAGAAGATGCTGCACAGGCATGTTTAATGGACAGATGATAATGATGTTACTCTCAAGAAAGGATGAGAGATCAGGCAAAATGCACTACGAAATCTTTAATCAGGAACCTGAGTTATTGTCAAAGATCATTGACATCCAGGCAAAGCTTATGTTACTGACAATACCTGGATGGACATTACGTGCTGACTACCATAGGTGTAGTTAAGTGTTAATACCATTGTTAACCATTACTCCTGATACCCTGTCTTTGTGGGTAATATCTTGATAGGAACAATTTCTTGCTCTCTCCTAACAGTCCCAGAATTCAGACGGCTGCTGGATTCGGGGTCTATTGGCTTCCCTTTCACATACTGGAAGACGTTCTGGTATATGAAAGACCTCAGGAGCACACTGAGGACTCTGGGTTTGACAATTTCTGTGGACGCGCAGTCATTGTCTCTCCTAGGTGGAACAAATTATTATACACAAATGCATGGAGCAAGGGCAAAGTATAATTTAAGTTTTACTTTTTTGGAGCATGTATTGAAAACACGACAAAATAGGCACAGATAAGCTTGTAGAAAAAGCACATTGAATATTATACATTGACAACTAGGAATGAAAAAGCTATGTCAAATTCTATAGGTATAAGAAACTGTAGAAATTGTTTCTACGTGAAAAACAACTTAAGCTTCTATTTACCCAAACATTGGTTTGGTGGAATGAATTTTGCAAACATTGGTAATGTTATATGTTTGGCTATCATATTGATGGGTTTATTTATACAAGCAGAGGTTTAAATAAGGATGACATAAGAAATATGCAGTCAGAACTTGAAATATTACTTCATTATCATTATCATGGTTATTTAAGCTGCAAATCAGAATGTAAAGTGTATGGGAATATTGGTATTTGTTAAAAATTTCACTATAATTGTTGTATTAATGCTTTTGCAAGGCCTTTAATGGTGCAAAATTATGTTCATATACAAGGCAAATTTAGATCAGGAATTAGAAACCATTTGGAATGTAAGTTCTGATATTACACATTGGCTCAGTTTCAAAGATACCACATAAACAGTGAGCCAAGAGTCTAGAATTTTGTATTAATTTTGCGATCAGGTTCCCAGGATCATTTTCTAAGATCATTTGATATGTATATACATGGTCCTCCAGAATTGTTCAGAGAGGATGTTTTCTTTGAAGTGATCTCTCCCAACACACAAACAAAAAGAAAAGGGAGAAGAATCTTATAGATATCAGTATTTTCATTTGAGAGAACACTTTTGATTCATTTTCAAGTATTCAACTTTGATTTTTCTGTTGCACAATTATTGCCAGAATTTTAAGTACAAGGAAAGTACTGTTGATGCTCTGATCCAGAACTACAAAGGTGCAAATATTTTATTGTTGCAGAACACCTGAGAGTCTGAGACTACGAGAACATGACAGTATTTGTTAATTTTCATATGACTATTCTGGAGAGTGATGTCTGATTGCATGTAAGGGGAATCATAATGAATCTTTCATTATGGACCAGACAGCCTTAGTCACGCTTATGCATTTTCCATATGAAATGGATGTTTGAGGTTGGGAAATGCAGAGACATGGTGCACTGACGCTCTCAGTCGCTGGGTGTCCTGGCATTGAATCTACCAACCAGTTTCCTATGTGGCAGGCATCTGGAAGTGAGCACGAATAGATCCCCAAGATGCAGTATCAGTACGAGAGAAAGGAAGGACTTATCCTTCATCTCCAGAGACAGTATTTTGCTAACTGTTGAAAAGATTGACAACTTCTGATAGGCCAGACTGTGAAAGGTGGCATGTTTGATTAATGTACCTGTCATGTGAGCCATAGAATTCTACCTCATTAAACCAGGCAGTAGAGTGAAAATTATTTTCTTAACATTTTTATATCTGCTAAGACTGTTGCATTGATTTTGATATGCAGACAAGTAGATAGAAAGATCAGTTTGGGTTTTTTTAAGATTGATCATTGAATCAGTTTATGTTGATGTTCACACTTGATTGTTATATCTAAGTTCTACAATCTGGTTTGGTTTTTCATCTCTCTATCTGGATATGATTATGTACCAGAGTGTTTGTATTTGTTAATGCTATAATGTTGTTACATTTTGATATTGCACTACTTATTGTTATGTTAAACAAAAAGGGGGAGATGTAGCAGTCCACCCATAGCTATGGGCAAGGGAAACAGTATGTACAGAGTGGCTTAGAAGAGAGCATGCTCAGTCTTGCTCATGGCTGGGAAAGGCTCTGACCGTTGACCCCAGCTTCCCCCAGTAAGGCGGGAAAACAGGTTTCTTTGTGCTCACCTGGCTAAGAGAAACCACACCTATACCTTGTCATTAACCAATGATAATCATCCCTATGTATTGTGTATATTTGCATATCAAAGAGATTAAATACAGGGCGCAGCAAGTTCCGCCTTCTCTTCTCTCTCTTCCTCACTTGGATCTCAGCTCTCACTGATGCCTGTCCTTGCTGGAGCTTGGCCTCTGGCTAAGCTCCATCTTTGATTCCATTCCTGATCTACCTCTCCCACCTGGGACCTGGCTTTCGGCCAGGCACTTTCCTTTCTCTATCATGTCTCCGACCTGTGTGGTATTAAATTTGGATCACTGGACGGGTACAAGCCTTCTGAGTAGTCCACTGATCAGAGTTTTTGCTGTGGCTCCTTGATAATTAATAAGGCCTGGATTTCTGACTCATTCCTGCCACCTCATATCTCTAATTTGGCTCCGCCACCCCCCTCGCGGCATACAGAACTTCTATCCTACCTCTATCTTCCTACTTTGAGGCTTCTCGCTGGATTGAGGAAGCTTCAGGTAAGATCAAGGGATTGACTTTGTGTGGCTGAAGCAGGAGGGAGTAGGTGAGGAACTGAATGGTTGAGTATTTGAGGAAGGGTCAATAAGTATGCTGAAATTCCCTAACATGAGGGAAAGTTGGGGAGGAAAGATTGTGTCAAGTGCTGAGCTTATTGGGAAAAGAGAGTATCTCAGCAGTCTTATAGACAATAGCTCTCAGGATTCTGATTGGGTGGAAGATGGAGAAAGGCAGGTGGACAACTGGGAAATGGCAGTGGGGAGCAAACTCCTGTGCCTTGACCAGTGTTAGGAGTAACAGTGTGGCCAGTCCTGGAAAGGGTGGTCAGGGGATTCTGGGCCATTCAGAAAGCTGGGTCTTTGTGATTGCTAGAGAATGGAAAACATGAGAGAGAAAAAGATTTAAGATAAAGGCAAGTTTGTTGCAAACAGAAGGAAAAGAAACTTCAGAAAGCAGTGGAAGGGTTGGATGGTATTTGATTGGGACTTTGGAGTGAAAGGGTTGAATGGGATGAAAATAAAGAATTGGGTAGTGGGGGGAATGGGGAATGGGATTTAAATGACCAAAAAGGGTAGATAATAAGATATGGTATGCCCATGCCTCCTTCATTTCTTTTTTTTCCTTCTATTTTTCTCTTGAAATTCTTGACCTTCTGATCCTCCAGGTGGATTTTACTATTTTGTCTCATTCTATAGAATAATCCCTTGGTAGTTTGGTCAGACTATTTCCCATGCCTTGTCATTTTATTCATGGGTCCTGGGTGTCTTGGTAGGTTCCCTCTAAGATATTGTGGTTTTTTTTTGTTTGTTTGTTTTGTTTTAAAAGGAATTTGAGTGCAGGATTAAATTTTCTTTGAGTGACTAATCCACCTCCTTTTTGAGACATACAACTTCTTTCACTCAAGTAATGACTTGATCTATAGAATTCATAATATGGAGGAGACCACAGATCACCAAGTCCAATATCCTCATATTATGAGAAAATGGATTTAAAGTGACTTGCCAAAGGTAAACAGTTACTGTCTGAGGTAGAATTCAAATCCAGCTCTCTTCTTGGCACAAACTATGCTATGCTGCCTTATATACCTGTGTATCTTTCTATTATACTTTGGATTACCTGATTCCACAAAACAGATAAAAATGTAATTTTCAATTTAGGACATTAGGGGAGCTATGCTAAAGTTTATACTTTATACTGAGAAGGGGTTTGCTAAATATATGAAGAGTGCAAATATTAGAGGATAAATTTCAGCTACTTCAGATAAATGTCTTAGGGATTTTAGCATCTTCTTTATATGCAAATAAGCATAAATTAATAATCGAGTTACCTATACAGTAGAGCAGGAGGCTTAGAACCTTCCTTATATGAATGAGTTCAAGCTACTATAGGTATATTCTCTCATTAGGACTTTTCTAGTAAGCTCCAACATCTGACAAAGTTTGACTCTAGTGGGTTGGGTTTTAGCATTTCAAACCTATTAACCAATATTCTTCTTCAACATACTTTGGGGGAAGCTACAATTATTTTTCTTACCTTCAGGACTGGAAAAAACCAAACAACTTTTATTGTTTCACAGATGCCTTGAAAGCAATTCCAATGTCACTGATAATGATGCACACATAATCTTAAGGAACAGAGAATGAATATAAACTAGGTCATCAACCATGCAGTCTTTAGCCTTTTGTCATTTCAATCAACCTTTTGGGAGTACCAACACAGCAAACACTTCTGGTAGAATTTCTATGAGGATTACAAATTTAAACACAGTGTAATCTTTTGTGTTATCAGATAGTCCCCTAAGATTCTCCACATTTAAAGATTAAACCAGAAATCCACTAATACAGGGCTAGACCATGCTACGTATGCATTAGACAAGTGATATTTTTTTTTTATTCAATGGAAACATTAGCAGTAGAGTATATACAGCTTTTATTCGTAAAGTGATATTCCAGAAAAGGAACAGTTTTCATACTAGATCTAGCTAAATGTCATGAACTAAATACCAAACATAGACAAGCAACCATTGACATTTAGTGACACAAAAGTATGCAGGGTTAGTTTTGTAAAAACAGCAGCATTTTAGGTAAGATTTCTGAGCCACATGTGTGTGGTTCAGTAGTGTGACATCATCAGCTTCAAGATGTGAGATTTCTGTATAATGTTACACCAGATCTAACAGTAGACAAAGGAACCAGGTGGCTCTTTTATTGAATGGTGATTACAACCCAGAGCCCCAAAGAATGAACTGTCTTCCTTTATAGACGACCAGCTGCCTCCCCGTTTCTAAAGAGAAGAGTTTAAATAATATAGATGGTACCAATTTTATGGTAATGATGTAGATGATTAAATTTGAAATTCCTGAAACAGGGTTTAGTCTTTGGGTGATTTGGGCTAACTATGCCTCTCTAAGTTCATTTAAAGACATAATATATAGTCACTCTTTCTTTTCAGTCTTAGACCAAAAAATAGAAACATAATTCAAAATGGAACCAGTTGGACATTTCTATCTTACCAAAATGAGGTGTATATGTATATGTCTCTATGCATTACATATACACATATGCATTTGTTACATATTTCCACATTATAAGAATTTCAGATTTTCACCGATTTTCTTTATTACATTAAATTCTTGTGGCTCTTAAAATGCACAAAAGTTTTCCTTTTAAATGTTAAAATCAAATGAAAACAAAGATTTTGCTTTTTAACATTTAAAGAAAAAAAGTGTAGTCCCTGCATTTCATAGCTTTAAAAATCAAATAAATGTAATAAAAAGGGCAACTGTGAATATTTGAAGTTCTTATGTAATTATATAAAACAGAACAGTGCCAATAATATAATGCTGAAAATACTAAGTGACGCTCAACCTTCCATTTTCAGAAAGTGCATTTTGATTTGAAAGTTATTTACTAAGCCCAAAGACAAAACTTGTCCTCTACTGTGATTCTTAGGGTTAAGTAGAGTAGATGACAATGAGGTATATGGTAATGAGCTATCTGAAGTCTAGTTTTGTGGATGACCTAGGAAAACAACCACTTTCCATTCATTAGAAAATATTAAAACTGTGCTGGTGACTCAATTAACCGTTATGTGCTACCAATTAGCTGACTGCTGGTGAATCAAACCTGAAGTGCTACTCTTTCATTGAAGTGCCTGGGTTTTCCATGCATATTCTGAATAATACTGAAGAGCCAAGTAATTATTCTAGTCATTAGCCTATTAAGTTCTTTAGAGCCATAATCTGTTTGCCTATGCCAAGGTCACATTAGTAACTAATTATATCTTCAGTTCTACTGTGAATGATTCTGAATTAAACTATCTACCTGAATGGAAAAAATAGGGCCTTCACAGAAGAGAAATGAAGACCAAAAAATCAGTCCAATTTCAACATAAGAAAGTGGGTACAAACACAAAAAGAAAAACCAATAATTTCACTATGTCTTCCAAAAGAAAAAGTCAGGTGAAGTTCTTTTAAAAATAGCACGATACAGAAGCAATGCTAAGAAGGCTAAAAAGTCTTAACTGCATTTATTGATATATGGTCTATACACTCATGTATATGAGCTCAATAAAATTCACGTTTCATATTCCTTGCAAGTTCCAGATCAGCAAAATTGCCTTTTCTTCTTTCTATGTACAGATTTTGATTTTCAACTTACATACTTAAGATTTACACATCTGAAGTTTGCTTTGCACAAGTCTATGACCTTACTACTTGTCAAGACTACAACATCACATAATATTTAAAACATAAAAAGTAAACAGAAGTCAGAAACCAGGTTACAGTATACAGTATTCCATAAAAGGGCTTATAGACTATACAAAAAAAACATTATCTATTGTTAATCTGTGTAGAAACTAAAAATAACCTATCATACTAACCTACAGTGCAAGTGCTTAAGCAGAGGAGAACCTTATTTACAATTCCCCTTTATTTTTGCAGGCTAAACACCACACTATTTCACAGTTATATATTACACTTAAAATTCTTCTATCAGTTTTTTCTGTTTTGATAATAATAGCACAACTTGACAACATGAAAACACAAACTGCTTGAATATTTTGGTTTCTAAAATATAAAGGGAAAATCATTTTCTATGCATTTTAAAGAGCATTAAAAATTCTAAAGTAATAAAAAGGCAAATGTGGTGAAAGTGTGAGATACTTCTATAATTATAGAAAAAAAATTTAAGATAGCCAATGTAAAGATGTACTCTCTCTGTAACAAATTTCACAGATCTCAGATGAATATTTACTCCAAATTGCTTATGTCCATATAAATTACATATAAATGGCAAATTTTATATGTATATATACCAATCCTATTTCTCTCCACGAAGACCTGCAAGCAATTGAACTGGTCATTTGAAAACTGAAAATCTTGGGAGGCAAAAATCATGGATAATCTTGACACTGAACCAAAAGACAAATGAATAAATGTAACAACATATAAAGTTTCCTTAACAGCCTAAATTTAGGAGCTTAGGACTAGACATACCAATGTTTCCTTTTTATTTGGCTACACAGATTTTAATTTGTAGTGAAAAAATTGTCAGTACACAGACTAAAGATTCACTGAGTAACTTTAGAAAATTACCTAAATCAACAGAGATCAGTTAGATAGCACAGAGACACCTGAATTTACCCTGTGATTTCAAAGAGCTACATAATATTTAATTACAAGACACAGTCAATGTGAATTGAGTGTTTAAATCTTAGACACTGAGAGTTTGGGTTTCCTGTGTACATTTTAGGCCAGTCATGCCTTTTGGGGGCATGTAAAAATGACAGGGAAGTAAAAAAAAAGTGAACAAATACACTTTGGATCAAGCAATCTAATTCCAGTGTATCTCAAAAGTAGTCTTAGTTACTTGAAAGGTTTTTCAGTCAGGTTACTTTGAAGATTAGACCATTTTCTTCACTAGTTTAGAAAGACTGAGTCCTTTTTCCCTTTTTTACTTTTACACTCTTCATAATCTGGGAAAAGTATAATTTACAATTCATTGCAAGTTAAATTCATCTAACACAACTAAAATTTGAAAGATCCATTTTTTCTTAAGAAAAATTATTTTTAAAAAATCTGGTTTTGTTGAACTATAAAAGCTAAATCTCATTCTCTAATCTAGTTACAGAAAAATACTAAACTGAGGTCAAGAAAGCAGGGACTGTCTACAGGGAGCATTGCTACTAATTACTTTCCTAGATTTTTCATCATCTATATATTCTGAGAAGCCGAGTAGTCAGTTGCTTCAGAGTGATATTCCTTTCCATCCTCAGGTCAACCACATCTGGGTCTGTACTGCATATTTGTAAGAACATCAATCATGCTAACTTAGACGTAAAGAATCTGTGACATCTCTCAAAATATCCTTTTAGGAATTTCTAACACTATACTTGACAAAGTTTTCAGAACTTTGCTTGTAAACAGTGCCAGATAAAAATCCATAAAGGATTTCACTCACATATGATCCTTACTATGTAGAAACAAAGTTGGGTAGTTGGATGTATTTATGATTTCCATCACTGTCTCTTTAGAAAATTTACCACCTGCAAACTCACAAAAGCCTATTTATTTATTTATTTGTAATCTGGGAAACAAGCTTGTAACAATATTTTCCAAGCTGTAAGAGTCAAACTCGGTGCCAATGATTAAGGGCAGATACCACTTAAATTCAGAATTCAAACCTGGACATTTAGAGTATTGCCCCCAGAAGTGATTTTGTGTACTTTTGTAAAATTTGTGCTTTATGTGGGGTTTTTGGGAGAAGCAAAATAATCTGAATCAGAAGTTTTCATTTTAATTATACAACATATACTATTTTATGCAACTTTGTTGCAGAGTAGTCTTTAGGGTGCTGCCTAGAAACATTATATAAACTGGAGTTTAGTCTTAAAGCATGGCTGAAATACAAAACAGCCTGATTGAGGTGATTTTCTTTCCCCTCAGTGGAAGAAATATTTGCTTCTAGGCCAGTTTGTGTTCACCAAGTCACTTTTAAAGGAAATCCTGCTATAAGATTAAAAAAATTAGCACACCACCAAGAAACTAGGAGAAAAAAAATGAGGATGTTTAAGTACACAGCAGTCACATTCTCCAGCCAATCTATGCCAGGGGTGACCATGTTAACAGGTAAGCAAGTCATATACATGTTGTCAGGCCCTCGCCACTTCCCCCCTTATGTATCTTTTTCTTAATATAAATAGAAGACTTATTTTTCTCTGTAATAAAGCAGGTAATATTTCAGAGGGTCAGGCAGGGGCAGACTCAAGACCTTTTCTCTCAGAAAGTTTATGGGAGGATCTGGCTTCATTTCAGGTACACTCTTTTCCTCTTCTTCCCTCCTTTCTTCTTCCACATCCTCACAATTGTTGTTGTCATCAGATGGGTTGGAAATACGACTGGCGAAGACTTCTTTGTCCAAGAAGACAATAGTTTCCATTCGACGACGTCGAACTCGTCTTCGCTTAAACCTGGGTGGGTTTTTTAGTCCATTTCCACTTTTGCTCATTGTTTCTTGATGAATTATCTTTTTAATAGTTCCTCGGATTGCAATTCGAGCTAAATCTTGGAGGCTACGAACAGCCAATGGAGCTAAGGTAAAGAAGAATTTGATCAAATATTGTCAAGCATTCAGCAGAACAAAATCTAATGAGATAACACCTTGCTCAAATATACAAATTAATTTAAGTGAATGGTATTTTAAAAATATTTGTGAAATATGAATTGTGGCAAAGCGTACAGGAAAATTACACTAAACACTCATAATGTTTTGCATTCACATGGTACCTTGCTAATACTTAAGCCTCTACTTTGCAGAGCCAAAGGGAGACAACTGAGTTATTAAGCCACATCCAAAGTGAAGAGAAGTGGGAATTAAAATTCAGATCCACTGCCCTAGTGACAACATTCAATTTCTTAAAATTGATTAGTTTCTCAAGAGGTTCCTAGTTAGTCAATCCAGGAAACTAATTAAGTATATACAGCCTTTCACATGCTATTTAAATAGAGGTAGTATTCTCATTGTTTTTTTTTTGAAAGCGTGAACTGCCATATATTTCACAAAATTGAAAGAAGTATATTGAAAATGTCAAAAAAGAGATACAAGGATACAGCAGGCAATACAGACACTGGTTCTAAAAACCCTCTCAGTTTCAGGTTCATAATTTTATTTAGCTAGTGTAGGGAAGGAATGTGAAAGACAAAAGATGTGATCAGGAAAGAGAGTGGGCCAGTCATGGAAATGAGAGCAAGGAAATAACAGGTATAGACTGTGCTGGTGATGCAATGGTATCTATAAAATAGCAGAAGGTCTATAAGCAGGCCTCCAGGTGGTCCCTAGATCTTCTATGGAAAGTTTTTACCGCAGGTCATGGACAGGAATTCTGGAGGAGGACAAGGTGCAGATAAGTATCAAGCTACACCAATGAAGTATCTCCTCATGAAATCACAGCTACATCAAAGCACTGAAGGTAAGGTCACAAACATTAAGATCTTTTTAACCCTAAAGATATAAATTAATGGTAGAAACATACCTAAATGCAGTAACCAAAAATAATTGGAATTCTTGACAGTATAAAAATATTTTAAAGATTATTGAAAAGGGATGCTATTCAAGTCACCACAAGATAAACCTAGAAAGAACAGCTAGCTTAATACCCACTAAAATCTCTACTTTGCATCATCTAAGTAAAATAAAGAGAGGTAGCATGGAAGGGAGCCAGTCTTGGGGTTAGTAACAACAGCAGATTTCAAGCCCTCCTCTGACACATACTAGTTGCACGATCCTGAGCAGGTCACTTTAACTTTCTGATACTGAGAGGGGGAAATTTACCTTCTTCACTTTTCTGGAGTTATGCCACCTGTGTAGGCTATGTGACTCTGAATTTGACCCGGATGTGAAAGAGAGGATAAAAGGGGCAAACAAGGAAGTGTTCTCTCCCTGTCTCTGGTGGCCCACCAAGAAGTACCTGTGTTGGGTTGCTGCTGGAAGCAGCCACATGGGGTAGTTAGAGCAGGTCATTTTAATCTCTCTCTTTCTATCTATTTCTCTTCTTTTACCTCTCCAAGTAATGCTAATAAACTTTGTTAAATTCTAAGGACCATGGTCCTAATTTCATTAATATGATACAATAGAATATTAAGATGTTTAAGCTAACTGACCTGTATCTATGGAGAGAACTTTCATTAAAGGCGTCTCCAAGAACAACAACAACAACAACAACAACAAAATCACAGGTCAGAACCAAAAAAGGGAGAAAAGGATGGCAAATAAGAGCCATTATATATCAATGAAGAAAAAGTCACTCCAGACTACATTTTCTTTTACTAATAGGACTAACAGCCTCAACAAGTTAGGTGGATATAAATATAGTATAACTGGATTATGGAAAGTCTTTTGGCATTCTTACATAGCATCCCTATGAATAGGATGAAAAGGATAGGCAATAATAGTCAAAAGGATTTAAAACTAGTTGAATGATCAGTCCCAAACAGTAGCCATTAATGAGTTGAAGTCAACTCGGACAGAAGTCTCTGTCCTTTACCTTGTGGTGTTCAACAGTTTATCAATCACTTAGATAAAGGCATCAATGGCATAGTAATAAAATATGCAGATCATATGGAATTAAGAGGGGGAATCACTATCAAGAGTTAGGATTCCTAAAGATAAGCCAAATCTTGTAAGATAATGTTTAGCAGAAATAAATTAAGTTTCATACTTTGTTCTAAAAAAAGGTAAAGATGGACAGAGTATGAGAAGAATGGCTAGATAACAAGTAATGTAAAAAGATTCTGTGGGAGTGAGTGGACTACAAACTCAATATGAGTCCACAGCATAATACTGTGGCTAAGAAAGCTCACATGATCTTAGTTAGCCTCAGTTTATCTTGAAGAAGGGAGTTGATGGTCTCCTATTTTCTTATTTAGAGTACCGTGTTCAGTTCAACACACATTTTAGGAAGGATATTAACAAACTAGAGAACAGTCAGAGGAAAAATACTTTGGCACTGTAGCCCAGCCCCTATAGCCATCATCCTGGGAAGCAATCCCTACAGAGATGTGACCTAGAAACTATCTGTGCAGGTGCTATATGGTACAGATCCAGCATCCTCAATGGAAATGATATCAGGAAATCTGTCTAGTCTGGAAAAAGTTTGTAGGAACATGAAAGCTGTCTTCTACTACCCTTCTGAAGGACTGTCGTGAAAGAATGGGATTAACCTTGTTCTGCTTGGCTTCACAGGATGGAACTAGAAGCAATGAGTGGGAGTTCACAGAAGTGGAATTGGCTGCCTTCCCTCCACCCCCACCCAAAGAAGAGGTTCCCCTTCACATGGTATTTCTGTTTAGGAATGGAGGACCTCTTGAGGTCCCTTGCAACTGTGACATGCTGCGATTCTGGGTTAGTGAACTATAGGGTCTATTATTTTCTCTGGAAAACACACACATACAAAATGTTTGAGGATTAATGAAATTCCATTTCCATGGTGATACGTAAGATTAGCTGGAAAAACCCCAAATAGGACATTATATTGCATTTTGTTTTAAACACAGATATAAGTACAAATACATGGTAATAAAGAGACAGAACAATTGGTCAATAAGAGGCAAGAATAGTATGAAAAGCCTGTACTTCTCCTTAGGAATGACAGAAGTTGAAAGACAATTGTCAAATAATCAATTCTACATAACGAAATGGCCAGTGTATGAAACTGTAAGAAATGTATTTAGTGCATATGCAGTATAATGGAGTCAGTTCTACCCTCTTACTGGGAGGATGGAAAAAAGAGGCAAAAGTTGTATTTAGTGTAGACACAGATTGTTCTGAATGAGAAGCCATTGTGGATTAGGGTTGGGAGGATGGAAGATCATCTCATACATGGACTAGCAGAGTTTCTCTATATGTGAACACTATCTCCAAGCTAACTATACTGCATATATTTCCCTGAGCAACCTAAGGAATATATAAGTTCTGTGATGTTGTGATTAAACTCTTTTGGCTTCCTCACATTTCTTCCCCTCTCCTGACCTTCCAATTTCACAATTTGTAACATATTCTCAAGAAGTTTATAACAAAAAGCAAACTGGTTGTTTAGGGTGGAGAAAAAAGTAGAATCTGATGATGTAGGCAAATTAAAGTGAAACTCAGTCTAAAATTCAACTGCAGTCAATTATAAAATTTTAGGTTTTTTTAGTTGATGATAAAATATGTAGCAAAAACTTTCAATAATTTTTGTTCCAGTCCCTGATTAAACAGGACAGAAGATTAAACCAAATATAGATCTTTGTACTTACGCAACTGCACAAGTCTTGACTTTCCTGAATCTGAATGACTGGGCTGGATCAGAGGAGCAAAAGAAACAGCCAGAATCTTTTTGGTCTCCCAAGCAGTAGGACCCGTTCGAGTTATTTTAGTCAGCTGTCCCAAATACAAAATGAGAAACTGTCATGAATATTTGGCTAATATATAATAAGTTTAAAAGAGTTATTTCTTAAAATCAAAAATAAAAATCAGACATATTCTTTGACTTGTTAAAATATAAACCCCTGGAGAAATAGTCCTGTTTTGAGTCTGTCTTTGTATTCCCAGTGCTTTGTGTAGTGCCTGGCACATAATGATATTTAATAAATGCTTGTCAATTGGTTGACTGACTTTAAGAGAAAATCTAAGCTAAATAATCATAAATAACAACAGAAAAAATACAAAATGAAAGACTCAGAGGATCATAGGTTTAGAGGAGAAAGAGAGGAGGACAGATATCATTGAGTCCAACTCCTGCCTTTTATAAATGAAGAAACAGACTAAGAAGATTAAGGTTAAGGATCATCCTGGGTAAATTAAATGTCTGAGGCAAGATCTGAATCCAGTTTTTCCTAACTCCAGGTTTGCTATATCACACTGCCTCCCATGTAATAGCAGTTCAGATTAATTATGCATTGAGGTTCACAAAAAGCTTTCCCCATAACCATTTCAAGTATGAATACTGCAATTGACAGATGTGAAAAGCAAAGCTCAGAGATAAATAATTATGCAACATCAAATCCAGGATTCAAACTCATATCTCTCTTGACTCAAAGAACAGCACCAACAGGTGATATAACTCGATCTGTCCAATATTCTGCTAATGTCTCCTGAAAATCATTCAACTAAAACTCGACTATAATTATTTTAGCTACAACATGGAATTCAACATAACCTTGGAATTACTTAAGAAACAATGTTCTACTTATAACAGTCCTGTGATAGGGATCATCCAGTGTGCAACGTTTCTGAATGTTCCCAGATTGCTAAACTAGGTCAGAGTACTATTTTCACTCACCAAGGGCTTTAGAAGCAGTGGTTATGTGCAAGTCTTAGCTAATCAAATCTAAGCTGGTAAATAAATCCCTTAAGTAAATGAAATTCTAAATGCTGGAAAGGTGAAGACAAAGCTTTTCTCCCTAACATTTCCTTTCTCATACTCTTGGTTTCTTCTAGTAGCTGTGGAATAAAAGACACATGAAGGCTAATTGCACTTTCTACTGAAGGTCCATGAGGCTAAAAACACAAATGAGTAGCTAAATTAAATTTTCTGGAAATATCTCTCACTGCCAATGCATCTTGCACCATAATGATGTGTTTGGAGTAGAGTCCAAGGGCTTCCAAAAAAGCAACTTCATTTTATTGTTTTTATTATAATAGCCTTTGTTATTTACATCTCAGTCCTGGTCAGAAAGGCCCCTCCCCTCAGTGAGCTTTTTCTTATGCTCAAGAAAAACAGCTCAACAAAACCAACTGATATGGAAACATTTTCCATCCTCTCTCCACTGATGCAAAGAAAGGCAGGAGGTACATTTCCTTATCACTATCTTCCAGAATCAAGATGGGTTATTATAATTACACAGTATTCAGCTTCCAAATGGCAACATATTCAAGGCCCTCTTGAAAATGCTGCAGTTGACAACATGCACAATGTCCTTAGGAACTTTTTAAGGGGAAATGGAACATTAATTCATATTTTAAAAGCCTAGAATCATGAATTATTCCCAAGAAATGTCATTTTACAATTACAGCAAAAACTCTCCTAATGCAGTCTAGTATAAATAATTTTGTTTCTTCCAAAGTCTGCAAGTTTCTAAGCTAAACATAATGTAAAGGCAAATGTATGATCAATTATAAACACTTTTATTTTGCTAAATTTTGCTAAATTATTTTGGGGGATGTAAGTACATATTAGATAAGAGTTTGTATGTCATGTCCAAATGAAATTTATTGATTTAAAAAACATCTACCTGGAAAACATGACAGAAAATGTTCAATTTAAAAGTGGGTATCTTTAATACTTTGTGATAAAGATAAATGCCTCCCAACATTTACTTTGCCATTATTTCAGTGGCCAGCTAGTCATTTTTCTCAGTAAGATCAGGGCTTGCTATTTCTCCACTTTTTAATTGTCAAAGTCAATAGTCATTTCTCTGTATCACTGTATCACTGACTCCTTTCTGTATTTTCTGCTCCTTGGACTTCAGAGACTGCTCTCACAAATATATTGGGGAGAGCCCAGGATTTGGAGTTTGAGAACCTGGGTTCAGATCTCAGCTCTGTTCCTGTCTGGAGTCGGACCTCCAGCTAGACACTTAAACTTTCTGGATTTCAGCTTTCTCTTCAGTAAAAAGATAACCTCCTTTCCAGCTCTAAATCTGTCCTAATCTTATAATTCTCCTATAGTTCCTACTCCTTCAGTTTCCCCATCCTTTCCCTAATCCCTTAATTCCCCAAGGGTCCATCCTTGGCCCTCATCTCTTTTTGCTTTTAGCCTCTCCCCTTAGCAATCTCATTTACTCTCACAGTTCTAAATACCACTTCTCAGCAGGGATTCCTCAATTTGTTTGTCTCCCTTTAACCTCTCTCCTGAGGTCCAAGACCCATATCTTTAAATGCTTATGGTTCATTTCCTTTTCCCCTGAATTAAAAGATTAAAAAAGCATGTTCAAATACACAGCAGAACACAAAGAAGACTGTATCTGAAACTGTGAATCAATACAGCTAGGCAGCACAGTGGGTAGAATAGTCAGGAGGGCCTGGGTTCAAACCTGGTCTTAGATTCTTCCTAGCTATGTGACCCTGGATTAGTCACTTAACCCCAATTACCTAGCTTTTGCCGCTTTTCTGTCTTAAAACTGATTCTAAGATAGTATTTAAAATAAACAACTGTGAATTTTCATTTTATGCCACTTATTTAAAAAAAACAAACCATATAATAAATTCCACATTACTTTGAAAACTGTACAGCTTGTCAGTGATTCCTTTCTCTTATATGCGTTTTTTAAAAGTTTCAATGAGCCTTTTTTTTTTAAACCCTTACCTTCCGTCTGTGTATCCGTCTGTGTATTGACTCCAAGGCAGAAGAGTGGTAAGGGCTAGGCAATGGGGGTCAAGTGACTTGCCCAGGGTCACACAGCTAGGAAGTGGCTGAGGCCAGATAATGAGCCTTTTTTTAATGGCCATAATTATTGATAAACCTTTCCCCCTCCTAAACTTTCTCCCTTAAAAAAAAAAACAACAAAAACAAAAAACTAAACTTAAAGAAAAAACTTCCCATCTTACCAATTAAGAATAGTCAAGAGGTTACAGTATATTTTCAGCTGATATTCCACTTCAAACTTTTCAAACTCAACATGGCCAAAAATGAGTTTATCATCTTTTCCCCAAAACTGTCCATTTGACTTTTATCAGAGGTGCAACTATTCAACTAGCATCCCATGTTCAGAACCTTGGTAATTTATCACTGCCCCTTCCTTCTCCATCACCTATCATATCCAGTCAATTAATAAGTCCTGGTGACTGTATCTGTCACTTCCTCTCTATTCTAATACCTTAACATTTGTACATTAGTACAGGTCTTCATTACCACCCTTCTGAATTATTGTAATAGAATGGGTCTTTCCAACTCTTCTTTCTTGCCTTAATTTCTCCTTTATCTAGGCACTATTAGTCTAATCTTGGGTAGCTAGGTGGATAAAGTGAAGGGCCTGGAGTCAAGAAGATTCATCTCTCTGGTTTCAAATCTGGCCTCAGGCACTTACTAGCTGTATGACTCCAGGCAAGTCAACCATGCTTGCCTCAATTTCTCATCTGTAAAGTGAACTAGAGAAGGAAATGGCAAACCACTCTGTATATTTGCCGAGAATGAGTTGAACAGGGGGCAGCTGGATGGATTGACAGCTAAGCCTAGAAATGAGAGGTCCTAGGTTCAAATCTGGTTGCAGATACTTCCTAGCTATGTGACCCTGGCCAAGTCACTTGACCCCCAATGCCTAGCCCTTACCTCTCTTCTGCCTAGGAACCAATACACAGTATTGATTCTAAGACAGATGGTAAGGGTTTAAAAAAAATGAGTTGGTCACAACTGAAATAACTTAATAACATAAAAAACTAATATTCCTTATACACAGATCTAGTCAAACATGTTACTCTCCTACTTGGAACCATTAGTGATTCCCTATTGCCTCTCCAAAAGTTTTCCCCTGATATTTACCATCTTCCACAGTCTGATTCCACTTTCCTTTTCCAGCTTTTTCTCATACAACTTAACCTCTATACATTCTTTGATCTCAACCATACTAGGCTACTCTGTCCTCAAACATGTAAGCCTCTTTCCTGTGTCTAGAAAGTCTTCCTCCTCCATCTCCTGTTGAATGTCTAACCTTAAAGTACAAGTCAATTGCACTTCATTCATGACATCTTCCCTGACTCTTCCTTTGCTCCTACAGTCACTGAAGTCTGTCCCTCCTCATGCTCCAAATTCACAAAACACTGCTATCCTTTTAAAACTATAGTTATTTATGCCTGTGTGTTATATCCCCCAACTAGATTTGTCAGGGCAGGTAATGTCTTATTTCTATTTTAACTCCAGTGCTTTCCCCTTGCTAAATATCTCCTATTTGTCATATGAAGCTTGTTTCTACATATCTGTTTGCACACTGTCTCCCTGGTTAGACTATAAGATCCTTGAGGGCAGAGACTGTCTTTTGCATTTTTAAAAAAAATCTACAGCACTCAGCACAGTGCTTGGAGCATAGTAGGAACTTAATGTTTATTGACTGATTAATTTTAATTGACTGATTAAAAATATTAAACAGTGAATTTAATTTTAAACAGTGAAATTCCCAGTACCTAGCAAGAAGTAGGTACTTAATAAATGTTTGAATTCCATCAGTTAAAATATTTAGCAAAAACTTGCACTAATCAATTCTATGAAAATGAACTCAATTTCATTAGTTGGAGATGAGTAAAAACAAGAAATACAAGTTATCTTTAATGGTGGCTCAGCAAAGATGGTTACAAAACAAATATATTCAGTCAATTCTATATTCCTTTTGACTTCTGTTATCAAATTCAAAGGCTCAGTTTGTTGGAGGAAAGATAAGTAATAATTTTTGCTGAATGTTGTGGGAAAAAATCTAACCCTAAAAAAATAAGAACAACATTTAAGAATGCTGCATGCCAATATATAGCCCTGATGGAATTGCTCGCCATTTCCAAGAGAAGTCTAGAGATGGGAGGAGAAAGCAGCATATAAAGTTAAGGACCAATAAAGACATTTCATCTCTAGCAATGGGGATACTTGCTAGTGCAGTAAACGACTGACAAAAATGAGAATATTAGTAGACTGTGCTTATGCTAACCATTCTAGTTCCAATTGAGTATTTCTATTTAACTTATATTATAATTCTGGGTGCTAGAAAAGCAGTTATTTTTTGAGCCCAAAGCGTTTATCATAGATTCAGAACTGAAAAGAACCTCAAATGTCATAGTCTAGGTCTTAGTTATACCTCAGCTCTAAAATGAGGACAGAGAGAGAGAGCAGATGACCATTAAGGTCCTTTCTAGTTAGATCTAGATTCATGATCATTTCACAGATCATTGATGGAGTCTAGAGCACAGCTGCTCTGTGACACAGCCAGTAAAAAAAAAAGGCACACCAGGCAGAAGCAGTAATAAGGGGCATAAGGAGGGTGGAAAATAATAGTAAGGGACTTCTGAATATTCTGTCTTTGAGGCATACTGCTCCCTAGAATGAATCAGCAATATGATTCTGGATTTTGGTATGGCAAAAATGATCAGTGCTTGCATGGCAGTAATGGTCCTTGAAGTATTTAACAATTAGAAGGAAAAAAAGAGGACATAAAGCACTAGACTCATGAAAGCAAACTAACCTTTTCTTCTAGTGGCATGACAAGAATTCCCCCAACTTTAAGCAAACTCTTCATGTAATCTTCATGTTCTTTTTGAACTCCAGCACCACAATAAACACGATCATACTGAGTACAATCTGGAGAAATCTCCAGACAGTTGCCCGTAACAAAAGAGGGTTCACAGAATTCAAACCTGAGGGTGAAGAACATTTCATATACTTTGTTTATACTGCAACAAGTCTCTATGATACTTGCATTATTCTATCACCTCAAATGTCTTTCGCTTTAAACATATTCATATAGCCCTTCACAGTTTTAACAATCTTCACACTACCACAGAGACACCATGGTATAGTGAAAAGAGCATTGGCAGGTGGAAGAGCTGGAATGGAGTCTTAGCTCTGCCACTTATGAATCAGGTGGTCTCAGACAAATCACTCTACATACCTGAGTTTCAGTTTTCTAATCTATAAATGGAAAGAATGATACTTTATATTGCCTACTTTTACAAGCCTGAAAATGCTATACTTAAAATATTATTTAAAGTAAGCCTGCTTTAAAAAGGTAGGTTATGTACAATTGTCCCTATTTTATAAATGGAGAAACTGATGATTAGGGAGCAAAGTAACTAGCTTGAGTAAGGGGCAGATGCAGGAGCTGAAGCCTTCTGACTCCAAGGTAAGAGCTCTTCCTACTATTCTACTATGAACATTCTCAAAGACATTCAAGTGCTTGAATTTAGTGGATAATGTTAAATAGACAGTACTCTAAGTATAAAATTATAGAGTTAAATAACACTAAAAGAAAAGGCTAAATGTCTATAGTCAAGAAATAAAGCAGTTAAGCTATTAAAAATATATGTACTTTAAAAATGTACTGAGAGTTCCAATAATTTAAAGTAATATGCATAACCCAAATCCCACTACTATGGATACATTTCTTTTTTCATAATTATTAAGATTAGTAAAAAACGGCTCTAGAATAGAACAGAGAAAAAAACACCTTAAATCTCTTAGAAGCAATCCTTAAGAGCAGAACATTAGTGTTATCTCAACTATAATCAATAATTATTTGAAATAATAAGGGCTAGTTATATCCTTCTAAAATAAAAGTATATACATTCACTTATGTGTGCTAGGAACATGGACAAACTGAGAACAGTTTCTTTTCAGTTTAGTAATATTAGAGACAAATTCTGCAATTCATCTCTGTCTAGGGCTCTAAGAACTTGATTTAGAATCACTTCAGAGTAGTGAATTTTCAAGTGTGAGGGAATCAAATCCTGACTTCTGGAATTCTGATACATCCAACCCTGACCTAATAATAAGGTTGCTATATTCTTGCTTAGGTCCATTTTTCAGATATATAAAGTATAATGGGCAGCTATTTGGTGCACAGGATAGAGCTCTTAGCCTAGAATCAGGAAAACTTGGATTCAAATCCAGCCTCAGACACTTAGCTGGGGAAGCCACTTAATCCTGTTTGCCTCAGTTTTTTCATCTATAAGATGATCTGGAGAAGGAAATGGCAAACCACTCTAGTATTTTAGCCAAGAAAACCCCAAAAGAGGTTACAAAGAGTTGAATACAACTGAAAATGACTAAACAACAAAAAAAGTGTAATGAACAATCTCTTCCTTTTTTTAAATCATATTTTAAAACTTGGATCCAGTTTAAAAAAAAAAGCCTTACTTGTCAAAGCTATCACTTGTTCTGATGAAAAAGTCCAGTTTCTGCTTGGCATACTCTATCACATCTGAATGAAGTTCTACTCCATGGTTTACACCAAAAGGACCTAAAAGATTCAGCAATAAAAAAGTTATTTATAACCATAGCATGGCGTTTTTTTTTTAAATTCGTTCTTTATCCATTTCTATCAATTACAAAATATCCACCTTGTTATCATACTTAATTCAATTCAACAAACATTTAAGGGCTTACTACAAGCTAGTCACAGTGCAAAAGTGTCAGGAACAAAACAACATGACAATATGTCCTGTCTTTGAGGAGCTTACAATCCACTGAGAGTGGTAGAGGAAGCAATAGACAAAATACATATAATGGGAATCCAAAGAAATGTGGGGAGATAGAGATAATAACTGGAGGAACTTAGAAAAGGTTTCACATAGGAGCTGGGCCTTGAATGGATTCTAAGAGGCATCATTAACAAATATCATTAAAAAAGACTATAGTTCTACATGACATACCCAAATGTGCTTTCAATTTGTCTTTTGTTGAAAGGAGAATTAGCAACTAAACACTTGAAAAAAAGCTCTTTAGAAAAGTTTTGCCTTTCTAAGACATTTTAGGTTTTGCCCAAAAGCTTTTAGCACTTTGATATCACCTTTACTTGGAACTCTACAACTTTGAAGGTCCTTAATACTGGAATTCCCTTCTCTGGCACAATCTCCTCTACTATATCCTTATTCAGTTTGTCTTCCATGACATTGGTTTCCTGATTTCTTCTCATTTTTTCAGCTCAACCACATTTACTCTACCTCCTTATTTACTCAAGTCCCCTCCGCCCCCCTTTTTAGAACTCTTACCTTCCATCTTAGAATCAATACTGGATATTGGTTCTAAGGCAGAAGAACAACAATTGGGGTTAAGTGACTTGCCCAGGGTCACACAGCTAGGGAGTGTTCGAGGCCATACTTGAACCTGGGACCTTCCATCTCTAGGCCTGGTTCTCAAATCCACTGAGCCACCCAGCTGGCCCCTTGATTCAGCTGGCTGGTGAGTTGTGAAGAACTGAGTTCAAGTCCTACATCTGACACACACTAGCTACGAGAACCTAAGCAAGTTACTAGTGTCCAGGAAACTCTCTAAGAGGTTATAAATTATGGATAAGATGCCAACTTTTGCTGACAGAATAAGTACAGAAAGTTGTGTAGTTTCTCACATTGCTGAATGAAGTCCATAAATATGCACAAAATTAATACAATTTCCAACTGTTTTACTCTACTATCTCCTCGTGGCAAGAGATGCCCCTGGGTTCTTGGAGGCTAGTACTGAGAGAGGTCAAGCTCTAGCAGTTCCTACCATGTTGAGTTGGCTAAGGCATATTTTGAATAGCTGGAAAGGCACTGAATAGCTGGAAAAGTTTTGAGTACAAGCCCAAGTACCTATTTGTATTCTTAGCACCTCATCCAATTTCTGGCACAAAGAAGGCATTTAACTAATGGCTGGTACTTGAGATAGGTATAGAACATGCCTAAAGGAGAACCTAGGATTAAAAAAGAATTACTATCAGTCCTATTCTTGACCCATTACAGTGGTGTTGTAAGTTTTGATCTATGATCCTTCATTTATCTTTGGAGGTGGGAGATATAGTGCAGATCTCAGAAGTTGTTTCACTGGCTCTCCTCCCAAGAAAGTGGGTTACATGGGGATAAAAAGTAAATAGGAGAAATATTAAGTCCATATGGTCTTACAAGAGATTCTAAGATCTTTGAGAACAAAGACTTTGTCTTACTCATCTGTGTGTGTCTTAGCAAGCTAGCATGTAGTATTCAATGAAATACTAGCTGAATGGATCCTGAATAAAATACAAAACAAACTCTTATTAAGCATGGCATGAAGCCTCCAGGTAAGGTCCATCTTCTTGAGACTCTCTTCCCCTGGCTGGGGCTTAGAGATTCTAACTGGTATCAGAAGAAGCCAGAGTTTTTTTTCTCTCTCTCTCATTCCTTAATATCTTCCTTCTATTGTAAATATTGTAAACAAACTACCATAAATTCCATTTATTTTAGTAATTCATTTTGGAATTTAGAAATTAAATCCCTGGCAACCACCTAATTAATAATATATTTGAGTCCAACCACAATTTAATTTTAACAGCACCTACTATAACTAGGGCATTGTGCTAGTTGTTGGGGAAAAATGTGAAGTTCAGAAGAGACATAGTAGCTACCTTCAAGATGCTCATAATCTAGTAAGACACCAATAGATGTTGCTATAATACACAATCTAAATGCAATGGAAAGTAAGAAATGTAAGTAAGAATGCCCTGGGGGAGTAATGGGAAGAAGACTATGAGCAATAAGCGAATTGGAGGAGGTTTCATGAAGAAGGTAGTGTTTAAGTTGAGTTTTAAAAGAAGGTTAGGAATTCAATAGGCATAGATGAAGGAAGAGCATTCCTGGCCTAGGAAACAACATAAGTAAAGGCACATTGGCAGGGAGCACAGTACAAATTCAGGAGCAGGGAACTGTGCATTCTAACTAGAAAAAAAGACCATAGATAAGGTTGGAAAGGAAGGATGATATCAAACTATTGGGGGTGGGGGTGGGGACTTGAATGATAGGTAGGGGAATCTGAATTTTATAAAGTAGATAGCAGGGAGTCACTAATATTTTTTAGAAAACCTGACAAGCTATGGGCATAAGAAAAACTATTTGGGTAGAAGCACAACACAAAGGATGAAGTAGAAGCAGGAAACTTATAAAGAAGACTACTTACAAATAGTCTAAATGACTCCTAATGGTCTATACTACAGTAGTGGCAGTAACCCATTGCTTAGCACAGTGCGAGGCAGACAGTAAGTCTTAAGTACATGCTGAGTAATTGATTGATGAGATGGATTTGAGGGATGCTGTAGAGACTGACTTCTCAGGATGTAGTAAGTCAAAGGATAACTTAGCAACTATAAGTCTAGACATAGGAAACCAAGTGAATAGTAATATTATAGGCAGAAACAAGTTAAATGGAGGACTGTGTATATGTGGAAAAATAGGCTTGGTTTAGGAAATGTTGAATTTAAGGTGATACTAGGTAATCTATGTGAAGATGTCCTGTAGGGAATTAGAAATAAGGGTCCGGAGCTCAATAAAGAGAGACCAGGACTGGAAATAAAGATTTGGGAGTTACCTATATAGATATGGTAGTTAAAGCTTATAAGAGTGAATGAATTTAGCAAGAGAGACAATAAATATAGTTTAGAGTAAATTTTAAGATTTGGCCATCAAGATGGATATCATGATCAATTCCTCCTCTGAGAAATTTGTGCCCAATAACATTCTAAGTAATTCATATTCATTTTTCATTTAAGACTACTTAGGGGTGGCTAGGTAGACCAATGCTTAGAGAGTCAGGCCTATAATTGGGAGGCCCTAGATTCAAATATGCCCTCTGATACTTCCTTGTGACCCTGGGCAAGTCACTTAACCCCCATCGCCTAGCCCTTATCACTCTTCTGTCTTAGAAACAGTACTCAGTATTGATTCTAAGACAGAAAACAAGGGTTAAAAAGAAAAGAAAAATACTTCTACAAAAAGCTACTTATTATTTTGTAAAATAAATGGTATATGCAGAGAATAAAGAAACCAGTAAGATTCTCATATCTTACTTACCTAAAATGAGTCCAACCATAGAACTGAGGTAACCAGTGCCACTACCCAGATTCAAAAATGAAAGTCCAGGTTGTAGATCGAGGGCTTCCATCACTTCTGAATATATGCATGGGGCAGAAAGGTGGATATTGCCATGTTTCCAGGCTAAGTCTTTATAGGCATTATCTTTAAATTCTTCAAGATAGTAGTCTGCACGGTCAATAGCTCGGAAGGCTTGTTCTACCAGCTCTGTCCGGATATACTGTGCTTCTTTCAAGTTATCTATTAGCTCATCATTGTCTTCTCCAGCACTGACAGCACCTCCCATCTTCAAGGATGATGCTTAGGAAGAGCTACAATTAATTACAAAGGGAGTAAGAGATTAAGAGGTAAAACAGAAGACATGGAAAAGCAAAAGCTCTGAATATACACTCCATTAGAATTCTCAATTGAGTAATGATGATCTGAATGATCTGAAATGATCTGAAAATGATCTGAAAAAGGGGAAACTATATCAAGTAATTCATTCAATATATTTACCAGATATGGAAAAAAAGGTTAACTTAGATGATTTTTCACCCAAATTTCAAAGGCTCTTTTACTCTCTCTCAGCAAAAGGTATAGCATAATTATTTTACCACTTCAAATTCTGATACTTTCCAAGACATGCAAAACCCAATTGAACTAACTCTTGATTATTCATGATTGCTACCACAAAATTAACAAGGTGTAATATTCTGTGTTCCCCTTCTAGCTTTTTTAAGAGGAAAAAAAATACTTACCTTATATTCTTCTCAATTATCTTCGAGAGGAAAACAATAGACCTTCCTTTATGAGGTCAACAATTAGCATATGTAGTAAAAATGGAAATTTTTTCTTAATTGATATTCCTCCTATAAAAATGAAAAATTTCCTTTTCGAAATTATCTTTACCCAATAAAATAATAGCTTTATATGACATTAGACAATAGTGATTTCTTGCAAAAGATTTACTTCCTGGTAAATTAACCCCTTTTCCTCCTCACATTTTTAAAAAAATACCTGACCTATCACAATTTCACAAAATTGGGCACGTGCACAGAATTTGTTCATGTACCATATAACAACTTTGTTAAATATTTTGATTTTGTTTTCTCTTCACAATAATTCCTCATATTTCTGAAAGTTCAATGTGAATAAAGACAGTCTAAGTGTCTTTAAAAAAAAATAACCCTTACCTTCTATACTGTTTCCAAGGCAGAAATAGTAAGGGTGAGGCAATGGGGATTAGGTGACTTGTCTAGGGTCACATAGCTAGGAAGTATCTGAGGCCATATTTGAACTCAGGACTCCCGTTTTCAGGCCTGGCTCTCTATCTACTGAGCTACCTAGCTGCTCCATTATAAATATCTTTTTTAAAAAGTTTCCTAAACCAAGTAAAGGAAATCTGGAGTTTTGACAAGTAGGAAATAGATATTCTCCCCAGGAATAAAAATAAAAGCTGACTACACATAATTATTCTGCACCATCTAAGGCATGTTAAAAATGTTTGAAAAGCCTGACATGTTGCTAAATATAAATTCCGGCTGGTTTTTTATTTTAGCTAATTATTTTTATTTTAATTATAGCTAATAATTCTTCAAAATTAAGATTTCTAACTGACTAGTAGTCCTTCAAAAAATTCATTTAAGAGAGGCTGTTTTTCTCTTTTCTCTTAGGTCAAAGCTTATGGTCCATTAGCTCAGTTGATTT
Organism: Monodelphis domestica; assembly: GCF_027887165.1. NCBI lineage: Eukaryota > Metazoa > Chordata > Mammalia > Didelphimorphia > Didelphidae > Monodelphis > Monodelphis domestica. Next base: position 479,548,539 of record NC_077227.1, read on the forward strand.
GGATTTCTTTGATTTTCCCAGATCCAGTCAACTTGGTATTCAAAAAACTTTGTCCTGAGGGCAGACTGCACACTTAACCCTTTTATTTTCATTCTCAAGAAGCAACATTTTTGTTTCATAAGAAACCAACATGAGATGATCCTCCTGCCTGATGCTGCTTTTTCCAATTAAGGCTTGAACATCCTCTCATACCAGTAAAATTAAAGTAGCTATTACTTAATATTACTTACAACTAATGCCATTAATTGTAACTTCTAAAATTACAACATCAAGCTCCAAGATGACCTTTCCAAACAAAATTCAAATACCTCTCCTCAAATCCTGCTTCCTATAAGATATGCCAAGATCATTTTCAAGGTGATGTTTTACATAATTTCAGTGATATGGTACACATAACTGTTTGGACAGATTATAATGGAAAACAAATCCATTTAATTTTGCTCAACACTAAAAGGCCATTCAATATGATCACATTGTTCCATACTCTACTTTTAACTGTTTTTCTCTGGGAGTTCCAAAGAAATTATTTCTAACTACTTTTGAAAAATTTAATTAAAATTTTAAAACTTTTACCTTCCACTTTAGAATCCATACTAAGCTTTGGTTCCAAGGCAGAAGAGTGGTAAGGGCTATGCAATGGAATTTAAGTGGCTTGCCCAGTCATCCAGCTAGGAAGCGTCTGAGACCACATTTGACCTTAGGACCTTCTATCTCTAGGCCTATTTACTGATCTACTTAGCTGCCCCTTCCTAACATCCTTATCTAATTATAGTCACAATAACTTACAAATGCTGATATCTTTCTATAACTTTGACGATTTTTAAAGTCCTTTTTTTAATCTAACATTTATCATGCTATAATATGGCTCATGATTCCATACCCAGAAATAATGCCATGTCAGAGTTGAAAGGGATTTCAGCAGTCATCTGGTCTAGTTCTCTAGCTTCAATAGGAATTCCTTCTACATTATCCTAGACATGGAGTTATCCACATTCTATTTGAGAATTTTCTAGTAATGGTTAATTCACTACTTCTGAGGCAAATCATTTAATTTTTGGACAATTCTAATTTGAGAAAATATTTCCCAAGATCAAGGATTTGACTCTGTGACTTCCATTCTTTTCTTTGCTCTTAGTTCTTCTGTCTAGGATCTAGCAGTCAATCAATAAGGATTAAAACATATGTGCTAGGTACTAATGTGCAGAACAAGACATCTATATGATAGCTCTGTAAAACCTTAAGTATCCCTTTTTCCTCCACACTCCTTCCTTCAATCAATACTCCTATGATTTGGTTTCCAATTGTCTCACCATTACCCTCCCTTGGACATGGTCCAGTTTGTCAATATCATTCCTAAAATGTGATTTTCCACCCATCCCAGAATTGAACCTAATACTACAAATGTGATCTGACCAGAGTAAGATAAAGCAGGATTATTATTTCCTGTGAAGAAGACACAGTATTTCTATTAATTTAATGAAACTTAAGATCACATTAACTTTTTGATGGCCAAGTCACACGTTTAATTCATATTAAGCTTGCAGTCCCTTCAGTTCCTCTCAGATTCTTAGCATTGTACCACCTCCCATAAGAGAAAAGAACAAAAAAAAATTAGACATAAGCTGACAAAATTTGTTTGTCATACACCAGCAGTTAACAAAAAAGAATTCAACAAGGGCTAATTTCTATATATCTCTAACAGCCAAACTTAAACTAGGAAGTTAGTAAAACATCAAGCAGCCCTCTCATAAAATCAAAATGAAGTTTATTCCCTAGTATCATTCAATTCCTCTTTCTCTTAACATGCTCTGATTTCATCCTCACAGATTATATTAATATAATGTTGTATATCAATTCTCCATCGCTCAGGTGTTTCTTTGGGGCTCAGCAGGATTCATTATTTCGAATTATGCAACTGAGCAGCAGTAATTTAGAATAAACCTAAGCATCAAAACAATCAATTCTTAAACAATAAGGTAAGAGCTACTTGATAGCTACTAAAAAGTTTAAATAAAAAGGATCAATTCACTACAGTGTCTTCCATTCATAATCAAGTGGGCTTTAAAATATTTTAATATGAAGGGTAGAATGTATTTTTGGAGAGGAGTAAATGGATTAGTGTATGTAAGTGGCAAGTCTCCAAGGGTTATTTTTTAAAGGCAATCTGTAACCCTTCTGGACATAAGCCTGTATTCCAAGTTCTGTTATAGCCTAAATGTGGTTTAAGACAGACTTTTTAATGACGCACTTTTCAATTGGTTCATTTAACCAAGGACTTTAAATAGTTATACTCGGTAGCACACTCAACTTTTTCTGTATAATTCCCGGGGTTTCAAACTTTATCAACCACTCTTAAGAGGACGAATATGTCCTAAACATTATAAAATCTCGTGGAAATGCCTTTATCGTAAGGGTGGCTGACTTTCATTGACAAAGTTAAAAAAAGTAAAACCTTTACAATATTTAAGGGATAGGACATTTACTGAATCATTAAGGGAAGGAATTTAAAAGCAGCAATAGTTATTTTGAATCTATAAGTAATGTAACAGTCTCAACTAGGAGGTCCCAGAAGGCAAAGAACTACCATACACTTTATTCAATAATTTCAAATCTAGAAGTGATTTAACTGTCTCAACTAGCAGGTCACTGAAAGCAAAGAACTATCATACATTTTATTCCTAATGCTTAAAGAAAATGGTGCCTAAAAAAAGCTGCCTTAGTGCCCAGGATGGGTTGAAATGAAAGTACGTAGTGAGGTGGCACATAAGGAAGTTCCTGCACGCAAGGGGAGTAAGCAACAGGGAAGATGAGGAGCTTTTAAAAAATAGCTCAACCACATCTGAATCAGGATTTGAACCAGAGCCCAGGAAGAACCGGTGAGGGCGGCCCCATCTAGCCCGCTAAGCAGCCGCCTCGGGGCTGTTTATCTCAGTAACAATAACCAGTTCTCAGCAACTCCGAGAAAGGCAGAAGCACTCCGCCAAAAGGCAGAGGAACTGCCCGAAGGCAACGCTAAGTGGGAGGGAAAAATGCAAGGGAGATTTGAATTAGAAGTGCAGGGTTCAAATCCCAACCCAGGCCCGTTTGACCTTGGGCAAAAAATACAAGTCGTTTCACCTGGTGGGCGTAGTAAAACAAAAAGCCCAGGAAAGGTGAAATCCCCCCTCCACAATTAACTAAAAAGTGCGACCTTGGAAAGTCAGTCATCTCTCAGATTGGATTTTGTAGGAAGCGGTCCGTTATTTAAATGTGTAAGCAAGGAACGACCCCAAATAAAAGCAAGCCTCGCAAGAGCTGTAACTTTTAAAGAGCTTTGCCCAGGAGCAGCCACAGAGAGGAAGTTGCCCAAGGGGCACGGCTATAATTTGTCCAGAGGCGGGACTCGAACCCAGCTCTCGATCCATTACGCCAAGCCACTGAAGGATAACCTAGCGAGCTCTGAGATCCGGGCTGGCAAGATCCCCGCCCGGGGTTGAGGGACATGCCCGTCGTGCCCTGGAGATCGCTGGCAGAGCCCACCCTCGGGCCCCAGGGGAGAAGCTCCCACGTCGCGGGGAGGGGGGGGGGTTGCTAGGCACCGGCGCCCTCCAAGCCCGCCTCCGGGGCAGCCGCCTCCTCCCCGTCAGCCCCGGGATCCCGCCCCTGGGCGTCCGTGGCCCGCGGCGGCCCGGCCGGCGGCTCTACCTCGGGCCTCGGGCGGAGATGGGGCCTGCGCTGGGCTGCGGCCTGAAGGTCCTCGGGTCTCGGCGCTGGCTGCCCCGCCGGGGCCTGGCCCCGGCCCAGGCGCCCGAGGGCTCGCCGCCCAGGTTCCGACAGTCCGGCCCCGCCCCGATCCGCCCGACCCTGCCCTCGGCGAGGCCGCCCCCAGCCCCCGATCCGGGCTCCGGTGCTTCCGTCAGCCCCTCACTCAGCCCCTCGATCGCCGCGTCTGCTCCGCCTCCCACCGACAGCTGTAAACATCCGCCCGGCTGACCCCGGGGGTCGCCAGTGCGCCTGCGCCGCGCAACCGCTGAGGCTCGCGTGGGGGAGGCTGCTCAAGGACTCGGAGCTGGGGCTGTGGGGGGAGGAGGATGGGGCAGTTAAAGGGGAGGGCCGCGGAGTCTTAAAGGAAAAGCTAGGGGCTTTGCCGGAGAAGAGAGCATGCGTGGGGACTTGGGCGGAGTGGGAGTGGGAGCGAGCTGAGAAAGGGGGCGGTGTTCTATATATGTAGCCTTTCCCTATTGGAAGAGGGATTGTGACACGCCTCTCCTCACCCCGCCCCAGCCTCCTGTCACAGAATGTGAGAGCTGGGAGGGACCTCAGAGGCACTCTTGCTCACCCCGCGGCCGAAGCAGAAGTTCCAGCCCTTCCTGCTCACTTTTATTGGAAGTTTTTCCTTAAGTCTAGCTGAAATCTGACTTTCTGCTACTTCCTTCTTTTGCTTCTGGTTATGTCCTCTGGCCAAGCAGAAGAAGGCAATTCCTTCTTCCCTAAATCGACCCTTCAAATATTTGACTGCTGCTCTAATGTCCTCCCTTAGCTTCAAACATCCTTGTCTCCAGATTGTGGTGTGGGAAAAGATGACCACCTGCCTCAAGGAGTTCTGAGAAGTTAATGAGGGCTTGGCAAACTAACGCTCTATAGTGTTAACTCGGGGGGAAAACTACAGAATTATTTAATAGTTGGAAAAACCAAATCTTTAATCAGGCTAGGGATAGTGTTCAATAGTTAGGCCTCCACACAGGGTCAAGTGCCCCAAACCCATACAGAACCTAAAGGTCTGGCACTTTGGCTAAACAGTATCCCTGGGAGAAATCACCACTCGAGGGAATATCTCCGAAAAAGAACAGAACTTGGAGATCTTTTATACCCTCTGGAGAATTTGGTACAGCAAGTATGCATAGACAGACTGCAATCCGGCTGCAAAGAGGTCTGCAGCCAGCCTCGGGTATCAGTTAGCAGTCATCTATAACAATTACAAAGGAAAGGGTCAAACTAAGAGCTGGGCTTCCTGAGAGGGATCTTTAATACCCTGGGAGAAGCTTCTAAAATAAATAAAGGCACTCAACATGTTGACTATATTTACTAATCTCACCCAAACTAGGGTCCCCAAACAATTTAAGGTCTATATTGTTCAGCTCAAAACAGGTGTGCCTGGTACTTGAGTTCTCAAGGGGCGAGCACAAACTTGCGGTCTCCAGATTTCACATTGACAATAGAAATGTTATTGAAGTCACAGGACCTATCCTAGTTAGTCAACTAGCATGTATTAAGGGTCTACTAAGGGCCAAGCATTGTGCTAAACTCTGAGAATACAAAGAAATGTGAAACACATTCCCTACTCTCAAAGAGCTCCCAGTCTAATGAGGAAGACAACTCACAAACTCACAAACAAGATATATATATATATATATATATCTCAGAACTTCTTGAGGCAGGTGGTCATCTTTTCCCACACCACAATCTGGAGACAAGGATGTTTGAAGCTAGGGGAGGACATTAGAGCAGCAGTCAAATATTTGAAGGGTCAATATATATATATATATATATATATATATATATATATATATATATACACATACACACACATACCCCTCTGGACCTATATGCAAATATACAGATATGTAAGCATAAATACACGTATAGTTTGTTTATGTATATGTATAGTATGAATGCACAAATATATACCAAATAAATTGAGAGTAATCCCAGAGGGAATGCACTAACATTAGAAAGGACTGTGAAATGCTTTTTCAGAAGGCTGGACTTTTATTGTATTTATTTTATTGCTAGAGAAGTCACTAACATTTCTTTGGACATCACAACAAAAATCAATATAGTTAGATGTCTTCAAGAAAATTAGAGAAATCCAGGAAACTTCATCCAAAAAATGGGCATGATAAAAGACAAAAATGGTACAGACTTAACAGAAGCAGAAGAGATTAAGAAGTGACCAGAATACACAGAAGAACTATACAAAAAAAGACCATAACATCTCAGATAACCAAGATCATGTGATTACTAATTCAGAGCCAGGCAGACATCCTGGAGAATTAAGTCAAGTGGACCTTAGGAAGCATTGCTAACAGTAAGACTAGTGGAGGTGACTGAATTCCAGCTGAGGTATTTAAAATCCTAAAATATGATGCTGTTAAAATGAAGCATTTCATATTCATTTAGCAAATTTGGAAGCCTCAGCAGTGACACCTTGTCACATCATTGGATTGAAAAAGTTCAGTTAGGGTCCCAATGCCAAAGAAAAGCAATGACAAAGAATATTCAGATTACCCACAATTGTGCTTATTTCACATACCAGTAAGGTTACCCTTAAGATTCTGCAAGCTAGGCTTCCACAATAAATGAACCAAGAATTACTAGTAGAGTAGGTTGTTTTTTGAAGAGGCAGAAGAACCAGAGACCAAATTACCAACATTGACCTGATTATGGAGAAAGCAAGGGAGTGCCAGAAAAATCGGAATTTGTTTCTGCTTCATTGACTGAACTAAAGCCTTTGTGAAGATCACAGAAAAATGTGGCAAGACTTCAAAGAGATCATCTTAACTTGTCTTCTTAGGAACCTGTATGAAGTCCAAGAAGCAATAGTTAGATTCAAATATGGTTCAGCAGATTAGTTTAAAATTGGAAAAGGAATACTGCAATGTTGTATATTGCCACCTTATTTATATAACTTATATGTGGAGTAGATCACGTGAAATGGCAGGCTGGATGAATCAAAAGCTAGAATTAAGATTGCCAGGAGTAATATCAACAATTTTAGAGATGCAGATGAGACCACTCTATTGGCAGAAAGTGAAGAATTAAGAAGCATCTTGATGAGGGTGAAAGAGGAGAGTGTAAAAGCTGGCTTAAAGTTAACAAAAAAAAAAAACAACAACAAAAAACCCCTAAGGTCTTGGCAACTAGTCACATTGTTTCCTGGCAAAATGAGGGTGATGAAATGGAAATAGTATCAGATTTTATATTCTTGGGCTCAAAGATCACTACAGATGATGACTATGGCCATGAAATTAAAAGATGCTACTTAGAAGAAAAAGTTATGGCAAATCTGGACATAATACAAAAAAAAAGAGATATTGCTATGGTTTTTCCAGTAGCAATATATAGCTGTGACAGTGGGACTACAAGAAAGCTGAATGTCAAAGGATCGAAGCTTTTGAATAGTGGTGCTAGAAAAGACTTTGAGAATCTCTTGGACAGCAAGATCAAATTAGTCAATATTTTAAAAATTAACCTAGACTATTCACTGGAGGCTCAAATACTGAAGCTGAAATTGAAATATGTTGGCCACATCATAAGAAGATAGGACTCTTATGGAAAAGATCTTGATGCTGGGAAAGATTGAAGGTAAAGGGAGAGCAGAAGATGAGATGGATAGTGTCATAGAAACAATGTATATGAGCTTGAACAGACTAAAAGAGATAATGGAAGATAGAAGGGCTTTGCATGCTATAGGCTATGGGATTATGAGCAGTTGGACATAACTAAACAACTATAAGATAAATGCCAATTATTATTATTATTAATGATAATAATAAAGAATGAAAATCAAAATAGATGATCTCAGAGAACTTTGGAGCTCTAGGATTTTTGTTGTTGTTTTTAACCAGCATAGAAAATAGCAGAAAAAACAACATACCCCTCCATGAAGTTAAAGTAGTCTTGGCCTTTTTGACTTCCATGTCATACTGTTGTCACATACTGAATTTGAAGCCCACAGAAACTCCCCTGCCCTTTTCACGTCTATACTTGCACAGTTTAATTTTTCCCCTTAATACAACCACTGAGCTTTTGAGATTTATTCTTGTTAACATCATTTTTAGGATCAGATTTAGCCTATCATTTTTGTCTGTGTTGAGTCCATTCATTCAACAAATATTTATTAACCAGAATCTTGGAGTCTAGACATATCTTAACCCAACATCTAAATATTCTCAATGTTAGAATGTATTGTCATCTTAGGCATCCTCTTTTGGAAATTTTTATAATCTACCTTTGCCCTTGGGACTCCAGTATTCTAAAACTCAACTCCAACTAACTACCCCAGAGGGCTGCTATTGTTACTCTCTGGGCCTACATTCTTTAAAACTATAGCTCATGCAATTTGCAACTATACCAAAAGTGCTATAAAATTGTACATACCCTTTGAACCAACAATACCATTAGTAGGTCTGTATCCCAAAGAGATTTTTAAAAAAAGGAAAAGTACCAATCTATACAAAAATAATTATAGCTGCTCATTTTGTGGTGACAAAGAATTAGAAACTAAGGGGATACCTACCAACAAATGAGTGACTGAACGAGTTGTAATTTATGATTATAATAGAATACTATTATGCTATAAGAAATGATGAGCAGGAGGATTTCATAAAAACTTGGAAAGGCTTACATGAGCTGATGCATAGTAAGTGAGCAAAACCAGGATAATGTTGTGTACAGTACAGCATTACTATATGATGATCAACTGTGTATCACAAATATTCTCAGCAATACAAGACAATCTCCAGACTGGCAATGAAAAAAGCTATCCTCCTGCACAGAAAGAATCAATGGACTCTGAAGGCAGATTGAAGTTTACTATTTTTACTTTATTTTCCTCATTTTAAAAAATGCATCTTCTTCCACAGCATAATAAATATGGAAATGTGTTTTGTATGCTAGAACATATATAACCAATATCAAATTGTTTACGATCTCTGAGAAAGGGAGGGTTGGGTCTGAGTGAGAGAATTTGGATCTCAGAATGTTAGAAAATGAATGACAAAAATTGTTTTTACATGTAATTAGGGGGGAAAACAATTACTGAAGAAAAAATAAACCTATAGATAATGGACCCCCACTAATTTGTTTACCTTTATTAGTCAGCCTGAAGACATAATTAATTCAAAGCAAAGCTATTTAATTAAATTAAATAGAAAGAAAAGCAGCAAGAAAAGCATAACCTCCATTAACCTGGGACCTGCTTTCATAGATATCTACATAGCATCATTGAAAATAGTGGACATACTTAGGGAGCACACATGGAGACCTTGGAAACACATGTGACCAAGGCACATCTGGACCATATGACTGCTCTTGCAAGAGCTGGAGCACTTACCTTTAAAGTCCTGTCTTTTACATAGCTATGTGGTTTGGACCAATTTTAGTTCTGGGCAGACTGCCGGGGCAGGCAGGACTCCATTTTCTCACATTCACTGATTCTTTTAGAAACCCCTGAAATGATGCTAATGATGGTAAAAGTTATGGCTTGTGTCATCAAAAGAAAAAGAAAAAGAAAAAGAAAAAGAGAAGAAACAAAAATATTCAATGCACAGTAGTAACAGGGTAATGGGAAAGGTAATTTATTCCTATACTCAAAAGGGAATTGCAAAGCACAAAAGAGTCACAGTGCACATTAAAATAACTAACAAGATTCAGTAATTTAGCTCTTAACTTTGGTTACAATCAACTGTTAAAGGCTAGGGTCAGGGGTTGATATTTAAGCTTCATAAAGTAGTTTGTAAGATTGCCAATAAATTTTTTATTTTACCCTGACCCTGCACTATCTAAACACCACTCTTGGGGCTATTTCCCCCCAGTTTTCTTGTCAGTGACTGACTTCTGCTTGACAGAGGTTTCCCCTGCTCTTAGCCACTATTGGGAAAAGGGACATTATTAATCTTAACTAGAATACTTCTGGACCTTTCAAAGTTACACAGTACTTGAGACACATTCATTTCAGGGATTTAATTGTCTCCTATCAATAAAGAGCAAACACAAAGGAGATGGAGGTTGCCTCATGGGTTTGGGGGATTGAACTAGATGGGCTCAGAAGTTGCTTACAGCTTTCATTCTATGATACTATGTCATCCTCCTGAAGCAGTACCCTGTCCTTCCTGTAACCAGTGAAATTCTCTGGACGGTGTATTTTTAGATTTAGAAAATTTTATTAAAGCCCACTCAAGACTTCTAAATGAGCCAGTGGACTCCCTAAACAGTCCAAACAGATACTAAAAATAACTTGAGCAGGGCTTACCCAAGAGATGTGAGGGAGAGCAGCTAAACCAGGTTTTGAAAGAAAAAAAGGGAAAAGCCCACTTCTTGTCCAGAAAGCCTATATCTATATATACAAAAGCTCCTTATGATGTAATCATCCAGCCTTTCCCCTGCCCCCATCCTAATAAGAAACTCATTGGACAACAGCCACATAGGAAATAGATTCAAGAGACTTCCTCCCAGGAAGTGGCCAGTCTTCCAGACCCCAAGTCATTCTGATATAATGCCTTGGCTTCCACTATGGTGTCTGCCTAGCAGATTCGATTACGTCACCCCTAGAGAATCCTTGTTTATCAATAGAGGAACAGGTCTCCATGCCGCCATGTTTTTAGATGTAGATAAAAGAAAGGAGGACCCAAAATAGCCTTGGGGAGAAGCATTTTGAACGCCAGCCCTAAAATCAAACTTTCAAAATCAAAAGACATTTTGGTGGCCAAAAAAGGGGTACAAATTAATATTAACTTTCACATTCCCAAGTCACATTTTGCTACCTAGAGAGCTACCCCCAGGTGGAAGCTCTCTCTTCTTATAATAGATGTAACATAATACTTCCTAATTGTTGTCATGGGGTGGGATATGGTCAAGGAACAATTTAAGATCTATTACATCATCTCAAAATGTCAAGTCTTTTCACCAGTGGGTTATCATATGTCTAGAAGTAGCCTCAAATCTCCCATGTAGTCAACTGGACCTCATGCAGAGAATAGTCAAAACTTCCTCTACTAAAGTATATTTTGCTGGATTTAGAAGTCTTCATTGCCTCCAGTTTCTGGCTTAGCTGAAATCCTAAGCTTTGTCTTCTTCAAGGAAGAATGGGTATTGTCATGCTTTCTTAAAATTTAAAATCTACAGATTTTTCCTAAGTGTTTTGGAAAAAGCAGACAGACTTTGCCCTAGGACTAGCAAAAAAAAAAAAAAAAACCTTTCCTGTTTTATTCCTTCAGATTCTTGGCTACCAAAACCTTTACTTCCTTAGACATTCTTCAGTCAAGCTCTTTTGAATAAAAATCAAGATCCTCCAAGCTAGCTAATACACTGTTAGATATATTTGGGTTTTGAACCCTGTAAAGGTGAAAATTAATGATTGCACAATAATTCTATGAAATTATGTGGTCGCCAATATTTATTTATTTTTAAAAATCCTTACCTTCTGTCTTGGAATCAGTATTATGTATTGGTTCCAAGGCAGAAGAGTGGTAAGGACTGGGCAATGGGGGTTAAGTGACTTGCCCAGGGTCACAAAGCTTGGAAGTATCTGAGGCCAGATTTGAACCCAGGACCTCCCATCTCTGGGCCTGACTCTCAATCCACTAAGCCACCTAGCTGGCCCCAGTTGCTAATATTTATTATATCTTCAGTCAGAAATTTATTTATAAATATTTACATAATAGAGAGGAAACAATAAAGTAGAGAAATGTGAAGAGGTTAGAAGTTATCTATCTTATCAACCTAAATGTTTACTCTGGGTCTGCTTAATAAAGGCTCAGCCAGGAAGGCTGGTGGTGGGTAACCATGTGGCTTCCTCCAAGATGGAAGCTAGCCTCTTAGAAAACTTAGGAAAGGAGTCAGCCTTTTCACTCACTCAACAAAGTAGTCCAGGAATCAGAGTCTAAATTGAAACTGTGCTCCAAGCTGTAACTTCCAACAAAGCTCCCTCAAAGACTCTCCCCAGTCAGAAGACAATCTCTTCAGACTATCTTCTCAAAGACAATCTGCTCTGAGTGAGTTCGGGCTTGCTTTTATGGTGACTTCTTGTCCCTTCCCCTTTTCACAGGGGCCAATCACAGTTTCCAAATTGTCTAGCACTGCCCAGGGAGCAGTGTCTGTGGGATCCACTTCTCACCTTCTAAAGGTTAAGTTCTCACCTTCCAGAGAAGTGAATATTCATCCTGGCTAATTGAGTTTCTGAGGGTGTGAATTCACTAAGTGGTTTGTGAGCTCCTCTACCTAGTTCAAGCTTGTGTTGATTCAATCAAAAGATAGACAAAGGAGAGTTAATCCTGTCTTCACAATCTAAGTAGGGGCACTCAAGTTAGTGTTAACTAAAATGTTAACTCAAAATAGACAAAGGGAATAAAGGAGTCCCCTTCACAAGTGTAAACTCAGAGAGAACAAAGAATTCCCTTTTACAGCCCCTAGGTCATAACTTTTGGTAAGCATTCCACATATTTGCTAAATCTTTATTCCTAGAAGCCCAATAGTTTATTTGACCAAGAATTACAAAACAGCTCTGGAGTTAGGGTTTATCCAGTTTTTAAATTGTCTTCCATTTTCTCATACAGACAAGTGGGTGGAAAAAAACAATAGACTATGCCAAGCCCAGGAGGAAAGAACATGTATATACTCAGACACATTTCCAGTTTCTTCATTTGTAGACATAGCCAAAGTCTGAAAGAGACGGTCTGAAAGAGATTTATACATAGGAGTTAATCAGCAGTTTCCCATGAACTCAATGAAGAAGCTACAGGGAGGTGACCCTTTGGTTGAGATTGTGATTGTATCCCTGTCAAGGATATATGCTCATTAGGGCCTAAAGGACTATGAATCTCAATGATTGAAGCTGAATTAATTGACTCAGCTTATTGTAGGTCAGAGCAACATCTGTACTAGACCTATAAAAAGTAGGTCAGTTGTATAGTTGCTTTCCCCACTTTCCAGATAATAAACCAGGAAGTTGCAGAGCTAAAAGTGGACTTTCCTAAAAGTACTATTTCCTCAAGTTCCCACTAGGAGATACTATTTTCTGCCTTGGGTCACAGGCACACAGGAGCTTCATGTGTTCTTGTCTGTGCAACAGAGAATTCCTGATCTATGAGTTCCTAGATTTTGACTATTGTACTCAGACTCGAAGAAGGAATAGTACAGATATACTTTCCAACATATGGATGATATTGACAGAGGAACCAGATTGTGCAGGTAGCAGGAGTTATCACCAGATTTCTGGAGGAATGTTGAGATTCCCAGATCCAGTTTTTTGTATCAAGGAAAGAGGAGTTTCAGAGTAGTGAGATCTAGAATCCAGGCTTATGGAGAGAGAGAAGGGAAATTCCTGAGTAGTGCCAGCTTTTTGGAGAGAGAAGCCCATCATCCATGTAGTTTCCAAGCCTGGGAAAAGCAACAAGGGACTACAGCTACAAAAATGAGAAGTCAACGGTATAGACATTGTGCTGTACTATTACTATTCAGCAGTATATCTAAGAAGAGGGTTGCCTTTCTAGCAACTCCAAATTTATTTCCTTTTCAGAGAAGTCTGAGCACTTTCATGGTAGTGCCATACAGTTGGAGGTTTGTATGAGTTTTTGGAAGTGACCAAAGAACTCACTAGAATATTGGAGACTTGCTTTCCTTCCAAGCTTATTTTTTTTTCTTTTCTAAGAATAGTCCAAACACAAATTGCTGATATAAGTCTGGAGGACTATATTGGTCCTAGAGAAAAGATGAGACATACCAGAGTAGGAAAAAATTACAATTTGCTTAGCACTGAACAGGGGGAGGTTAGTGGCCTCTGGAGTTGTTAACCACTTTAGTAAGTGCTTTGTGAACTCTCTTACTTTGTGTTAAGGAGGGGTGTTTAAGTTTTTGGTTGATTAACTTAAAAATTGCTGATTGATAGACAAAGAAAATTTGATTTACTCTTCACACTATGTTAGGATCTTTGTGTATTGAAATTAGTCTCTACTCCACTATAGAATCTCAGTATCAGAGTTGACATTAGTAAGTAGAATTATAAGGAAAAAAAAAACAACTGAAAGTACTTCCATCAAAGAGCCTTTGATCCTTTCTTGAGAGAATAACAAGGTTATCTTCCTGAGTTGGCCAGGTAATTTAGAAGCAGTTCCCCTAGGAAGATTCATACCCATAATAACTGGCTACTATCTTATATATGTGTGCATTTTAATTGCTTTTTAATTACTTTTGCTTTTACCCCTAAAATCAGCCTCCCCCATCTACCTAGTTATAATTTCATAGATAAGTATCTGCTTGAGCCCAGAATGTTCCCTAGTACCTGAGATCATAGATCTCAAGGTCCTTCATATTTCTTTTGTTAATCTAGGTGGAGGAGGGGTAGGGAGGACACTAAATATCCTACAATTTTTATTCTTAAAGATCCAATTGTTTAGAACTAGAAGCTAAGGTGATCAATGGCATTTTGTTTCTCACAAATGATGGTGACATACTGAAATCTCTGAAAAAGAGGGATTTTAGTCTAAAGTCATATCAGAGGTGAATTTTTCCTATACAAAGAAGGAAAGCTAGGAAGCCATATCTGGTGTTGCCATATCACCACCCCAAACTGGGCACAGATTTGGAACATCATAATTCTTTTCTCCCACCTCCAACTCTCTTGAAGCCTTGGTTGGCAAGGGAAACTATCCTTTAATATGAAGGTGTTAAAACTCATGGCTGCATGCAGTCCACAGCACTCCTAAATGCTTGGGGAATCAGATTAAAACAGAATTAAGAGATGTTTAATAAAATAGATAAAAACACAATAAAACATAGATAATGTTACATTTAAAAATTAAGTCAATATGTGGCCTGCAGGGATCCTTATGTATAACTTAGAGGCCTCCCAATTTCATTTGAATTCAACACCATTGCTTTAATATACTTCATTTGGACACATAAATCTTTTTATTAAATTATTAACTATTATTAAATTATTATTTTCCCCCTTTCCTAATGTAAATGCTGTTACAATAGAATTGCTCATTTCAAGAGACATCATTTTTCAGATAAACAGATAATCCCTTTTACTGATTTTCCCAGAAAAGAATTCAAAAGGCATAATAACTGAATTGATTATGAAGTGGTCTTGCCTGTCCTAAAGACTGAATTTAAAAGAAGACAATCTCCTCTAAAGAAGCAAACAAGACTCATTCCCATCCACCCCATCCACTTTCTCCTCTGGTTATTGTACCTTTCTCAAATTTTTGTGAACCCTAGTAACTTTGCTGTTGTCTCTCTCTCCTTCCAAAAGACAGTTTCCCTTCTCTGTATCTCTTCAGGGAACCAAGTACCAAGGTGTGTGCTGTTGTGGGGGAACACCGATTACAAACTTTCTGACCATGATGAAATACCCTTTATTAAAGCTACTTTGGTAGTTTATTTTTTATTTTTTTATTTTTTTTACCTTTGCTCCCAAAGATAGGAATTTAAATGTATGGAGAAATTGATCAAATTTCCTTTTTTTTTTCAAAGGGAGACCTCATGCAAATTGGTGCATTGAGTGACTCTGAATCAACTTCCTCATTGTTACACTTACTCCTTGTTACAGATCTGACAAGAGCAAGTAGGGGGATTCAAACGCAATTCTTCTGACTCCAATCCAATCCAACAAATGTGGAAAGAATACCAGGAATAGGAGAATGGTTCTAAGTAGTAAAAGCAGGACAAGATGGGCATCGGCTAGTAGTCGGTTTGATTAGAATTTGGGGTATTCAAAGACAGCTGTATGAAATTAGTCTGGAAGTATAGGATGGATACAGATTATAGACGGTCTTCAATTCTAGGCCAAGGAATTTGTATTTTATTCCACAGACAATAGAAAATCATGGAAGGGAGTGTAACATCATCTGGCTGCTGCATTATATATAGGAAGCTCAGCTTGACAGCTGTATAAAAGTTATGTTGGAAAGGGGATCCTGAAGGTTGTCTTATATATAAGGCTATGACATATAATATATTTATATATAGCCTGTAGGCTATTAACGATAGTGTAGCAGAGGGAATGAGGGCCTGGACTAAAACAGTGACAGTGTGACATGAGAAATATTGTGATTGTAAAATCAACAGGACTATGCAACTAATTGGATGTGACTAGTAAAGGAGAGGATAGAGTCATAGATGGGACTAAGACTAGGCACCTGGATGGGCCAGAGGAAAGATGGTTCCATAAATAGAAATAGACAAGTAAAGAGAGAGGTGGGTTTCAGGGGGAAGATGATGGCTTCAGGGGAAGATGTTAAGTTCAGTTTTGTTCACATTGAGTTAATTTGAGGTGTTAGTGGGATGTTTAGGAGAAGAGATCCAGCAGGCAATTGAAAGTATGAGACTAAAACCACGAAATGAAATATTGGGGCTAGGAATATGAGAGCATAGATTCCTATCTGGAAGGGACTTCAGAGACCATGTCATTCAGATGTGTCAGATTCGCCCCAGATAGGCCACTAGTGGCCAGCAACCCTTCCCGACTGGATCCCAGATGAATGAAAATGTAATTGGAAATGTTAACAAAACAAATAAAAATACAAGAACATAGATAATGTTAATTTGTAGTTGTCTAAATCAATAGGCAGCTGACAGGAATCTTTAAAAAATTTTTGAGTTTGCCACTCCTTATTCTAGTCTAACCTTCCATTTTATGAGCTTGCACAGAATCATGTAATTAATTAGTCTCAGGACTAGGATTTAAACACATCCTCTCATTCCAAATTCAGGATGCTTTTTGCTATATCATGCTTCAGTTTGGGATTATTTGAAACCAAAACTGTGAATGAAAGCATAACCAGAAAGAGAAAGTATAGTTGGAAGGGTGCTAGAGACTAAACCCAGAAAATCAATCTCAGAAAAAGAAAAGAGAAATATGTAATACAGGTTCCTGAGTGGCAGGAAGAAAGTAGAATAGAGTGTTTGGAGACCCAGATCTGCCATAGGATTGCTAAAAGGGAAGCTTGGGAAAGGGAGGTGTTTCTATTGCAATCAGACTAAGGATGTATAGATTCTAATTCTTGGAGAGTCATTTGGGGGCGATCCTAGTTCACTATTCTGTATTATTTGTAATAAACCTTCCTGATCTCTAAATTAATGGAATTTAAAGCTGGATAGAATTTTAGAGTTGACATAGGTCAATCCCTTTAGAGCTGAAGAAGGAAATAACACCCTGACAAGTGTGTATTTTATTGTGTTGACCATAGGGTTCCAGTAAACTGTAAACGCCATGTGGGTAGCACAAGTTTATTTGAAATGAGAATTACAGAAGGAAGGAGAGAAAGCCAGAGGTTGTTAGGAAAAAGGGAAGGAGTTCCTGTGTCTGGTGGAAAGACAGATGGTAGAAAAGGGTGATGAGAAGATAACGAGCACAAATTAGGTTTACATCTTTGCTGTGACCAGCCGCACTAAAATGCACAACACTCAATAGGCCCTTAGATGTCCCTTTCATTTCTAAATTTATATTCCTGACAAAGGATAATATCACAGATCCAGAAACCATTTATTTTTTTGGGCTAGGCACACAGCTGTGGATCTTGCAGCTGTAGTAAGGTGTCAGAGGTCCTGGCTATGTTCCATGGAAAATTATTTTATGAAGAAACTGTAGTATACTATTTGTGCCATTCAAGTTTCTATATTTAATTCCTATCCTGTCATACTACCACAATTCCATATGTAGAGCCCAGATGCTAAATATTAAAAAAAATTTAATTTCATACAGCATATTTTAAAAAGACAACTTACTTTCCAAAAACAACACTGAACAAAGACTAAACACCAGAAAGTTTAAAATGTAGCCAGAGGTGCAAAAATGAGTTAATGGTCATGTTAAAATTGGAAGTCAGTGAACCCATAAATGACATTTTGAGAATATGAACCAACAGATTGGTAAAAAAAGAAAAGTTTATCTGTAGTTGCAGCAAAATTTCCTTTAGTACTATGGTTTTTATAGGTCATAGAATTATAGATTTAGGGAAGGAAAGGCCCTTAGAAATTATAATTTATCTACTCCTTATATTTACTCAAATGCTTTCTTAAAAAAATTGAGAGTTCTTTTTCTAATTTCTCTGGTCACCAAAAATGTAAGATATAAATTAATATCAATAACTCCAAGTATTAATTTTATAAGGTTTTATTAATAATCACTTGAAATAGAAGAAATTAAAAAATAGAAATAGAAGTTCAAAGTCTAATTTTCTACCTAAAGTAAGACCACGTAAATTCTCCTGCCTGGCTGAAAGCCAGCTTCAGCAGCCAGGGTCACACCAAAACTTTATCCTATGTAGGTATGCATAAGTGTTCGCTCTCAGTGTGAGCATGCAAATGGGATGCTGGGTAAGAGTCCTGGGGAGCAAATTCTATCCACACAGTTGGATCCCTTACTTTTGCAGAAAAGAAAACAGGTCTGGAGAGCTAATAACTTATATGGGATCACACAGGTACTAAGTAGAACTGGGGTTCAAATTTAGGCTCTCTCACCCCAGGTCTAGCACTCTTTTAAATCATATAACACTACCTAAGGTAATGAAGGAGTACATTGAAAAGAGCTCAAATCTGATTTCAAACATTTGGCAAGCTGTGTGACCTGGGCAAGTTACTTAACCCTGGCTTGCCTCAGTTTCCTCATCTATAAAATGAAGATAATAATAACATCTGTTTCCTAGGGTTATTGTGAGGGTAAAATGCGATAATGTTTTTCAGGTGCTTTGTAGTCCTTGAAGTGCTATTTTATAAAAAAGAGATGATCTATTGTTTAATTAAAATTTTGCAAATATTTACTACATTTATTAAATTCGGTGTACCAAAGCACTGTGCCAAGAGCTAGGGGAGAAAAAAAATGTAGACAAGACAGAGTTCTTGCCTTCACAGAATTTATAGTTTAATAGAAGGACCTCATAGACATACCAACATCCAGGAAGTGAAATATTCTTTGGAAACTATATCTTAATTTATAATTATTTATTAAATAATAAAAAGTGGGCCAGAGAAAGTGACAGCACTGGTCACGTATGGCCAGCCATGCCCTTAGCAGCCCTCACCACGAGATCAGAGAGCTGGGAGTCCAACATATGTATACTTTCCAAAAAGCCCAGATTTTCTCCTTCTACTCCATTTTATGCTTTTAGTGACATCCCTTTCCAAAGCCCCTCAGATTGAAGGACTCTGGTCTTCTTCTCAGCAAGAGGTGAGGCTGGTCTTCCTGACACTTCAGAGTGTATTTGCCCACTTTTCTCAGTCTCACTATTGTTCCTCTACCCCACTGTCTTAAGAGGCTTGTTTATAGATAAAAACTGTTTTGTCTGCCTTTTTATTCAAACAGAGGGTGGGGTAAGAAGCAGAGTTGTAATGTCAATGTTAATATTAAACTTTTCTCCCTTTAAAAAATCCATTTGAGAATGCCCAAGAAAGGGGTATGGGCTAGTGTTCAATTTTCACAGGACATAAAATATTATGTAACAGGAAACATACAAATTTAGCACCTGCTCTGGGATGCCCCTTCTAGGTAGCACTCTCACCTGAGGTTGCAGGGCTGCCATCATCACAAGGTTCTAGGGGATCCCAGTTGACCCTTAGCAAAGGCATTTATTAAGATGGTATAATGGTGACTGTTGCCAAAAGTTTACTCCTAAACCTGGGGTACACACTCCCACACATGCACATATGGGAAGAAGGGGTCCAAACGTGGAGCCTCTTCTTGGGAGTAAAGCACACATAAAGGGAACATTTCCGGTCAAAGGTACTCATTTCTCTGGTACTGCTAGACGTCTTTCCTCATATAATCCTCTCTGCTGAATAATTTTCAATGGCTACGTTTAACTCTTTCATCAGTACATAGATGGCACTCTATTTGGGCAGCTAGTTGATGTGGTGGATAGATTGCAGGGTCTAGAATCAAGAAAACTTATCTTCCTGAGTTCTAGCTACGTGACCCTGGGCAACTCACTTAAATTGCCTGCCTCCGTTTCCTCATCTGTAAAATGAGCTAGAGAAGGAAAAGACAAACTACTCCAATACTTTTGCCAAGAAAACCCCAAATGGAGTCATGAAGACTTAGAAACACCACTACCAACACCATCAAACAATAACATCCAATACCCCCAAACTACGATGATAACGACAACAATAGCAACTCTCTTTTGCTGCCAGAGGTCATTTTCCTTGAATTGCTTCAGCCTTGAATGATTACCTTTATATTTATGCTTGTCTGGAGAGGGTCTATACTTTTTATCTTCCATCTGTACTTTTCTAGTCTCTGAAAATGCTGGTTAGGGAGTCCCCTCCTGGGCAAATAACTCAGCCACTAGACTCACTGGTCAGTAGTGAAGAGACAAAGAGCTGGCCTATTCCTCCATCTGCTGACTTTTGTTTTAACCAACTCAAAGTGCCAAGATTGTGTCTTTCAAAAGTCATTTAGGGGGCCTGGCCAATCATTTTCCATTCAATTATATTCCCTTCTGTCTCAGAACATAATTCTTCATGAAAGGGAAATAGGGCTGTAGTACTTTGTCATTTGTAATTTTATCCTGTGACTGCATTAACTGAGTTGGGATGGAGATGGGAATCAAACTTATACTTCCTTACTTAAAGAGAATATTATATAAGATCTGAAGAAGACAAGATTTCCATGGAAGAAGGAACAGTGAGATACATTGGCAAAGAAGAAGTCAAGGCCATCCACTGCATCCCTTGGTGTCATAGGTCATCTTGACTTTGGTCTTGCTACTGGACTTTAATGATTCTGGACTAGAGAGTGAGATTGAACACTTTTTGCAGCTCTGTCTCATTTAAATCTTATTCATTCTCCAGTGAAATGACATCATGATGTCATTTTGGTCCTTTTCTAGTACAAAGGACAATAGTCTACCAACACTGAGTTGGGCTTTAAAAGATAAGTAAGCATTGCTTGGAAGAGCTCAACAAATGGCGGTCATGAATGTGATGGTATATCACAAGCTATGAGAATTGATGAGGATAAAGAATTCAGAGAAGCATGGGAAGATATATACTTAGGCAGAGTGAAATATGTAGAGTCAAGAAAACAAAATACACAATGGTTACAAAAATATAAATGGGAAGAACAACAAAAAAAAAAAGGAACCAAATACTATATAATTACAATGACCAAACTTGGCCCTCAGCGAAGAGATGAGAAATGCATTTCCCTCATTTCTTTGCAGTCAGGAAGCTATAGGTATGTAATACTACATATCTTGTTCTGGTATGGGTTGCTTATCTAAATTGTTTACCCCTCTTTACCAGTATGTGTCTCTTTCCATAGGTACACTAATAGGTGCTTCAGGCACATGGGTTGGTGGAGAACATGGGTTCAAACTTCAGAAATATCACAGAGTTTCAGAGTCTATGGGAAGCTTAAGATTGTTTAGTTCAATTCTTTATTCTGTAGCTGAGGACACAAACCCAGGGAGAAAGGGCTTTACTCTACATGATTCAGCTAGTTAATGGCAGAACCCCAAAAGAATTCAGGTTGCTTACATCCCAGGTCGATGATCTCTTTGTTGTTCATTCTGCCTTTCTTCTCTAACCACTAGTATTCCTGGTACATGCTTTGGGCATTAGCATACATAATTAATTTTGTAATCCTGGACAAAGCTTCTCCTCACTACCTTTATAAAATACTGAAATCAGAAAATCTCTAATTTTAAGTTAAATTTAAAAAAAATGATCGAGCATTAACTTTTTTCACCCTCCCACTTTCTCCTTTGGGAAGGGGAGGAAAGAAAAACAACCCCCTTTTTGCAAATAAGTATATTCAAGCAAAATAAGGTCCCATTCTATCCAGGGCCAAAAATGTGAGAAATGAAGCCTTTGAAAATACCAGTCTAAGAATTTTGGAAACAAGACAGTTAGAGATCTTAAGTTATAAAAAAGATCTCAACATTTCAAAAGATGCACAATTTTGCCATTTTGGGGGCTTCTTTCACCAATTGCCACCCCTTCTTAGATAGTTTCATTAGTTACTGTGATCCTTTCCCAAAAGAATCACTTTGTGGCCAATTCTCTATTGCTGAGCCCCTCTGATTTAGGCTGATGGTTAAACAATGGACACAAACCAAGCCTTTCGAGCTAGAGAGAACCTGGCAACGTATTTATACCACTGGGATAATCTTTGAAAATCTACTACCTCCTTCCCTCTGGGGAATAACAGTAGGATGCTAGTGGAAGACAATTATTCTGTATAAACTCACCACAAGGTGTCACCAAATATACAAAGATTAGAAAAAGGGCGAAGGAAAAAAAATGCACAGCACCCTGAAACCAACAAGCTCTGTCTCTCCGTCTCTCTGCTGTCTCTCTGTCTTTCTCTGTCTCTGTCTCTCTCTCACACACACAGAGTAAATGGAGAGTATAATTGGCTACTATTCTTTCTGGCACTGTTAGTACATGACTGTCTCATGCACCATATGGGAGAGCATCAGTTTAATATGGGCACTTAATAAAGACTTGCTAATTTATTGAAATAATAATGATCTGAAATATATTAGCAGATCTAAAAGCTGGCAGAAAAATATTATAAAAGTGATACCATGAAATCAATTGTCTTTAAAAAAGTACCAATCAATATAAAGCAATAAAGGAGAGGTTTGGGGGTATTGGTTTTGTCTTGCTCTGAGATTTTTTTGGTTGAGGAATTAACCAATGTGGAAACTTCCTGTGCCCTTGTGGACTGTCAATTTGCCTGTAACTTATAGGCATAGAGGGTTTCCTGGGGAAACTTAGAGGTTAAATGACTTGACCAGGACCCTATATATGTATGTATTTGTGTATACATGCATACTTTTATATCTGTGCATATACACATACACAATGCATAGTTAGAACTTGCACTTAGAGTCTTCTTGACTCCAAATTAGGCTCACAGCCTATATACTGGATTCTAGGAAATAATGCATTTGAAAATTGCTCCTTATGATTTCTAGAAACATGAAATGTGAACTGTCACATTCACAGGGATTTATATTTAATTACTTTGTTGTTATTTGGTGATTTAAAAAATTTCTTTCTATTTGTAATCTTTCTATTTTTATCTTTAATGCCCATGGGTGACTTTGCTAAGTCAAATATATATCTTGCTATATTTTCTTTAAATTGGTTCTACTCTTCACTACTACACTTTATAAGATGAGATTCAACTCATAATTACCCATCATCTTTTTTTGAAAGGTTTCACAGGTGAGTTTAATGTTCCAACCACGTATTGCCTTTGGCAGCTATCTCTCTCTAACATGCTTTCTGGACCTTTTAATGGGTCTCTTTGTTGTGGCAAAAAAATTTACATTGGTTAAAATTCTGGACAAAATTATTGTAGTTGTTATTGATGTTGACTCTACTGTTCATTTCCCATTCATGATATTCAATTACTTGTTTAAAACAGTCAGGGTTCAATTGTTTTAATTGTATAATCTTTTCTCATTTTTCACAAGTTCTGAACTTAGCCCTCATGAGTTAATGGTCTGGATGGATGAACATGAACAGCTGATTTAGAAAAAACTCATATTAATAACAAGGTTCTTTTCTGTTTGTTAAAATACAACTTACTTATTAGTTCTTTATGGGGGCCTGCTATGTCTAATGTCTACTAATACTAAAAAAAAAGTCCATGATATAGAGGGAAAATGTGTAATTTACAGGTCTTTGGCCTCTGTTATCTTTTTTTGGAATTATACTTTCTCATAATATCCTCTCCCCACTCTTAATTTTTCCCACCTTTGCACTGAAGTAACAAAGTATCAGAGTTGGTTTAATTAGGAGGTTCTTATCCTATCCTGCTTCTGTCACTACCTGTGCGACCTTAGGAAAATCACTTCATATCTTTGGCCCCAGTTTCCTCATCTGTAAAATGAGGAGATTGGACTAGAGGGTTTCTGAGCTGCCTATCTATGAGCCAATGAACTACTAGAAGAATTTCTCTATCATTTCATTCTCAGAAGTGATGGAGGTACCTAAGTAGCAATTGTTTTCATGGCAGTCTCTTAGCAAATACTTGTTAATATTTCACCAGGGGCAGATGAGAATTATTTGTTCCAATCACCATGTGTGATGAAGAATGAACGGTTTGCAAAAAACTGAGAGATGCAAACGTCAGAGTGAGTGATTGACAGGAGCATGTGACTAAGGGTCACATGGGAACCTGAGGCTGGAGATCTGGGAAAGATTCTATGCCTAATGGACAGACTTCATCTTATCTCCTGGAAGTTGGAGGCTTGGAAGAGAGGTTTCTGTCTTTCTTCTGAGACCAGCAGAAGAAAAGAAATCTTTTGAATTTGGCTGCTGGCAGCTTTGAGTCAAGAAGATTGAAGATAGACTAACCAACTGAAGATCCTGGCCCATTTGATTGGACTCCTGGTGTGAGTGAGACTTGGCTATTGGGGAATTTACTGCTTAGCTTAATAAGATAGCTTTAGATAGTTTATAGACATTAGATTGTAAGATAACTTGTAGATTTTCTCCTAAACTCCTGTTCCTTCTTCCCGGTCCCAACCAATAAATCTGAATTATTCATATATTCCCTCTTGTTCTTTCCTCACCAAATTCCCAACATAACACACGAAGGTGGCAGAAGTGGGCACCTTGGAGCTCTTAGAGCTTGGTCAAACATTAAGAAGCCAAGTTCATTCATTGTCTCCTAGACCTTTGCTAGTCATCCTGACTTTTGTCTTGCATTTGTATTTTGATAACTCTGGAAGAGAGAGTAAGGCTTTATACAACTCTGCCTCACAAATCCAATTCATATACAAGTCTTGACATCATCTTGCGATGTTGTTGATCCTCTTTAAAAATGGAGGATGAACAACAAAACATGCCAAACACCATGAAACAATGACCTCTGCATATATAACAAATACAACCTACCAATTCAGCCCTGCTTTTTTTTTTTAATTGCTGCTAGGAGTATTTGTGAGCCATCCTTCCATATGGCTGAAACTTTCCTTTTCCTGCTGGTTTTGTTTATACTAAGAGTGTCAAGAATGACATGATTCAGCTTTTCCAGTAATATGTCCATTTGCTGATCATTGGATAGAGATCTTGCATTTAGAGTATCAGCAGTTTAAATGAAGTTTGTTGAAAGTCTCAAAGCAGAGAATCCCCTGGGGATGGGGAAATTCTCCAGATGTTTGTTTACAGGTGAAATTGTGCTGATTATACTAAGACTGAAACATTGTGGGGGACCCTGGAAGGAATTTGTAATCACTCAAAAGAGTTTGGAATATTCATCTAAACAGGAAAGATGAAATGGAGGAAGAATATCTATTGACCTTATTTCATCATCCATTTGGATGGACACCCTATCAAACTTGTTCAACAGCATGTATATCTGGAACAGACAGTGCAGATGGACAATGAAATGGGTTCAGAGTTTGGATAGGCTAGATTGCTTTTGGGGAAATTGCAAAGCTCTTTTACTAGCCCTAAACTTCCTACGAAAACACAGGCTCATCTTTTCAATGCTAATTTTTTATTGGAATTGATGAATTGGGAAATGGGAATACTATTTTGGAAGAACTGAAGAATATATAATGTCTTCGATGAGTATCTTCATAAAGGCATCATGAATGGTATATAATAGGTATAAGCAGACTATGCCATATGATCCAAGAGGAATTTCAAAGAAGAACAGGAGTAAAGGAGAATATCAAAGAACTGTATGACAGGAAAAGAACATGGTCTGGTCACATGTCAAAGGCAAGGGATGCTATATCTGACTGCTCAAGTGCCCCACTGGTTAACCCATTTAGGTTACCTAAATATTTTGGGAGAAATGTTATTGGTGGACCCCACCTCTGGTGAACATGGACAAGAATCACATAGGATTAGTAGGCTTGGATGATTTATGACCTGTATCAGAGAAGGAAATTCTCAAATTAATGAGATCACAGATCCTTTTGAATATTGATTGTGTATATATTTATATATTTAGATATATGCATAGTATCTCCCCTGACACAATGAAAGCAGATTGAAAATAGGGATAGTTTCATTACTTATATTTATATCCCCAGCCCTTAGTTGGCATGTAGTTGGTGCTCAATAAATGCAATTTGACTGATAAATCTGACAAGGTTTCCCGGGGTCCCAGGTCATAGCCACAGTGGTGTGGTTGCTGAAACAAAACAACTGGCATTCAGTTTTTCCATTTTCTTAGTGGCAGTGATAGAAGTAGAAGCCATATGATGTCATTCCTGACATAGTCTTTGTGGTGACACCAAAATACTATATGAATGTGGGATATTATTCATAATTATGATAATGAAAGAAAAATTTCTATCACCCTTACAATGTTTTCCCGTTTCACATTAATGTATACATAGAATATAAGCCAGCAGGCTAAGTGATCAAGTAAGTAGATTCAGGCATGTATTTCAGAATATATCATGGTCCTATCAGTTCAGTGATGTTGTTTTTTTGAATAATGGCATTGACCTCTTGGCCAAGGGGAGTTGGATAAAATCTGGAAGTGTCCTTGAGAATCCTTACACTGAAATAGCCATTCTAGGCTAGCCATTGCTCATGGAGTCCCTTCCACAGAGAAAATGACATTGCCCTTGAAAAACTGACTCCAGAGCCTAACACTCCATTAAAGTAGATGGATTCTATTGTGAAGAGGAAACTAGTTTTCCAAAAGCCATCTTGACTTTTTCACAGCTCTATATGCCTTATGAACAACCTCTTTGCTTTAACTTTAATTACATTTTTGGGGAGTTTTGTTCAGAGTCGAGTTACTCCTCATTAGTAGTCTTTTAGGAGGTTGTGATAAGAGCATCTTCTGGCTGCCCCTCTGGCTCACCCTGTGAACAATTCTATCAACACTTCTCATTGTTAGGTTTGACTTTGAATTAAATGATGTGGGATGTGGAGGAAAAGGTACTTGGCAACCATGTCACTAACACCTGATTTCTTTGAGGACAAAAATGACCTGAACTCATCTCTTTCTTTTTCTTCTTCTTCTTCAAATGTGCTTAGTCTCGCCTCTCTTGAGACATTCCCTTGACTTTGCAGGCAGTGCATCCTCCTGATTCTTTCTTTACCCTTCTGACAACACTGTATTTGTTTCCTGCACTGGCTTTTTTCTCCCCACCCCCTTACCCTATCCACTACCCTAAATGTGGGCAGTATTAAGAGCTTTCTTCTTTTTACTTAAAAAACCCTCCCCTTCAGAGAAGTTTTAGACTACTTGAGTTAGGAGGAATGGTAGTAGTCATATAGACAAATTTCTTGCCAGTTCAGCAATCCTTTCTACAATGTTTAATTTAATTCATATATTGAATGCCTTTTGTATGCAAGATCCAGTGTGATGCTAGGTGCTGAGGGAAATAGATGATGAACTTTCTATTCTCAACCAACTTAAATCTAGTAGAGTCAGAAAGAGATATATTCTTCAATTATATTACAAGGCAGGAAGTCATCTGTGCATGAGAGAGGTCCGTATATAAAAAGGTAGTCAACTAGCCTCTGCTTAAACATTTCCACTGAGGGAGCTCATCACTACTTTTTGAGTCAGTTCTCCATTTTCAGACCACTCTAATTGCTAAAAAGTTCTTCCTTATATTGAACTGCAGTTGGCTTCTTTGTTACCTTCTATCAATCACTTCTGGTTCTCTCCTTTGTAGTCATAAGCAATGTCTCTTTCATAATACAGAAAACCCAGATGTTTGAAGATGAAAATTACATTTCCTTTTGTAATCAAGGTTTCTAGTAAAGCATGGGACATTTTGCACAAGCCTCTCCCCATTGGTGGAGAGAATGCTGATGTATATGGCAGGCTGAGGAAGAGATTTGATGTGAGAGTTTAGGAGAAGAGCTAGAGCTATTCTTAGAGGGGGGATAAATATGGTTCCAGATTTTCTTCATGAATAACTCTATTCCTGTGGAGAGAGACAGACACACAGAGAAAGAGAGAGAGGGAGTGAGAGAGAGAGATTAAGAGATAGATAGAGAGAGAGAGAGAGAGAGAGAGAGAGAGAGAGAGAGAGAGAGGCAGACAGAGAGAGAAAGAGAGAGGGAGAGAGAGGGAGGGAGGGAGAGACAGAGAGAGAGAGAGAGAGAGAGAGGGAGTGAGAGAGAGAGAGAGAGAGAGAGGCAGACAGAGAGACAGAGAGAGAAAGAGAGAGAAAGAGAGAGGGAGAGAGAGACAGAGAGAGACACAGAGAGAGAGAGAGAGAGACAGAGAGAGGGGGGGCAGACAGACAGAGGAAGCTATAGACATGCCAGAGAAGATAGCTCCTCTTCAATGTGGTATATCTTATAAACATTCTTTTCACCATTTAGCAGAGTCTCATGTGACAAGACTAGAGAGTATTTCTTGGCCAGAAACTCTGGATTGTACTTTCCATTTTAATCCATTCTCCATCTTAGAATCTTTTATTCCCTCTGTTGCTGTTCTTAGGACACAGTTTCCAAAGCTATCCATCTATATCCTAGTTACCCTACTCTGAATACTGCCAATTTGTCACTATCTTTGCTAAAATGTGGTGCCCCGCACTGAACACAGACTGAGAAAGATGGTAGTGTGATTATTACATTACTTCAGAGGTAGTAGCCCTAGGTTGGAACTCTTGGTTTGGGGATCCAACGCTGCCACTTCCTGGCTATATAGTAAGTGATTCCATCTCTCTGGATCCATTTTGTCATCAGTAAAATGAGGAATAAAAATGCTTTTCCTTGCCAGCCTACAAAATCATTGGGAAACTAAAAGGAAATATCAAGTTTACTACTCATATCAATCCAAAATATGCTGACCTATAGGCGGGGCAACCTCTGTGCTTTAATGGTCATTTTTCAGGGCAGCTTTAGTTTATCTGCAGGATGGCACATATTTTCTCGTTGGTAAAATCTCTGAGATGTGAGGCTCCCCTACTGGGATCTCTTGTACTTAAACTTGAAATTGTGTCAGGAGGACTCAGAAGGGAAGAATATAGCAATCATGTGGAAAAAAGAGGAAAGCAGCCAAATGAGATAGCAATTAGAGAGCAGGTGGTACAAACTTGGAAGAGATCAGGGTGTGTGTGTATGTAACAATGAGACAGAAAGAGACACCCATATGCAGAGACAGTCAGAGGTGCCTTGAGTGAGAGTAAACATGGACAGGAGAAGGTGATAGTAGGACTGAACTGCAAGGAATGTAGGAGGAAGTCATGCAGTATCACCTGGGTGATGGCATGACAGTTCCAGAGTCCCAATGGAGGGAATGCACACCCAAAGTGTCCTTATTGTGTCAGCCTTGCTCCTTGAGACTACAGGGGGAAGAAATAGAAAATGAAGATGGGATTAAATGATAAGCTTCATCACAAATGCCCAGAAACTGCTTTGTGTCCAGCTTCCACTACAGAGGGGAAGCAAAGGGGTTAAAAGGGAATTTAGCTGTAATTGTCCTGGAGGTATGGGAAATTATATCTTTTGTATGAACATATAAAATGTTAATAGTTAAGGTCAATTGAATACTCTTTACCTTCTTATTTGGTTTTGGTTATGGATTTACATACATCTTGTATGATCCCACATAAAGGTGGCATTGCCGTAAGCTTGGACAGTGTTTTAGATAGTAGCTCACTGAACCTGGAAAACAACTAAAGGTACAGATATAGAGGGATTACCACTACTATTGTTCTTGATCTGATTAATTTACTTCCATTACTTTTAACTAAGACAATATTAACTGGTTTGTAGGCCTTCTTCATGTGAATTACTCTCATTACATTGGCGCTATATTGTTCTTGCATAATTGCTTTTTTTTCTCTTTTAATATTTACCTTCCATCTTAGAACCAATGCTGTGCATTGCTTCCAAGGCAGAAGAGCAGTAAGGGCTAGGCAATAGGGGTTAAGTGACTGGCCTAGAGTCACATAGCTAGGAAGTATCTGAGACCAGATTTGAACTCAGGAACTCCCATCTCTAGGTCTACCTCTCAATCCACTGAGTTGTCTAGCTGCCCCCAAATGATTTTTTAAATGAAGGAGTATTAATATCAGTTAAATTTTGTCTCCTTAGTTTCATCCCTTTATTTTTGGCTCTTGATTCTGTTATCCATCATACTAACTATTTCTCTCAGATTTGTGGCATCCACATATATAATAACTATCTATATTCAAATTGAGCTGAATCAATGAACATTTTTTTAAGTGTCTACCATGTGCCAGGCTCCGTGCTAAGTGTTGGTGTTACAAAAAAGGGTAAAAAACAATCCCCGCTCTCCAGAAACTCAGAGTCTGATAGGAGAAACAATGTGCAAATGAATAAGTTCAAAAAAGCTTTATCTAGGGTAAATTGGAGATCATCTCAGGGAAAAGAATTGGAACAGGAAAAGATTCCTCCACAAGATGGGATTTTGGTGAATTCTTTTTCTAAACATCAAAAGTGGTATATTTGTTGTGTTTTTATTTTATTTTTTAAAGAATGTTTTGGTTTTATTTTTCTCAGTTACATATAAAAACAATTTTAAACATCATTTTTTAAAAAATAATTTTTGAGTTATAATTTCCCATCTTCCCTTTCTTCTTCCTCTTTGAGAAGGTAATTACGTTGATAAAAGTGTGTAGTCATACAAAGCATATTTCTAGGGGGCAGTGAGGTGGCTCAGTGTATTGAGAGCCAGGCCTAGAGATGGAAGGTCCTGGGTTCAACTCTGACCTCAGACACTTCCTGTGTGACCCTGGGCAAGTCACTTAATCCTTATTGCCTAGCCCTTATGGCTCTTGTGCCTTGGAACTCATATATAATATTGATTCTAGGACAGATGGTAATATTGTTGTTTTTTTAAAACTATATCTCCATTTTAGCCAAGTTCTAAAAGAGAATACAGACCAAAAAAGTAAAAAATAAAGTTTAAAAATATGTATCAATCTGCATTATAAATTCTTTTCCTGGAGATGGATAGCATTTTTTATTATAAATCCTTTGGAATTGTTTCATATCAACTTATTGCTGAGAATAGAGCTTTAGTTAATTCTTGAAGGAAGCCAGGGAAACCAAGTGGTGGAGAAGAGGACATTTCAGGCATGGGAGACAGCCAGGAAAAGTCACTGAATGATGTTAAAAGGGCCAAGAAGAGAGGAATTCCATCATGCAAGGAGATATATGAAGCCAGGGTACCTGCCATACTGTTAGCATCTTTGAAAGGCAGCATGGTGTAAAGGAAAGAGTATTAGAATTGGAGTCAGAAGTTATAGTCCAAATTCAGGTCCTTTTGGTCTTGGGCCAATTAACGGACCCCAGTTTCTTCCCATGACTCCTCTGGGGGGGACTTCCCTAACTTAGGAGCTGGAAGTGGCAGGTCCTTAGGGGATTATTACTCTCTTGGCTTCACCAGAGACTGAACTCCAAGGAATGAAAGAAGAGGCCATGGGGTATGCCTTAGGTTTTACAAAGCCTCCATGCTCTCTTTCTTCTCATGGTGTCTCTATACTCCCTACACCCAGTGTGGTACAGTAAAGGTGTATAGGCATGAGGGAGCTACTAGTTAAGGATGGGGGACCACATTTGTACATTGGAAGCTGGTGGTGCAGAATCACTGGGATAAGGAGAGAATAAAGGGATAATAATAATTGCAATAACAGACAACTGTTAAAAACTTTGAACAATAGAGTAATGTGGTAGAAGCTGTCCATTAGGAATATTAATATGAATATATAGCACAGATTCAAGGTTGCAGAAACTAAATCCTAGTGGGGAAGGCAAAATGGCAAAGTGGTTATTATAATGGCATAATAGTCCAAGCAAGAGGTCGTAAGGGCTTGAAATAGGGTTGGGGTTGTGGGAATAAAGGAGAATAAATAAAAAGAACCATGAGATTTAGCAGTAAACATGGACCTCAGAACTCATGTCCCCGTTAAACTGGAGGCAGCATTTGTATTCTATGTCTTGCCAATGGCACCTGAATTAAACACAAGGACAAAATGTATTCAAGTACACTAGGCCACATAGGACACATATTGGGTCAGCCAAAGCTCAATAAATGCATATTAAGAGAATGCAAATTTGGAAACCACATTAACAAATGGAGCCTCTTCTGCGGTTCTGAGCAGTTCTAAAGAGGAGTGACAAATCATTTATTCCTGACTTTCAGGGGGCAAGGTCATATATTTAATAATGAGAGTTGCTTTTGGGCTTCTATTTTAGAATCTAGAGGTTGTAGTAATAGGCAGACTCTCTGTCCTGGGACAGAGGTGGCTCAATTCCCATCTGTTATATCCCCACTCTAATGAACAGATTACCATGTTGTATCTCTGAAGCATCCACAAATACCAGTGTCCACAGGGAGATGGTCTTAGAAATACAGCAAGGGCACAAGGCTTTGTATGGAGTACACTTCCGAACAACTGCAAGTGTATAGAAAGTCTCCATTCATATAATTTGTCTTCTAGTATTCTGAAAGTAGAAGCAGAATCAACTATTGTCCCTGGATCAGGGCAAATATATATTTGCTCTTTGTGGCTGGCTTGCTGCATTTTTAATAGAAATTATTCATAAGCCAGGGTTGCTGATCTGTTTTTCTCCTGGGAACCAAAGACTTGATGTACAGAATTATTATCCCATGTCTCTCTAGCAAGTCTCCAAGGTCATTTGGGATTGAGATTGAACTCTGAACCTGGAATAGGCATTGTCCTGGTGACTCAGAGCCCACCCTAATTACTTCAGGGCTGTGTCCTTGGCCAAGTGACCTCTTCTGGGGTTGAACAGACAGGAGGGCTTTTTTTTTTTTTTGAGAAGCAACAGTATGCAATCTGCAAGCGCTAAAGACCATAGTAGATGGAAGATGGGTTTGTAAGATTGTAATGGAGGACCACAGGGAGGCTGATGAAGTAGATATGGTAGATAATGAGATGGATGGAATTCAGGATGAGGATTAGGGTGGGGATGTAGATGGGATTTGAGAATTAACATAGATGATGGAAATGGGATGTGGGAATAGATAGAAGGATTTGGATATGGATGGGTTGGATGTAGGAAATTATGAATGGAAGAGGGGATAGAGATAGAGGAAGGAGCTATGATGGAGTAGGGAGAAGATAGAGAATGTGAATGAGGTGAGGGATGGGGGAAGGCTGATATAAGTAGGACTTGGAGTGAAGGAGATGAAAGGTATGGGGATGCGGATTGGGAAATAGTGATGGTGATGGAGATAGGGACAGGGTGGGGGATAGAAGATGGGAGTTAGAAATAAGTGTAAGGCAAAGGAATTAAGCAGAGGTGGTGAACTAGAGATGAGCATCAGGAACTCCATCCATGCCCAGGAAGGCAGGGACAGCTTTACACTACAGGAAGACCTCATTTTACTTAACCAATAGACTCCAAGACCCTTAGCATGAGTCAAACATAGTGCACAATAGCAAACTTCATTATTTAATAAGTATTTCTTATATGAACATACCCAGGCACTTTAGATCTTTCTTAGGTTTATCAGAGACACTAGCATCATTATTCTTGTACTTTGGGGCCATTAAGTAGCAGTAATGGAAGAAAGGGAAGCAGTGGCCTGATGCAGACATAGCTTGTTATAAGCAAAACCTTTGGACAAAAATGAATAAGGGAGTTTATGCTTTGTGCAAAACAATATAATTACTCACACTAACTCTTCTCAGAGGGAGAATGAGTGCTGTGAGACTTTATGTTACTTGGGAAAATGGCACAGATTTAGCATGTAATTAAACATTTTTATTCTGTGTTTTTCTGTGTTAATTTTTCTGATTGCCAATCACTCTTAACTGAATTTGTGTGTGTTGAATTCACCTAAAATGAGGTCCTACTTTCACTGCTGGTCAGAAAAGTCTAAATGTTATAAGAGGTGCAGTGAAGCATTTGAAAGAGTGAGAAATTAAGTGGCAAATCAAGATATGGCAAATTTGTGGCATCTTGGTTATGGTGGCTTGGGTTTTGTCCCTTTTATTTCCTCGGTGGTGTCATGTGAGGCCCCAGTTGTGCTTCAGTGAAGGGCCACCTGGTAGGACTTCCTTTAGGACTATATCTGTGTTTTCCTATGAGTGGGATGAGGATGATTTTGCGTGATCCATAGTTGATAGTTTGGCAGCCAGGCTTTGGAATAAATCCTCAAAGGAAATCTGAGTAATAATGAGTCATAGTTTGAATTTGGCTATAGACATAATCTTTTACAATGGATTTTAATCCTTTCTTGCTGGGAAAGATTGGCAGAGGTGAGTCTTTGTGTTACAGGGTGACTACAGGGATGGGGATAGGAGAGATGATGGAAGAGGTTGGGAGTGGGTGAGGAGATGGGATTGGGGGATGAGAGATGCAGAAGAGATGAGGCTAGGGAATGGGAGATAAGGGAGAAGATGGCATTGGAAAAAGAGAGATAGCCAGAGGATGTTTGGAAGATGATAGAATGGGAAGGAATAGGAATAGGGGCAGATGTGAGAATGGAATCAGGGTGCTTTTAGATCTCAGAGATTGTATGGGATGTGATTGGGATGGACCCTTGACTGCTTCAGCTTTTGGCCAATTTTTTTTTCATGAGAAGCAAGTATGTTTTTGCAATAATGATATGTTCGCATGAAAATTCATTCTGCAAGGCACATATTTGTGGCCCTAGGATCTTTTTGAAACATGGCAGGTCTTTTGGGGCTTGGGGGTGGGAAGCAGAGATGGTACTTCCATAGTCTTTAGGCACATTTCTGTTTACCATTTTTACCACTTCAGCTGAGAAAGCTGTGACAAAATCAAAGCTATAGAAAACATTTTTGACAGTGTGTGAAAGAAACAGCCAGAAGCACATCTAATGGCATAAAATCTGCTCCTATGAAGAGTGACTGAGCCAATGCTGGCACTGTACCCAGGCAGAACAGTGGGGGATGTGGGCACTTCCACTTTGGGGTAGTGACTTTTTGTTGAGATTCTAGACTCTGCATTTCAGTTATTTTTATATACCAGGGCATTTGAGAAATTCAGTGTTTTAAACTAAATTTGCAAAGATCTTTCAGTACTCCTTAAGTCACATATTCACCAAATGTACATTGACCTACCCATATTTACTATGCCTTCACAAATTCTTATCTCTCCTGGCCTTTTGTCATCTTTCTTGTTTCCATAGTTATTGCCCTCCCTAATCCTATCATTTCTTTTCATCTCAGATACCTGTATATATGCATAGCTCATCTCATAGTAATAACAAACTCACATTTATAAAACATTTTTTTGACACAAAGAATTTCACATTGTTTCATTATCAAAAAGATAAAATGACTTCTTCTGGATCATTCAGTAATTATTTTTCAGATTCTTAGGATTTTATTGGGAAATGTGAAATTTTTCTCCCAAAGACCTTGGTTAGTCAGATTTTTTCTTTTTTTCGTTACATGTAAAAACAATTTTGACAATTGTATTTTGACATTTTACAATTCAGGTTTCCTACCTCCACCTCTCTTAAGCAACAAATAGTCTGATTTGGTTATATCCAAACTTTCATGATTTCATGTATTTCCATATTACTCCTGTCATGATAAAAGCCATATGTTACACATACAGTAGAAATCTCATGAAGGAAATACAGTGGAAGATGGCATACTTTGATCTGTACCCAGACTCCAAAAGTTCCTTCTTTGGGGATAGCATTTTTATCATGAGATCCTTGAGGTTATCTTAGAGACTTGCTTTGCTGATAATGGTTTAGTCCTTCACAGTTAATAATTTTATAAAATTTCTGTTACTGTATACATTGTTTTCCTAGTTCTGCTCACTTTCTTTAATAAAATTGTTGATTGCTTCTATGATTTTTTTCTTTGACCTGTTCATTCTTTAAGATAAAATTAGTTTCCAATTAATTTTTAGTCTTTCTGCTGCTTTTTGTTGAGTGTAATTTTTATTGCATTATTGTCTGAAAAGTATGTAGTTAATATTTCTGTTTTTCTACATTTGGTTGTGAGGTTTTTATACCCTATTATGTGGTTGATTTTTGTAAAGGTGCTGCTGAGAAAGAGGCATATTCCTTTCTATTCTCATTCAGTTTTCTCCAGAGATCTATCATATCTAGTTTTTCTAAAATTTTATTTGCCCCTTTAACTTCTTTTTTGTTTATTTTTTGTGATTTATCTACTTCTGAGAGGGAAAAGTTGAGGTCCCACACTAGTAACATTTTACTATCTGTTTACTCTAGTAAGTCATGTAATTTTTCCTTTAGGAATCTGGATACTGCACCATTTGTTGCATATGTATTTAATATTGATATTGTTTTATTGTCTATGGTGTCTTTTATCATGCTGTAACTTCCTTCCCTATCTCTTTTGATTAGATCAATTTTTACTTTTGCTTTGTCTGAGATCATGATTGCTATCCCTGCTCTTTCTTACTTTAGTTGAGGCATAGTAGATTCTGTTCCAGACTCTCACTTTTCCTCTGTCTCCCTGTTTTAAATGTGCTTCTTGTAGACAGCATATTGTGGATTTCTGATTTTTAATCACTCTGTTATACATTTCCATTTTATGGGTGAGTTAATTCCATTCACATTCATGGTTATGACTACTAATTGTGTTCTTCCCTCCATTTTGTTTTCCCCCTGTTTACTCTTCCCTCTCCTTTTAGCTTTTCCCTGTTTATAAATGTTTAGTTTTCAATGACTTATCTCCCAGTTCACTCTATTTTTTTCTCAACCCTCCTTCCCTTATTCTCCCTACCCTCCTACTTCCCTAGAGGGTAAGGTACATTTCTATATTTGGCTGAGTGTGGGAGTTATTCCCACTTTGAGATAGTTATGAGAGAATACGGTTCAAGCATGGGTCCCCTCCCCACAATCTTTGCCTCTTATGTATCTCTTAATGAGAGGAGTCTATCCCCTTTGATTTCTTCTTTTCTCTTTTCCATATGTGTTCCTCTTTTCCATCCTTTTTTTTAAGGATATCAGCTCATCTTATTTAGCATCCTCCCTTCTTTCTATATATACTTCTTTTTCATTGCTCTGATCATATTATAGTTCTTAAGTATCTTGGGTACTTTAGATATCTTATATAATTTAAGTACCTTACCTTTCTCAAGTATCATAGGTATCTAATTGTTTTAATTATCACCTTCCCAGGTATGAATGCGCACAATTCAATCTCATCAAAACCATTAAGTTTTCACCTTACTTTTTTTTATGCTTATCTTTAGTATCAAATTTGCTCATCAAATTTCCTTTTCAGTTCTTTTTGGCCAGGAAAGTCTGAAATTCCTCTATTTCACTGAGCATCAATTTCTCCCCTTGAGGATTATGCTTATTTTTGCTGGGTACGCAATTCTGAGTTGTAGTCCTAGGTCATTTGCTTTTTGAAATATCATATTCCATGCCTTCTGGTCCTTTAATGCAGAAACTGCTAGGTCCTGTATGATCCTGACAGTGGTTCCATGTATGATCCTGACAGTGGTTCAGTGATATTTGAATTGTTTCTTTCTGTCTGCTTATAGTATTTTTTCCTTGGCCTGGGAGTTCTGGAATTTGACTACAATAGTCCTAGGATACTTAACCGTATTTTTAAGGCTTCACATTCTTCCTTTTTATCATTGATTTACTCTTCTGAGTTTATATTTTAATTTTCATTGTTACTAAAGTAACTTTCTAAGATCAGGTATTTTTTGCTTGCTTGTTTGTTTTTTGGTCATTTTTCTGTTTGTTTTTCTCCCCTCTTACCTTATTTATCTGTTGGAGTACTTCTTTGTTCCTGGGGAAGGGGGCCCACTGCTCTAAGCTTTCAGTGTTCTTCTCTGGTACTTGGAGTAGGCTCAGCTGCCTTTGTTTCTCATGGTATGTCTGTTGAGGAGGTGGCTCTGCTGGCTTGCTCTGGAGAAGTTTTTGGTTGTTTTGTTCATCTATATTCAGCACCCGATATTAGCTGTTCTCCTGTTGTTTGTGGGTTGGGCTGGCCCCTGTTCTGCTGCTTCCCTGCCCCTGCCAAGTGACTTGGGCTGGGAGGGTCTCCTTCTCTGGGCTTTGCTGTCCCAGATCCTCCACTGCCATGTGAGAGTGCAGGTTTCCTGTTGTTCAGTTGATCCCATTCTCTGCTCCCTTATGGCCTCAGGGCTCTGCTGACACTTAGTGGACTCCTACCCATTCTGCAGATTCATTACCTCTGGTGGAGTTATAGTGTGTTGGATTGCTCCAAGTTCTGCCAGCTCTCAAACATGCTGTGCTGCCTGGGCTACTCTTTCTTCTTTCCTCAGTGAGCTGTGGCTCTCTAGAATTCCTTTGTTTTGAGGCAATTTATTCTCTCTCTCTCTCTCTCTCTCTCTCTCTCTCTCTCTCTGTCTCTCTGTCTCTCTGTCTCTCTCTCTGTGTCTGTCTCTCCTTCTGTTTCTCTCTGTCCCTGTCTCTTTGTCTCTGTCTCTCTGTCACTGTCTGTCTCTGTCTCTGTCTCTGTAGAGATCGGGGGAGTGGAACATCCTTTAATCTGCCATTTTAACTCCCAGCATACAACTTACTCAGCTAGTAATTGATGGAGCCAGAATTGAGATCCAGATCTTTTGTTGAAGAATGCAGTATCCTTTAGACTTTAAAGTGCCCCACACCCTTCCCTAACCTATAATCTCTTCTCCCCTCGCCTCTTCCTAAGACACTGTGTTTGTACAGAGAATGCGGTATATATTTTTGTCTGTATCCTCTGTCCCTGGAACCAGGACAACTGTATATTAACATAGTGAGCTACAATATTTTCAAAGAATTTTAATTCTCAAAAATTGAAAAGGACCTCAGAGACCCATTAGTCTAATCTAGATGACTCATGAGATCATGGATCTAGAATTCAAATGATCCTCAGAGATCATTTAGTCCAATGCCTTCATTTTGTAGATGAGCAAACTGAGGCCCGGTAATGTGAAATATCTTTCTCTAGATCATACAGGAAGCAGGCATCAGAGGCATGATTTAACTCTAGCCTTCTCACTCCAGAATCAGGGTTCTTTCTACACACCACAATGAGTAGGAATCCATCTACAACATTTCTGACAAGATTTATCCAACTTTTTGCTTAAAGACCTCAAGTAGGATCTTGAAGCAGTTCATTCCTACATCTGTTTTTGGGTAGCTCTGCTTTTAAGATTTTTCCTAAATCAATTTAATCTGTTTTTCTATAACTTACTCATTTGTAGAACAAGTCAAATCTCTTTCATGTGACAGCTCTTCAAATACTTGAGGATAGCTATCATATTTCTCTAAGTCTCCCCTTGGCCAGGGTAAACGTCTGTAGTTCCTTCAGCTGGTCTTCATTCTGCTTGCTCTTCCCTGGATGAATTCCATTTTGTTAATGCTCATCCTAAAATGTGGCACCCAGAGCTGGATATTTCTGAGCTATAATATCCCCACCCCCTCCTCTAATTCCCTTAACAGTAGTGGGATTTGGTAGGGATAATGAGATAAACGTCCAGACTGGCGAAGAAGAGCCTTCTAAGGACTTAGACCGAAAGCCTTCCTTGTCTTGTCACCTGAGTCTAAACCCAGAACCAGAGCCTCAGCACTCTGTGCACCTTAGCAGGGTGGGAACATCAAGTCAGTATCTTGTCTCATGCCTGGGATTTATATGAGTAGCAAACTCTCTCTTTTTGAATCAGTCCATGTGTCTCAGAGTCAGAGTACTTATAGTACTCTTCCCCTGCTTCCATATCCCAAGTCACTCTTTTGGAATTCCTATCCTACTTTGTGCTCCCCCTTTTTGCCCTTTGGATCTCCAGTTCCATTGTTAACAAACAGCTCTTTATAATAGAGCTTAAATTCTTTCTAATTTCCTGCTTATATGGAAACCTGGCTCCAATCAGAAGACACCGCATCCCTACCTATCTTCTCCAGTTCTAGATGCAGCAGAGTCCCATATATACTGGGCCAGAAGGAGTAGCAGGAATACTTCCTGCTCCTCATTGCTCCTTTCTAGTCTTCTCTGCTACCATTACTCAGCACAGTGTCTAGAACATAGGAAGTGTTAAATAAATGACTTAACCGATCCTTTTTAGAATTTTTATGCACCTACCTATATTACCCAGTTGAGATCCTGGTTGCTGTTATCTTCCAGTCTCCAGGCCATGCTTTTTCCTTTCTTAAGAAATATAATACCTGACTCGGATTCTTCCTTTCTACCACTGACCTCATATTTGGGGATTTAAAAATCAGTGTTTATGTTCCCTTAAGCACTCTGATCTCCTAGTTCGTCTGCATTATCAACCCTTAAAATTTGTATCTCTGCTCCAGTCACACTGAATTCCCAATTCCCTTTCCTCAATAATTCTTTAAATTCTATGGTGATTCTGACAAACACAGATCACAACCTCTTATCCTTTCGTATCTCCCTCTGCATCACACCTCCTGAATCTATTTTTAGTTCTTATCCTGATCTATAGCCACTCCACTCTTTTTTGCTTTCTCAGTCCATCAATCAAGTCCTGATTTGTAATATTTCTGATTTCTGAGATATAAATGCTCACAGTGGAAAATTTAACAATGAGCTCTTTTTGAGTCCGTAGAACCCCAATTCAGAATAGCCCTGATTATAGTATGATGTCCTTGGGTATGAAAGGACTCAAATCCTTGTTTCCAGGTGGGCCTCTAGATCTAGATCTAGAATGATATCTGTTATTTTCTCGTCCCTCAGTCACTGTCAGGAGGTCAGACTAATGCTTACTACCACTGGTTCTGAAAAATTCTTCCTCTGTTTTATCTTAAATCTCACATTCTTCCTCTTGACTTCATCTTACCAGAATTACTAGGCAGAACCCCTCTGTATTTTGGAGAATACTATCTAAGAGTTCCTAAAACTTTTCTTTATATTATTCTAGGCCCTGTAGGCTTTCCAGAACCCATATATTCCAATCTTCTAGTCAAGTTTATAGTAATATGGGGGTGGGGGAAGAGGTTAAATGAGCATTTCTATGTGCAAAAATATAGCACAGGAATTCCTCACTCTATCCATGGAGGTCTCCAACTGATTTTGTTCTTGTTTGAGATGAGATTTCAAACTCTTATGTGGGGCAAATCCCCAGAGCTTATTGTAGTGACTAAGGCTTTAAGGAACCAAAAAGGGCCAGCTGGAAGAGTCCCTTGGTGGGTAAAAGGCAAAGATAGAGTAAGTTTTTCCTTCCAAAACCTAAATGAATTTTCCTTCCTGCTTTTGGTCTGTGTCAAGACATGAGATTTAGAGCTGAGGAAGGAACCTCAAGTCATCTAGTCTAACTTCCATATTTTAGAAATGAGAACATGAGTCTCAGAGAGGATGACCGTGTAGACTGTAAATGACAGCCTTCTCTGAACACACACGCACATTATCTCCCACTCCTCTCCCTTGTAAAATACCTGGGAAAAGAGTCCATAAACTTGAATTCCCCTGTAAAAGCATCTTACCATTGCTTTGGCAAACATGCTGGGTTAGTATCAGGTTATATTGTTAAAGTATCTTTAAAAAAGACCAGGGCGACTAAATTCACAAACAGAACTGGGCTTTTATTATGAAACAACCCTGCAAATATATCATGAAGTCCTGTGGATTTAATACATTTCCTGAGGAAGGAGGATCACAGTATGAGTTGTCACAGAATAACAGGTAGCCTGCCGTTACTTTCAACGGGACTGTTTATTATTGAAATATCAACAGTATTCCTTCACAGAAACAATTACTCAGTCATCACAGAACTGACACACAAACATGACAAAATAAATACACCCAGAGCACACTTCATTTGAATTAAATATTAAATAAATAATAAATACAGCATCTTCATTTCCTGTTATCAGTGCCTGAAACAAGAGGAACCCAAAAAAAGGGGGGAAAATGAAAAACTCAAAAGTGTCTCTCTCAGATCCCTCCCCTCCCATGAAAAAAACCCCAAATTATCAAAACTTCTGTTACAAAATATCTTTAAAAAAATCCCATTATTAAAAGAATAAATAACAAAATATATATAAAATAACTTGGTCGCATCAAAATTACAATTAGGAGCCATATCTAGATTTGTTTTGCATGTGTGGACTCTACTATGCTCAAAACCTTGTATTTTTCTTTGTTTCCATTTCTTTCCTTCTCGTGGTACCCTGGTATGGTGTCTAGTTTAAAATAGTATAAAATTAATAAATAAAAAATGTTAAATAAATAGCAAATGTTAACATAAGGTGTTGTGAATATAAATTACATACATCTTGCCAAAATTAAATAATTTACAGAATAATCAAACTAACTACTTTTTTTTCTTCCAGGAAGTGCAATTTTCTACTTTTAAATACTAACTCTGAATTGCAATCACCATCAATTTGGACTCTATTTACATGTTAAGAACATTGTGTTTTTAACACATTAAAATTTTCTTTTCTTTTCCTCTTTTTTTTTGCACCTTGAATGGATTCTCAAAAGAAGTGTAATCTTTGTGATACTGTATTTGGAACTTAATTATTGACATATCTAATGTCGTCCTACTCCCCCATCCCCTTACCCTTCATCCATCACCACTCTGTCACTTATGGCCCAGAGATCAGTTCTACCTGACAGCAATTTCCCCCAGGGAATTCAAGCAACAGCTTGGCTGTTCAGTGAATCATAGTGGTTGTTCAGAGAAGCCTGAAAAGGTGAAGAATTTCATATACTGGGGCTCTGTGGGGATCTACTTTTGTACCCCTCTTCAACTTCCAAAATGACAGTAAGTGCCTCCGTATTATAGTGCATTCTGCATGCCTGTACTATCTGTAGCCTAGGGAGGTATGAAGGGTAAAGAGTAGAGTAGGCTTTGGGCCAACACATCAAGTATTTCTTTACAACCTTGGAAAAACCATCCCTCTGATCCTTCTCTGCTCCTAAGGACCATTGCGGTGGTTTCAATTCTTTAAGTGAGCAGTGGGCTACAGTCATGGAGTGGCGGACTAAAGGGATTCTTTGGAAGATCTATACCCAAATTTTTCTCTCTTGGAACAGTGCTTTTAGTCCCAATAGCCTTGCCAAAAAATTATATATATATATTAAATTAAATTTAAAAAAATAACACAATCTGCTACCAATCAGAGACACGGTGTCTGCTGGACCCCATTGGGCCTTTGCACACTGTATCTTTAACCATGTCTAAAAATATTTCCCTAGTGCTAAGTTGTCTCTCCCACCAGCAGAATGGCCTTGACAAGTAGCAGAACCAGAACTCTAGGGAAGCAGACCTCCCAGAGTACAGACAGTGGACCCTGACACACTGAGCATTGGAGTGAAATATCTGGCGCTGGTCTATTCCTAAACAGCTATTTTCTCGTGGTTACGACAGACAAAGGAATACTGTAGTTGCAAACTCCAAAAGCTTCCCTGAGAACCTTTTCCATTGCGCTTTCCACTGGAGATTCAGAACTGCTCTGCGGATTTCTTTTAGAAAATAAAAATAAAGGACTTTTTTTTTTAAATACTTCAGTTTCCACCCAGTGGCTATCTGAGTACCTTCAGGGTCTGAGGCCTTGAGGAGGTTCATATCAAGGTTTACTTGCAGCTCTGATGCTGCATTACATCAGCACAGGACTGTGGATGAATGGGGCGGGGGGCTGCATCTT
Organism: Monodelphis domestica; assembly: GCF_027887165.1. Lineage (NCBI taxonomy): Eukaryota > Metazoa > Chordata > Mammalia > Didelphimorphia > Didelphidae > Monodelphis > Monodelphis domestica. The sequence continues at coordinate 479,591,770 of NC_077227.1, forward strand.
TGCAGTCACAGATAATAGATGTTTAAGTTAGTCAGTCTCTTAGGTAACACTGAATTCCAGACCTTCCCCCTCTTGGATGCCCTCTGCCCTCCTCTTTCCTCAGTCCCCCCAAAAGATCTTCAGCCAATTATAGGGTGCCATCCTGGATGCCCACCTAGTGTGTTGCTATGAGTAACAAAACCCCCTAATCTGTAAGAGGGACTAGGAGGTAAATAATAAAATGGAGTTTGATTCAGTTCTTCTTATAAATGGCCTCTCGGTAATGTTTTGGTCCTTTTCGTTCATTAAACAAGTTTCACAACTTGTAAACCTGAATACTTGGGAGTGAAGGTTTTCATCTTCTAATAGCCTTTAGTTAGTCATTGATCGATTGATGTGGGTCTGTCTTGTTCCTGAAGTACTAGACCTGGATCCCCTTGACAGCCTGCTTGATGCTCTCAAGGAGGTCCTTGTTTTCCGGGTTCTGGTAGCACTCTTGGTTGGTGTACATGTCAGTAAGGGTGTTGACATAAGCATCAAAATTCTGTTCACTGATAGGCTCCTAATTTTAACACACATACACACACACACACACAAAAAAAAAACCCAAGTTACCAGTAACATCAATACTTATTGTTGCTTCCCCACCCACACAAACTGGGTAACAGTGGTTTTCTGGGTATCCTTAATTTAGAGGTAGAGAGAACATTAATGATGGAAGGGAGAAGAGACTTAAAACCATGGTCACAAACCACAATAAAAGTCTCTAGTTCCCACTGAGAGTAAAAGCAGAATAAAACAAAATCCCCCAGACTTCCTCCTCTTCCCATTTCTTTTCCCTTCCCCCTCCCCATGTACTGAAAATAATTTCCAAGGAATGGAGAATAGGGAGCCAACAGTCCCTTATGTTTTCTGACTTGGACTAATTCATAGGATCCCATCTTTTCTTTTTGTAGTAACACTATGGCAACATGGTCTCTGCTGTTGGATCTCATTAAATTAAGCCAAACATGCTGTCTTGAAAACCATTATTTTATTTTATTTTTGGCAGCAAGCTTTTCAAAGTGAAATAGAAGCTCCCTCCATTCTAACAGCAACTGTGAGACCTTGATGATGCAGAATTCTAATCCCTCCCTGGCTCCCCTTAGTTCATCTAAGATTAAAGGCACTGTGTGCCCTGTTTGCTGATTATAATCATTGGCCTCAGAAGAGAACAATGGATGTAAGGAAAGAATCAGCAGAAATGACACAAAAGGGACACTCACTATAAGCTCCAGATACACATGTACTGACGACCCCAAAGGCAGAGATGTGTATTGTCTTGGCCTAGTATAGGCTGCTCCACAATCTAGGCTAAATTTCTAAAATCAATGTTCTTAGAAAGGGGAAAATACATGGCTATACACTTAAAAATAACACCAATTCTAGGCTACATTTAGATTGTATACAAGCCAAATTTTTTGGGTTGGTGGTGGTGGGAGACTGTATTTGTACCAATAAAGTATGTCAGGAGGATACAGAGCTAATTCCTGAATTGTGAAGTTCTAATTTAATCAATCATTCTGATCAGTTGATTGCAAATGCTCCTTACCATATGTGGAAGGCGAATGTTGGCAAGACTTTGGATGAGTGCCTGGCTTAGCCCAGAAAGCTCCAGGAACAAGGCTTCATTCTGTTCCTCTATGATTTTGTTTTCTTCCTCGATGTTCTTAAGATTTTTCTCCATGGTGGATATCTATGTTAGGATGGAGAAAACAATGGAGGAAAAAATCAATCATCTTTCTTTTTTTACCTAGCTTTACATCCTTTACACAAATTATATGAAATACAGTCCTGCACCCTCTGGTATCAATAAGGTCTAGTTCAGGCTAACTCAGGCCTCCCTCAAGGGGCAACAGAGTAGGCTCACAGTGCCTCCCACACCACCTACCCAGGGACAAGCACCAGTAGTCTGACACCTTGGTTATTCTGAGACCTCAAAGACCAAGGGGAGGAAAAAATTGTTACCTTGAACAAATCCCTCACACCTGTCTTCCTTTGTGTCAGCTCAGAACACCAGGTAATTGGGGAAGGAGTTGTAAGTGAAAGGGGATAGGAAAATAATGACAGACTAGCATAGAAGTCCTATGTGTTTTGAAAGGATCTTTTTTTTTTTTTAAACCCTTACCTTCTGTCTTGGAGTCAATACTGTGTATTGGCTCCAAGGCAGAAGACTGGTAAGGGCTAGGCAATGAGGATCAAGTGACTTGCTCAGGGTCACACAGCTGGGAAGTGTCTGAGGTCAAATTTGAACTTAGGACCTCCTGTCTCTAGGCCTGGTTCTCAATCCACTGAGCTACCCAGCTGTCCCCTTGAAAGGATCTTTTAAAGAGTACTTTTACAGAATTTAGAAATATTAGAATTATAGATAATAATAGAAATTTATAAAGTTTAAAAGTAGGATTTTAGACTTTTAACTTCCACTAAAACAAGCCTCATCATAATCCAGGGGTGAAATTGGGTTGTTGGAGACTGATTTGAGACCACAAGTTATGATATTGAACAGTTACAATCTATGCCAGTGGAGGGAGGAGCCTCCTAGATGGAATCCCAGATCCTAGACATATTGAAGTGTATTTTTACCACTTTGTAATCACTAAAGAAAAGATAGATTAAGCTGGAAATTCAGAAAAGCTTGAGTGTTCCTTAAAGGTCCTGAAGGGGTCAAAAGCAAAGAATAGTATCCAACTTAGCACAATAAATAGTCAACTTTAGAATCTGAAAATCTTGGTGTTGGATGCTACTGTGGAAGACATCTTGTCCAGTCCATGTCTGAACAGAGAGCCCCTCTATAACATTCCATAAAGGTAGCCATCTGAAATCTAACTAAAGACTTCTGGTGGTTAGAAACTTAGAAATATGAGTTAATATCAATAAAGTTCTTTGAGTTTTCCAAAGTCTTTTATGTTTTTTTCTCTTATATGATCTTTCAAACAGTCCTAGGACATAAATGCTATTATTGCTCCCATTTTATAGACGTGGAGAGGGTAAGAGAATTTCTAAGGTTGCTCAGCTAATAAGTATTTGAGGCAAGATTTGAACTTAGTTGTTCCTAATTTTGAAGTGAACATTCATTCTATCCACCAAGCTTCCTAACTGTCTCAATTCCTCTCCAGTTCTATTATTCTGCTTTGGGATAATTCGAATTGTTAGCAAGTCAAAAAACTATTTCTCTGTGACTTCTATCCATTATTCCTATTTCTGCTTTCTGGGGCAAAGTAATATGAGTATTGGTAGCCCCTCCTACATGACAACCATTCGAATCGTTGAACATAACTATTATATTTCACCAACCCTCCCTTAAATCATCTCTTATTTCAGCTAAATAGTCCCAGCTCCTCCAACAAATCTTTTCATGGAATGTTTTTGTAGATCATCCTTGAAATTCTGGGCTCCTTCCATTGTTTACATACTATCCTGACAATAGCCTTCCTAAAATGAGACCTCCAGAACTGAATTCAGTACACAACCAGGCCAGAACACAGTGAGAATATCACCTCCGTCTTTATGGACACTATGCTTTTACTTTTGCAATCTCAGGTGGCATTATTTTTTTTTACTACCATGTTACACTGTTAACTCATAGAGACATTCTAGTCCAAAAACACTTTATGTGTTTTTTACATGAACTTTTATTCTAGCCATATCTATCATATTCTGTATTAAAATCATGGCTTTCTCCCTTTTAATCATGGTGTGGGGATTAGAAACCAGTAATTTAAGTTAGGAGGCATTTAGGTGGCTCAGTGGATAGAGCACTGGGCCTGGAGAAAGGAAGATCTGAATTCAAATCTACCTTCAGACACTTACTATCTGTGAGCCTGGACAAATCACACAACCTCTGTTTGCCTTAATTCACTGGAAAAGGAAATAGTAACCCCCTCCAGGATCTATGCTGAGAAAATCCCATGGTCCATAGGGTCCTGAAGAGTTGGACATGACTAAATGAACAAACAACAGTCTAACTTAAAGAATAGAGTTAATGCAATCTAATTCAATCCTTAATTTCTTCTACAAATTTTTTTCTTGGGGATGAGATGAATAGCATGCAATGGAAAGAACACTGGATTTGGTATCAGAGGAACTGGATTAAAATGTGACCTCTGCCATTTACTAACTGTGCTATTTTGGACAAATCACTTAACCAATCAGGCCCTCATTTTCCTTTTATATAAAATGAAGAGGTTGGATAAGATGGCCTCTAAGGTCACTTCTAACTCCAAATCTAGGATCATAAGATCTTTTAGGAAGATCATCAAAGACTGAGCAGCCTCCAAGATGAGAGCAATTGGATAAGGAAAACTCCGAAGGACAGATGGAATTCCGTTCCATCTAGTTCAATCATTTTAAAGATGAGGAAACTGAATGTTTAAATGATACCCAGGGTCAGGTATCTGTGGTTGCAGTGGTGTCATTTCCCACTTCCAAGACAACAGCAGTGGCACCCCCTGAGTGGAAGTGGCTAAAAGCAGGAAGAAGCAACTGCATTGAGGTATTTGGTTACCACTAGGAGAGAATGCCTAAGCACTGACTAGGATGTGCTAATGTCTAGGGAAGAGTCAGTATCGGGAAGAAGCCATTGCAAAGATCAAGCTTAGCTGATGAATGAGATGTGACATCATACAAACAGAAATGAAGGAGAAATGGCTATTTAGCAATCTGACAAAAACCGTTTATATCCCAATAAGGCTTGAATATTGGTCTCTTGGCTAAATATACCGTCAGTAATAAGAGCTACTGAATTCTTTTCTGGTCCTTCACACAGGAATGTGCATTATACTTCTCCCATGCTTATGATTATCATGCCCTTCAAGTAGGACTCAATCCCCTGTTCTGTACCTGGTTCATGCTGGTACATTGAGTACCTCTTTTGCCTTCTACCTTATTAAAGAAACCCTACGCTAGATTCAAAGACAGAAATGCCTCTGAGTAGCCAGGATGTATGATGAACCAATAAGGGTGAGAGTGAGTAGATCATTTTAGCCCCACTTCTTCCCAGCTTTCTGTGCTGCTAGCCTTAAATTTTGAAGGTTTCTGCTAGTTAAAACCAAGTGATTGTTTCATGGGTACACAGAACTGCCTTTCCCAAGATGCCCTACTAGAGTTCAAAACTATTTGCCCTTTTTGGTCTTTTGCACCATATCACTTATCCCCAGGGCATGGTACTGAAAGAACACAATGTGAGCTAAGGCCACTACAATAAGGGAAGATTTCAAGGGGCCTCAACAAAGATTTAAAGATACTGAATGCCTGGGTAGCACTGAGCTGCTGCTCCTTATAATTCTTTCTGGCTTCTGGACTGTAATATTTCCAGAGCTATTAGGGAAGATGCAGCCTAGGTAACTGAGTAGACTTGGAGGAGTGCCTGGCTTTTCTTGGAGAGCTCTGAGAACAGTATTTCTGCTTCTCTATAATTGATTAAGATCCTTCATAATGCTAATTAAGGTAAACCATTTTTATACAGACTGTTGAGTAAAGAAGGTCCATCTCTGAGATTACTTGCAAATGCCAACATATTCTTTATGCATTTCTGTTTATCCTTGGGGGAGCCTGAAACATTGTTTAAGAAATTCTACAGGATCACAAACATTTCCAACAGCTCACAAGATGAGTATTAGCCACATTTCAGCTATTTACCATTTCTCCTCCCTACAAAAGCCTCAATGTTTCCATCACCAGCTTTTCCTCTTCTTGATATTCAGAGACCAAAGTCATCTGGCTGCAACAAAAATTCAGGCCCTTCTCAGTTTTTGGATTTAGGACCAGCTCACCATCTAGGTTTCCATATACCTAGTGAGATGAACACAGCCAGGAGGATTCCAAGTATGATTTTAACCCCATGGTGAGATGCTGAGAAAGTTGTCTTGCAGGGCACATAATGTTTAGAAACATGATGTTCAGCAAGAGGACTTCAGCTGTTGTACCTTCAAGTCACCCAGAATAGTATACCTGGGTTTTAGCAAGGCATTTGGCAAACTTTTGTGATCATAACACCTTATGATGAGGTATTGCCTTAGATGTAGGTTACATGACCATTTTTTTAGAGGATGATGTTGAATCTTTTATTTCATTGTTATAGGAGTTTTAAGGTCTCTGTCAATACAAACTGGCACCTCCTCTGGAACTTATAGACTTAAAGAGTTTCTTGGAACACTGAGAGGTCAAATGATTTGCCCAGGCCACTCACTTGAATCCAGGTCTTTCTGATGCTGAGCCAAGCTAAGCTCTCTGTTCATTTATGTCCACATTGCTTCTAGTTGGCTTGTATGTGAGTAACATGGCTATATGATCTCTTCCCATTCTTCCCCCCTAGTCAGTTCCCTCTGTTTGGAGGACAGAATAAAGAAAAGCATCAAAAAGCTGCTATTTAAAGAGGGATCTCAGGTCAGTCATTTCTTCATTTCCCACCTAGCTATACTCCTTTGGACTGGCTTTCATCACGCCCCCATTCCAAGTACCTTTGCTTTGTGTATGGTCTTCTACCTTTAGAAGGAAGAAGATAATTGAGGAGATAGGGATTTTCTTTTTTGCATTTGTATCTCCAGCACTTAGCATAGTGTAGGTACATAATAAATAAATGCTTGTTGATTGACAAATACCCATAATTTTCTCATTAGATCTACTCCTCCCCATTATACTCCAACCCAGTTTGATGACTTCCTAATTCATTTCACTGGGATATTTACAACCAGACTATATTTTCAACAAACTACTCAGCATCTTCAAATTCTTCAAATGATTTCTTCCACTTTCTTGTATTAATAGAAACTCGTTCTTCCCTGAAGATGATGTCGTTTGCAACTCTTTCCAAAGAAAACAAATCTTCCTACTTCCTGCTCTCCAGGAGCAGGAGATGTGGACATGCTCCTTGAGCCTCTTTCAGATCATTTTCAGACCATTTATTCACCACTGCTTCTCCATGATGTTTCCTTTTTTGATGTCCTGGCAGTTTCTTTTATCCTCTTCCTATCCATGTTGCTGTTATCTACCAACCTCCAGGCCATTACCTTCACTTTTTTAATGTCTTTATTACCAGTTCACTGTTTTCTTTTCTATTCTAATTCTTGCCAGCATCCTTGGAGCCTTCAGTATTCATTTTGACAACCTCTTTGACAACTTGAACCACACAGTTAATAATTCCACCCACCACCCTTTCCACTTTATTCAGCCACACACCTACATAGTTGTATCTTAAATTTCACCATCTGTAAGAATTTGTTCCGCCTCCAAGATCCGGAACTATTAAATCTCATCCTTCGACCATAATCTCCTATTTTTCCATGTCTTTTATTCTCACTCACAATAAAGCTTCTCCAGCCATATTGTCACCTCTAGGTCCTTGATCTCTCTTGGTCTCCCTGTTCATTTCTTCCACTGTAGATTTATTTGCTTCCAGCCTTGACACTAAAGTCTGGCATTTTAATATTCCACTAGCTACTACTTTAGAATCCTTTGATGCCCCGACTTTCTGCTATTTTGGGCCTGCAAGTTCTAATTACTGAATAACTTCCACTATCTCTACTCTTCTTCCAAAGCTCTTGAGAATTTCTGAGTTTCTTCAGTCAGTGACTTTACATTGATTCAGTTGAATTTTACCCACTATAAATTCACGGCCCATTATATAACCAAGCCCTTGCTGTTGTCAGACAAATCTTACACCCTACTCTGATCACCTCCCTATCTCATTTACCAAAGCCACTGTTTCAAACCTTTTCTTCACATCTACTGCCTCTAAAATCAACCTCAATCCCTATTCTTATAGTTTAGTATAGTGTATAGACTATTGAACTTGGAATCAGGGAAAGTCGAGTACAGAGTCTACCGCAGACACTTATTAGCTTTATGACCACAGGAAAATTATTTAACCATGCTCAGCTGCAGTTTCTTTATGTGTAAAATAGAAATAACAACATCACTGATCTCACAAGGTTGTTGTGAGGCTCAAGTGACTATATACATGCACATGTAAACCTTGAAGCCATATGTAAATATTAACTATTATTATTCATTTCTTGCTCCTTTGAGAACATTGTGGCCATTTGAGAGACTGGGCCACTTCATTTGCTCCATTTCATTACTCAAAATTCTCATCAATGCAAACAGGTGACCTTCAGACTTTTTCAAGCTCCATACCTTCCTTTTCAGCAGCTTAAAAGATATCACCTGGATCCATCACTAGCCCCTCGAATTTATCATTTTCAAAACTGAGCTTATCTTTCTCCCTAAACCCAACTATCCTTCTGACTCCATTGTTTCTGTCAGTGATACCACAACTCACTCTGTCAATCACATTTGTAACTTTGGAGATTATCTTTGACTCTTCCTTCTCTCTTATCTCTCATGCCTGATCAGTTGCCAAGACCTTGATAGCCACAACATCCCTCATATCCACCCCCTTCTTCTAATCTCCATTCCCATCTCACTGATATAGTTCACTTAAGAGCTTTTAAATCCTAAATAATTCTATAGTACACTTGTAGCTTATTGATAGACATAGTAGAGTGAAAAGTGTTGCATTTGGAATCAGGTAATCTGGGTTCAGATTCCAATTCTGTGACTTGGCAAGACATTTAACCTCTCTGGGTTAAGAAGGTATAATGGACACTTATGTCCCTTCCAGCTCTCAATCTCTGATCCTGTCTCCACTTTCCCCCTCTACTCCCTCAATACATTATCTACACTGATGCCAAAATAATGTATCTTATTTAAAACTATGATCATGATATTCTAACTTGGTTCCTTATGACCTCTAACATGGTTCTGCATCCTGAATTTAAGACCTTCCATTCTATACCTTCCCAGTTATATTTAGCATTACTTCCTTTTATACTCTCTACACTTCAGACCAACTGGATCTATTCCTTGATTTTTGAATACAACCCATGCTTTCTGGTCTCTGCATCTGCATAACCCTAACCCTTTCCTGATCCCCTTGACAAGTAATAAGCATCCCCCTTGAACCCTAAAGTGTACCTTAATATGCAACTCTCTCTTGCACTTATCAGGTATACTGTATTGATTTACACTTCACTATATTTGTGCCTTATCCTCTTGCTAGAGTGTCCTCAATCCCTGTTCCCAAATCAGTATTTACAGAATTGTAATCAGTTATAATGCCTAATAACCACCCAGCATACTTCTTTCCCTGTTATTGATAATTACTGCCTGAACCACTACGCTAAGTTAATCCTCATCTCCCCCAACCAGGAAGGACCAGCTCTGGCAAGCCCTATATGGAAATACTTTGATTCTCACAGCTGTCAATGTCTCTTGATCAAAATCATCTCAGTTTTTTTTTTTTTTTTGCAGGGGGAGTATATATTTTGCATAAAATTATATTCTATATGTTGCATCTCTTGATTGTCTTCCTTGGTATAATCAACAATTGTCTCAATTTTGTCTTTGTGTCCCTAGAGCTCAGCATAGTACTTGGCATATAATAGGGAAATAATAAGTGCTTTATGATTGATTGTTTAAATGTTTCCATTAGGCCAGCTACATCCAGGGTACCTATTATCTATTACCATGTAAAGTAATATGGATGAGTCTCAAAATGATCACTTTACCAAAAATGCAGCTTGAGAAATATTTAAATGGTCCATCACCACAGATTCAGCCCTTATTGAAAACTGATCTCTTTTTTCCCTTCACTGGGGAATACGATAATACATATTCTGTGTGATATTTGAGAGAAAGGCACACTTTTCCCTACCTCTGAAACTCAAAAATCAGTCAATAAGCAGGTATTTAAGTCCCTATCTTGTGCCATGTGCTATGCTAGGTGACAGACAGACAATTAAAAACAACTAAAAGAAACAAGGAAGGTGTTTTTTAAAATTGTCAGTTGCCTTCCTCTTCATTCAACATCCTGGTTACCGCAGTTTCAACTAACTGCCAAAATGGTAGCATAATCCCTCATAACATAATTCATTTGGGCCTCATGTGCCACTGGGGCATCCCTACTTATAGTTTCAATACTTCTCCGATTTGAGCCCCTGGAATTCTGTGGGTTGAAAAGGGACATCTCATTTGGGATAAGGAGCTCTTAGGAGATGAAAAAAGCAGTGGTCCAAGCCAAGTTGGGGAATAGGGTTCAGAAACTTGGCCACCTACCTGTGACTGCAGCTTCACCATGGCCTCCTCCATTTCTGTGTTGGATTCATTTAGCTCACTGATCTCCTTATTTAGCTGTTTGATTTCTTCATCATTCTCAAGCACTGTGAGAAAGAAAAATCACATTGCATCATATATGAATTGGAAATCACAACTCTTGTTTCTAACTGTTCACCAACGACAAGGGACTTTCCTGTAATACATGCAATGGTATTTATTACAAAACAAATACATATACACCATAGAGAATGTAATTTTCTTCCATCCAAAATGTGTGCATTCAATGCTGGTTCCAGATATGTAAGATTAAAATATATTTCTTTTATTTCTCTTAAGGAATGGCAAATTATAAGAACTGAAAGTTATATGTGCTATCCAGCATAACTGAAAATGCATTAAAGCAGGAATGAGATTATTGAGGAATGACTATCAAAACAAAATATATGATAAAATATGTATTTATAAAAATTGATATTTAAAAACAAAAAAGATAGAAATACAAGATTCAGCCTCATCATTTGACACATCATTTCCATTTTGCTTTGAAGTTTAAAATTAAATCTAATTCCATAAATAGATTTTTTGTGGAGTGTTCTGATTGGGACCCTATGCTTACATCTGGGTATACCATGATGAAGACACAGTCCTTGTCTTCAAGGATCTTACAGCCAAGCAGGCAAAATTGATAAGGATATGGGTTAACAACTGAGTTTCCCTGAGATGTCTGGATGCTTTCATGGATGCCAGAATGGCTCAGGCACACCTTAATTTAGTTCACAGCTCCTGCTTTTCAGAAGCTTTCATAGAGTTATGTGTAATACAATTATCCTGCACTGAGAGGGAGGGTGGACTAGATGACCTCTGAGGTCCCTTCTAACTCTGAAATTCTTTGATTAAGAATCTGGGTGAAGTTCAGAAATAAAGAGTAGAAATCCCTTTGTGGAGAATGTGTAAGTCCTAGTTAATTTTCTCTGATTCATGTTTGCTGCTGGCCACAAGGGAATAGATGGAAAACCCAGTGACCATTTTTCATTCTATAATTTTATTTTGAGCAGTAATCTACATGAGGTGGAAACAGAAATAATTTTCAGATGTCTCCACATTCATCGAGCTTTCCCCTTTGGCCATAAAGGATCTCTGCAACCACGTAAGGGAATAAGAAAGTTGGTTTCTATAACTTTCAGGACTCAGAGATGATGCTAATAATTGGCACAGTAAACTGTTGGAGCACAACCTGGGATCCCATATTGAAAAATAAGCTCACTTATAAGATATGGACTCAAAAGGATTGGATTTAATAGCTATTGACTTCAGATCAAGTCCTGCCTCTGAAACATACTGACTGTATGAGCTTGGGCAAGTCATTTAAATCTCTTAGTTCCCATACAACTCTTCTTCCCCCACCCCCCAAAAACCCCTTACCTTCCATCTTAGAATTAATACTGTGTATTGACTCCAAGTCAGAAGAGCAGTAAGGGCTGGGTAATGGGGGTAGAGTGACTTGCCGAGGGTCACATAGCTAGGAAGTATCTGAAGTCACATTTGAATCCAGGACCTCTTGTCTCTAGACCTGGCTCTCAAGCCACCTAGCTGCAACCTCTCCCCCCCCCCCCCCCCATCCCAAGACAACTCTTTATGATATCTTTAGCTAAAGAACCATGGTGATCTATATTGGAAGAAAGGGCTTCCTCACCATAATCTCCTATACCAATAGAAGAAATCACGTCTGTTCTAAATCTCTCCATTCCCTTCTCTCTTCCCCTAACCTCCCCCCACCTAACTATGGAACAATGATTAGATCTCTGCCAATTTTATTACTGACCCACGTCAACCTATCAGGAAAACTCTATCTCCTGGAGAGCATCAACTTCTTCCCAATGAATTTTGTCAGAGTATATAATTTTGTAGCTGTTCATGTCTATGATTTCAATAATCATATTAGGAATTCCTGGTTAGAAAATGCTTTCTACCAAAGTAGATTAATCCCCTGTTCAGCAATGTATAATCTTAGAAAGTTGCCAGGGGGCACTAAGAGTTTAAGTGATTTACTGGGAGTTACAAAGCCAATATGGGTCAGAGGTAGGAACTTGAATCCAGGCTTTCCTGAGACCTGGCTTTATATTTATTATACCATGCTGACTCTCTTCATACTTATTCATTAATAAGACCTTTCCTAAACACATACGTATATATGGCACTAGGCAATGGCCTGAGGCCTTCCCTAGGCCCTATGTTAAAATTGTATTTTTTTCCTAGTCCCTTTGACCATCCCACACTAGTCAGTATGGTACGTCTGTAAGTAGCCAGTATAAAATAACACTAGCAAGAAGTAAAATTGCAAAGGGGAGCTGAGAAGTCAGATAGAGATAGGCCCAAATATAAAAAGGAATATAATTGGTAAAATGTATCAAATAATAACCAAAAATCACATCCTCAGACTATATGCTAAATCAGGGAAAGACATTTAGGCTTTGCTGTTAAGAGGCTGGTCTTATGATATATAAATCTCAGCCAAGTCCCAGATATCCACACAGAACACCAAATGTTGCTGATGACTATGAGATAATGTGGATAGGTTAATGAATTAACTCCAAGTTGGCTCAGATAAGAGTTAATCTGTCTCCCCACCAAAATGAAGTCCCAAACTCTTGCTCATCTCTCCTACTCTTCCATTTCCATTTGGGTCTGCCCCTGAGTCCTCCCAACTCTAATCCATGGTTATGCGAGTTACTCTCTCTGCCTCTCCCCTTCCTCATTCTCTTTTCCACACTGTCTTCCTTCCTCTACCGCTCCATTTCTGTCCCTACAACAGTACAGTACCACCCCACCCCTCCAACCACTCCCACTTCAAACCATTTGTCTCTGTACTTTCTGTGCCATTTTTCTCCTCCTCCCACACTTTCTTTGCATGATTAAAATGTGATCAAAGCCTTAATTCCTGCTGCCATCATGATCTTTCCTGGGGAGGACCCAAAGAACTGGCATGCTTTCTCCATTTCATAATTCCATAAATTAAGTAGCAATTCAGGCCCTTGCACACTGATTTGCATAATGAACAGTTAAATTTTGGAACAGCTACACAATAAAGAACTTTACCGTCACTGGTCTTGAACTTGGTGCTGAGAATTTCATCCCCTGAGAGTTTTCCCTTCTTTCCGGCAAAAGTTGCTCTGGGACAGCCTGATAAACTAGGAATAAATGAACACAAAATTGTCATATGAATTATGTCTCTATCATCCTGAGCCCAATTCCAGGAAGACTAAGAATTCTGTCCTCAAACCAATGATAATCCTTAGGGCTTGACTAATGCCATGGAGAGAGCTCTAAGAATGTCATTCCAATCTCACCAAAGCAGCCTTAAGAACATCATCTTAACCACACTAGTAGAACCATGGGTTCATATGCTCCTTTAGAGTATATAAAGTGTTTTTATACATATTACCCCATTTGACTTTCCCAGCAACCCTCTGAGGTAGGTAAGTACTAAGATTATCACCATTTTATTGATAAAGAAATTGAGGATCAGAAAGTTTAAACTATTTCCCCAACGTTGCATAGGTTACAAGTGTCTGAGGAGGGAATCCAAATGATGTCTTCCTGATTCCAAATCTTGTCTATTATCCAGTAAGTAAGATCATGATCCCACTGAGTAGCCATGAAACCTAAACCCAACTTCATGGCTCTGAGATTCTGATCCTAATCTCAGTGGGGATACTCTGAGGGTTTCACCTCCATTCACAATGTGAATGCCCTGTGAGTCTGATGCCCAATCCTAGGGACACTGACACAAATCCAAGAGTCAGGATGATTCAAAAGGATTTTGAAAGGGTAGAGCATTGGGCTGGCTCCAATAAGATGAAACTCAAAAGGTATAAACCTAATGTCTTGTATTTGTATACATGAAATCAACTCCAAAAATATACGATGGGGGAGGAAAAAATAGACCGCAGTTGTTCTGAAAAAGATCTACAGGCTTTAGTGGGCTATAAGCTCAAGGGTGAAGAGGCAGGTGAAAAAAGGCCCTCGAGAGACTCCATTAGAGACTTCATCTGAGGAGGGAAAGGGATGGAGAAAGAAAATCCCAAACGCCAAATGTCAGAAGACAATTATCAAAAACTGTTTCTATGTGTAACTAAATAAATAATTAAAATTTAAAAAGTATATACAGAACAAATTAAAAAACATATATGATGATTACTTTTGGTTCTGGATAGATACTTTTTAATTAGAAAGCTCTCTATGTGCCCCTAAAAATATCTATAGATTAAACAAAGCCAGTAGGGATAGCTAACAGAGGGTCTAAAAGGATTTTTAAAGGTTAGAGCACTGGGCTGAATCCAATATGATAGAACCAAGAAGGGAAAAATATAAAGACTTGTTCTTGCATACATGAAATCAGCTCCACAAATATGAGATGGGGGAGCAAAGATAGAGAGCAGTTGTTCTGAAAAAGATCTGGAGGTGTTAGTAGACTGCAAGCTCAATAAGAAACATCAGGTTGAAGAGGCAGGTGCAAAAATCTAATGCAATCATGGGCTGCTTGTTAATGAACTTTATTGAGTGCTTCCTATATGCCAGGCATTTTTGCAGAGGGATGCAAATACAAAGAAAAGTTCCAAGTCCCTTAAGAAGCTTATAAGTAAGATTTATGTATTTGTATATATAAATCAGAAACATAAGCAATAAAAACAGAGAAGATGGGAAGTAGCTATAGAGAGGAGAGGAACTGCTTCCAGGAATAAGGCATACTAGTCCCTTGTATTTTACCATGGGTCAGACAATATCTGGAGTTCTTGACATCTTGAGAGTTTAAGAGAGACACTGATAAACTGGGAAACTTCAGAGGCAAACAGCCAGGAAAGTGAAGGGACTTGAATCCATGTCAGATGTGTACTAGATGAAGGCTGGGGATGTTTAGTTTGGAGAAGAGACGACCCCGGGGTGGTAGGGTGGAAAAGACAGCTGTGTTCAAATATCTGAAGGGCTATCAGGGGGAAGATGTATTGTTGTTGTTCCATCATATCCGACTCTTCATGACTCCATTTGGGGTTTTCTTGCCAAAAATACTGAAGGAGTTTGCCATTTCCTTCTCTAGCTAATTTTAGAGATGAGGAAACTGAGGCAAATGGTTAAATTATTTGCCCATGGTAACAGAGCTAGTAAGTATTTGAGGCCAGATTTGAACCCAGGCCCAGCACTCTATCCATTGTGTCACCTAGCTACCCCACAAGAGGTATTTGTTCCATTTCTTCTATTTGTCCTTAGAGGGTCTAAGAACCAGAAGCAAGGAATAGAAGTTAGAAAAAAAGCAAATTTAGGTTTAGTGTCAGGAAAATTTTAATGAAAGTTGTCTCAGAGTAGAATGGTCTGCTTTGGTTCATGACAGATTTCCCTGTACAAGAAGTCTTCCAGTAGAGGCTAAATGACTACTGCCAGTTGGGTTGTGATGATCTTTTGTGACCTGGGAGTATTCTCAATGAGGTGTACCCAACTTTGAGACCACCCTGATAATTCCACCTTATAAGAAGAGAGGCAATGCCCAACAATGGGAGAGAGCAATGAGACATCTCTACCTAGCTATATATATAGGGGTTATTTACTTTAATTGAGTCATTGGGGTTATTTACTTTAATTGAGTATTTATATTATTTGTTAAAAGACATTGTTTTCTTTTCTTTTTTAATGTGGCAAAAGATGAGAGAAAGAGAAAATAAATTTCTCTGTGTGTGTTTTTTTAAATAGGAAAGTGGGGGTGTACAGATGTGAAATGTTGCAGGCCTGTTCACATGAGGTCGCTGTATAATTAGTTTTACTTTGAAACAAGCTACCAATTATGAAGTGGGTGTAATCTATAAAAATATATAATGTGAAAACAAAACAGATCAAGAAAACTAAAAGGTTCTTTAACTAAAGTCAGAGGATCTGGATTCAAAACCCACCTTTAGGATTTGGATAACATAAGGCAGGTTATTTAGAATCTCTGGGTCTCTGTTTGCCCAGAGGTAGAGTGCAAAGGAGAGTTCTGGGTGTGGGGGATGTGGAGAAGCCTTTGAGGGGGTGCTTGTGTAGGAGATGGTAGGTACTGGAGGTCTAAGAAGGGACAGTTCATCTAGGCACTGTTAGGGCTGAGGCTTTGAGCCCAGGCAGGAATGGCCTGAGAGGTGAGAGGGTGGGTAGGTGAACCGAGCGAAGTTGAGAAAACACAATAGAGTTTAAGTAGGCATGAAGACTTCTGCTGATATTCTGGCCCTCCTAAGAAATAAGCTTGAGATGGTATCAATTTGGGGGCAATAGCTGGCAAGAAGGGAATCTTCTTAAAGCATTGGTTGTAGTTCTAGGTTGTAACCCCCTCTTAGCTTGACGTTGGAGGACCACACGCAGGGCGATATGTTGTAAAAGAGCTCTGGGACTAGAAGCAGAGGAGCTGAGTTTAAGTTTCCCATTCTGCCACTCTTCTAGCTTTAACTCATAACTTTATGACTTCAACTTTTCAATTTCAAATCATTAAAATCAAAACAACCAACTTCAAAGATCAATTTCAAGATCAAAATCTCTTGGAGTATTTTGCTGACCAAATGCAGGGTAGCTGAAACCTATGCTTTGTGATAGTTTCATCTTTCTAAAGTTTAAGAAGAAGGTAGGGAGACTGCAATTTTGGACCTGACTCTGACCTTTAGGGAAGAGCTAATTACCAAAGGAAAGATGAAAGGAACCTTGGGACATAGTGACTCTGTCATCAGAACTAATGCTAACTAAGGAGACTATCAGATCTAGTCTATCTAATATGCACTAAGCCTTGACTTTGGGAGAACAGGCTTCAGAGCTGGAAGGAAGGAGGGGGAAAAAGTCTACAAGAGTAAAGGGCATATTAGCTCTGGAGGACGGAGTTTTGATCTCAATTCTTTTGAAGACTTTTAAGAATGATGTTCTAATAGCACAGTTACAATTGATTTCTACAGTCTGAGAAAGAGCTGAAACTGACTGTTAGCCAGGTAAATAACCAAGCAGATAAGGTTGTGTAAGGTAGCAAGCAACTGAAGATAAAGTTAATCAAAATGATTAATTCCTGATAAACCCTCTAATGCTCTCTTTATGAACAAAGATGAGAGACGTGACTTTGATGAATTCAGAACCAAAAAGTTCAAATGACCAGAGTCCCCAAATAGTCATTATGGATTCATGTCAGCTCAGAGAGAGGCCTCGAAAAGAGTATCCCTGGGATCTCTTTCACCTTTTGCTATAGAGTTTAAATTAAATTAAATTATTTGATAATTTAATATTTTTATTGATAATCTGGATAAACATAATTATGGCAAACTTTTCAAAATCTCAGATGCCACAAAGCTAGAAGGGGATAGCTAATAAATCATATGGCAGAACCAGGATCCAAAAGGATTTCAATAGATTAGATTGATGGGTCAAATCTGAGAGGAAAGAATTTGATAGAGAGATCTGAAATCTTACTTGTGTTAAAAAAATAATGATAATAATAATAATAAACTGGTTAGCATTTATATTGTGCCTATTATGTTCCAGGCACTATGCTAAGCATTTTACAAACATTGTTTCATTTAACCCTTGGCATAACCCTGGGAGGCAGGTGTTTGAATTAACCCCAATTTATAATTGAGGGAACTGAGGCAGATAGATGTTAAGTGACTTGCTCAAGATGATCACACAGCTTGTAAGGGCCTGAGGCTGAATTTGAACTTAGGTCTTGCTTCTAAGCCCAAAGCTCTATCTCTCTCTATATATTTATATAGTCTTCTTTTTCTTTTTATATGGAAATTCTTATTTTATTTGGTTTTGTAAAATTTGGAATAAAAAGGAGAAACAGGTATTGGATTTTGTCAAAAAAGACTCGGTATCTACTGATATAATCATTTAGTATTTAGTATTTTTGTTATTAATATGCTTTTCTAGGTTTGTTATTTTCCTTGCATTGAATGTAACATATTCTTGCTACAAATCTGACTTGATCATAATCTTTTTTAATATATTGTAGTCTCTTTGTTAACATTTTATTTAATATTATTGCTTTGATTGTCATTAAGGCTATTTATCATAGTTTTTCTACTTTAAATATTTATATTCAAATGTATTTGTATCAGAGAATGAAGTAAAAACAATAAGCATTTTAAAAAAGTGTAAATTAGGGGAGGCAATACTAGGCAACAGTTCATATGAAAACATAATCTGATATTTTATTAGGCCTTTATAAAAAATCAAATCTCAATATGAATAAACAGTGTGACATAGCCATGGCCTGCCCCCTGCCCCAAAGTTATTGTGATGTTAGGCTTCATTGAGATAAGGAAGGATAAAGTTCCCTTGTTTAGCTTAATGCATATATGGAATATTGTGTTTAGTTCCACATTTTTGGAAGGATATTGACAAACTGGAACATGTCCAGAGGAGGGTGAGCAGGTGCCTGAAACTTGAGCCATTAACACAAATGTTGAAGAAACTAGGGGTATTTTGTTTTATTATTATTATTATTATTATTATATTAAAGAAGAATTAGAAGACATAACTGTTTTCAAGATTCTGGAAGGAGTCACTGTGGAATAGGATTTATTCTGAGGGGCTATGTTAAAGCAGAACTAGGAACAGAGAATAAAAGTTACAAAGGGACAGATTCCAACTTAAAGCAAGGAATACTTTCTAATAATTATCCCAAAGTTGAATGGGTTTCCACTAGAAAGGGATTCCTAACCCAGGCTCCATGAGCTTGTCTTTTAAATATTTTCATAATAATATTCCTGTATACTTGGTTTCCTTTCCAATCCCATGCATTTTATTTTATGTATTTATTTTTATTATTTTTTGCTTTATCTTTGTTTTATTTTAACAAATTTCCATATAGTTATTCCAAAGTTATATGATTCATGTCTGCCTCCCTTCTTCCCTCTCCCATCGCAAATATTTTATGTTTTTAAAACATTTTTCCTAGAGGGTCCATAGGTTTCACCAGACACCAAAAGGGATCTGTGACACTAAAGATGGTAAGAACCCCTGCTCTGGGGACAATAAGTGTACCATGACTGGAACAAGTAGAGACTGGATGATCTCTAAGTAACAATAGAGCGAATTACCATAGAGTGAATTTCTGTTCAGGTATTAATTGTACTAGATTGGTATTGCCAAATTCAAATAGAAACTTATAGTGCATAAGGATCCCCGCAGGCTAAATACTGACTTACAAACACTTATTAACATTTACTATATTTTATTACATTTGTATTTGTATTTTTGTTACATATTTCCCAATTACATTTTAATCTGGTTTGGGGTATACTTGGGTGAACTATGACTACTGCTGCATGTCTGGTGGTAGATACTCCTGTTTGACATGACCTTTCGGGTTCCTTCCATCTATAAGATTCTCTGTTGTCACGAGTCAAGACTGGTGATAAATGCTAAGGACAACACAAAGTCTTTTTCCCCCTTTTTATAGCTATGTTAGGACTAGAAGAAAGATCAAGGAAGGGACAAAGTTGAGGCATAGGAAGATGATGGGCATCTAGGTAAAGCACCTGTCTTGGAGTCAAGAAGATTTGAGTTCAAGTTTGGTCTCAGACATTACTAGCTGTGTAACCTTGGGCAAGTCTCTTCACCCTGTCTGCCTCAGTTTCCTCACCTAGAAAATGAGCTGGAGAGGGAACTGACAAACCACTCCAGTATCTTTGCCAGGAAAACCCCAAATGGGTTCATGAACAGTTGGACACAACTGAACAACAACAAGAAGGAAGATGATAAGGAATGTTAGAGGAATTAGAACTACTTGGCTCCTTTTTTGTTTCTATTTTATCTACCAAGCAGAATGATCTTCATACTTAGAAGGGAAGAACAAAAATCATTCACAGACTCTTGACATCCAAGACAAGAGAGCACTGACTGCTTTCAGTTAGTTCAAGTCAAAAAGCCCAGGTGGATGAACTGTATCCTAGGGTAGTAAATTTGACTTCTTAGCACTAGCTTAGAGCCTGAGGATTTCTGAGGAACCATGAAAAATAGGAGATGTGGCAAGCCCAGGGATAGGCAAATGTCCAACTTTCAAAACAGAGAAGGGATGAATAAGGAATAGAAACACATTCAAAATTTCACTTTCCTCTGTAAGTCTTAACTTTCCCTATTCTTTTTAATTCTTGGAGCTCTGAGACTGTCGGGATTATATTATTCCATATTCAAGAAGAAGCTAGATGACTCCTTGTCAGGAAAGTTATGGGGAAGTTTCCCCCTCAGGTCATGGGATCCCTTCCAACACTATGAATCTATGATCTCAGGGCTACTACCCTGATAGCCTTAGTGATTCTAGTGAGACTATCCTGAGAGCCCAGCTCCAGTGAGAACTCTCCAAGAGTTGCGGCCAAGCCACAGTGAGACTGTCTTCAGGACCCAAACCTGCCTCTAACGAGCTTGCCCAAAGGGCCTAATCCCAATCTAGTGGTATTGCCATGGGGTTCTGATTCCAGTTCCAATGAAAATGTCCTCAGATAACTGTGCTTGATCCCATGGAGACCCCTCTGAGAGCTTGCACACTCCGAATCTGGTCTGGTCCCTTCCTCTCAAATTATCCTCCAGGGAGAATGTTCAGCCCCCTGGGAAAGCCAGGGTTCTGGGCTCTGAATATCCATGCTGCTATAGGGAATAGAGGAAAAGAAGACGGATCCCTCCCTTGGAGAGATAGATGGAGGGGGGCCTATGCTTCCTCTTTCAGTAACAGCTTGTAAAAAATCAAAGCAACAGTATGGAATCAAGCTTGAGAAGGGCTGTTTAAGATGGCACTTTCAAATAGATACTTGCCAGTGAAATGGTATTAACAGTGAGGAACAGTCACAAAGCAGTTATCAATTCAGCTAATGCACAAGAGTCTGGGAACCACATTCTCTGTGTGGGTATTAAATATGCTACTTTTCATGAAAGCCTATGTAAAAAAGGCTTCAAAAGCTTTCTTTTAAAGTTACAGCTGGGTGGCTCAGTGTATTGAGAGCCAGACACAGAGATAGGATGTCCTGGGTTCAAATCTGGCCTCAGACATTTCCTAGCTGTGTGATCCTGGGCAAGTCACTTAACCCTGATTGCCTAGCCCTTACCACTCTTCTACCTTGGGACCAATACACAGTATTAATTCCAAGATAGAAAGGAAAGGGTTTTTAAAAAGTCACAATTACTATTCTTTATCACAAAGGCTTTAACTTTATATGACTTAAGGAAATTAAATACCAGATTACTAGATAATTACTAGATGTTAGATATGAGGTTATTGGGAAAAAGGAAATCAAATAATAGGTAGATCTGTCTCCAGTAGTTGGCCCATAGGGCCAATAATCTCCCTCTTTACTCAGAAAAACATAATTGGCCTATGGACCAATCAAATCCAACATTTTCCACAAGAATTTGAAAATCCAGTAAAGTGTACATGTCTAAATCAAGGATGATTTATGTCTGTGATCAGATGCCAAGTGATGAAAAATGCCATTCTCTCACAAAACCCATTGTAATTTTCTATAGTTTCCTCCAGGCCAGTTATAGCTATTTGCTCTCAAATTGTCATCAATTGTAGAATAAAGAAGTCATGCTACCCTTGAGAAACTGAAGTTTATTTCTGCAGAGAAGAGAAAAAGATCTGAGATCCCTAGGGCATTCTTCCACCTGTTTCTACCTTGACGTGACTGGCTGCGTGTCTATGTAGACAAAGATCAGCTTGGTGTTAAGCCCTGAGCTAGATGTTCCTCTTTTCCTCCCTGCCTCCCTTTCTCCCCAGATAATGTAGCATTCCTTCCTGATATATTCGTCAGTGATGGTCATGGTGTGTTCTAATGGTAGGTGAGTCCTTACCTTCTGTGTGTGAGGAAGCTCCCATTGGCATGACCTGAGCCATCGCAGCCAGGAGTGGGACAAGTGGGCCCCTCATTCTTTAGTGACTTCCAGGAAAATGATGAGCCATTAAGTGACCCTTCCTTCTGCCTCCGGGCGGCCAGTGGACACCCAGATGCACTGCGGTGGGAGGCGTACTTGCCACTGATATGTCCAAGTCCAACACAGCCTGGAACAGGACACCTATGTCCCCCAAAAAGGAAAAAAAAAGGTTAAAAATCAGAAGAAAAGGAAGCAGGTAAGGTGGGAGACAGCTCTTTTTGTTAAGGAGAGAAAAAGAATGGATTTTTCCTGTCAATAAGACTAACTTGGCACCACTATTAGTGAACATAGCAATGTACTCGGGAATTAGCCATTTCTGCCTCTGAAATAGAATTCTTATCACCTAGCATAAGGACCATAGCATCATGGATTTAGAACTTGAAGGCACCATAGAGACTTTGGATCTTCTTGTTAGTCGTTTTTATTCTTGCCTGACTATTCATGACTGCATTTGGGATTTTCTTAGCAGTGATACTGGAGTGGTTTGCCATTTCCTTCTCCAGCTCATTTTCTAGATGAGAAACTAAGGCAAACAGAGTTAAGTGGCTTGCCTAGTAAGTGTCTGAGACTAGATTTGATTTTGAGCCTTCTTGATTACAGGTCCCGTGCTCTCTCCACTATGCCACTTAACTACCCTAATTAAATCTCCCCTCCCCTCATTTTGCAGATAAAGAAACTGAAGTAGAGAGGAGTGAAATGATATATACAACTAAAAATGTTTGACACAGAATTTAAAGTTGAGTTTTCTTGACTCCAAATTTAGTGCCTTATCAAGTGTGCCATACAATCTCAGCAGTGAAGATCTCAAGGTACCTGAGTCTTAAGGGGTTTTGCCTAGGAGAGGCCAAAGGCTCCAGGTAAAAAATATTGATAGGGCCCTATACTTGAAATCAGGAATCCCACATCAGAAATCCACTAGCTGCATGACCCTGAGTAAGTCACTTAACATTTCTATGCCTCAATTTCCTGAGTTGCAAAATGAGGAGCTTGGACTTGGGGATCTTAAGGTCTCTTTCTGCACTAAATCCTTGGACATTGCACTCCTCCTTTTGTGTGGCCTCCTTATCTTGACCCAGCTCACCAATTCTTTGGATAGAACATGTTCAGAGTTTCTAAAAAATAGCTGGCAGGCTTCCTCTCATTTTTTCAGATTGTCCTCTTTGAGAATTTTATACCAAATATATTAGGAATATTCTAAAGGGCAAGGGAACCTACAAATGCTTTTTCCTGAAGGTAGCAACTGAGTCAAAAATGGCTTTCCCAGCCTTGCCTTGAGGTAGCTAGGTGTCAAAGTGGTTAGAATCCTGAGATCTAGAGACTTTTCTTTAGCAGCTGCTGGTCTGTATCCTCTTGCCTCTAAGAGTTTAGGCTGGTGACGGTGAACCTTTTAGAGACCAAGTGCCCAAACTGCAGCCCTCATGCTGCATGTGAGCCTCCTGTTTTACCCCAGACAGGGGAGGGAGGAAATGCTCCTAATGGGCTGCTGGGAAGAGGGGTGGGTGATGGGAGAAATGTTGTTAGGCACAGTGGAGAGGGGGAGTGGAGCAGCCCCTCTGGCACACATGCCATAGGTTTGCCAACACAGGCTTAGATGATATTTGAAATAACAGACAAAATAGTCTGAGAAATAGGCTGATGTATCTCAGAAAGTTGACATCAGGTAAAAACTACACAAACGTGAGTTTGCAAAGACCAGGAGAATGACCCCATCCTCATCAATCTCTTCAAATGGCAACATGGTGCAGCATCAAGAGAGATGGATTGGGATGGAGATGATCTGGGCTCAACACCTAATTTTGCTACTGTGTGTCTTTGAAATTCACTGAAATTCTCTGGGCCTTAGTTTCTTTAACTGTAAAAGGAAGGGGCTGGATTAAATGACTTCCTTCCATATCTAAATCTATAAATTTATGATTTTATAATTACTCCTAGCTTGAAAGTTTGATTTTTCTGGGCATGGTGTAATTCCTACTATTGGGGATTGGCTCAGGTGATGGATCACTTGAATTCTAAGAGCTCTGAACTGAAGTAGGGCAGAAGCTGTTCAGGTGTCCTGATTAGACAAGCCTGGCATTAATATGGTGATCCCTGCCCTCTAGTGGAGGACCATTAGGCTGCCGAAGGAGAGGTGAGCCAGCCTAGGGAGAAAAAACACAGCAGGTCTCTGTACCAATTAGCATTGGGGTTGGCCTATGAGTGGCTTTTCCAGTTTGAGATAAGGAGACCCAATCTCAAGAAAAAAATAAGAAAAAAGAAAAGTCTATGTTTTTGAAGTCATGTATCTGTGAAATAAGAGAATCTACCCTTGGGCTAATGATAACTGACTTGATGAGACTCATGTAGCTACTTAATATGTATAATCTTAAGCAAGTTACTTAATTTTGATATGCCTCAGTTTCTTCATCATACAAAATGAAACTGTTGGGCTCAATATCCTCTAAGGCTCTTTCCTGATCTAAATCTTAAGATCTTATTAATTTCTCTGGGGCTCAGATATTATAACTATTATGTAGTATTGATGATATCAAGCCATATTATGACTATCACATGTTCCCTATGGTAAAATGATGTGCCTGGGAACTGGTTCCATGGCCACTTAAGTTTTACCCCCTCCATGAAGCCTTTTCTGATTTTCCAATCCAAGCCGATGTCTCTCTTTCCTGAATTTACACTTATGGCCAGTACTATATGGGTTAGCCTTTCATTGATTCCTCTTTTCTATCAGTGATTTTTTGCCTTCCTAAAACTATACTTCTTGAAGGAAAAGACCATGCCCTACATCCCCTGAATCTCCTTCAGTGTTTGGAACATCTTGGGGTATGCAGTATATGTCCAATAAAGTCTTACTGCTTCATTAATTGATGGATAGGGTGGGGACAGTGACTCATGAGTGGTGGGGAGTTGTGGAGAGCAAAGTTGGTCTAATTTTCAGTGTGAGTGGTAAGGAGCACCAAAGAGAAATAGGACAAGAATTCCAACAGCATTCCGGGAAAGTTAAACCACAAAACTTATAGTGAAGATTTGGTAAACCCAAATAGAGAGAGTATAGGTAGAAGAGTAAAGTGCTACCCCTAATATCTTTTGAAGATAAGATAAGGTAGTTAGCATTCCAGATGTGGCAGGGGAGTCTCTATATTCAGTGTTGAGGATCTAATGTTCAGTATTCAGGGTAGAAGCTTGCTTTATTAGTAATTCACAAGTTTACTGTCACTGAACTTTCTATAATTGGGCACTTTCTAGCTTTTACAGCATTTCTAGCTATTTACTAAATTCCCAGGACATACAGGATGGAGTAGGCATTGTTATTCCCATTTTACAGGTGAGAGAAGTTCCATGGGAACTAGAGCTGGCAAAGACATTAGAGATTCCTTACTATAATTCCTTAATTTTGTAGATGAGGGAAAATAAAATGCAGACTGACCAATCTGACCCAGGTCATAATGGCAGTACCAAGCATTAGGGATTGAACCCTGGTTCCCTGATTGCAAATGCAGTGAAGTTTATATTGCCTCACACTAAATTACATGGAATAGTAAGTAGGAAGAGGAATATGCTGAGAGCCAGAAGTCCTAGGTTTGAGTTCTGGCTCTTCTAACATCTTGCTGTGTGATTTGGGCAGAAGAACTTTGCACGTGAGAGTAACTTATGGATTGTGAAAATCAGGGAGAGGACAACTGACTTTGGTCTTAGATGAGCCATATACTCTATAGGGAGCTAGTTCTGGCAAGAGAGGTATTCTATACATAATAGCTAAGTTCCTAGCCCAATTTATTTATTTTTCTAAAAATTATTTATTTAATTAATTTAGAATATTTTCCCATGGTTACAGGATTCAAGTTCTTTCCCTCACCTCCTTCCACCTCCCTCCCATAGCCAATGAGCAATTCCATGGGGTTTTACATGTGTCATTGATCAAGACCTATTTCCATATTATTGATATTTGCACTAGGGTGATCATTTAGAGTCTACATCCCCAATCTGCATCAGCCCATGTTATCAAGCAATTGTTTTCCTTCTGTGTTTCTACTCCCACAGTTCTTTCTCATAAGTCCCTCAGAGTTGTCCTGGATCATTGCATTGCTGCCTAGCCCACTTTAAATGAGGACTGTGACTCAATTCTTCCTTTTCTCCAAAATCTCCTACATTCTTGGGGGGGGGGGATAGCTCTAGTTATAGCTCATTTATTGGGAAATATCCTAAAGTAGATAACACAACAAGAATGAAAGAGAGGCCCCTAATTTCCCAATTCTCAACATGGTCCTTTTTTTCAGTTTCTCTCTCTGGGTCTCATTTTTCTCATCTGTCTAATGGGGCCAACAATCACTGCCTTCTCTCATTTATAAATATAATAATGATGATAATAATAATAGTATCTCATGTATTTATGGTCACAAAACATTTTAATATCCATGATCTCATTTAACCATCAATAGAACACTATGATTCAGGTAGTGAAATGATTGTTAATTCTTCCTCATCTTCCTTCCATTTTTTGTGAGTCTTTCTCACTTCCATAGCTTAAGAAAGCTTAACCTGGGAGATAAATTTTTTTGGAGGTGATATTTCCAATGAGGATATAAGTAAACTGTAAGGATACTAATACAGAAATAACCCTAGGCCCTTATCTAGAGACCAGTGAAATGCAATCAGCTTGATTCTGCCTTTGAGGAAGCCAGTTCTCTAGTCAGACCAATGCTTTTTCAATCAGGATTTTCTCTTTAGTGGTTAACACTTTTTTTTTAAAAATGAAAATCTCCTAAGGAATAAAAAAGAATCCTGGTTTTGAAGTCAGAGGATCTGAGTGTATGTTTAGACAAGTCATGTTATCCCCTGGGCCTTGATTTCCTCATTTGCAAAATGAGGGGGTTAGACTAGATGGCATTTGAGGTCCCTTCCAACTTCTGGTCTGTGATTGTCTGATCTGAAGGCTTGTCATGTAGCAGGATTATTCTACTTGGACCAAAGGTAAGAATTAAGACCAATGGGTAAGAGACATTATCCTATACTTCAGCTCAGCATAGGGAAGGATTTTCTAAAACTCAGTTTTCCAGAAATGTATTGAGCTACCAGGAGACACCAAGTAGTGACTTCTCTGTTATCAGGGATCTTTTGATTTCTCAGAGTGACTTCTGGTTTCCCTGTGCCCTAGATTCCTTTGAACCTTTGTATCCAGACCTAGTTCCCTGATATCTCCTACAACAGTCTCCCCTGTGGTTGAACCTCCTTGATAGCTAGTTGCTGTTGGCTGATACTTTCTGGATTACATTTATCAGATTGAAGATAAAATTCCCAGAATGAAGCTATTTTTTGGAAGACTCCATCCTGGACTGATCAGTCAATGCTTACTAAGCTGCCTCATAGTAGCCCAGCTGTGACTCTACACTCCATCTTCCCTCTCCCCATCCAGGTCCACCACAGCTACTTTTGCAACAGATCACTCTTATTTAGTGAATATGAGACATCCACCCCTGAATTCCCAGAAACCGAAATGATCAGACAGTGCCTGCCTGCTTTATTTATTCTCCCTAATCTCCAATACCAGCATGAGCTTGGGCTGAGGACAGAGCATATACCTGGGCTACAGTACAGCTGGGAATGTACTGGTGCCAGGGCTCAAAAGAGAAAAGTATCCTTGTCTTGAAAAAAAAGGGTTCATCCATGATTAGAACTAAAATATAAAATAAATGAACTATCACATTGGGATGAAGCCATTTGATTGGATCTGAAATGCTTTTTACTTGCATCCTTAATGAAACTCTTTGCTCCTTCCCCAGTCATTAAAAGAAATTACTGACATTTTAAATTGCATTTAGACTCAGTTTTCCAAATGTGCATAATACTGTTTTCCTCAAAGACCAGAATGTTGGAGTCTTCAGAGCTATCAGGTAAATTGTTTAATTAAAAGATGTGCAGACTATACTACTGAGTCCATTAAGCCTTTATGGTTCATTATGTAAATCTATGTTTACATATTGCTGTCATCTATAGTTTGGAGTAACATAATCTGAGTATTGGTTATGCTAAGGATTCATCACCAGCAGACAGTAATGATCCGTGCATAGGACTGCTTATCAAATCCTACATTCTCGGGCATCTGAGGGGAAAGGATAAGGTGTGCCAATGAATGAGAAGCAGATCTTTAATCTTATCTGATGGATGACAGCTTTGCTACCATCAGGAGGAGGCATGATAGAATGGAAAGAGAACTATGGAATCAGAGGATCAAAGGTTCAAATCTTTCCTTTGATGCCTTGTATCTGTGTGGCCTTGGGCAAATAAATTAGACTCTCTGGGCCTTAGTTTCCTTAACTGTTAGATGAGGGGGCTGGATGAGATGACCCCTTCCAGCTCGAGAGCTATGACCCTACAATACTCAGCAGAATATCGTTGAAAAGTGTCATCAAAGAATGAATGACTTCCCAGACAGCCTTAAGAGAGGACATGACCAGTGGTGGTCAGCAGTCCTGGGGGCAAAGGCCTGACTTGGGACTCTGCTGCCCAAGGCATCCACAAAAGTTTATGGCCAGTTGTAAAGTTGGGAGAAAAGAGATTTGCATGAAATGCTGACACAACCTCATCTAGCCATAGTAGGGGAGTGACACCATAAAAAAGGAAACTCTTTTTCTTCCCTACCCCCTCCAAAATCACCAGCTAATAGCATGCTAACTAAATTCAGCCATTCAACAAAACCTGGTGCATCTATTAAAGTTTCTGCTGTGGTTTGCATTTGTTTAAAGATGCTAGTCAATTATAAATACCGTTAAAAGTTTATGGCTCCGGGGAGGAGACCCTATAAAACAGAGGTACTAAATGGGAGCCACTCTCCCTAGCCTTGGCATGGAAGCAATTAGGAACTTCATCATCCATCCCTAGAAAATGCCTGCTGAACTGTTTCTGAAAGTCACCGTCTCCCCTTCGCTGCAGACATTTTATTTTATTTCATAAAAAAAAAAAAAGCCAAGTTGACAGCATCATCGAAACAGGGCAGTCACTTTTCCAAGTTAATGTGAAAAATGCTGATCTTGATTTTAATCATTTGCAAATGCAGCACAATTCACTTATAACATCCCTGCCAGCAGGGTCCTTGCTAAATTCATAACAGCATTGCTTTTAGATGATCTCAAACAAATTATCAAATCCTCAGGAGGACAAAAAAAAAACCAAACCCACAAATTTTGAAAACTCCACCCTAGCCCAGCATTTAGTCAGCAGCCTTTATGGTACACACCATTACATATTTTACTCTGTTAATTTAACTTTCATTACAGTTTTATTGTAAAAAATAAACCAGAACCTTATTGTGAAAAACAGCTGGCTTAGTCTATTTCTCCCCCTATTGAAGTGTTAGTGATGGCTGGTCCATTAAGCTGCCTGCCATCTTTCCAGCCTCCCATGTATGCCTGGGTGAGCTCGAGGTCGAGGTGATCCATTCAATCACAGCTGTAGTAAATTACTTGAAGGATGAACAACAAAACAACAGGGACTAAATTGCTTTCTCCTCAGTGACGACAAGAGCAACTCGGACCTGTTCCAAGCAGCTCTTGGTCCCAGATGGAGTAAGGGAATTGCTGCTAAGCGGCTTTAATGTGAACCTGCTGGGCCCTTCCCAGAGCTGACCTTGTTAGAGAAGACAAAATGCCATATTCCCAAGGACTTGGGCAACTTGGCAGCATCAGAATCATTTGTTCTTATTGCTAATTTGCCCTCTTGTTGTTGGGAATGAACTCCCCGTGTCCTGATCATCTTGTCCTCCATTCGTAATTGGGCAGCTTGGTCCTCCTCTGGAATCTTGCCAGCTTCTGTCCTGTGCTTCAGCCTTGGGTTCCTTTGTTTCCCCCCTTTCCTAAGGTACCCGATTTCACAGAATGCAGAAGCATAGTAAGGGCTAAGCAATGGGGGTTAAATGATCTGCCTATGGTAACAGCTGGGAAGTGTCCAAGGCTAGATTTGAACCCAGGACCTCCCATCTCTAAGTCTGGCTCTCAATCCAGTGAGCCACTCACCAGTCCCCTAATTAATCATTTAAAAATTTAATATATTTATTAATGTGGATGCTGATTCTTGAAGTATTGTGACCAGGCTTTTCTGAGCCACTAGACTTGAATAGGATGTTTCAACAAATTTAAGTTTATTGCCAGAATTTATTATTTCAATCTGCGCTGCCCAATTTGGGAAATAATTACAGTACAGAGTGCCCTCATAAATAGTTGTTCGATTACACGAGAGTAGCTCTTCACTCCAGAGCATTACCTATATCCACAGTGATAAACGTGCCTGCGGTTACCATACAAATCAATAGCATCTACCCACTTTTTTTCTCCAGTCTGACCCCCAATCCCTGCTTCCAGGTGAAAGGAAAATCATGTTTTCTCTCTCTGTTTCTCTCTATCTCTGTCTCTCTGTCTGCTTCTCTCTTTCTGTCTGCCTCTCTCTCTCTCTCTCTCTCTCTCTCTCTCTCTCTCTCTCTCTCTCTCTCTCTCTCTGTCTGCCTCTCTCTTTCTGTCTGCCTCTCTCTCTCTCTCTCTCTCTCTCTCTCTCTCTCTCTCTCTCTCTCTCTCTCTCTCTCTCTCTCTGTGTGTGTGTGTGTGTGTGTGTCTGTCTTTCTCTCTCTGTCTCTCTCTCACTGGGAAATGAGGAGTTGATGATTGGAACTTGTGGGAGCCTTTAAGTTCGTTTATAGTGCCCACTTCCCCAAATGCCATTTCAGATGAAATCAAGGGAGGATGGAGAAATACAAGGACTTAATCCAGGACATAAAAGTGGAAAGATCAAGGCTGTAGTGCTGGCTAACAGTTAGAGGGAGCTAAGCCTTGGGCAGTCTCTATAGTTGGAGCAAACCTAGCAGGGGGAAGGTCAAAGTCAGATGAATAGCTAGGGCCCATCACTTGACTTGGAAGGACCTGACACTTCCGTAATACTTCCCACCCTTATCTCCAGACCTATTATTGGGCTTTCAGAAAGACAGCAGGGGTCTATCTTTTCTTCTTGTGCAAAATTAGAATGCTTAAAGCAAAGAATGATCTCTCCTCTACCAATTTCTTATCCAATGAGTCAGATTCTCTCAAACATAAGAATGCCAAGGGCTTGGCTCAAGATAGATGGCTTGAGTAATCTATGCTATTTTAGGCGATGATTTTGCTAGGCAGCCACCTTTCCTGCTGGTCATCATTATCATCTCTGCCTGCATGTGTATGCATGTGTTCCTTTGTAATCCACAGCAAGAGAGAAGATTCTTCTTTGACTGTGGAGTTGACACTCTATTATTCTCTTAAAAGACTTAGGGGTTCAGTTTCCTTACCAAAAATTCTGGTTAAATGATAATTCAAAATCTCTTTTAAGACACATCTCTCCTTCCTGACTAGTAGCAGTAGGTACTCCCTAGGAAAACAATGGGTTGCAAATGTTTCCCCAAGAAGTTAAATTCTGTTTATTCCAAAGTTTGAAACACCTTTGAAAAGTTCATGATCTGGGTTATTTATATGACTTATTTCAAAATTGTGTGTATACATATATGAGCATCTATATTAATATGTGTATATGTACAAATATGTTGTTATTGGATATACTAGAATATAGTTCCATCTTTGGTGATCATTCCTGTATTTTATTTATCAGGACAAACAGCCTCATTTTAAAACACAATATCCCAGACACAGATATTGAGAATTCTGGGTTTGTAGGACCATAGACTTAGGACCAGAAGGGGACTTAGAAGCCATCCAATTTGACCCACTCATTTTACAAATAAGAAATTAGAATGGCCCGGGGGAGTTTATGGGACTTGCCCAAGATCACATAGGTAGTAACTAAC
Source organism: Monodelphis domestica (assembly GCF_027887165.1). Classification (NCBI taxonomy): domain Eukaryota; kingdom Metazoa; phylum Chordata; class Mammalia; order Didelphimorphia; family Didelphidae; genus Monodelphis; species Monodelphis domestica. The sequence continues at coordinate 479,623,634 of NC_077227.1, forward strand.
AAAGCTAAAATTCAAACCCAGGTCCTTTGATTCCAAATCTAGCGTTCTTTGCACAATACTATTAACTACAGTTAGCATTGCAAAATCCTTTACAAATATTTTAACCTCACTGTAGCCCTAAGAGGCATTTGTTATTATTATCCACATTTTAAAGCTGATGAAACCGAAATACAGAAGTTAAGTGACTTGACCAAAGTCACATAACTAATTAGTCTCTGAAGCTAGATTTTAAGTTAAGTCTTCTGACTCCAGGTCTATAGCTCTAGCCAGTGTCCTCTAACTGCCTACTATATTATAAAAAGTCTTCTTTCCCAAAATCCTCAAAAATTTACAAAAAATTTTGGTGATTTTCTTGGAAGGTCAGTCTATTTAGGAAAAAAAGAATTAATTAGTCTATGAGATGTCAGATACTACTACATTTTCAAGGTCAGTAGTGATTACTGGTGACTAAAATCTTTACTATGAACTACTGATACTTCCCCCCCCACCCCCACGCCCAAGTCAGAAATATCCTAGTTTTTGTTTTAAGTAACAAAACAGACGCATTCAGTTCTTAGAAAATGTTTTAAGGAAAACTTACTTCATCAGCTCTGGGTCCTCCTTATCATCTTTTGTAGGTGTTACCTTTATTCCACTTTTCTTGGCACGAGGGCAGCCTGACAAACTATGTTTATTAAAAAGAAAAAAAAATGCTGTTTTATTTCATGAAGTAGTCTCTTATATCCATTTGGCTCATTCATCTTTTCCTTGAGTTTGACACAGTGTTTGATCTCATTCATATCATGTAGAAAAGTGTGTTTTTTAAGCCCATATTTTTTTGGGGGGGTATATGTTAGGAGTGATCATTGAAACAGATTGGAATTAGTGATGTCTAGATAAGGTATTTTCTACATTAAAACTGTAGTTTTAATGGACTTGTTGGAAAAAAAACTAGACTTTTATATTAATATTCTCAAGTGGTAATGTAAGTCATAAATATATGGAATTATTAAGAGGAGCATTGCATCAACTAAAATCTGACCTTCTTGTCCTTGAATGGTACTAAAGAAATCTACCTAATTAAATGCCAGAAAATAAAAAAAAAACCCTCAGATTAAAGAGATGAAAATGGGCCTCAACGCTTAGCAACCTCAGTGTTTTATTCATAATTTTATAACATTGTCCACCCCATATCCAATTTATCACCCTCCATCAGGAAACCTGACCCATGCCCACTAACTTTAGAACCAAATAGTTTCTACATAGATCTTACCTCCTATGTGATGCATAATTTCCCGTTATGTGACCCGAACCATCACATCCAGGAGTTGGGCACCTGCAGAGGAATGGGAAATCAGGGTTAGAAAGGCTCTGATCAGTGAATGGACTTTGGAAGATTTATATTTTAAATGAATACACTTGACTTAAGCCAATGAGATGGTTTCCACAAATAGATCTGAGCAAGTGAAAATAAAAATGTGCCAAATGCACCCACCCCTAGAATATTTTCCCAATGTATCCTCTGAGAATCCCCTCTTCCCTCTCCCCCACCCTCATCTTTCCCAGGATGGAAATGTTTTTGATGGAATTTTGGTGATGGCCAACCCACCTTGTGACATCCTCACATCCGATCCTCACTGATACAAAGAACCAAAAAGGGGAAAAGGTGAAACATAAGCATGCTACTCCCCTTGACCTGCCTCCTGATAACAAATAGGTTATCTGAATTAGCCATTCTATAAGGGACCATAACATTATGCCAAATTGCAAAGCAGTACTTTTAGATTTTGTTATATAATCATATTTTTTATGATAGCCATAGATCTAATGTTGCCCAAAGAACCCCCTATCTCATAGGAAGGCCTACCAAAAAAAAGACTCACTCTTTTCCATAGAACTATGTATTTTACAACTAAGAAAAAAGGTAATGGTGCATTCTCTAAGATTTTTACTGGGGGGTGGGGGGCGAGTCCAGGTTTTAAATTTGTGCCACTGGTTCCAAGATTAAATTACTATGATGTACCTGACCAATGGAGACAGTAATGTTCATAATAACAATACCCCAAGAACATTGTTACTTGGCAGGACAGGGGAATGGTAAGGATGAGATTAATAGAAATTGCCATCTATACCTATGGAACAACAATATTCAACAAATTATATCTCAAGGGGAAAAATTGAAAAATTGACACTAAAAATAATTTAATCTTTTTTGGATGCCTTAAAAATCCCCTGAGAAAGGGGCTATTATTTATGGGTAAATAAGAGATATAAGCTCTGGAATGAATATAAAATAATAGCTCTAAAGATTATAGCTCCTGCTTATTGGGAAATGGGAAAAATCCTAATCCTAAACTCTGATTCTCCATATTACAAAAAATGAGTACTAAATGTTCTATCATGGGGTTGCAAGCATAGGCTTTTAAGAATTTTAAAATTTTTTTCATAATTAAAATTTATTTTTTTCTATGGGATGGCCAGGGTTAGGAAAATGTTTTTGTGAGGAGTTATTTCATCATATTGGTTTGAGGAATGTATGGTATACTGTCATTATAGGATTTTTTGTCATGTTGTGTTTTCATAGCTTTGGGAATAAATGTATTTCACAAAAAGGCTTACAAACAATTTGAGTTAATATAACAAAAAGTTCCAGCCCACCAAATACTCAATAACAGAGAGTTTCTCTTCTAAGTATGCCAGATAGCTGAGGCTTCATGATAGGTTCAATGAATAATTATGATTCTGTGGCCAGTGGCTTTGTGGTCATTTATCTAACTTTGAAATCATTTGAAACAAATTCCTATCTTCTGGGTTATTTTTTAATTGGTACTTCAATAAGTTTTTGAACCAAGACAGGCCAAAAAATCATTCCCTATTTCATTATGACAATTTTTCTGGATGTTTAATAGAAAGAATACAGGATTTATAGTAAAAGAATTTGGATTCTAATCCTAGCTTTATCACTTAGTACTTGTGTGACTTTAGAAAAGTCACCTAACATCTCTGGAGCTTTAGTTTCCTTCTCTGTTGGACTAGATGACCAGTAAGGTTCCTTCTAATTTTAAACCTGATTCTTATATTATTTTATAATATGCTTTAATAAAAATTGTCACTTTTTATCTTCACAATAGTCTTGTGAGATGAGCAAATCATGTTCATTTTATAAATAAACTGAGGCCTTTTTATTTATAATTCACATATTTATAAATAAATTGAGGCATTTTATAAATAGAGAATTTAAATTACATAGCTGAGTTTAACTATTGGAAAATTTCATGCTAGAATCCAAGTCTTCTGATTCTCAACCAAAGGTTTTCCCTGTTGAAACAAATCCATCTGTGGAAATGGGTCCAGGATAAATGTTAAATAAAAGGCCCTCAATCACATTTTATTTTTTTCATCTTAGTCAAAGGAATGAGGAAATTCTCCATGAATCATTGTGGATTTTCACCTTTTTTTTCTTATATAGTATCTCCTTTCCTGTTTTCAGCTTAGTATATGCTCAATGATCAGTGTAGCACACTGCTTTACTTGTAGATATTGGCAATGTACAGGCTGCTCTCTATAGGCATATAATCTTGTTATTAAAATGTTATTGATTAATTTGGGTAAGTTATTTATATCTTACTCCCAGAATAACTAAATCATTCACTTAACCCTGGTATTTGGTTCTCTTGATCTATATTTGCATATTTCCTTCCTCATTGCTATCTACTTTCCCCTAATCCACTCCCACAGTAAGTAAAGAAATGTGAACAGAACTCTTCTTCTAGGTTCAAAAGTTATCCCTCCATTTCAATTGGAAATTGCCACCTCTGCAGTGATGAATACAGAGTTTAGATATACATTCCAGCTAATAAATACACCTCTAGTTCTCTAACTCACAAAAATATGAACTAATATCTTGCCTTTCCCTCCAAGTTTCATATAGTTTCTGGGTACCATCTCAATCTTCAGTCTATTTACACTGCATTATAAACTACATTTTTAGAATAATAGCTTGAATTAATTTCCTCATCTATCCTCTATTTCTCCTGTTGGCAAGCTTGTCTTTTGCCTTGTGGTGAGACTTTCTTAACAAAAAAGCATAATTTTCAATAGATGGAAGCTCCTTGAGGGCTGGAAACTTTCAGTTTTGTCTTTGTATCTTCAGTAACTAGTACAATACTTGGCATAAAATGCTTTTAATAAATTCTTGTTGATTGATTACATATTCAAAGTTAATATACATCATGATCATCCTTGATCCATCCAGCTAGGGTCAGATCTGTGAGGTTATTACTTTTTAGTGAGTAGGTAAGAGGAATCATTATCTCATGCCTATAGAATATTAAAAGGACCAGAAGAAGCCTCTAGGGCAGGGATCCCCAAACTTTGGCCTGCAGGAAACATGCAGCCCCCTGAGGCCATGTATCCAGCCCCCACAACACTTCCAGAAGGGGCACCTCTTTCATTGGTGGTCAGTGAGAGGAGCACTGTATGTGGCAGCACTGCAAAGTGAGGCGTTGCTCATGTACAGTACTACTTCCGGTGACATCCTTTGTGTGGCGCCTTAGAAGAAGGCACTGTGCAAAGGATTATGTGGCTGCACAATGGACATCAGCATGGTGAGCAGCGATTTGAGGGAGGGGATTCTGCAATGTGTATACTGCTACCCAGTTAGGGTTAGGACCCATCAATAGTCTAAGGGAGAGTGAACTGGCCCCCTGTGTAAAAAGTTTGGGGACTCCTGCTCTAGGGCCATGGTGGTGAACCTAGGGCACATGTGCCAGAAAGGGCACTCAGAGCCCTCTCTGTAGGCACATGTGCCATTGCCCCAGTACAGAGTTTGCCAGAGTTCATTACTAGAAAGCAAAAAGGATGTGAGGCCAGGCTGCTCCCCTGCTCCTCACCTGAGGACATTTCTCATAACATCCACCCCTCTAAAAGGTTTGCCATCACTGCTCTAGGGTGTGGGACTGATCTCTGGAGGACTTATAGCAAAACTTGGAAGAAAGATCACAAAGGATGACAAGATGGGGACCAAGTTGTAAATTGCAGTATTGAAATGAGTTTCTATATATTGTTGAGGTCACATAGTCTCACTGAAGTCTAGAGCATCTGACTTATAAAAAAAAATTTAAAACAGTTCTTGCTAAAGTATAACCAGTTCTATGGATCATTCCACAGACCTCACCTATCCCTCATGGGGCTTCCCTTTCAGCTACCCTGTGGTTGCTGCAGCTAGAGTGACTTCAGTGCCTGGGGTCCTGCAGTGGCCAGAGGATTCCTAGTGTGGGGTCCTGCCATGGGGTGGGAGCTGCATTTGTGTAATACAAATTTATATAAAATGAGAAATGCCTGTAATCATTAATTAAGCTTCCTGGGCCTCATCTTTCTCATTTATAAAATGAGAGCCTTCCAGCTCTAGGTCTATGATTCTATGATCTAACAATTTGTCCCCGGTGGCAAACTTAGGGGAGGACATGGACAAGAATTAGGATGGAACAGACGTGGATGGGTTACCATATCTCTTTTTGGAACTATCTAGTTTGATGAAGTCACAGCTCCATTTGAATGTCTGAGCACAAAAACAATAATTATAATATTCTGTACTTAGCTTAAATTTCCTAAGACTTGCAATTAGAGGATCTGGGATTTAATCTTGGTCCTGTGACCTTTTTGCCTCTGTGATCTCAAAGTTATTTAACCCCTCTAGGCCTCAGTTTTCTCATCTATAAAATCAAGGGGTTAGGCTGGATGGTCTTTGAAGTCCTTCTATCTCTGAATAATATAAGCCTTATGAATCCCTTAGCCAGGGCCTTGCTTTAGTTGATTTTTACTTTCTCTCCCCTGGCCTCCAAGCCTGCTGGGGAAAGATGCCAGACCCCACTTGAATAGAAATTGCAAGAAGTTCTCACCTCCAAAGCCTTGAGAGCTGATTACCCCAGCTGAAGTGATGGGTATTTCATGGTCTGATAATGAGAAAGAGTGGCTCCTTTGCATAGGCCTCACCTACTGTCACTGGTACCAAGGCCACCATGGTACTCAGAGGGAGCCAACATTCCCATGTATAGGAATACTTCTACCGCTACATGTCTCCTCTTTTCTTCTCTGAAGCAATGGTTGTTAAGGATTCCATGCTTTGAAAAATGCTGCTATCCATTGAAAACTATCATCTTGGTTTATTTTTTTTTGCAGCCTCCCTCTGCATCTGCAACTGCTCAAGTTACCTTGTTTGGGGGCCCCAGAACTCAAACACAGCCTCAGAAAGGCATTTCTTTGAGCAGGTGAGAGAAAAAGCTGGTATTTATGAAAGTGACAAGGAACAGCAGAAGCCCACATTTCACCAAGCCACAGACATTATAGACTAGGGAAACACATCCCTTACCATCTTACAGAATTGAATGCTAGTTGTCAAACACAGACTAATGGTCCTAACACGTGTGTACTTGTTTCAGCAAACATATCACAAGAGGCTTCTACAAACAGCAGATGTGTGGCTGCTCACAAGAGGGACCTCCACTGTCACCCCTCCCCCTAGTCCCTCCGCCTGCTCTGGGTCTGCACCTGCTGCTATATTATACACCTGTAGCTTGTTCAAAGGACTTTCTGGTTTATTGTCCCCACCCAGGATGAGTCCTCATGTTGAAAGGTAAGCCGGTCTGATGTGTGCTCTGCAAACCAATTCCTTTATGCATAACGCACCTACAGTTCCAGTTCTTCAAAGAGCAAATGGGTCAGGTTCAGACTCACCAAGATTTCAAGGTGAAGTCCTCTGCATTACACTGAGCCCACTCCTGCTCACTGTGCCACCAGGCAGTTTTCTCCCTGCTGGGCAAATAGGAAAGTTGCAGGGTGGGTGCAGCTCCCTAATTACAGGGGCAATGACACTATTATTTCCAATTATACTTTTCAGGCTTAAAAGGGATATATGTTGAGGAGGGCAAGATTTCCTAGTGGGCCTCAAGGAAGGGTTGCTCTCTTGCTACAAAGCTCTACAAAGTTCCTCCTTAACAGCAAGCATATTGACTCCCATCTCCCAAGACGGGAACTTGGTCCAACTATGAAGCTGCTTAATCCTTGTGAGACTGGAGTCTTGAGCCAAACTCCATCTCTAAGTATTCAAGTTCATTTTCTTGGCAAAAGTACAATTCCAATTTCTAAGGGGAAAAGTTTTCAAAAGATTTCTTTGGTATAACATATTCCTCTAGAAATGAATTTGAATACATAGAAATTAGAGCAACAGCGATAGCTTTAAAGCTATATAGCCTTTGGCTCAGTGATTCCTCCATAAAGTCGGGCTATTATAGTCAGGCTTCATTAGAATCCCAGGAAAGGAAGTCTAAGGCAGCAAGGGAGCATAGTGGATAAAGTGCCAGCCCTGGAGTCAAGAGGACTTGGATTCAAATTTGACCTCAGATACTTCCTAGACCTAAGTTGCTTAACTCCATTTGCTCAGTCCTTGCACTTCTGTCTTAAAGTTGTTACTAAGACAAAAAGTAAGGGTTGAAAAAAGGAAGCTTGAGACTGTTTCCACACAAAATACTGGCCAATAGACATAGCAGTTTATTTGCAAGAAGGCAAAGCAGGCATTTTACTTTGGCTGGATTTGGATTTGCTTTAGTCCAGGGTTCTTAGCTTTAAATTTTTTTGCATTTCAATATAATTGGTTGCCTTTATAATCCCATGCATTTTCTTCACTTAAAAACATTATTCTGAGAAAGAGTCCATGGGCTTCACCAGAATGTCAAAGGGATTCATGATACACAAAAGGATTAAGATCCTCTGCTCTGCAGCTAATGGACTACACATCTAGACTAGAACAAGAAAAGCTCCTCTAAACTTACAGCCCATCTGGCTTACTCTTGTGACTCAATTCTGGCAAGGAATGGGAAGAGAGAAGAAATAAGAAGAGGGTCACCACAGTCACCCAAGGAGTGGGAATTAGAAGAAGGGTTTCATGTCCCTACCTAAGGTGGAGGGATATAGAATTTGCAGGGATTCTGAAGCTATCCCATCAGCTCCCAGCAGTCAGATCATCCCTTCTTGGTGCTATATTTTGAATTCAGCAGTGTAAGGATCAGAACATCATAATTCTAGAGCTGGAATGGACTGCAGAGTGCATCTAGTCCAACCCCCTCATTTTATAGATGAGGAAGCTAAGGTCCAGGAAGAATAAATGACTTTTCCAAGGGCCCTTCGGTATTAAGTGACCATTGCAGGATTTCAGCCCAAATCTTCTGACCCCAGAGAGTACTCTATCCATTTTTTAAATGGAATTTTCATTTTGAGAAAGACCTTAATCCCCCAAGAGTAGCATAGCTATGACTGTATGGCAGGTTTCTCTTAAGCAGCATTAGGAACTAATTAGGATCACAGATTTAGTGCTGCAAGGGGCTTCAGAGGCTAATAAGACCAATCACCCTCATTTTAGAGATGAAGAAAGTGAGGCATAGAGAATTTAAGTGACTTGCTCAGAATGACACAATTATGAAGTATCTTGGCATTTAGATTCAAGTCTTCCCGACTCCAAGTCCAGTGCTCTATCCACTTCTCTATGCCATCTCCTTTGCATTGATTTATATTCTGGATAATGTTCTAGATTTAGGCCTGAGGCATTTCAACATTAGTGTTCTCAAAGTTCACCCAGATTATGGCTAGAAAGTTGAATGGTTACTCCTAAGTTTTAGAAGAATTCATCCATCAATTTAAAAAAAATAGCTAGAAATGGGAAAATTTTCCAAAGATAAAGGAGTAAAAGGATGAAGGAGGAGAAGGAGGAAGAGAACAAGAAGGAAGATGAAGAAGGAGAGGAGGAGGAATAAGAAAGAAGGGAGGGCTTGAAGAAGGGAAGAATTGAGGAGGGAATAGGTCAGAAAGACCTGTACCTGCTATAGTGGTGTTTAACTTACAGAAAATGTTTATTTTGGAGTTTTTAACTTCTAAAAATGCAGTCTAATGGAAATGTGGCTCTTGCCTTCTCTATTAGAGTAGCATAATAATAATAACCCTTCTGATATTTTCTCCTTTGCATTAGAGTTCTTCCCATAAATGAGGAAACTAGAGGATGGCTCAGACCAGAGGAAATGAACGTGGGCAACCCTGACTCATTCCTTCTCCTCATAGGTTGGATGGCTAGCTGTAATGGAGAGCTATGATAAAGGCTCAGGTTCCAAACCTCTGTGGATTTAGAGGCTGATTCATCCCTCTTCCATCATAGGGCTGCTTGCCATTAGGGTCTTGTTTCCTGCTCAGCCAGTCTATTTTGCTTTATTATATAGCTTACCCACCTATTTCTGCTTTCAGGACCGGCCAGAGTCTATATGAAAGATGCACACTGAACTCTTTAGCTTCTATCAGCTGCCTCATAGTGGAGGACATGAGCTATGAACCTGGCAGAAGCCAGAGAAAGGAGCCTGAGTGGTCACAGAGTGGAACTGTTACCAAGGCGGGGGAAAGCAGGTACTTTTGTCTTGGCTGGACTTGGATAACTTTATGCTTTACAACTCCTGCCCCCTCTCCACACCAATCATACTGATTGTTCAGTAGATGTTATTTTATCTGAAGTTTTGAAAGATGCTCATGTGGAAGAGGGATTAGTATTCTTCTGTGTGGCTCCAGAGGACAGAACTAGAGTTTGTGGATGGAGATTACAGTGAATCAGATTTTAGTATTTGAAACAGTAGGAAAATGAAATAGGCTTCTTTGTTAGGAAGCAAGTTTCTCATCAATGTATGGAAACAGAGGTTATGTGACTTCTACTTGTTGGAAGCCCTCTAGTCACACCAAGTGATTTCTGAGAACCCTGGCAGCTCTGGGAATCTATGATTTTCCAAGGAAGAGAAAAAATGCTACCTCCCACCATTCTTAGCTGAGGCAATAATAATAGCTCATTGTTATATAAGAATTTATAGTTTACAAATCACTTTCCACACCATAACCCATAAGGTAGCTTGTTGTCTGGAGCTTTCAAAGACTCTCAGCGACTGATGGGGTGGGAGGGGAGGTCTCAGACAGTCATTGTAGCAGAGTTGTTGTCTCAGGAGGGCCTTATGATCATAAATTCACTTGTACTAGAAGGCTAATCCTTAGCTACTAGAAAAGTGTCAAGCATGACCACTGCATAGAACATCCCCCAGAGGAATGGAAAATTCAGTCACAAAATGCAGCTCTCCAGTTTACTTTCCCATAGGCTAGAACACCAGACACACAGGAGCATAGATTTGGAGCTGAAAAGAATCTTAGAGTTCATCTAGTCTCACTTCCTCATTTTACAAACTAGGAATCTGAGGCTCATAAAGAGTCCTTTAAGATCACAGATGAAGCAAGTGGCAGAACTGAGCCTTATGCCCAGGTCCTCTGAACCCAAATTCAGCAATCTTTTTTATTACAGCCTCCAAGGAAGTCTCCCAGTATTCCAAACAGTATAGCTACACTCTTCCTGAAACTGCAGAAAATGCTCTTCCAAACTTAGTTACCTCAGTTTCCTCTCCTCTCATTCATTTTCAGCCTTTATAATTTGACTTCCCAATTCATTACCCAACTGAAATGGCTTTCTCTAATGTTGCTAACCCTGAATAGAGTTTAAGCTCTTTGAGGGCAGGGACTGTTTCACTTTTGTACTTCTATTCCCAGAACCCAGTACAGTGCCTGCTATGTAGCAGGCATCTATTAAATGTTTGTTGGTTGATTGAGCTCTGGAGGACTTACCTGTACCTGATTTTTTTCTCTGCAAACAACTGAATTTTGTCAAATGCTCCCCAACCATGGCCAGTCATAAACGACTGATGATAGATACTACTTGTCTGTCTTCCAAAAGTTTCCCTAAAATTCCATTCTTACACGGTGGTGCAATGCAACCCAACTGTGACCAAATAAACCACCCTTCCCTGTCCACAGTCCTCACTGAGCTAGTTTCAACCAGCTCCACCATTACCTCTTGACATTGTGCTGATATAAACAAGGCAAGCATTTTCCCCATTTTACAGATGAAGAAATTGAGTCTTAGGGAGGTCAATGGATTTGCCCATATCATACAGCTCCCAAATGCTGGAAGCACAACTCAGACCTTGAAATTCTAACTCCAAGTCTGAGAAACTCCCAGTAGATAGCCTGGGATACTTGATTCTTTCTAAGCTAACATGCTTCTGATGAGGATGATGGATCCTAGCACCAACAAGTCCTGTTGCTCCAGGGAGAAAATTATAAATGGCTAGCCTTCCAGGCTATGTCATTGCTGTAATCCCCACTTCATATTACCACCTCCCCCTCCTCAATTCAATTTATGGCAATGGTTCTAGTTTCTTTGAAGGTATGACCCCAATAGATATCTGTAGAGAACACATTGCATCCTTCTAAATACACATTGCACATCTGGGAAACCTCCGGGTGTTTGATAACTCTTTTGTGAAGCTATCCTTAAGCAGGTGAGGTAAGATGGTGACCTCATCCATCTGTTAGGGAAGGCAGTTAGGATGGGGAAGGAAGAGCAGAAGAAAGGAATAGGAAGGTTCAGGGAATTGACTGAAGAGCCTCTGCTCTCATCCAGAAGCAGCTTAAGAAAAAAAGGAAAAAGGAATAGCATTTGTTTTTTCATCATCAGCTTCCAGTTCACAATGAGCAAAAGCCATATGGTCTGCTGTCCCCTGAACCATTCCATGGGCAGCCCTGCATTTTTTCCTAAATATGAAGGGGCCAGTGAACCCTACCCAGAGTCCACCCAGAACACTTTCAAGACTTTTGCTATTGGAGGCTAGTGAACTGGACCAGATGGAGAGAAGGAGCAGCAGAGTTTGGAAGTCTTGGAAGGCTGAGGGGAGGCTGGTCCAGTCTGTACCCTCTTCTTGGAACCTTGCCTCCAGAAGCCCAAATGACTCCCTGGACTGAGCAGCCTATCCACCTGAAGGGTGGCTGGCCTGGGGACACAAGTATCTGACCAGCAACTCTCCCAGCCTAGCAAGGGAATACCACATGGACAACAGAAGCTCAAAGCAATGAACAATAAGAAATAGCAGTAACAGCAGCACTAGCAGCAGCCCAAGACAGCCCAAACCAGCCCTTCCTGAAGGTCTAAAGCCCCCAAAGCAGGCAGGCAGAAAGACAGGTGGACAGGCAGACAGGCAGACAGACAGGCAAGTATTTTCTCCTTTTAGAGTCAGGGGTGTCCCCCAGCTTTCCCCCTGGGCTTGACCCAGGCCTTTGGAGAGATGAGTTTTGGCTGAGGCCTCTATGGAAGAAGAGAGGGAAAGCAAGGGTGTCAACACAGGCCAGAGGAGATTCAAGTTGAGCGCAAACATACTTGAGGTCAGCAGAGTGTGCAGCCATGAGGTTTCTGAGGCTCTTGTCAGCAAGAGGACAACCAGAAAGGCTGAAAGAGAAGAGATGGAATATCTGGGTAAGGCCAAAAAAAAGGGGGTGGGGTGGGCAGGAGGGGTGGGTTGAGGGAGGGAAAAGAAGTACCAAACCATCCATACGTAAAATAGGCTTAAGAGTCAGAACCTGAAATCCAAAGACAACGCACCTGCGATGGGAGGCATAGTTTCCGGTGATGTGTCCACTGCCATCACAGCCTGGGGTGGGACAGCTGAACAAAAAGACAGAAAGTGTCAGACCCCAAGAGAAACAGATTTGTGCAGAGATGAATATTCCTGTAACATAACAATAAACCCTCCCTCTCAAATGCAGGTCTAGAGAAGTTGAGAACAGAAATGTGGGTAGTCAAACCTAATGAAGCTCTCTGGGAAAAAGTTCTTATTTGGGAGCCCTTCTTTCCACCAATAACTCACATTGATGAAACACCTTATGATTGTAATGTGCACTACATACGTTATCTCACTTAATCCTTATAATGGCCACGTGAGATAGAAAAAAAATGCAGATTTTATTAGAAATGAGGAAATGGACTCTTCTCCAGAGCTTAATTGACTTGCCAATGGTTAAACAACTACTGCCACAGCTGGGGTTTCAATCCAGATTGTTCTTGACTCCAACATCAGTGTTCTCTATACTAGACCCTATTACCTCTTGACCAAAACATAGCAGATCCATCTAGCTTGGATTTTTAGTGCAACCTTCTCTTTCCTTAAACTTAAGATCAGTTTATGGGGGAGGAAATCCCCAATAAAATCTGTGCTTCAGTATCTCAACTTCAGACCCTTGCTGCTTCCTGGGAATGTGAGTGGATAGAAAGTCAACTATTTTGCCCCTGCCACAGTGATGAACACAGAAAATTTGTATACTCTTGCCCACCCCCAACATAGCCTGAATCCATGGCCTTAACTAGAATCTTGAAGGAATGACTTAGATTGTAATATAGGCAAACCTCACATGGGTTCCGATGGGAATAGCTCAGAATTTAACTATGAAGAATAAACTGGAATGAGACAATTTAATCACTGTGTCAGCCAGACAAAGTCATCTCCTAATCACTAGGAGGGGCACTGAGATACAGATAGTCTGAAAGTCATTCCAAATACATTTGGTCTTATGAATACATCCCACCTCTTTAGAGCGGATTTACTTCCCTAATTATGCCCTTCTTGAGTTAATATTGAATAAATTTGCATTCTCTGAGCATATACCAACAGTGGGGCTGGTAGAGAGGGAGAAGGGAAGGTATTCCAGAAGCGTGCTGGGATTAAAAGTGTGTTTGGGATGATTTATAGAGCATATAATGCATGTGTGGAAAATTGAGAATTAAATGTGCCAGCATTTAAATTGGAAGTCCAGCATTATCTTGTGTTCCCCAGGGCTCAGAAGCTTGGTCAGTTCTAGTTTGAGGGAAGGGCACAAAAGACTACCATGTCCTTCTCAGGTAGCTAGAACACCAAAGGAGAGCTATACAAAGCAGGTTAGGTATTAAGGATTATGTTTCTCATTCTATATGACAAGGTTCTTCCTGTTAGATTCTGCACAATTAGGTAGGATTTTCAGCATTAAAAAATGAAGCAAATCCCAGACCAGAATAGTAGTAGTAGTCTCTCGGTGACCGAGAATGACAAACCAGAATATTGAAGTGTGATAAGTAGTAAGGAAATAGAAAAGAGCCTGTCTTTCTCCCCTCCCCATTGACCTCATCTCCTTCAGGATGGCAAAGGACTATGGTCGACTTATTCAAAGCGGCCCAGTTAGAACTAAAACCTAAGGGGTGGGGCACTAAAAAGGATCTCAGCAACAGCTACATGAACCAAAAAAAAATGAGCCTCAGAAAAGGCTCCTAGGGGAGTGATAAGGCAATAGATCTTGGGACTAGGTCATTTTACCTTGTTCAACAAAATGGGAAAGCCCCAATCGTGGTATGTGTCCATGGCAAGGGAGGGGAAGGAGGGCCCAAACATCTGGAACTCTCAAACAAGGGTAGTCCCCTTCTCCAAACTTGGGTTAACTCTCCTGGGGCTCCTGCCAGCCAGAGAGGGAGACTTACGTAAGCAGCTCCTTCTTGATGTCCTTGGAGAGGAACTTCAACTTAAAGTTGGTTAAGGTAACTTCCCCTGGATACTTCCGTTCTTCAAAGTTCTCCTCTGACACTTCCTGGTCATCTGCTTCAGAGGAAGCAAAAGAATTTGCTGCTGGCTCTGACTGCAAAAAACCAGCAGGGAGAGTTTTTACTGACCAGCTGGGGAGTCACCAGCAGTAACGCTGGCAAGGAGTGGTTGGAGGAACCCTCCAGAGAGCAGCCCGCCAGGTCTAGAGATCTGGCTCCAAGAGACTGCGTGGGACAGTTTTATATTGTTTCCTCCACTCTCCTAAAAGTGAGGCTTTAAGGGCCTTATTGCCTAAAAAGAGAAAGGAGAAAAGGCACCATCTCTCCTAGCCAGAACTCTCAGGGGCAAGGAACAAGGATAGGATCTCTCCAAGGCTGGTGGATGAGGACACGTTCTCCAGCTTCTCTCACTGGACAGAATGCCAGATGTTGATCCCAATGGGAGAAGCTGTTCAGGCCAAGTGAGGGTTTAATAGCTAACATCTGTTTAACATTCTATGACCATTAAGGGTTCTCAAATACATTATTATTAGGGGAGCAGCTTGGTATAGGGGGTAAAGCAAACATTACTTCCATGGGTAGAAAATCTGGGTTCAAATCAATTCATTTTAGGTGCCAGTCTTATGATTCAATGATCTCCAGTGAGTGGCTTCCTTGCTGTTCCTTGTACATGACACTCCACCTCTCAACTTCTCCCATTTTCATTAGTTGTTTCCTACCCCCGCTATTCTCTCCTTCCTTATCTCCTGGCTTCTTTGGTTTCCTTCACATCTCAACTAATGTCTCATTCTATAAGAAATCTTTCTCATTCCTCCTTAGTCTTCATCTCTTCCCTATGGGATTATCCCTAAATGATCCTGTATCTTTTTTGTACAGTTGTCTTCATGTTCTCTATCCCATTAGACCGTGAGCTCCTTGAGGGCAGGAACTGGGTTTAAATTTACATTTTAAAAATTATTTACTCTTGCTTTTTTTTTTTGTATCCCTAGTGCTGGGCACCATGCCTGTTACATAGCAGGCACAATAAATGGTTGCTGAGTGACTTGCTGACAGATGTATTTTTATGTAGCAAAAACCTGAGGATTTGGTGCCCCTATTTTACCCTTACCTTATCTATAACCTTATATCAAACAAAGGCTACCTCTAGCCAGAACGTCTTGTCCTGCCATTCTCTTGAGATGAGAGGATCCCTCTTTACTATGAAGCCCAAGAACAGTCCTCTCCACTGAGGTTTCTATGGTTCATTTCCTTCCCGGTTCCCACCTGGAAGCATATTTTCTTTCAAGTTTGTTTCCTGTGCCCCAGAAAGTCTTCCAAGGGCCTCTGGTACAGTCCTCAGAAGACCAATGACTCAGTGGATGAATGAACATTGATTAAATGCTCACTCTGTGACAGGCACTACTCAGTGCTGGGGATACAAAGGAATGCAAAAGATAGTCTCTGCTCTCAAGGTGCTCTCCATTAAACCGCTCTGCCCTCCACTGGGCCACTTCACTTTGTCCCCCAAAGCTTTTCTTTTTCCCCAGCTTAGCTTTGTCAATGATAACATGGGGCAATGACAACCTCCCCAAGGGGCACAAATAAGTATTTGTGGTACATATTGGGTCTGAGACCAGATTATCCCCCACTATTTGACTCTGAACAATATTTAAAGACTCCAACAGCTCCTGGGAGCACCAATGATGAACCTGCATTCACATTCAGAGGCCTAGAAATATTCTCTGTTTCCAAAATGGTAACCTTACTTCATTGAACATTGGGGAAACCCATAGTTGAAGGTTTGTAAAATGCTTAACTTATATAACCTCTTTGGATCTTTTTAATGAGTTAGGAAAACATGAAAGTATTACAGATGAAGAAATGGATTCTCTATTAGAAGTTGTGACTCTGTGACATGACCAGACAGCAAAGTCACTGTCCTTTGATAGCTGTGTGACCCTGGCCAAGTAGCTTGACTTCTGTTTGCCTCATTTTCCTCAAGTATAAAATGGAGATAATAATAAAACTTATATTTCAGAGTTACTGTGAGGATCACTGAGATAATATTTGTAAAAAGTAGCACAGTGCCTGGCGTACTTTATAAATGTTTATTTTCTCTCTTTCCATTATTCTATTCTGCTTTCTGGGTGAGATGTATTAGAAGGGCACATAAGTTTGAAGGAAAGATAGCCAGACTTACTCCTTAGAATTCTATGGCAATTTTCTGGGCTTATTAGTCTTCATCAGGACTATTGTTCTTTTTTCTTTTTTTTTGTAACCCTTACCTTCCATCTTAGAATCAATAGTGTTAAACCATCCATATAATTGACCACATCAACAAGCAAACCAACAAAAATCACATGATTATTTCAAAAGATGCAGAAAAAGCCTTTGATAAAATACAACACCCATTCCTATTAAAAACACTAGAAAGCATAGGAATAAGGGTCGTTCCTAAAAATAATAAACAGTATATATCTAAAACCAACAGCTAATATCATCTGCAATGGGGATAAACTAGACGCATTCCCAATAAGATCAGGAGTGAAACAAGGATGCCCATTACCACCTCTACTATTTGACATTGTACTAGAAACACTAGCAGTAGCAATTAGAGAAGAAAAAGAAATTGAAGGCATCAAAATAGGCAAGGAGGAGACCAAGTTATCACTCTTTGCAGATGACATGATGGTCTACTTAAAGAATCCTAGAGATTCAACCAAAAAGCTAATCGAAATAATCAACAACTTTAGCAAAGTTGCAGGATACAAAATAAACCCACGTAAGTCATCAGCATTTCTATATATTTCCAACACAGCTCAGCACCAAGAACTAGAAAGAGAAATCCCATTCAAAATTACCTTAGACAAAATAAAATACTTAGGAATCTACCTCCCAAGACAAACACAGGAACTATATGAACACAACTACAAAACACTTTCCACACAACTAAAACTAGACTTGAACAATTGGAAAAAACATTAACTGCTCATGGGTAGGACGAATAAAAATGACCATCCTACCCAAACTCATCTATCTATTTAGTGCCATACCCATGGAACTTCCAAAAATTTTTTTTACTGATCTAGAAAAAAACCATAACAAAGTTCATTTGGAAGAACAAAGGATCAAGGATATCCAGGGAAATAATGAAAAAAAAATACAAAGGAAGGGGGCCTTACAGTCCCAGATCTCAGACTATATTATAAAGCAGTGGTCATCAAAACAATTTGGTACTGGCTAAGAGACAGAAAGGAGGATCAGTGGAATAGACTCGGGGTAAGTGACCTCAGCAAGACAGTATATGACAAACCCAAAGATCCCAGCTTTTGGGACAACAATCCACTATTTCTTAAAAACTGCTGGGAAAATTGGAGGACCGTGTGGGAAAGATTAGGTTTAGATCAACACCTCACACTCTACACCAAGATAAATTCAAAATGGGTGAATGACTTGAACATAAAAAAGGAAACTATAAGAAAATTAGGCGAACACAAAATAGTATACATGTCAGACCTTTGGGAAGGGAAAGATTTTAAAACCAAGCAAGACTTAGGAAGAGTCACAAAATGCAAAATAAATAATCTGGAATACATCAAATTAAAAAGTTTTTGTACAAACAAAACCAATGTAACTAAAATCAGAAAGGAAGCAACAAATTGGGAAACAATCTTCATAAAAACCTCTGACAAAGGTTTAATTACTCAAATTTACAAAGAGCTAAATCAATTGTACAAAAAAATCAAGCCATTCTCCAATTGATCAATGGGCAAGGGACATGAACAGACAGTTCTCAGCCAAAGAAATCAAAACTATTAATAAGCACATGAAAAAGTGCTCTACATTTCTTATAATCAGAGCAATGCAAATCAAAACAACTCTGAGGTATCACCTCACACCTAGCAGATTGTTCAACATGACAGCAAAGAAAAGTAATGAATGCTGGAGGGGATGTGGCAAAGTAGGGACACTAATTCATTGCTGGTGGAGTTGTGAATTGATCCAACCATTCTGGAGGGCAATTTGGAACTATGCCCAAAGGGTGATAAGAGACTGTCTGCCCTTTGATCCAGCCATAGCACTGCTGGGTCTGTACCCCAAAGAGACAATAAGTAAAAAGACTTGTACAAGAATATTCATAGCCGCGCTCTTTGTGGTGGCCAAAAATTGGAAAATGAGGGGATGCCCTTCAATTGGGGAATGGCTGAACAAATTGTGGTATCTGTTGGTGATGAAATACTATTGTGCTAAAAGGAATAATAAAGTGGAGGAATTCCATGGAGACTGGAACAACCTCCAGGAAGTGATGCAGAGCGAGAGGAGCAGAACCAGGAAAACATTGTACACAGAGACTGATACATTGTGGTACAATCGAAGGTGATGGACTTCTCCATTAGTGTCAATGCAATGTCCCTGAACAATCTGCAGGGATCTAAAAAACACTATCCACAAGCAGAGGATAAACTGTGGGAGTAAAAACACCGATGAAAAGCAACTGCTGGACTACAGGGGTGGAGGGGATACGACTGAGGAGAGACTCTAATTGAACACTCTAATGCAAATACCAACAACATGGAAATTGGTTCGAACCAAGAACACATGTGATACCCAGTGGAATCATGTGTCGGCTATGGGAGAGGTGGTGGGAAGGGGGGGGAGGAAAAGAAAATGATCTTTGTTTCCAATGAATAATGTTTGGAAATGACCAAATAAAATAATGTTTAAAGTAAAAAAAAAAGAATCAATAATGTGTATTGGTTCCAAGGCAAAGAGTTGTAAGGGTTAGGCAATGGGGGTTAAGTGACTTGCCCAGGATCACACAGCTAGGAAGTGTTTGTGGCCAAATTTGAACCCAGGATCTCCCATCTCTAGGCCTGGTTCTCAATCCACTGAGCCACTCAGCTGCCCCCAGGACTATTATTCTTTAGGAGGCTTTGTACTCAATTGGATTACCAGTGTTTGGAAACCTAATACAGAACAGATTATGCTAGTCCACTATGCCACTTGCTTTTCTTGTCCCCATCTATTTAGGCTGATCATAGTGTGTGTGTTTTTTTTAAACCCTTACTTTCTGTCTTATTATCAATTCTAAGAGAAGAGGGACAAGGGCCAGGCAAACAGAATTAAGTGACTTGTCCCGGGTCACACAGCTAGGCAATGTCTGAGGCCAGATTTGAACTCAAGTCCTCTCAATTCCAGACCTGGCACTATCCACTGTACCTAGCTGCCCCAGATGATCATTATTTATGCCAGGGGTTTTACAAAGAATATCAATTCATTTGCTTCAACTGGTGCTTTGGAGCCATATGGAGAGAAAGAATGACAATGTCTTGGGCAGCTCAGGGCTAGTATTCAGGTTAGTATGATGCCCACAAAGCTAAAGGAAGTCTGGTGAATACATGTTATTCATTGCACACTATGATGGTTGAAATTCACCCATTTAGAAAATTATCTTAAAAAACTTTCTCTTCTTCAGCCTTGAAGCTCTGGCCACTCCACTAGCCACCCTGTTTGAGGAAGTTTTATGCATGGCTATGGGTTGTGAGAGGGTTATATGGAGGTAACATCACTGGGCAAATTCAATGATAACTTAAGGTGTGATGAGAAAAAATAAAACCCCCAGCTTCTCTCTGACTGATGAACTTGACAGTTACCCCAAGACCACGACAGTCAGAAAATCAAGAAATATGGGATAGCTATGTGGCTCAGAGGACAGAGTACCAGGCCTAGAGATAGAGAGGTCCTGGGTTCAAATCTGACATCAGACCTTCCTACCTGTCTGACTTGGTCAAATTACTTAATTCCCATTGCCTAGTCCTTACCACTCAGACGAGTGGCCTTGAAACCAGTACTAAGTATTCATTCTTTTTCTAAACCCTTACCTTCTGTCTTAGAATTAATATTATGTATTGGTTCTAAGGCAGAAGAACAGTAAGGGATAGGCAATGGAGGTTAAGTGACTTGTCCAGGGTCACACAGTCTTAATATTGATTTAAGATGGAAAGTAAGGGTTTAAAAGAAGAAAAACAAGGAATAAGGCTTCAAGATAATGATTGGCCTTCATGGGACTGGACCCAGACCTGACTCATATTCCTGAAGTTCTGAATGAAAGTCATGGGGGCAAAAAAAAAAAGCACCATTGGAAAAGGTCTTTTCAGAAGTGATCATTAGGAGAATAAAACCAAGCAATCTGTGTTTTCCCAATGTCAGCCTCAGAAGGAGACTGGACTGCTTGAGTCTTTATTTCTTTCTTCCATCCAAGGAAGGTTAGCAAAATCAAAACTTAGAGCCTCCATATTTCAGTCACCCACCTCTTCAGGCTCTTCTTCTCGCTGACGGCTGGGTTTGGTATAGTCAATGGGGCCATCCCACTCATCCTGCCGTGAGGTCTGACTGGACTGGGGTGAGGTCATGGTGCTGCTTGTGGCACTGGTACTGTTTTGGCGTTGGGAAACATCTGGGGATTTGACGCTGGGACTGCTGCTGCAGCTGCTGCTGCTGGGGAAGGCATTCTCCCTTTTGCGATGTTTGTTCATGCTTAAGTCCAGAGTCCCATTTTCATCCACCTCAATGTCCATAGACTGCAATTTGAAACATGAAATATTTCATGAGTAATTCTGCTACCTAGCCCAAGGGCATCTTGAATGGAAAATCTGACAATGAATTCTGTATCCCTGATGACCTTAGTAAAACATCCCCTTTGTGAGATGATAATGGGAACCAACTCCATAGACCTAAAGAAGACACCTTTTCAAAGGCTTACCAACTTTCGAGGGTCTCATGGGAAATTGTTGCTTGATATTCATGGTTTAAACAGATACCAAGTCAAATATTCATGGACGCTGACTTCTAAAAGCAGTGTGGGACAATGAAAAGGATTTAGAGTCAAAAGACCTGGGTTTGAATTCTGCCCTTGCCCCTAACCACCTGTGTGACCATGGACAATTTAACTTCTCTGAGCTTCTGGGCCTTTTCTAATCTGTAAAACGAATCTTTAAATCTATGATCTAATGATACTTTTCAATTCAATACAAAATTAAGTGCCTACTATGTTCTAGGCACTGTGCTAAGCACATTATAAAACATTCAATAAAAAATAAGGGTTAGTAAACATTTATTAAGCACCTACTATGTGGCAGACACTGTGCTAAGTGTTAGAAGTACAAATAATAATAAAGAAAAAAAAGATAGTTTCTGTCCTCAAGGTGCTTATAAGCTAATGGGGGAAGACAAAATACAAAAGGAAGCTGAAATAGAGTAGAGAAAGATACCCTATTCCAAGGTATGGTGGAGAAGTCAGAGAAGTCTTAAAGCACTACAACTAGGAGGGAAATGAGCTGATATACTGATATATAAATATGACATGAAATACATGGTGCTCTAGAGAGTACACCATGGTGATGGTAGCCTTTAGGAAGAGAGAATAAAGGATTCATCTGGGGGGAACTCATTAACTTTTAGCTCTGCAGGGGTCATTGATTTAGCAGGGAGAATAAAGGGATCAGAGAGTCTTAAACCAGACAGCACTATCCCACCCTTCCCCAAATGATTCCATTTTCTGTATTGGGTAAGAGAAGATTGGGTGGAGCTCATCTCAAGGGCTCATTCCATAAAGTCACTGTCTGTAACCTCAAAACAAGAAATGAAGAAGCATTTCTTCAGTTAGTGGCTCTCCTAAATCCCAGATTCACTCCTCCTTCACTTTGGCACATTGGACATCTGTACCTCTGGCTTTGTGAAGCTCCTACTATTACCTCTAGTGTCTTCTTTACTTCTAAACCCCACTGAACTGACCTTGCTGGGGATATCCTGCTGCTTTGTGCTGAGATTCTCTGGCATTTCCCAGCAGCGGGTGGAGAGATTTAAGATGGCAGTGGCAGCCATGTGCGCAGCCTCGGCATCATGGGAATAGTCGAAGCCTGCGGAAGAAGATGACGTGCTCTTCACATAACTACCGGAGGGGCTGTGCCTGGGGGAAGAGGCCTTTGGAAAAGGTTTGGCTGCAAAAAGGGAACAACATGGGCTGACACACAACTTAATAAAGAGACAGAGGCTATTCATAAATTTGGGCATTTCAGTGGAGGTATAACTGGTACTTATATGAGCGTAGGTCTTAGAGATACTCAAGGATCCTGAGGGTGAGAGATGCAAGAGAACCCACTCAATAAACCACCTTTATCTCTTCCCACCTCACCAAAGTCCTCTTTTTCAAGACTCTTGCTCTTAACACTGTATATATAATTATTACTTAGAAAGCAAATGAAAAATGGTAGATCTGTAGATAACACTTAAATATTTGAACACATCAATTGAGAAAAATCTTTATAGGCAAAAACTTCTAGAGAGACTCTCATTGTGTTTGGATTTTTAATTTTTAATTTTTGGCATCCTAAGCAACAATCATTATCTCACCAGATTTACATTAGAGTTGGAGGAAAAGCATGTTATATGAAAAATTCAAACACAAAACGATGATACTTTGTTAGTAATTATATTGCAGTCATGAAATTGCTTTTAGATGGACTCGTAGTCAAATACAATATTTCTTAGTAGTCAGGTTATTTCCTCTATATGTCCAATAAGCCTGAAAGCCTAGAACACAGCAGGACCCATGTACTTTTACTCTGAATTCTATTCTTCCTCACTATGAACCACTCCAGTTTATCTTATGGGAAGTTAAGTGCATGTATGTTAGAAGATTACATTCTAAAAATGATGATTCTTAAAAAATATATTCTTTCTATGAATGGTGATGATTTCTGCACAATGGCCATCATCTTAAAATGATATTTTTGATAAACACTCAAGAGATCTGGGCAGTTCATTCCTTCTTGTATTGTCCAGTCTAATCCCTGTTTAGGGGTGCAGAGGACAACCTGACAACATTCATGAGGGTGAAATGCCAATTTCAATTTCACACTATACACTCAGAGATGCTTTTCCATTTCATAAGTATTTCTAGCACTAATGGACTTGCAATCAGCAAATTAGTAAAATAAGTGATGAGAAAAGATAGAAGGGATTATCCTAGTGGGTTTGTGGGAATTATTTTTGTCAGTACAATTACCCTGAAAATTCTTTGCTAATATTGCAAATAACACAATCTATTCAGCAAGAGAGTCACTTGTGCAGAGAAACAAATTACTTTCCCATCAGCGCTAACCCAGGATGGCAGTGGCAGTTGTGTGCACTGGCCTCCATCCAATTCCATTGTCTGATCCTTTACAGATTTAGCCCAGGAATAAAGGGAGCCTCCATCATGGGGAGCCAACTGGGATGCTTTTAAGCATGAGCACTTTTTAGAGAGCAGCTGCGCCAGGATTAAACAGGACTCTGAATTCAGGATTAGTCAGAGAGAGAAAGCTCTCTTGGGGCTAACAACATCTTCTACAAACTGTTTTCTTAAATCTTTAAATACACACACACACATACACACAGCATATATGAGCATGGGTTTATTTTTGTAGAAGGCTTTCAAAGATGGTCATGGCATGTCTCTGCAAAGGCTAATGGGCTTATTAAATTCTTAAAGGTTGAATGTTGTGATAACTATGGTTGTCCAGGGTAAAGAGTTAGATGTAGGCAATGGTGGTGATGGAGGCAGGTGGGACACAAACTCTATACCTAGACACCTGTGTTTTGATGGCTGAGGGGGTGACTTCATATTTTCCAAGTACTTGAGTCAACTCAGTTGGGACAAAGGCCTGAACTGTAGCTCTGCCATTTGAATTCTTTGGAATCTAAGTGTAGCTGACTAGACTAGGTGTGGCTTTAACTGAGAAACACACTAAGGTGCGAACCCCTCAGGGATGAGACTGAATCAAGGAGTCCCAGGGATCCTCTCACTCCTTTCTGGCCCCTACCAATCCTGTATCCTTAACAACCTACTAGGCCTATGACACTTGAAGAAAAATCAGAAGACATTATTTAAAAGTAGTTTCAATCCCTTTCCAACTTACATTTAAAGGCTTTAGGTGAGGTTTCGCTAGTCTGAATCTTTGGGGCAAGCATGCGTTTGCCAAAAACCTGAGCATCAAAACTTGCATAATCGAAGGTGACCTTGGAGTACTTCTCCAGCTCCTTAGCCAGGTTGGCCCTGGGTGTGGCTGGGACCATATTGGGCCTGTAGCTCCCATACTGAGGAATCTCCAGCTGCTTGACGAAGCACATCGGCCTGGAGGGGGTTGACAAGACAGAGATCAGTGAGAGCAAGGAAAATATTCCTTCCATAGAATGGAAGGTCCTCAGGGACACATAACATTAGTCTTACAGAGTTGTGTTTTACTATGTGAGTAACATTATGGGTTACATAGATTTTTGTAAGTTGATCTGGGAATCTAATCATCCCACGTGACATTGTTTCCATAGGCAAATGTTTGAATTCTGACTTAGAACCCAGAATTCTGGGTTTATCATTCTTTCCCCTTACTCCTACCCTGAGTAGAAATCCTTTTCTTAGTTGAGAAGAGACTCTTTCTCCCCTTTCCCTCCATTCCCATTAGCTAGATAGTGAAATAGCACTTCTCTCACAGAAGGAGAGATTCTGCAAACAGATTGGCAGAGAAGTGAGGAGTGACCACTCCACCAATCTGATAAAAGGAATTCTCTGAGTCAGGTATTTTGTGTCTAGAGGATTGTTAAATCCTGGGTTTGGAGTTGGGAAGCTCTGGATCTTCTGACACATATGATGTAATATGGATCAGGGCAAGTCACCAGGTCACCATACTAGGATTTACCAACAATTGAAAGGTCTATATTGGTAGAGATTTCTCTGTATAACAAAGACCCAGACAAAAAGAAATAAAAACAACACCCATCCAGCTCCCTGTGAGTATTTGCTATGTATCCATACATCCATTTTCCCCCTTCCTTCCTTCCTTCCTTCCTTCCTTCCTTCCTTCCTTCCTTCCTTCCTTCCTTCCTTCCTTCCTTCCTTCCTTCCTTCCTTCCTTCCTTCCTTCCTTCCTTCCTTCCTTCCTTCCTTCCTTCCTTCCTTCCTTCCTTCCTATATCTGCATATAGATTTTTTAAATTTCTTATTTTAAAAAAATTTAAATCTTTAGCTTCTCTGTTTTTGCTTCCTAAATGAATGCAGATATATTTCTATCTGTATATCTGTACATGTTGGGAAGAGTGGGGGAAAGGAAGGAGTTTGGGTATCTGAAATGATGGGCCCTGCTGGGCATGATCCACCTTGGGGCTTGGGGTATGTTAGGAATACCCCTCTCTGTTTGGCAGAGAGAGAGCTATGTGGGGAGAGAGGGCAGGTGTTTTTATGCAGTCACTGCCTTCCCAGGAATTTGGGATTTTGAGGGAGGGGTGTGGGGAAGAATGTAGTCCACTGAGGCCCTCCCCTACCATACTTGGCAAATATATTATTACTATTGATCTGGTAGATAGCAGGAGAGAAGGGGGTTTGTGTTGCCTGGATCCTTTCAGGTGATGGGGGCAGCCCCAGTGTCAGCAGCAGTTTGGGGTCATCACTACAGACTTTGTGGGGAGAAAGATGAGGATCATTCTGTACCTCCCCTCTCCTGTAAGGACAGCAGATTGGGAAAGGCAAGCTCAGGTGTGGAGGGTCTTCCTCACTTCCCAGGCCTTCAATGGGCCAATCCTGTTGAGCTCTCACTTTTCAGCAGTGCCAGTTCTGAGCTCCCAATGGATCTGGGCCTGTCTGCCTATTAGTGGCCATCCTGCCTTGATCAGGGGCTCCCTGGGAACCTCAGTTATGCTGGTTGGTCAGCTCTGGGTGATGAACTTTCAAAGGCACACCAAGTATTGGCTATAAAGCTCAATGTCATTGTGCCCAGCATCCTCCACAGCTTTCCAGCAGCTCTCTTTCAGCAGAAATCCATGTGAGAAGTCAATCACCTCATCATCAGTGGTATGAGTTATCAACACAGGTGATGTGATCTTGGAGACCTTAATGTTGGGGAAGGCAGCAAAGCAATCGATCTTCCTGGTGCCCAAGGTGAGGGAGGAATGCAGCACCACCACAACACGTTCATAATATGAGGCCAGGGCCACAGTGGGCACTGTTCCTATGCCTACCTGTACAAGATGATATTCTCTGGGCAGATGCCATACCTGGTCTGAAGGGCCTGTGGAACAGCACTGATGCCTCCTTGGTGAACTTTTTCTGAGTTCAAGTGCCCAGAGGGCAAATCCAAGTTGTCTGTGAGCTCTCTCAGAGAGCTGAGGGAGACAGAGCTTGCTTTGGGCTGCTGGACTAAGGGGTGGGGCACGCAAAAAAAAAAGTCCTTAGGCACTGAGAAGAGGGGGGATGGGCACTGAGCAGCTCCCTGGGTGCAGCTCTGCACATGTGCCACGCTGGTGTGGAGATTCTTCTCTGAGGGTTTCCCTGAGCTCACCACATAGCCTGAGTCATCATAAGAGAAGATGTTGAAGTTGATGCAGGTGGCCAGGTCAATATAAAAGCTGCTCATCTGGCCCAGGTAAACTGCTTTGCCATGGGAGAACAGAACAGTGAATCTGGTTCCTGGCACGCATTTGACGTACATACAGCAAATACTGATCCTCTACGACTCTAGGTAAAGAAGACCTGGTCATGTGATCTGCCTACCGGAAGTCAGTTGGCTGGGAAGTCAGTTGCAATTTCTTGCCCCGCCCTGGGATAGAGACCCCTCCACTGGAGTCCAAGTCCAGGCTCAGCCACATGGGAATAAGTAGACTGGAGGCAGGAAGGCCAATTTGGCTGTGGTTTGGCCAATTCAGGGTGGACGGCAGAAGAGACAGCAGAGTTTGCTGATGGGAATTAACTTATGTGAGGGAGACCCCCCAGATCCAAGGCTGTGGTGCCCAAAGCTCTGGGGATACGATATCTTAAAGCAGAATTCGCTTTTTATTTTTTGTTTTCCAAAACACAAGTGGGAAAGCCTTTCCACTGTGTCTCCCCAGCCTTAGCTGGCCAGGGAACCACTGTGGTCCGAACCCAGCCATAAGGGGCCTCCCAGGTCTTCCTCAAGCTCCAGCTAAAGAAGGCTGCTCCGGGCCGATACCCGCTCTATGCGCTCTATGACCTGCCTGGCCCAGAACCCGCCCCCGATCGGGCCGGCCCACTTCTCTCCGCTCTAGACTCCAGCAGCCCTCGGAACCCGCAGTTGAGGTGAGGATGAGCCGCCTCTCCCCACCCCATTCCTCCTCTTCGCCCCACCCCCCACCCCCAGCATATGGATTTTTAAAAATAGATATTTCACATTACCATCATCAGATTACAGATTTTGAGCTAAAAAGATCTCAGAAGCTATTTAGTCTGACCCATTTACAGATGAGGAAATTGAATTCTATGGACACACTTCATGGAGGCAGGATTTCAATCCAGTTCTTTGATACAATAAAATACATGAATAGAGTCCTGTGATACATTGAAATATATTAATATTGTATTGGTAGCCCCTCTTCCTCTGTCCCCCTCCCCCCAATACTTTGTAATTTGTCTTCTCATGTCAGTTCCCACCGTTGGGTTGTTAGACCTACTATTGTTTTTTCCCTTCTCAGAGATGAGGAAACTGAGGTCGGGAAGTGAAATAACTTGTCCAAGTCACAAAACAAATTTTGCATTAGAAACATAGCTAGAACCCAGACCCACTGCTCTTAGCCAGGAGGAAAACCCAGACATCTCAGGGTCAAGAATTGGCATTCAGCTTGGTTAAAGTCACCGTCAAGGGAATGGATACTCAGAGAGCACACATGGCTCCAGGTTCTAGGCTAGATTTCCAGGCAATCCTTTCTTTGCTCCCATGGAGAGACAAGCACATGTCTCTGCTGCTGCCTCAGGGTGCCAGGAAAGTTAAAGGGGGAGGGGTAAGATCATTGCAATTCTCTCACCAGGATGAGAATGATCACTCCCATTTCTATAACATTTTAAGGCTTGCCAAAGCTTGCTTTCCTTACAACTCTAAGAAATAGATGGCATGAGTATTATTACTCTCATTGTATGGCTGGGTGGTGTGGCTTAGTGGATAGATGGCCATCCTTTTAGTAAGGAAGTCCTGGGTTCAAATCTTACCTCTGATACATAATAGATGTGTGACCTTGGAGAAGTCAATAAATCACTGTTTCCCTGGGCAACTCTCTAAGACACCAGTCTCCATTGGTGGAATTTCCCTACCAGGAGCTCCCACACTGAGAAGATTACACATTTGAACCACTATGCTTAAAAATTCTATTGCTTTGATGATAAAACTGAGGCAGAGAGGTGATACAATCTATCTAGGTCTAAATGAGTCTTTTCTAACTTAAAGTCCAGTGCTCACTCATTCTACTATAACACAACACTTCACTAATGATTGCATTAGCAACTCCTAGAATCTGAAACTTAAGACTTAGCAGGGTGGGACCTTCAAGAATTTTACCTGAGTTCTTTCAGGGAGAAAGGAAAGTTGATCACACTTGATTCTTAGAAAACATACTTCTGGGGGCAGCTGGGTGGCTCAGTGGATTGAGAACCAGGCCTAGAGTTGGGAGGTCCTAGGTTCAAATCTGGCCTCAGACACTTCCCAGCTGTGTGACCCTGGGCAAGTCACTTGACTCCCATTGCCTAGCCCTTACCACTCTTCTGCCTTGGAGCCAATGCACAGTATTGACTCCAAGACGGAAGGTAAGGGTTTAAAAAAATAAATAAACAAATAAATAGATAAAAAAGAAAACATACTTCCTCTTGGTAGTTGAAACATACTCTATAAATAGGCAAATCCCCAAACATCTTATAAAAATACTAACATGACAGGTTTTAGAGCCAGTTGTTGCTGAGGCTCTTCTAGCTCTGGGTAATTGTCTGCCTTGTTGTTCTTGTTAAGGTGATTATTAGTTGTTTCTGACTGTTCAAGGTCCCATTTAAGGTTTTCTTGGCAAAGACATTAGAGTGATTTACCATTTCCTTCTTCAGCTCATTTCACAGATGAGTAAATGGAAGCAAACAAGGTTAAGTGACTTGCCCAGGTTCACACAGCTAGTATCTGAGGCTGGATTTGAACTCAGGTTCCCCTGACTCCAGGACCAGTGCTCTATTCGCTGTGCCGTCTAGCTGATTCAATTGTCTACCAGCCCATCTCATAGATGCAAGACATCCTAATATGGGCAGTACCAAACAAAAACTTGTAGTGAATGTTAACTTGTTTGTTGCATTTATTGCATACTTTAGAATTTAATCATCCCAGATGATTAGAACTGGATCATAAATTCAGGCCATGACCAAACTTAATGGCACTTTTGTTCTAGGATTTGCCCTGGAGCCCCTTATGAGCTAATGGCCACCTATGCATAGGATGAACCCATGTGCTCTGGGAAACTTTCAGATAAATTTTCCATAGGAACCAGTCAAAGTCATAGGAGTGGACCTGTTTTTCTATGAGATCACTCTTAGGGCTGTACATTAGAAAAGTTAGACATAGGATGACTTGGTCTCTTTTCTGATTCCTTTTCCTCTTCCTTCAGACCATTAACAAATTATAATGCTCAAAGATCCCAAAGTATAGAGTTGAGAGTGAAGAAAACAGATAAAACCTTATTTCCCCACTAATCATTATTTTGGAACTCTTAAGAAAGGAGGAAGTCATAAATATCGTGAAATATCCTGGAAGCACATTAGGAATGGGATTTTCCTATGTAAAAGGGGAAATCTAAGAAGCCATCTTATGATGCTTCATTCTAACCCAGAATGATCTGACAGGGCAGGCAAAAGCTGTAGCTTTCAAACTGTGGCCCAAAGAACTAGTGAAGGCCCCCTTCTAGGATACTGACCTAACCTTCTCTCATTGATGGTCCTCCTGAATCCTTGGTCAGCTGTAGCAAATGATCAAATATACAAAATGGGTCTATGATCTCATCAATTTGGCAGTTCTCTCCAACAATGGAGATTATAATCTATTCATGCCTGCCCACCTTGTATGACACTTGTCCATGTTCTTTACTAAACTTGCTATCACAAAGGTTCTACCCTGTGTGCTAGAGGCCTCTCTTAATTTTTCCCAATGCTGTGACAGTACCAGTGGAATAATATGGCCATCTTCCCATCATCCCTTGCCCTCAACACACAGCCAACCCATCTTCTCTTTCTATCATGCATTTCCCTTCAATAAATCTTCTTATATGAGAAAGTAGAAATCTAAGTTCTGTGTATAGCCTTTTTAAATATCTTTTCCTTAATACCCAATCACTCATATTACAGTATTTGATGCTACATGTATTAAGTGATATAGATAGGGGTGATTGATCAACTCTCCTTTCAAAAATTTTCCTTAGACCAAAAAGAGCACTAATTCGCCAGGCCAACATGAGAAAACGAAAGAAAAAAGCAACACACTCATTCCCAGTCAAGTTTAAAAAAAAAGAAAAAGAAAAGAAAGAATTCCTCTGGCTAGGCTAATGCATCAGCAATGATTCCTATGCATTTTGCATTGAAAAGTAATCCAAAAAAATGTCTTTAGATTCACCATAACTCCCTTGGCCCAGGGCTGTTGCATTACCCAGTGTTACAGAAGTTATTGTCCTGTGTGTACTCCTTGAAATGAACAATTCAATTCAATTTGAATAAATTAGTAAAAGCAGAAATAGTGACTGTCACAATCAGATGGGACCCCAGGGGACATCTAATGTAATGTGTACCTGAACAAGAATCCCCCTCCTCAAAATATGTAACCTGTGGTCATCCAGTGAAGGCCCTTTCACTGTTTTGGAGAGTTCACATTGTTTAGAAGTTGTCTTTTCCTTATATCAAGCCTATACCTATTCCTACAGCCTCTCATTTCTGTTCAAGGGCCAAGCAAATCTAAGTCCTCTTCCACATGAGAGCCTTTTAAATTATTTAAAGTCTTCTCTTCTCCTGGTTGAGTATCCTTAGTTTCTCCAACTGAAGCTTGCATGGCATGAACTCAAGACCCTTTACCATCCTGGCTGGCTTTCTCTTGGCTGTACTCCAGCTTATCAATGTGCTTTCTAAAATGTAGCACCCAGAATTGAACACTATACTTCCTGATGTGGTTTTATCAGTACAAAATACAGTTGAGCTATCCCCTCTTTTCTTAGACCTAAATACGTCTCTTAACTTGGTGCAAGATTCATTAGCTTTTTTTGGCTGCCATAGCTCCCTATTGACTCACTCACACACACACACACACACACACACACACACACACACACACACACACACACACGTTTCCAAAACATTTCCATTTAACCACACCTCTTTTATTTTGTACTTGTGAAGTTGTTTTTCAACCTGTGTAAAACTTTACATTTATCCTCATTAAATTTTATCTTACTACATTTGGCTTAATCAGTTCATTGAGATATTTGCAGAAACTAAATGTCATCATCCTCAGTGTTGGCCATCAGAGGAGCGATCACTTGGATCATAGATTTCATTTTGGAAGAAGGGATCTAAGGGCCACAGAATTCAACTGTCTCATTTTATAGATGAAGAAATTGAGACTTTAAGAGGTTAAGTGATTTCCCTATCATCACACAGCTAGTAAACAGGATTTGAACCCACACCTTCCTGACTCCAAGTCAAACAGCTTGTGGCATATGCAAAATTGACAAAAATGTCATCTAGAACTTGGTCCAATTCCCTGATAAAAATGTTTAACAGCAGAAAGTTAAAGACTGGAAGTTGGAGTACTCCAGGAGAGATCTCCTTTTAAATTAACACTGAACCATTGGATATAGATTCAGTCATCCAACCAGTTTTGAATTTATCACAGCTGATAGCTAGCTGTCCATGTTGTCCATGAGGATGACATGAGAGGCTTTGCCAAATATTTAGTTAAGGTCTAGAGAAACTGTAGCATTTTTCCAATTTTAGCATGACCAGTTCTTAAAAAACCATGGGCTCACTGCTTCCTTTTGTAGACATTCACTAATCATCCTTTTAATAATTCATTTTAAAGTTTTATCAGAAATTACAGTCAAGCTTAAAAGCCTGTATACTCTGGACTCCTCTCTCTTTCCTGTTTCAAAAATTAGAATATTTGTTCTTCTTTAGTCATGTGGCACTTCTGATCTCCCCAGTCTTTCAAAGTTCACTGATAGGTTTAGCAATCATAGCCACAATTTCTTTAATTTCCCTGGGCCTGGAGCATTCATCTCATCAAGATCAGCTAGGTTCCCTCTCACTATTTCAACTCCACATAGCTGTTTTTGTCCTGCCTTTTCCAGTTCAAAGGTCATTCTGTTTTGTAGAGGAAACAGAAGCAAGAGAGCTGGCAGTTGTGCTTTTTCTTATTGGTCATCTCCATCCCATTTACCTGATCAACAATCTTACTTATCCTTTCTTTGATCCTCCTTTCCCCCTAGTTTAAGATTTCATTTTGTCTCAGTTTACATTAAGCACCTAAAATGTGCAGGTGTCAATGCTTAGCACTAGAGACACAAAGATGGAAAATGACATGGTCTCTGCTCTCAAAGAGCTTACAATCTTGAATTATCAATGAACTATCTACCCATCTTGGAATGCCTTACAGATGTAAAAACAGGACTTATCACTAAAGCAAAAGAGCCATAGAATATAAGCATGTCATCAAGGGACATGGAAGGAGCGCCCTTTGAGTCCCAATGAAAAGGGGTATGTTCTTACTAGTGATATTTGCTTCTGTCCTCTCTACTTCACTCACCTGAGAATCCGATCAGAATTTGAGCTACTCTTGGAAGGATCGCCCGCCTGCGGCTGTTGCTTCTCATGAGATTTGGCTAATTTTTCAGCTGCAGCAATGGGACACCCAGACAAACTAAGGAAAAAAACACAAGGAGGAAAAACTGAGCATAAGCAACAGGGAGACATCTCCCTTGGCTCAGGATTTGCACTGAATGTGTCTTAGTCTTATTGTTGCCATCTCACCCCCCCAAATATGAGCACTCACAGAGCTCCACTGGTGTGATGGGATGGGGCCACTGGAAAGGACAATGAAGAAACATCTGGAAGAAATCCTAAGCAGGAAAGAGCATTCTGCCTGACCACTCTTCTATTTCCTTCATTGGTTCATTGTCCTCCCACTCTCTAAGTGTGGGTGTCCCCAAAGGCTCTATCCTAGATTCCACTCTCTTCTCTTTCTGTAGTCTTGATTGGCTGTCCCATCTGCTCTAATGACTTCGATTATCACCCCTTTCTAAAGACTCACAAATATGTTTATTCAGCACTAATTTTCCCCAAGTTCACTCCTGAATTTCACTCTCTGACTAACGTCTAAATCTAAATATCCCCCTGGCACCTCAAACTCAACTTGTCTGCAGGCAAACTCATCATCTCCCTCCCTAAATCCTCTCTTCTTTCCATCTCCTCATTTCCTTTTGGTGACACCAACATCCATTGAGAGGTAATTAAAGGAGTTGGAAGACTTGGTTCTTCAGGTAAAACAGGGATAATAATCATACCTGAAGTTCCTACCCCAGAAAGTTATGAGGATAAAATGAGCTAATTTATGTGAAGCACTCAGTAAACCTTAATGTGCTACATGGTTGTCAGCTTTTTATTTCTATTATTATTACCATGTGCCTCAAAGCAATAAAAACATAAACTCAGAGTTCTAGAGCCAGGAGAGACCTTAGAGGCCATCTAGTTCCTCCTCTTATTTCATTTCATTTTTTAAAAATCTGAACTTAAGAGACATAAATAAAATTAACATATCCATATGCATAGTAGATCAGAAAAAAGAACATTGTACAATGAGATTCTCTATTATATACAACTTGCTTTTCTTTTAAGCTAGCTAATAAATTCAACATGTTTTTAAAATTGTTCTGCTTTCTCTGATTCTTTGTGGCCCTTCAGTTAAAAGTTGAGGAAACTGAGACTTAGGGAGGTTAAGTGACTTGCCAGAGGTTATAGATGTGGTAGGCATTAGAGAAAGGAGTTGATGTTTCCATCATCATTTTATGGGAAACATGGTCATTCTTGCCATCTGACAATATTCATGAGCATGAAAGTCACTTAATCTCCCTGGGTTTTAGGTTGTTTCCTCATCTGTAAAATGAGAAGATTGGATTAGATTCTAAAATCTCTCTTTTTTTAGGCCCTTATCTTCTGTCTTAGACTCAATACTGTGTATTGGTTCCAAGGCAGAGGAGTGGTTAGGGATAGGCAATGGGGGATAAGCAATTTACCCAGGATTACACAGCTAAGAAGTGTCTGAGGCCAGATTTGAACCCTGGACCTCCCATCTCTGGGTCAGGTCTCAATCCACTGAACTACCTGCTTGTCCCTAAAGTCTCTTTATAGCTCTAAAACTCTGAATATATGAACCTAGGTTATAAACTTTCCGGGGTTTCTTAGGAGACTTTCCCTTTTTTCTCATCCCCCATACCTGAGGCTTCTCATCTAATCTGAAGCCCTATACAGCTGGCTCCAATCTACCTTTCTAGTTAACAAGGAATATTGATTCTACTAATAAGAAAACCTCTTGAATTCATCCCGTTTGAATCACTATCTCTCATGTGAATTATTATAGTAGCCTCCTAAGTGGTTTCCCTATCTCCAATTCTTATCCTCTCCAATCTATCCTATAAAGATAGTCTCCCTAAAGCACAGGCTCTCCTTTTCCAGAATCTTAAGTGGCTCTCTGTTGTCTCTGGGATAAAACTAACTCCTAGATATGGCATATGAGGCCTTCCATACCTGGCCCTAACCTATCTTCTTAGCTTAATTCTCTATGACTCTCTTTCATGCCCTCTTTGTTCCAGACAAACTGAACTGCTGTTTCCCAAACAACATTTATCCTCCCTGGCCTCTGTGTATTCACAGCCCCTTCTCTATCACCATCTGCCAAAATCCCTTTCTTATTTCAAGGTTTGGCTCAAGTGCCTTCTCCATGAAGTCCACCTCAGTCATCCTCCTGAAAGTGTTCTCTTCTTCCTCCAAATTTTCTTAGAACATTTAGTTTGAATCTTTTAAGATCTCATCACACTTTACCTTTCATCTTAATTATCTTTCTCGATGTCATGTCCACTCTACAGATATGTCAAGGCTACTGGCTCCTTGAAGACAGAGACTGTTTTTCATCTTTATATTCCCAGTGTTGAGCCTAGTATTTTGCACACAGTAGGTGCTTAATAAGTGTCTGTGGAATTGAATTTGTTGCTAAAATACAAATCTTGCCCACTGGTCTGCAACAGATAGTCTTTGGAGTCAATTCTTTTCTCCCCCACAGAGAAAGGATAGTACCACAGGCTGCTACCATCTGCCCCACACAGTAGATGCTATTAGAAAATACCAGGTCAGCAGTGGAATTTCACTGTAATTAGAGTATTTGCCTCAAAAGAAAGGAGAAGGGAAGAAAATTTCAGGTTGTTGGCCAGGGGGCCAACATTGCATTCCATACAACTATTTGCTGTCTCAGGTTATGAAGTTGGTTTGGTAGTTGGCTCCACCCTCTGAAGAACTCTAAGAGTTCTTTAAAAAAGAACACACCCTCATTCTTATTGCCTAAGTCTGACCCAATACTGAGCCATGATGGGAAGCCTGGCAGCTTGTTGAGTCTAAAGAGGAACACTGAGATCATCTAGTCCTGTTTTGGTGAAACTATGGCATAGGTGCCAAAGGGGGCTGCTCCCTTCCCCCTCTCCACCATGATTGAGGGCATTTTCCAAATCACCTGCCCCTCTTCTCAGCAGCCCAATGCTTCCTCCCTCTCCTATCTGGGATAAGGGGGTGGATTTTGGGCACTCAGTCTCTAAAAGGTTTGCTACCACTGATCTAGTCCATCCCCCTCATTTAACTGAGGTGGAAGCAGATCCAAAGAGGTTGAGTGACTTGCTTAGTCATTTGTGGTAGACCCAGGAAATGAATTCAAGTCATTTGACTCCCAATCCAGAGCTTACACCATGATGGTAACTTGTCACAGCCTATATACCCAGGAGAGGGAGATTTGACCATGGGAAGCAGTTCTCTAAATATGTTTTTTAAATAAGCTGGCTAGTGAGATTAGACAGTCACTATCTGTTATAGGAAAGGTCTTGTTACTGACTCCAACAGGGCAGATTCCTTCCTGCCTTCCCTGCTGCTCATGTTCTATGAGGACTGTGTATATATGTGCGTGAGCATAAGTTATTTTTACATGACACCATTAGCCCTGGGATCATTGCTACCCAGAAAGGAAGAAAGACATTGCAGCCTATCAAAAGATCTGAGACTTCATTTGGATTTACCATGGACATCCAATATAACTTATTAAGACAGCTAGCCCTGTAAAGGGTCCGTAAATTAGACAGTGACAAGGGTTTCTACGAAGACTCCTAGTTAATAGATATTGGATAACATGAAAATAGAGAAAGGACTAGTTGTACTTTTTAACATCAACAGAGTGTATAAAATCAAGTATTTTAACTTCCTAATTCAGGATTGGAGAAGTTATGATGTAATCAAATAAGTTTTAAATTTAACCTTATTTGGTTTATTAGCTTGGGAGACTTTCTTAGTAACATTAGTAGACTATAAGTATTCTATGAAAGAAGTGGCCATGTCTTAACAAAACTCAGTCTCTACCAGCATCTAGCATAGTGCTCTCCACACAGTAGGTGCTTAATAGATATTTATTACGTAATGGATGAGTGAACAACATAAGGTCCAGGTACAAATATTAATATGTCATTAATTGAACATGATCATTGATGACACACGGAATTAATGCACTTGGGTGAGAATTATAGAGGCATGTTCAATCAATTCTGAGTTATTTGTCATCATGGGGGACAGACATGGACTAGATCACTGAAATCTATTTATGACTCAGATTTCAACCTCTTTTTCCATGCCAAGTCTTTTACCTGAACTACTCATAAAGAAAATTATTTACTCCTTTGTTTTCCCCCTTATTTTTCCCTGTTATCTCTCAACTAAGAAGAAGATATTCAGTTTCTGTCTTACAAATAATTTTTTGGACCCAAATTTCCACTTGTTTTTCTGATATGAGTATAGGCTCATCCCACATTACCCCATTTGCAGTCTTGTCCTCTCCCTTCCCTTCCCATCATGTATCTCCCTAGGCTCCCTCAGAATTATTGGCAAGAAGGAAATCAGGCTTGTAGGGCATAGGAATCAAAAGGAGAAAAATCTGAGTTTTCCTTAGCCCCAGGGACTATGAGCCAACATACTTTCAGGCAATGAGCCAACAGACTACTATTGCATTAGACACAGTTGTTAGTTGTTTGAGGCCCCTTGAGCTGGTTGGTGGCTCCACCCTCCTATCAGCTGCATGACAAGTACCTTCTGTGTGTGTTCCGGTTGCTGTTTACATGACCTTGCCCTGTACAGCCAGGAGTGGGGCATTTCAACACATTCTCATGCATGGCCAAGACTGTAGGAGAGACAGGGAGGGGGAGAAGGGAAGAGGTGAGGCAGAGTTGAAAAAAAGAGACAGGTAATCAAATCATTCGACAAGCCACATTCTAGGGCTTGAACAAACAGAAACATTCCTTTAGGAAATTTCTATAGGAAAGGAGGAGCTGGAGCCAGTCACTCTTAAACCAGAATTGAGATCTAGATCAAGTATGGGGCAAGGTATGTGTGTGTGTGTGTGTGTGTGTGTGTGTGTGTGTGTGCACGTGTGTGCACATGTGCATATGTGCATGTATAGAAGGTAGAGGAGGTGGGTAAGTGAGTCATCCTCTTCTTTTGAATTCTGCCTCTCTATGGCAGAGAAGAACAAATACTTGGTGTTGTTGCCTGTCTTTTATCCTTCAAATGGGCTGTAGTTTCCATCTAATTGTAATCTGCCTCCTGCAGTGATAACCTTACAAAATAATTTGCTTCCCATGTCTTTCTTTTTGTTTTGAATTCAAGCTACTATGAAGGTGACTGTTCTCATCTCCTCAATCCCTTCTCCTCAAATCCAATTCCTGCAGTTCTGTGTTTATTACAAGCCTGCAACCTTTGGAATGACAGATAAGGCCAATTTGGCCATTATCCCATTATCCCACACACCCAATGATGAATGTTATTTATGCTCCACGAGTATTCTATTTAAGGCTCAGGGAGAGATCAACCATAGTCTGTATTCTATAGCATCGTCCACATGTACCCACTGGCTATCTGCAGGCACATCTTGTATATTTTTTACACATTGCAATTGTCAGTTTAATAACTGGTTATGGGAAATATTTTATGTAGGCAGCCCCTTTCCCACTGGATCTGGAGCCTATGTCTAATTGGAGGAGCTGGGTAAGTGTCTGACAGCCCAAGTCCCCATAAGGCCTGGCCTGAAGCGAACTGCTGGCCTTGCTAAATAATACCAATGTGTTGAGTACTTTTGAGGTCTGGACAAATGTCATGGGCCAATTAGAACAGTGATTATGAAGGATACTACTCACTCTCTGGAGGAATCCTGTCCTTGTGGGGGCAGCCAGATAGACTCCGATGATGAGGGTACAATCCTGTAACATGACCAGTCCCATCACAACCTGGAGTGGGGCATTTGATCTCACGCTTTTCAGCTCTTGAAGCATCTAAGAAGGAATGTAAGAGAACACTGAAGTTTCCTCTGACTCAGGAGTCATGGACAGATAGCTCCAGACAGAGGAAGAAGGAGAAAGGGAAGATTACAATGCCTAATACCAGTTTGCTGTTCAGAGAAGGAAGAGCTGAGGGGTGAGGTCATGGAGGGTGGCACAGGGATTTCCTGAGACTAGGACTACTAAACTAAATGTTCAATCAGATTTGAGGAGTTGATAACCCCAGTGGGATTTGGGGAAGCCATTTATTCCTAATACTAATCATTTGGATAGAAATTGAAAATTTCAGTCAATGATCCAAATATTTCTAGCCAAAGAGTGGGATACAATTATAGACTAGTAGAGCTGGAAACATGGCCATCAGCTAATTAAGCCCCTTTATTTGACAGATAGAGAAACTAAGGCCAAAAGTGATAAGACAAGTTAAAAGTCACCCATCCAGTGAGTTAACAAAACTAAGCATAGAGCTCCAGTCTCCTCACTCTGTCCAGAGACAAAAGTATTCTGGTAGCTGACTTGATTTTCTTTTTAATCTGTTTCGTCAGTTTGGTATAGACACTCCTTGAAGTTTTTTTCTATACAAAATCTCTATATAGGTTAATCTGAAATGTAGAAGGTAAAAAAAAAAAGAATTTATCTCAGAAATATGTTCCTAGTAGAACAGGGAAAAAAGGTAAACTTGGTGAAAAAAAATTTCTCAATAGAAATCGATTTGATCTGGGATGGCACCAGGGCAGACTAGTTTGCTTGGGAACCAGATCAAGTCCCCTTGTCAAACAGATAGGTCAATATGCAGATGGGGGCATAGTTTCTGGTAAATCAAGCATAATAGTTAAGCATGATACTGTGGGAAGAATGTTGGGTCCTATGTCAGAAAAATGGGTTTGAATACTGGTTTTGTCACTTTCTACATGTATGACTTTGGACAAGTCACTTTATATCTCAGGACCTCAGTTTCTTCATCTATAAAATGAGCAGTTGGACAGTTCCTTTCTAGTTCATCTATAAGCCTATGAGATAAGCTATGGAAACCACATACTTCATGATGACCTAAGCCAGAATTGGTTTCCTAAAAGAAAGCTTCAGCCCTATGTCCCCAGCCTTTCTTTATATTATGAAATAAATTTACTCACAGCCAAACTGAGATATCCTAAGTCTGTCCTTTCCTTTAGTTTGTACCCCTTAAGGAGATTGAGTACTCCCACTATTCCTCCCCATCCTTTGGCCAAATGATCAGTCAGAGGAAGGAATAATCACAGAATCCCCTCATTGAAGGGCTTCAAGCAAAGACAAAGATCAGAGATGTCATAGAGAAATGTTCTTGTTCAAGTATGGATTGGACTAGGGAGTTTTTGGAGTCCCTTCCAACTTTCAGAGTCTGGGACCCTGCAACTTTTAAAGCCATTTACATCTGTCATTTGGATAGAAACTGTAAAAAAGTCAAATTAATTATCTAAACATTTTTAAGTAGCTAGATCAAATCTCAAAACCATACAGGTAAATGACCTCTAGGAATTGATGCAGAGTGAAAGGAGCAGAACCAGGAGAACATTGTACACAAAGACTGATACACTGTGGCACAATCAAATGTAATGGATTCTCTACTAGCAGCAATGCAATGACCCAGGACAATTCTAAGGGACTTATGAGAAAGAAAGCTATTCACATCCAGAGGAAGAATTGTGGGAGCAGAAACACAGAAGAAAAACATATGGTTGATCACATGGGTTGATGGGGATATGATTGGGGATGGAGACTCTAAATGATCATTCTATTGCAAATATTAATAATATGGAAATAGTTCTTGATTAATACTAGTAAAATCTAGTTGAACTGCACATTGGCTATGGGAGGGGGAGGGAAAAGGGAGGGAAAGAACATGAATCATGTAACCATGGAAAAATATTCTAAATTAATTAACTTAAGTAAAAATAAATAAAACCATAGAGGTATTTGGGAGGAAGTATAGGTCCTTGGGTAAGAATATACAAAAATTTCCTTCACTAATAGCTAACATTTAGATAGCTCTTAAGGGTTTCAGAGCATTTGATGTTTTCTCATTTGATCCTTAGAGATTGTATCTATGCCTGGCCCTCCCTCCTCCTCCCTCACCCTCTTCCTTACCCCCTACCCCACCCCAACTGATCCTGGCCTCACCAGTAATGGTTCTCATCACCAACTCCTGCCTGCATATCAGCCTCTCTCTCTTTTGAGGATAGAACCAAGCTGCATTTATCCTTCAATTCATCAGTAGCTTAATTTTTATTTTTTACAGGCTTCTTGGTAGATATTCCCGCCTTCCATCTTTCTAACACTCAGTTTGGTCTGCCACCTGCCCAATTTCAGAGAAAAAAGAGAGCACCCAAGAAATCCCATCTTTAAGGCAGCTTAGATTATATTTCACACACCTGTGTATGGGTAGTAACATTCTTCTACATTTAAATCCTGCTTGTAGGAAAGGCAGGGGCTTGGCTTAAGAGCAGGGGAGCTGAGTTAGGAAAGCAGCCTAGAGATTGGCTGGGATCTGGCTAATTAAGAAAGCTGCCTTACATGGAGGCAGAGAGATCCTGGGAAAGCTGCAGTAGGTGGGCGCTGGGACCAGACTTATCTGGGAAACAGCCACTGAAAGCAAGAAATGAAGGTGGGGAGAAGGGGCCAGGCTAACCTAGGGGAAGGGGTGAGGGTTTGGAGGGAGACAGAGCCCAGGCCCAGGAGGCAACAGCAGTACTGGGGACATGGTGCCCTGGGAAAGTGTTCAGCAGGTGGCTGGAATAAGGAGCATAGGGAATGAGGTTGGGCAAGAGGCTTACCAACATACAGTAGGGGCTTAATAAATATTTGTCCACTGATTAATGGAGTGGGCAGGAGTGATCAGTAGGATGAGTGGTCTTTGATAGGGTGGCTAGATCAAGGTCAGTGTCTCAGTCAGCCAGCAAAGACAGGATCCAAGCAGGCCTATAAAAGGTGGCCTAAGGCCAACGGGGCATTCCCAGCCTTACCTTTGCTGTAGTAATTTTTCCGGACTGTGTCCAGGGGCCTGTTTTGCTTTCCATCGGCTGGGAGCAGTTTCCCTGCTTCTACTGGCAGTCGACCAGGCTCCCTGACTACCCGTACTTGCTCCGCCTTTAGCGCTATGGCCTGCTCTAGGAGGCCCAGGTTCCCTCGGGTCATCATGTCGTACATGTCTGACTCATCAGTCACCGCGGACTTCTGGGAGTGTGCATCATCGTCCTTGTCACCATCAGAGCGTACCTCAACGATGACAGAGTATTCAGGCTGAGGGCTGAGCTGGTTGGGACAATGAGCCTTTGGGGGGTCTTGGGAGGCATGAGGGACTTCTTCACAGACGACTTCAGAGGGCTTCTCTTCCTCCTCCTCATCTTCTTCCTCATCTTCTTCCTCATCTTCTTCCTCATCGTCCTCTTCCTCCTCCTCGTCCTCCTCTTCATCATCCTCTTCATCGTCCTCCTCCTCTTCAGTGGCCTGTGCTCCAGTTGGGGTTTTGCGGGAGTCCTGACTGACCAGGTTCTCTCTGGGCTCCAGACAGAGCTCACTTCCCCTCTCTCCTGTGACCTCAATGACCTCCTCAGCATCTTCTGTCTGGATGAAGATTTCCTTGTCTCCTTCTTCCCCGGATACCGGCTCTCCCACCCCCTCCTGAACCAGGTGGACGATGTTGGTGCTGGGTTTTGCAGCTTGCCCTTGGTTCTCAGGCAGCTGGCCCTCAATAGCCAGGGTTTCTTCTGCAATTTGGCCCAAGTTTAAGAG
Organism: Monodelphis domestica; assembly: GCF_027887165.1. Taxonomy (NCBI): domain Eukaryota; kingdom Metazoa; phylum Chordata; class Mammalia; order Didelphimorphia; family Didelphidae; genus Monodelphis; species Monodelphis domestica. The sequence continues at coordinate 479,666,282 of NC_077227.1, forward strand.
AGAAGTGGCAATGATTTCCTGGTAGCTGCTGTAATTGGCCTTGGAGGGGCCTGTTGGACCACTGGATGCATTGGGTCTATAGTGAGACTTGGTAGGGCTCCTTCCTGCACAAAAAAAGAGACTGTAGATATGAATCCTTCCCATTCCTTCCCCAGAATAAATGGGGCTTGATCTGATAGCATCAAAAGTGCAACTCGGAGATGGCTAGGATTTTGTATTCTTGTTTTAATTTGCATTACATCACCCGAACTAGACCCTGAACTACAGAAACTCCTGTCTTATAGATTTGTCTGACTTATTTATAGAGAAGAGAGGCAGTTTGTGTTAGTGGGTAGGGAATTGGCTTCTAAATCAGGAAGGCTGGGTTCAAGTGTTGCCTCTAGGCTCCTGTGTAACTCTAAGTAAAACTATAGATTGTGACAGGCTTTGGGATAAGTTCCTCTGAAGGATCTTTCTTTTAGAGTCAAATCACAAGTTGGATAAAAGGAAAAACCATTAATATGGTAGATACTTATGATAAGAGAAGGAGGTGAATGGGGCATATTGTGAGAATGAGAGACAGAAGATGAATAGTTCATGATAGTCTTGTAGAACTGAATGGACCCTCTGGAGAATTTGTGAAAAACCTACATAAGAAATAAACATAGGAGATGCCTCATAGGACTGCCATCTCTATCAGTAGTGAGGATGTTCATATTAGTAAAATCTTGATTCCATTAAAATACCAAATTTAGTAGTATTTCTCTTTGTATCTTTTTCCTCTGTACCAGCCAACTCCAGCACAGAGCCCCTGAATATAGTCAGTGTTTATTGCACTTTTATTGAACAGGTGAATGATTAAGTGGTAATTATGCAAACTAGCAGAAAAGCTTACAGAATTTTCAGAAACAAACAGGCCCCTAAATTCCATTTCATTATAAAATTTCCACCCTAATTCTACCCAACCACTTTCCAATGTCAATTCCTTCTTTCCTCTAACTTCCCAAATATTCTTCTGTGATACACATTTCTTATTCCTGCATCCTTGACCCAGAGACCAAGGAAAAATTTCCCTAAAAGAATTCAGGAAAGCCTCTCTTTCTCTAATTTCCTTTAAATTCAGGCTTAGGTCAGGGCTCATATAAGCTCATGTTAAAAAATGAAACTAGCATCACCATGTTAGAATAATTCTTTCTCATAATAAAACATTAAAAATGTACTTTACCCTGTCATGGCTAAATCAAATGTTTGTAAATGGACTCATTTTGAATGCATTAGGGGAGTATGGTTTTTTAAAAAAGGGACTTTCAGTGAATCCTTTGCCTGTTAAGTCACCTCTGTAATTTATGTTTTGTAATAGGTCATTTTTTCACACCACTTTTTCTTAAGATGGAGCTCAGGCCAGCAGGGCATTTACAAGGAGACTCAGACAGCCCTGAAAGGCACACACCACTGCAGGTGCCTGCCCTGTGGCAATTATTTGGATTTCCCTGGGGGAGCCTCCCAGCATTCCTGAAGACAAGAAAGCTCTTGTTTTCAGAGGGGCCTTTGATTTGGGGAGGCTGAGCCAAACTAGTGTTCCATTCCCCCCTGAAACATGGGACTCCCTTGACATCCTCTTCCCTTTAGGACTCACAGGGCCTCCAATTCTTCTGCAGCTACACTAAATGCCCTTTGTTCAAAATGGAAAAAAAACAAACTTTCTAATCGGAGTTGACAAAGCACCTTCAGCTGGCTCCGGGCTATGAATCTCCTCCTGTTCTATGGGTTCAGGCTCTTCCTCTTCCAAAGTTCCTTCCGATTCATCAGAGACAGAATCCTCCTTCACCTCAGTCTCTTCACTGCCATCACTATCTACATTGTAGCCTTCATCAAGAGCCAGCTTCAGAGGATGAGATTTCCTCTTGGACACCAGGTGCTCCGCCTCCGTGTCATGAAGCTTTCTTTTCTTCGCTAGAGGACAGCTTTGTAAACTGGAAGGAAGAAAGAACTCAGTTCAGCAAGAGGCACAAGGAAGTCTACAGATAGATGGGACCTAGGGAGGTCAGCCCATCTATTTTCCAGGCCAGGTTGTAACAGCCAAATCCTGCAGATGAGCATTTGTTTTATTTTTAATGCCTCCACAGTTAAAGGAAGAGGATTGATTGTATGATCCCCTTCAACTACTCTTTCTGGAATTGAAACATTTTCACATTTGGAACAACTCTTCCCAGGACCTCGCCCCTAATTAAGACTTTCAAAACCTGTTTCTTTATTCCATCTTCCATGTGGGTTAGGATGATGTCTGGACTACCAGTTAATACAAACCTCTCTTTTTACTTGACCTATTTCCCTTCTCTTTCCTTTCCTTCTCTCCCCACCTCAGACATTTACTAGTTATTCAACACTGGGCAAGTCAGTTAGCCGTGGTCTGCCTCAGTTTCCTCATCTATAAAATAGGGATAATAATGCTATCTTTTAGGGTTGTGAGGATAAAATGAGATAATACTTGTAAAGCACTTTGTAAGCCTAAAATGCTATATAAATGCTAGCTAATATTATGTTGTGTCCATTGTTTATGCTCACCTTAATTTTGTGACTTTAATGATGTCTCAAAAATGATTAGAATATATAATCTTTGAGGGCAATGGCTTTTTCATTTTTATCTTATCCCTACCTGGTACTTATTAGTTACTTAATAAATGCTGAATGAATAAATGAACTAATGATGCAATGATCATCTGAAAGACCATCACAAAATGAGTCTCATTCTAGTTGTGGAGAGAAAATCCAACTATACTTCTCAAAAATGTAGAAAAAGGGTCATCTGGGTAGCATAGTAGACAATGCCAGGGCTGGAGTTGGGAGGATCTTGGCTCAAATCTGGTCTCAGACACTTCCTAGCTGTGTGACCCTGGGCAAGTCACTTAACACCAATTGCCTAGCCCTTACTGCTCTTCTCTCTCAGAACTGATACTAAAACATATATATGTATGTATAAGTATAGTAAATGTTTACTTCCTATCTGTATATTTAAAACCCTTACTTTCTATCTGCAACAATATACCTGTATATATATGTATATACATATATGTTAAACCCTTACTTTTATCTGTATATATACATACACACACACATATATATAACATATATATATATCCACATACCTATCTGTATTGTATATATACAAATAAAATGGGAGAGATACCATGATACTGCAGTAGGGAGAATGTTGCAAAAGGGCAGATGCTGTCAGAAGATGAAGTATTTCTGATAATAGACATTTGTGTAGGGCTTCAAGGCCAATAGAGCTGTACTTGACCCTGATGGAGCCTCAGAACAGCCCTATCAGGTAAAGCCTACAGATATGAATGCCATCTGGGTACCTATAAACATTGGAAAATGAAGGCTCAGGGGATTGAAGTGATTTGCTCATTTTCACATAGCTAGTAAACGTCAAAACTAAGACATAAACATGGGATTGTCTTGATTCTAAGTTCAGCCCACTTTCTACTGAGTCAAAGTTGAGTCCTTCAAATTACAGGCCAGTGAACCTGATGATGATGCCTGGAAGAATTCTAGAAGAGTGATTAATTGGATGATTTATAGGCCTATTAGAAAAGGGAATCACTATGCACCAGTATGAGTTTAAGAAGACCTAGTTATACCACATCCACTTTATTTCCTTCAACAAGATCACCAGATTGTCACTAGGATGCCATAAATATAATGTATTTGAATTCCAACATGGCATTTGACATAGTCTACCATGTAACAGTTGAGATGGAGAGATGCAGACTGGATAATGATAAATGTAGGTGGTTTTGGACCTAGAATAGTGCTGGTAGTAGATGGGTTTGAATGAATCGATCCAAAGAGTTGAATTTAGAGAATTTATATCAGTTTAGGGTGGGCATCTTTGGTGGAGTGCTTTAGTGATCTGTCACTGGTTCTATTCTGTTCTCAATTCTTATGAGTGATTTGGATAGATGATAGTCATCAATTTTGCAAATGACATGAACGTAAGAGAGAGAGTTAATTACTGGATGGCAGAGTTAGGATCCAGGCTAGAACAAAGGGCCAAAGCTAATGGGGAAAAATCTAATAAGGATAAATGTTAAGTCCTGTTCCTGGATTTAAAAAAGATCAATTGTTCAAGTACAAATAAGAAAAGATGCAACTAGGAAAAATTCATGTGAAGAAGATCTGGAAATTTTAGGAACCTAAAAGTGCAATGTAAGTCAACAATTTTATTTAATATTTTTTTAAGCTAGTGCAATCTTGGGCATTAACAGAAACATAATATTTGGGAAAAGAGAAATTGTAGTCCAGCAATATATATTGGCCAGGTCAGACTGCATGCTATATATGTGAGCAGGTACACCCGTCCAGGCTTTCTCCAAGCACTAACATTGGTGGTGGGTCCTGTTTCTAAGAGATGCCAATTTTTTTCTCTTGGTAGTCTGGAGGCTGTGGTTCCTATGCTGTGTGCATTGTGGTTCTCTGTTGCCTCTTGCCTCTGTTGGTGTTGGGAGAGGTAGGCATCTGGAGAAGGCAAAAGAGTGAGGCTGAAGGTCAGTGGAGGATAGTAATGGGAATGGGCTCTCCCTGTGCCATTAATCCCAGGAGACAGTAGACAGGGATGTCCAGGGATGGTCCCTAAGGACCACATTCTTTCTGGGCAGCACCTATTCCATTGAGCAGCAGCTGGTGCCTCAGAGATTCTAGGATGGTGAAGTGCCCAGTCTTCTCCAACAATATCGCTTTTTAAAAAAAAGTCAAGAAAAAACTAGATATTTTCACTATAGTTCCCTAGGGCCCCCTTAGGGTCCTCCTTCCCCAACAGAAATGAAGTCCATAGAAACAGCCTCTTTCAGGATCTATTCTTGGAGCATCCAGATGATGAAGTGCTCTCCTCAGTGGGTCAATGGAAGCACTTCATTTTCTCTGGAGCAGCCTAGTCCCTGTCTGTGGAAGGTCAGGAATCTGAGGGCCTTGTTCTCTTCTTGTGATGGATGGATGGAGGGTTTATTTGAGAAGAAGAATCCTGCAATTATTCTTCCAGTCAGATCACATGGCAGTATTACCTCTAGTTCTAGAAGCCACATTTTAAGAAAGACATTGGCAAGTTGTAGTATAAGAACTTGAAGGAACTCCATGTGATTCTCTCCAGGTCAGTGTCATGGAAGAAAAGTTGGAAGACCTGGGTTTGAATCCTTGACTCTGGCTCCTGTCAGCTGAGTAACCATCCTCATTTGTAAAATGAGGACTAGATGATCTCTAAGATCCTTTTCTTCCTGTTCAGAATCCTATGATTTTACAAAGTCATGGCTCTAACCTTCTATGATCTCTTTAAGCTTGCACAACCTTGATCAGACACAGCTACTAGGAATTGCTATTTGTAGTGCAGATTACATCAATAATCTCATTTTACCCTAGGTGGCAACTGGAGTTGAGGGCTGGATTTTTAAAATCACTGAATCTATCTTGAAGCACGTAGATCAAGGGACACACCAAAAGAATTTACAGCAACTTAGTTAATTTTTGAATCCAATTACAGATGTATCTCCTTCCTGACCCAGCAGGGAAGAAAAGGTGCACCCAGATGAGAACCATCTGGCCTTTTCCCTCCTCTCTGTGAATCTTTCACTTCCCAGCAAAGGTGTCTTACCTTCTGTGCCTTGAATACTTCCCACGGATGTGCCCTGAACCATTGCATCCTGGTGTGGGGCAGCTTGAGGAGGAAACAAACAACAATATAAACTTGGGGGTGACTTGGAGGTTTGGTTTTAATTAGAAGAATCTTCATTTAAGAAATGACCCCCCCACTCCCCCAAAAAACTATGTAGTAGAAGATAATTTTATTTAAATTGTTCACATCCCTTTGCATTCCAACTAGGAAAGAAGGGGAGAACGGTTGCTTGCAGTTTGCTAAAAATTAATGAAATGACTCACCCCATTTAATTAAATGAATGGTTCATTATAGTTTTATGAGTATGTTTAATTAAAGATCTGTATGTGTAAGACCAAGTCTTTTAAAACCAGCATCTACTGTATCTTGCTTCCCTTCCCCATGGATACATATTTACGGCTGCAGAGATATACACGGCCACTGCTTTTTAAATTGTTCATCACACAGAATTTTGCAGTGGTTTGTAAACCACATTTAGGATGCAGTCAATAGCCGTCACCCCCTTTTGATGTTGTCTGTACCTCCTGTAACTATCTGCGTTTTGCAGAGGGGCCTCCCTAAGTCATAGAAGCTGGGAGAGGGTTGTTGTTGGGTTTTTTTGCCATCATTCCCATGGACTCTAACGATCTGATTCATCTATAAAATGATGGTGTTGGACTAGATGGTCTCTGAGGTTCCTTTTCACTTTAGATCAAGAGTCCTATGAAATCAGGGGTACCTACATCTTGCCCCACTCCTAAATTTCTATCCCGTATATTTATCCTCTTCCACTGGAAACTATTGAAAACTGAATATAAAAGGTTACTCAGGTTACTCAATCCCATGTTAAGGCAAACCTAAAGAATTCAGTTTCTAGATTTCAGGGGTTGCTCTAGATGTGGTAAGGCATTGCTAACTCGTAGATTCACAGATCAGACTGAGCACTGTCCATATATGCTTAATTTGCAACCCAGAAATCAACCAGTGGAAGAAAAAAAAAGTGGGGATTGTGACTTGAAACTGAATGGGAAAGTGCTCTCTTTGAGCTAAGCCAGGGAAACAAAACTAACAAATGCTGCTTCTTTTAAGGTCTTTATATATATAGACTTCCTGGTTTTTAGGACCAGATGGAAGAAACTAGTGAAGATGCACTTGGGACAGCAGTGACTAGGAGCTTGGTTTCCCTAGAAATTTGACTTTTTGCAGCTGGGGCTGGGGGCTACAGGCTGTATTCTGGCCATTAATTGGCTTGTCTTTTGAGGCCCAATAGTGTTGAGGCTTTTTTTGTGTGTCTGTGGCTGTTTCAAGGTGGGTTTGGGTGAGCTCCAAACATTCCTTAATCTGCCATTTTGGCTGTGGGAAGGAGATCTGACTTCTATAGTTGTTAACTGAGACGGGAAGAAAATCTGGATTGGGAATCTGAGATTTATGTTTCCTGATGTAATCTGCCTTCCTCCAACCCCACCAAAGGGCAAATTGATTGAATCACTGCAGAAAGTTCTTCAACTCCTTTCTCACTGGAAGTGTTTTGACCTGAAGAAATTCAGCTTATCCTAACATGATGCTTCCCTTTTAAAGTGCCAATGATATGGGCAAGATGTTGTTCCTTGGCACCCACACTGGATTAAAGTTTTCAAGAATTGTCAGTTAATTTCAGGAAGCATAGCCCATTGGAAAGGATGAAGTTCAAAAGTTAGTACCTGGGCTTCTCTTAAGGCCAACAAAACCCATTCAAGAACATGACCTGGACCTCACTTAGCAATGAAAATCAGTGCATTGGGCATTCAAGTCTGAATGTAACAACACTCCCATTTTTCCATGAGAAGCATTTAGATTTTATATGTTCTAAGGTTTAGGAAGAAAGGAAGGAAACAAGCATTTTTTAAGCATATATGTTAGGCACTGTGCTAATTTTTTTTTTTTTACAAATATATCCCATTTGATCTTTGTGACAACCGTGGTAGGTAGTGCTAGTAGGATGCCCAATTTATAGTTAAGGAAACAGAGGCAGACAGAGGTGAAGGTCACATAGCTAGTAAGTATTTGAGGCTGCATTTGAATTCAGGACTTCCTCATTCCTGACTCAGAACTTTAGTCACTGTACCATAATTATTATTACTTTTTAAAAAACCCTTAACTTCTATCTTAGAGTTGATTTTAAGTAATGGTTCCAAGTCAGAAGAGCAGTAAGGGGTAGGCATTTGGGGTTAAGGGATTTGCCTGGGGTCACATAGCTAGGAAATATCTGCAGTCAAATTTGAACCCAGGACCTCCCATCTCAGAGCCTAGCATACTACCTACTGAGCCAATTACCTGCCCTGTATAATTAGAATCTGCTCCCCAGGACTCTGATTCCCAGCATCCTATTTTCATTCTCACGTTAAATTCTTACATGTTGGAGATTAAGTTTGGGTGTGTGACCCCGCCTAGTGAATGCAGCTGGGAAAACATTTCTTTACCGAGGCATTTTCTTTTGTCCTTTTTATTTCTTCTACTTCAAGTGATGATTAACACATCTTACAAAATATAATACTTGGAATTATTGGATATTAATTTTAATCTTACAGCCCCGATTACTGTTACTTTTTAACTGGGACTTGCTGTGACTTTATTAGTACAGGGAATTCCTGATGAGGAAACTGCTTCTATAAATGTGGATTGTCCCTTTCTCAGTAATTTATAATCCTGGAGAGTTGCCTAAAATACTTTGTAGTGAAGCAACTTTGCCCTGGGTCACAAAGCCAGGATGTATTAGAGAAGGAAACTTGAACCCAGGTTTGCCAGACTCATGAACTATCCTTTTATACCCTTCATCTGTGGTGTCATACTCAAATATAAATAGAGGCTACTAAATCATACATGAAGATCACTGTAGGCAGTATATTGACTTAGAAAATCACACATGTTATACTGTATTTTGTTAAATATTTCCCATTTATTTTTAATCTGCTTTGGGCTGCACTCAAGAGGGTTGGTGGCCATGGACAATGCGTTTGATACCTCTGCTCTATACCATGGTATCTTTATTCTTCTGCTGTTCCTAGTTGATATTTACATAACTGTTTCGATCTTACAAAGAATGAGATTCACAGGTTTGGCTGAGCTCCACATTTGAATCTTGAGTGCCCAGACTCAAATGAAAAAGATTCACATCCAACAAGAAATAGCACCAGTTGAATCTACTTTGATGTGATGCTTTAAGATTTGCAAAGCACTTTAATAGGTTTCTTTTTTTTTCTTTAAAAAAAAAAACCCTTACCTTCCATCTTAGAATCAATACTGTGTATTGGTTACAAGGCAGAAGAATATTAAGGGCTAGGCAATGGGGGTTAAGGGACTTGCCCAGGATCACACAGCTAGGAAGTGTCTGAGGCCAAATTTGAACTCAGGACCTCCCATCTCTGGGCCTGGCTCTCAATCCACTGAGCCACCTAGTTGCCCCCTTTAATACCTGTTTCAATTGAAATCAATAACTGAATTCATATCTACTTTCTTTAAAGTTAACAAAGAACTTAAATCCATTTTTTGCAAGTAAGCCTCAGAATAACCCTGAGTTGTAGGAATTGATATTCTCCTCTGAGAATGAAGAAACTGAGGCTCAGGGTCAAGTGACTTGTCCAAGGTCACATATCTAAAAAGTGTTAGAAGAAGGATTTGAAGTCAGGTCTTCTTGATTCCAAGTCCAAGATCATGCAAGAATTGTCTGCCTTTAGGGACAATATTTTCTTTAACTATCTTGTCAGGAAGACAAGTGACACTGGATCAAACCTACTCATTTTTTTAAACAAATATATCTCATTTTATCCTCACAACAATGTTGGGGGTAGGTGCTATTGTGATATCCAATTTACAATTGAGGAAACTGAGGCAGACAGAGGTGAAGTTACTTGGAATGAGGTTTTGGTATGAGGAATGAACTTTATAGTGCTCTGTTAGGCTGCTCCCAGTTCTCTCAAGGTCCTCCCAAGGCAGTAAGTCTCTTCTTGTGAATGTGCATAAGTGGAAGAGAGAACTTCCCCCTCTTGCTCTTTCCTACTCCTTTGTGCAAATAATCTTAAAGCCCATTTCATTTTAATCAACTGCAGGCATGACTGAAAGGGACTGCTGTGTCCAACTGCTCCGGAAACACTTTCATTGACAGCATCATGGAGAAGTGGAGCAGTGTTTATGGTAGCAAAGGACTGGGGACAAAAATGGGGTGTTTATTCAGGGAACAAGGGGTGTTCTTATGAGCCTCTTACCAACCTTGGTACTCTTCCTTCACATCCTCCCTTGGTGGTGCCCTCACGAAATTCCTCAATGAAATGGCAATAGCACCTGACTTAAGTTGTCAGTTTTCATTTTGGCTGCAGCTTTACCATGTTACATTTCTGATTTTTTCCATCCAGAACAGAAGGAAGGATTCTTGTTCAAGTTCCTTCTGTTTTCCCACCCCCTCCCCAACCAGTCTTTGCTCTAATCGCTATGCTACAAATTGCTCCCTTTCTTTCATTCTCTCAAGAACTAGCTTTGAGACTTTTCACAAAAAGCTTCTTGTTCTAGTGCAGGCGATGCCGAGGTTCCAATTAGTCAATTAATCGTCCAGTTAATCAGGCAATTAGTTGACAGCTGCAATGATGGCTTTGTGGAACGCTGCATGCTGCCCCTGAAATATGTCACCTGCTTCAATTACCCATGTGTTCAACCATAAAATGGAGGCATCAGGAAGGTCCAGAGTTTCCTAAAGCCAGCTTCACAGAGCAACTATAGATAGAATGTGGGCAAGCCCAAATCTCAAGGAGCTAAGCCAGTTTAAGATGATACCCTTGGACAAGAGACACTTTCTTAGAGGGGAAACTGGAAACACTTGGACTATTAGTGCAGGTCTCTATCATCTAGTCCTTATACTTTAAGTCTAGCTTTTCTGAACATTTAATGGAGTTATGACAAAGTAAAGTATTATGGGGCTGGGTTGTGACACTGTTCAGGTCACACCAACAGCATATAAATACTGAACTGGATCAATGAACTTAGCAAGTGAATATGAGCACAGGGTATCAATGGTTTCATTTTAAGAAAACAAGTCATCATTGATTCCCCATTTTTATAGGATGTATAAAGTTTTACCCAAGTGCCATCTTTACAACAACAGGATCAAAAGCCCTTCCCTCCTAACTAGTTTGGAATCTATTTCATGGCTGATCTCAGCACTGAGTCTCTGGCTTGGGAAATGGGGGTCCCACATCATTGCCACCATGAGAAGTTAGAGTTTCCCTTCTTTCCTGGCTTTGGTTTTCCAGCTAAATAACAGAGAGTATAGGTTGTAGCCAAATAATTCTTTTCTCCTGATAGCATTGTGGAATAATGGGCTCAATGTAGACTTGAAGTCAGGAAGACTTAGATCCAAATATAAAACGAGGGACTTTCCCCTCTGTGTAATCCTAAGCAAGTCATGTAGACTTCTAAGCCTCAGTTTCCTAATCTGTAAAAAACAAAATAAACTGTAGTACTTATAGGATTATTGGAATGACCAGATAAGATGATGAATATAAATTTGGCTTTCCAAACCTTGAGGTACAATATAAGTATCAATTATTGATATTATTTGCTCCTCCAAAATTGTGTCCTTTTGCATTGAAAGACGGCCAAGAGCTGGAGACAGAAAGTACCTCTCTGACCTCAACTCCTCACCCAGAATATGGAATGTCAGGATTACTGGAAAAATGTCAGGGTCACACAAAATTAAAGAGTTAGAGAAGCAGGGGAGACAAGCAGAATCCCAGGCTAGAATAATCATATTTAATTTTGAATATAATTCAATTATTCTTTAGGTGAGAAAATATAGAGTGAAGCCACAAGCACAGATTTATTTCATCACATATCTGATGATTGCTCTCTCTCTCCATTACATTTATATGGTGCTTTAAGATTAGAAAAGCCCTCTACATCTATTAAGTCATTTAATTCTCAAAATAGCCCTTTTTTCTCTTTCATGATTTAACAACAAATTTCTCCTCCCAAATGATTTCTCTTGGCATTTTGTTCTGCTTTAAAATAGCAACTACAGCTGCCCACGGTGGCTTCTTGAGGGCTCTAAGAACATTCATTGGTTTCACAGCAGGAATCAGAGTGATCTAAACCAGAATATATCCTATGGCTTTAAAATCCTTCCTTTTTACTTTTTTCATTCATCTATTAGAGACTAGAGGTATCCATATTCTCTAATAAAAGAATAATGATATCGATATCTATACTCTAATAAAAGAATCAAGTTATAGTGAAAAAAGGAAATTATATTATTTTTACCTCTATATATTAAAGTTTGACATTTATATAGTGCGCACATATACGCACACACAAACAGGACCAAACGGCAAAACGGGATCCAATTTGCCCTGACCAGAGTAGGCAAAAGGTTAAAGCAGTCCTTTTGTAAATGACATTATGCCTTCTACTCTCTCACAGATAGATTTATACCCAAGGTAAGAGCACCTTTTGATGAGTCTCTAATTGTAATTCCTTGCTTCCTTCCTGTCTGCTTCTCCAAGAAGCAGCTACTTCCCAGAACCTTGCCCCTGACTTCTGCACAATTTTGAGTAAGTCATTGTTCTTTGGTAAGAATGTAGTTATAAAGTGAAAGTTGCCAAGTGATAGAGGCCAAAGACCCTCAGGTACTCATTATCCTGTCCCATTTCATTATCAAGTTAAAAGAGGGTAGGATGGGATTGTGTGTGTAGATACCGAATATCAAAGATTATAATTTTGTTTTTAGTTATGATGGCCTGAACTTTGCTGTCAAAACTTACGTTATTATTGGATACTCTTTTTTTATGTCTTTTTTTTAAAAATATATTTTATTTGATCATTTCCAAGCATTATTCGTTAAAGACATAGATCATTTTCTTTTCCTCCCCCCCCCACCCCCTATAGCCGACGCGTAAGTCCACTGGGCATTAGATGTTTTCTTGATTTGAACCCATTGCTTTGTTGATAGTATTTGCATTAGAGTGTTCATTTAGAGTCTATCCTCTGTCATGTCCCCTCAACCTCTGTATTCAGGCAGTTGCTTTTTCTCGGTGTTTCCACTCCCATAGTTTATCCTTTGCTTATGAATGGTGTTTTTTTCTCCTGGATCCCTGTAAGTTGTTCAGGGACATTACACCGCCACTAATGGAGAAGTCCATTACGTTCGATTATACCACAGTGTATTAGTCTCTGTGTACAATGTTCTCCTGGTTCTGCTCCTCTCGCTCTGCATCACTTCCTGGAGGTTGTTCCAGTCTCCGTGGAACTTCTCCACTTTATTATTCCTTTTAGCACAATAGTACTCCATCACCAACATATACCACAGTTTGTTCAGCCATTCCCCAATTGAAGGGCATCCCCTCGTTTTCCAGTTTTGGGCCACCACAAAGAGCTCAGCTATGAATATTTTTGTACAAGTCTTTGTGTCCATTATCTCTTTGGGGTACAGACCCAGCAGTGCTATGGCTGGGTCAAAGGGTAGATATTCTTTTAGCACCCTTTGGGCATAGTTCCAAATTGCCCTCCAGAATGGTTGGATCAGTTCACAGCTCCACCAGCAATGAATTAATGTCCCTATTTTGCCACATCCCCTCCAGCATTCATTACTTTCCTTTGCTGTTATGTTAGCCAATCTGCTAGGTGTGAGGTGATACCTCAGAGTTGTTTTGATTTGCATCTCTCTGATTATAAGAGATGTAGAGCACTTCTTCATGTGCTTGTTAATAGTTTTGATTTCTTTATCTGAGAACTGCCTATCCATTTCCCTTGCCCATTTATCAATTGGAGAATGGCTTGATTTTTTGTACAATTGATTTAGCTCATTATAAATATGAGTAATTAAACCTTTGTCAGAGGTTTCTATGAAGATTTTTTCCCAATTTGTTGTTTCCCTTCTGATTTTAGTTATATTGGTTTTGTTTGTACAAAAGCTTTTTAGTTTGATGTAGTCAAAATTATTTATTTTACATTTTGTGATTCTTTCTATATCTTGCTTGGTTTTAAAGCCTTTCCCCTCCCAAAGGTCTGACATGTATACTATTCTGTGTTTACCCAATTTACTTATGGTTTCCTTCTTTATGTTTAAGTCACTCACCCATTTTGAATTTATCTTGGTGTAGGGTGTGAGGTGTTGATCTATTCCTAGTCTCTCCCACACTGTCTTCCAATTTTCCCAGCAGTTTTTATCGAATAGTGGATTTTTGTCCCAAAAGCTGGGATCTTTGGGTTTATCGTATACTGTCTTGCTGAGGTCGCTTTCCCCCAGTCTATTCCACTGATCTTCCTTTCTGTTTCTTAGCCAGTACCAAATTGTTTTGATGACTGCTGCTTTGTAATATAGTTTTAGGTCAGGGACTGCAAGGCCCCCATCATATGTGTTTTTTTTCATTATTTCCCTGGATATCCTTGATCTTTTGTTCTTCCAAATGAACTTTGTTATGGTTTTTTCTAAATCAGTGAAGAAGTATTTTGGTAGTTCAATGGGTATGGCACTAAATAGATAAATGAGTTTGGGTAGGATGGTCATTTTTATTATATTGGCTCATCCTATCCATGAGCAGTTAATGTTTTTCCATTTGTTCAAGTCTAGTTTTAGTTGTGTGGCGAGTGTTTTGTAGTTGTGTTCATATAGTTCCTGTGTTTGTCTTGGGAGGTAGATTCCTAGGTATTTTATTTTGTCTAAGGTGATTTTGAATGGGATTTCTCTTTCTAGTTCTTGCTGCTGAGCTGTGTTGGAGATATATAGAAAAGCTGATGATTTATGTGGGTTTATTTTGTATCCTGCAACTTTGCTAAAGTTGTTGATTATTTCAATTAGCTTTTTGGTTGAATCTCTAGGATTCTTTAAGTAGACCATCATGTCATCCGCAAAGAGTGATAACTTGGTCTCCTCCTTGCCTATTTTGATGCCTTCAATTCCTTTATCTTCTTTAATTGCTACTGCTAGTGTTTCTAGTACAATGTCAAATAGTAGAGGTGATAATGGGCATCCTTGTTTCACTCCTGATCTTATTGGGAATGCATCTAGTTTATCCCCATTGCAGATGATATTAGCTGTTGGTTTTAGATATATACTGTTTATTATTTTTAGGAATGACCCTTCTATTCCTATGCTTTCTAGTGTTTTTAATAGGAATGGGTGTTGTATTTTATCAAAGGCTTTTTCTGCATCTATTGAAATAATCATGTGATTCTTGCTAGTTTGCTTGTTGATGTGGTCAATTATGTGGATGGTTTTCCTAATGTTGAACCAGCCCTGCATCCCTGGTATGAATCCTACTTGATCATGGTGAATGATCCTTCTGATCACTTGCTGGAGTCTTTTTGCTAGTATCCTATTTAAGATTTTTGCATCTATATTCATTAGGGAGATTGGCCTATAGTTTTCTTTCTCTGTTTTTGACCTGCCTGGTTTTGGAATCAGTACCATGTTTGTGTCGTAAAAGGAGTTTGGTAGAACTCCCTCTTTGCTTATTATGTCAAATAGTTTGTATAGTATTGATTGGATACTCTTAATGAAGGTATAACTACAGTGCATTATTTACTAGGATTTAGATGAAATCTTAGAGATTACTTTGCTCAATCTTCTCATTTTGCAGTTGAGAAAACTGAGTCTCAGAAAAATCACAGTTTGCCCAAGGTGATATATATAGTAAGTAGCTGTCAGGATTTGAACTCAGATTTTTTCACTTCAAATTCAATTGAGTTCCTAGACATTTGTAACAGGTTATTTCTTACGTGTGATAGCTCTTATTTTATAAATACTCCAATGTTTAAATGTATCTGTGTTCTCACTGATTTAAAAAGTCTGTCCTACAAGGAAGATTGCATCTCATTCATGCCCATCCATCCTATGTGATTCTAGTCATGTTCTTTATCATAGAAGTCTAGCTAATGTGCTGGTGAATGCTTTGCTTTCTTCTTTTATACAGATTTTTTAAAAAGAGACCTTTAAACAAAACAAGTATTCTTTTAAAACCTGAGAAAACGGTTTGGCTTTCAGGAACTCTCCCATGGAGAAGGGTTTTCAGTATCAAGTGATTGACTTCCTCTAAATATAATCTCCAAGCTACATGTAATAAAAAGCTTTCGAAGTATAAAGTCCTAAAAGAGAAGATCAAAATAATGTGGAACAGGAGAAGAGTATGTTATTCCAGTTGTCCTGTTTCTAAAAAAACAAGCATAGAATCTAAACACAGACTCTCCAATGCTCTTGGTACTCATCTCTAATGACGACAAACCTTTATAAAGTGTTTTCTATATACCAAGCACTGTGATAAGTACTGGGGATACAAAGAAAAGCAGAGACAGCCTCTGTCCTCAAGGAGCTCACAGTCTAAGGAGGAGACAACATACAAACCACTATAGACAGGATAAATGGGAGGTAATCTCAAGAGGAAGATACCAGCATTAAGGAAAGACTTTTTACAGAAAAGTGGACTGTTAGCTGACACTTGAGGGAAGTCAGAGAAGTCAGGAGGCTGAGATGAAGGAGTGCGTTCTTGGCATGATAGATTGCTAATGAAAATGCAGACAGGAGACAGGGTCTTGTTCAAAGTACAACAAGGAGGACAGTGTCACTGCACGATAATATGCAGAAGGAAAGAAAGTATAAGAAGACTGGGAGGGTAGGAAGTGGCTAGGTAGTGAAAGGCTTTAAAGAACAGAGGGTTTTATATTTGATCATAGAGGTAATAGGATCCATTTCCTTCTCTTGCCTTTACTTTTTGGGGGAGGAGGGAGAGAAGAGCATCTTTTTTTAAAAACACTTACCTTCCATATTAGAATTAATCCTATGTATTGCTTCTAAAGCAGAAGAATGGTAAGGGCTAGGCAATGGGGGTTAAGTGACTTGCCCAGGGCCATACATCTAGGAAGTGTCTGAGGTAATTTCTGATCCCAGGACCTCCTGACTCTAGGTTTGGCTCTTAATCTACTAAGCCACCTAGCTTCCCCCCTCTTTTTTCTTTTTAGATCACTTTTATTTGAAAATATATGTCTTTTTTCTTCCCCTCCCCAGACAACTCGGTGGGGGTAGAGGGTGTATGTAAACAATCCAGCAAAACTAATGGACATCTACTGATTCTGACAGTATATTCAATATTCTACATCCATTGCTCCCTACCACAGTAAACAAGAAAGAGACATTTTAAAAATTCTTC
This sequence comes from Monodelphis domestica, assembly GCF_027887165.1. Lineage (NCBI taxonomy): Eukaryota > Metazoa > Chordata > Mammalia > Didelphimorphia > Didelphidae > Monodelphis > Monodelphis domestica. The sequence goes on from NC_077227.1 coordinate 479,683,076, forward strand.
TCCAAAGTCAAGCTTAGCCATTATAATATAATTCTATTGCACAATATTGGGTTTTGCTCTCTCCATTTACAATGTTGCATTCATTGTACAGATATATTTTCCTGGTTCTACTTTACTCTGTATCTGTTCCTATGTTTTTTTCCATATTTCTCTGGATTCTCCATGTTCATAATTTTTTAGGCTCAATAGTGTCCTATCACATTTATATACCACAATTTCTGAAACCATTCCCTCCAAAAGATGGGCATTTACTTCATTTCTGACTTTTAGCTATCACAAAAGTACTCCTATGAGTATTTTTATGTATATGGTAATTTTCTCTCTTTGATCTACTTGGAGAATATATCTTAACAGTGGGATCTTTGGGTTAAAGGATATGGATATTTTAATGACATTTTCCAGCATAATTTAGAATTGCTTTCTAAAATGTCTAGATTAATTTCAGTTCCACTAACATTATGTTAGAATGCTTGTCTTCTTGAAACCCTTCCAACACTGACTATTTCCATCATTTGTCATTTTTGCCATTTTGTCAGGTATTGGGTAAAACTTCAGAATGATTTTTACATGAATTTTCTTATGATTAGTAAATTAGTGAAGTTTCATGGTGGTTAATAGTTGGAACTCTTTTGAGAACCATTCATATCCTTTTATTCTTGTATTCTTTTCAACACAATTCAATTTTAAAATGTATTCAGAGTATCATGTGTAAACCACAGTTCTATGTGCTAAAGGACATAAGAAGTGGATATTATATATATATATATATACACATATATATTTATATTGATGATGATGATTATCATATCTCATTTTTTCTCATTTATTTTAGGGGAGTCCAGGAGCTAGGTGTTGCAATGGATGGAGTGCTAAGCTTAGTCTCAGGAAGCCCTGAGATCAAATCTGACCTTGAACATTTATTAGCAGTGTGATTCTGAGCAACTCATTTAACCTCTGTCTACCTCAGTTTTATTAACTGTAAAATGGAGATTCTAGTATCACCTACTTCACAGAGTTGTTGTGAAGATCAAATGAGATAATATTTGTAAAGTGCTTAGCACATATTCACTTAATAACACACTTAACAAATGCTTGTTCTCTTTCCCCTTTGGAAAAGTTGCTATCTTGATAATATTCTCATTTATTTATTTTTTAAAATTCTGACCTTCCATCTTAGAATCAATACTGTGAATTGATTCCAAGTCAGAAGAGTGGTAAGGGCTAGGCAATGTGGGGGTTATATGACTTGCCCAGAGACACACTATTTGGAAATGTCTGAGACCAAATTTGAACCCAGGACCTCCCATCTCTGGGCATAGTTCTCAATTCACTGAGCCACCTAGCTGCCCCCAATATTATTCTTTTATAATCAATATTCTTTAGACTACTGCACCCATGGATAAAACAATTGCTTTTAAAATTTAACAAAAGTATTGAGATGTAAACTCATCCTTTTTAGGCTCACTAAATGTATCTTCAGAACAATTCCAGTAGCAGACAGTACAGCTGGAATAATAAATATACTCTTGTCTTGTTCCACATTATTTTTATCTTCTCTTTTAGAACTTTATATTTTGAAAGCTTTTCATTACATGTAGCTTGGAGATTATAAATGTTGATATAGTGAGATCAATTTAAAGTATTGTTTCTAAGTTTAATGAATTAAATATTATATCCAATTATGGACCATAGTTCTGTCTATTACAATGATTTTAATAGAGTTTATTGTTTGAGTTAATCAGAACTATTTAAAAGTCTGTATTTACAATATAGAGATTTATTGTTCACTAGGCCATAATAGATAGGATATATAATTATAGCCACCAAGTCTTCTCTTCCTAAGTATTTTGTAGGTGCTAAATTTTTTTTTGTCCAGTCTGTAGTACCATTTTGGAGTTTCTACTCTTTCCTTAAATAATTCATATTAATCATTAAGTTTGTACTCCTTAAAGATAACCTATCTATAATTTCTGATAGCAATAAACTGGTCCTGAATTGCTACTATAAATCCTTCCTTTCCCACAATCAAATCTGCATCACAGTCATTTGTTTAATGCTTCTTTAGAAACATGTTATTGACTGCATTCTTATGTTGACCCTGGAAGGCCTCGTGGATCTTAAACTTTTCATAGGCTCTATATGGAGATAAACTATTCTCAGATGCTTTCAAGAAATTCAGTTGGGGGGCAGCTAGGTAGCTCAGTGGATTGAGAGCCAGGCCTAGAGAAGGGAGGTCTTAGGTTCAAATGTGACCTCAGATACTTCCTAGCAGTGTGATGCTGGGCAAGTCACTTAACCTCCATTGCCTAGCCCTTATCACTCTTCTGCCTTTGAACCCATACACAGTATTGATTCTAAGATGGAAGGTAAGGGTTTAATAAAACAAACAAAAAAAAACCCAAAACAAAACAAAAAAAGAAATCCAATTGGAAGTTGGAACTTAATATTGCTTAATGAAGTAATGGGTGCTTATTCCAAAAGTTTTTTTTGGTAGATTTTTTACCTCTTTTTTATGTGCTTTAATGCATATCAGTAGTACCAAAATGTTCTATAAACCAATTCCTGAGGTAAGAACACTCCCTTTGACAAAATGGTTTTGGAAAAACCAGAAAGCAATCTGGGAGAAATTAGGTTTAGACCAACAGCTCACACCATATGTCAAAATAATCTTCAAATGGATATTTGATCTAAATATAAAAGGCCATATTAATTAAAGGAGAAAATTTTTTTGTGACTGGTTAAGGGGCAAAACAGGAAAGAATGATCACAAAAGATAAAATGGACAATTTTGATTCTATAAAACTTAAGTTTTTGTACAAATAAAATTAAGGTAGTTATATTTAAAGGGAAAGTGTTACCCCAAGGGACAAAACCTCTTTAGCAAATATTCTGATTGAGGCAGCTATGTAAGACATATAGAAAAAAATATATATATAACTATATAAGAAAAAGAATCATTCCTTATTTGATAAAAAGACATGGATACATAGTTTTCAAAACAAGAAATATAAGACATCAACAACTACAACAAGTATTTCATGGCACTGAATAATTAGGGACAGAGACTAGATCTGTTTTTTTTTTTTTTTAGTACAGAGAAATCACAGGTATGAAGTCTTCCCCTACCAATGCAATTCATTCTTTCTCTGAAATTTATCACCTTAATTGCCTACAACATTTGAAGTAAAATTACTTACAGTCAGTTTGTATCTAAGATGAGAATCGAACTCAGATTTTCCTGACTTCAAGCTTGTCTAACTCCCAAGCCACATTGCTTCTCAAGAAAGTTACTGGAGGGCAGCTAGGTGTCTCAGTGGATTGAGAGCCAGGTCTAGGGATGGGAGGTCTTAGGTTCAAATCTGGCCTCAGATACTTCCCAGCTATGTGACCCTGGGCAAGTCACTTGACCCCCATTGCCTAGCTCTTACCACTCTTTTGCCTTGGAACCAATAAATATTATTGATTCTAAAGTGGAAGGTAAGGGTTTTTAAAAAAGGAATTGGATAATAAAAGAAGAAAAAGGAGAAATTCTACCCCATACCCATCAGATTGATCAAGATGAGGAAAAAATGAAAATGAATATCTCAGAGAATACAGGAGTTCTAAAGTTATAGGTAGAGCTACAAACTGATCAAAACATTTTAGAAAGCAATTTGGAACTAGACCCAATAGTAACTAAATTGTGTATTCCTTGTGACTCATTAATACTTCTACCACATATAGTACCTTGAAGAATTCAAAGACATAGAGCAAGGATGAATAAATACTTTAAAACTTTATTGGAGAATTTTCTGTTGTGGTAAAGACTCCCAAGATGAGCTGTTCCAACTCATAACTGAACATGATTTTTTAAATACCACATCCCTAAAAAGTGGCCAAGCAACTTCTATGATGGAAAGTGCTCATTCCACTTCTGAGCAGCCCTAGTTTTTACAAAGTTTTTCATTAACTCAAACTAAAATTAGCCTCTCTGTAATTTTCACGCACTGTTCCTAATTCTGAGAATAAGTGCAACAAATTTAGTCCTTTTCAAATATGGAATCCCCCCATGACTTATTTTCTTCAGGCTGAATATTCTCTATTCCTGTGACTGATCCTTATATGACATGATCTTCAGTCCTTTCATCATTGGTTACCCTTTCTGGATGCATTCCAGTTTGCCAATATCCTTCCTACAATGTGGTACCAGGGACTAAACAGAATTCTTCAGAACCAGTCTGAACAAAATAAGATTGTGGGAAAACATGATATTTATTTTTTAGAGTATGAGGAAAGTATGTATAAGGGATACAGACTTTAAGAGATAAAACCAATATTGATGCCATGTATAAATAAATTTATAAGTAATAAAGGCAGTGGAAAACTAACAACATGGCTTCTTTGTATAAAAGAATCATTAACTTTACCTGTAAGGTCTTGGTTTGACTAATAGTTCCTTTCTTACTATCTGTCATTCAACTTTTTTTGGTCCTCAGCATCTTCATCTATATGATGAACAGATTGAATTAGATGATCTGTAAGGCCACTCCCAGATCTATGTCTTATGATTCAAGAAAGAATACAATGGACCTCAGTAGATAGGGCAGTGGACCTGAAGTCAGGAAGACTTGGGTTCAAATTCTACCTCAGATATTTACAAACTGCAACCCTTGGCATGCCACCTCTGTTTGCCTTGGAGATAATAATAGCACCTACCTCCCAGGGCTGTAGTGAAGATCAAAGAAGATAATATTTATAAAGTACTTAATACAGAGCCCAGCATATTGACAGCTTTCTATGTTTGTAATTATTTTTAAAATAAAAATATATGTTATTATTATTACCCCTTTTGGGGACACAATGCCTATATTAATACAGTCTAACTTGGATGAGTTTTAACTAAAAGTTTTTCCTAGTGACATAGTAGATATTCTGGGCAAAGTCCATGTAGAAGAGAAATACCCTAATAATTTGTAAACTATCTAGTAGCTGGAAGTCATCATATTAATTTCATCAAGCTCTGTTATTATATTATATTATGATAATATAATATTAAATAGATATACCCAAATAGTACAACCAAAAACAGATTAAAATGTAGTTGACAAAGAAAAACAAAAATAAATAAATACACTATGACACATGTAATGACAATTTGAGTGTGTGTAGGGTTTAAGTCAATACACAGACTGCTGAGATCAGTTTCTGTTTGAGTTTGACATCACTGCTATAGATCCTCAGTGAACTCACTGTTCACTCAGATCAGCCTAGCAATCCACAAAGCAAAACAAAGCAAAATAAACAAGCAAACGAAGGATACATAATGTTCAGATTATAACATACAGTTGGACAATCATTGAGTTATTTCATATATATCTTGGCCCAGTACTACAAATTGAACTACATTCAAATGAATAAGAGATAAGACTATACCATATGTGGGGAATTTATCACTGTTTTCACTGATTCCAAACTATTTGTTACTACAAAAGTCTATCTTTTAATACTCTTATTCTCCCAGTAAGATTATGTGACTTTCAGTGATTCATAGACCACCAGGATTCCAGAATAGCTATTATTAATTGTAGGTGACTCAAAGGATGATAGAAAATGCATGGTGGGTATAAACATGTTTCAGTATGCGATCAGTGATGACTTTTATGCAAAGATAGAAATGTATGGGAAAAGTTAGTGAGATAAGGCATATAGCAAAAGTAAGGATTAATGGATAGGTAGCTTCCATTAAATATATTTTAAAAACACAAAAGAATACATCTAGAACACTGGGTAGTTCATCTCTAAAAAAATTGTGGAAGGATATGGAAATAGCTAAACAGAATGAGAAGACATGGATGAATTGAGAGATGGCACAGGTAAAGGTACTACTCATGCTACTGAGGTCATAGATTCATTGAAATGTTAAAGTAAGATTGTGTTTTTTTTTTACTGTGATGCCATACTGTTGTTTCAAATTTAGCTCCAAGTCTACCATATGCCACCCTTCCCTTATCTTTTTCATAAGAATTACTTTCTAATCATATATCTCATATCCTATCCTTGTAATTTGTGTTTTTTTAAACCAAACCTAAGAGTCTACATTTATAATGACAATTCCATAGGATTAGATTTGGCTTATCATTATAGCTCATTGAGATCTTTTGGGATCATGACTTTAATATCGAATGTGTTAGCTGTCCCTCTCAGCTTTTTGTCATCTACAGTTTTAATAAGCATACTGTCAGTGCTCATCAAGTCATTGATAAAAATATAAGTAGCACAGGACCAAGCACAGCTCCCTGGGGGCACTGTACTAGAGCCCTTCCATTCCAATTTCACCTTCATCTATTAATGATGGTAATCTTTATATGTAGCCATTCCATCAATCCTGAATTCACCTATTATCATCTAGTTCACACCTTTCCATCTTTTCTAAAAAGATATGATGAAAGACTATCAAATCCTTTACTGAAATCCAGTTATACTATGTGTATGACATTCCCCTAATCTACTAGTTATCAACCATATCAAAAAAAGGAAGTTAAATTAGTCTAGTAATTCATGTTCTTGATCAACTGAAGCTGAGTAGCTCTTAGTGATCACCATTTTCTTTCCTATATGTTCACATAATTCTTTGGACACTACTAGAATGTTGTTAGAAATTCGAGTTGGGTCCACTGACATGAAGTTTAAAGACTATCCTCTTCCTAGTTTTGAAAATTATGACAACGTTCACTCACTTCCAGTCCTACAATGCTTTTCCAATTTTGTTAAAATCCATTCTCACCATGGCCTCTTCTTCTCCAATGCTTAGCACTAATCCTTCTTTCATCTCACTTCCTAACATGTATAACCGACCTCTTGGTGTCCTAGATTATCTGCTACCTAGAGTCTTGTAGAACCTAGGACTTTCAGTCAAGTCCTTCTAGATTGCAAATGGAATACCATGGGACTGAAACTCAGAAGTCTTTCTGGTGGAAGGACATATAATAGGAGGAAGGCTCAGGAATATGGTGGAAGCAATGCAGGGAGCTTCAAGCTTAGCCTATGGGGTTGGAGGATTATAGAAAACTTCTTTGGTTTGGAAGTTGGATCTAGGACCTTTGTTTTATTTTGAGTGTGAATGTCAGCATGTTGTGGAATTTTGGCATCAGGAGAAATTGTCAGCATTGATGCTTCTTATAAATAGCTCTGGAACTGACAAAAATGAAACATTTCTAGTGTTTATATAAAATTCATGCTAACTACAGTCATTTAAGAGAACTAGCTTCCATTTATGGGCAATTATGATGCACATAGTAACTATTATGTGCAACATTAATGTGACAGATTAATTTCTGCATAAGTTTTACTTGAATGAATTGATCTAACATTTATGCTCAGTCTTCTCTTGATCATGTAGCATGGACATGTGCTTATGTCAATATATCAAAGATCAGTGATTTTTGTCATTGTGTGAATTCCCCATGTGGGAACTCCTTTCACTGATTGAAGATCACAACCTGCCTTTAACATAGTCTTTGAGAGCTGCTTGAGGCTCAGAGAAGATAAATAACTTTCCTGTGTTCATAAAGCTAGTATCAGAAGTTGGATTTGAATTGAGGCCTTCCTGACTCCTTGTCCACCACTCTACATTTTATATTTAAAGGTATACAAATTAAACTTTTTTGTTGTTGCTCAGTCAGTCATGTTCCCATTTGGAGTTTTCTTGGCAAAGATACTAGAATGGTTTGTCATTGCCTTCTCCAGCTCATTTTATAGATG